>NC_079199.1:17667543-18291293 GCF_029499605.1 Hyla sarda
TCATTGATGACCTTACCTACGCGCATTGTAATGCGGTTCATCTCCTTGGAACACATTAATATTTACCAGAACTTAACATTTGGCTTTGCCCAATTTATCTTGCAGGTTTGTGAAAAAGCGTTTTCCGCCGGGCTGTGTACTTCTTTATAATATTTGCAGATACTATTCCTAGATGGATGATATACTGGGAGATAGTATAGTGGGCAGATATAGATAGATAGATATGACATAGATAGATATGAGATAGATAGATATGAGAGATAGATAGATAGATATATATGAGATAGATAGATAGATAGATAGATATGAGATAGATATGAGAAAGATAGATATGAGATAGATAAATAAATAGATATGAGATAGATATGAGATAGATAGATAGATAGATATGAGATAGATAGATAGATATATATGAGAAAGATAGATAGATAGATATGAGATAGTTAGATATGAGATAGATAGATATGAGATAGATAGAAAGATAGATAGATATGAGATAGATAGATATGAGATAGATAGATATGAGAAAGATACATATGAGATAGATATAGATAGATAGATAGATAGATAGATGGTAATCCAGAGAATAGCAGCACACAAAAATTTTTTAGAAAAAACTTGGATTTATTTCATCATTCCAGTGTAAAAATCAGGAGAGCAACATTTCCGCGGCCTCTTTCCGCAATTATCATGCCTTGGGGCTTAATAATGGCCTGTGCTGCTATTCTCTGGATTACTATTTGGAGTGGGGCCCTAACCCAGGCTCCCGTGTTGTGTGCACCTATCACAAATTTACTATCAAGGTTGTGCTGCTTTTCTTGGAGTATATAGATAGATAGATATGAGATAGATAGATAGATATGAGATAGATAGATATGAGATAGATATGAGATAGATAGATAAATAGATAGATAGATAGATATGAGATAGATATATAGATAGATATGAGATAGATATGAGATAGATAGATAGATAGATAGATATGAGATAGATATATAGATAGATAGATATTAGATAGATATTAGATAGATAGATAGATATGAGATAGATAGATAGATATGAGATAGATAGATAGATAGATAGATGATAGATAGATAGATACATAGATATGAATATATAGATAGATAAACAAAGAAGGTTGCAGCAGCACACATTGGTCAAAAAATGGAGGCTCTCAGCGCACCTTTTGATCAAAACGTGTCCCCCCATCCACCACGTGGAGGTGGCCTTATTTAGGATGGGACCCTAACACAAATTCTGAGCCTAACACTTGTATCCACTCATGCCCAGCAGAGGTGAGTGGATACGAGCGTTAGGCTCAGAATTTGTGTTAGGGTCCCATCCTAAATGAGGCCACCTCCACTAGGTGGATGGGGGGACACGTTTTGATCAAAAGGTGCGCTGAGAGCCTCCATTTTTTGACCAATATGTGCTGCTGCAACCTTCTTTGTTTATATACTCTGCATATGCCAGAGCAGTGTGCACCCGTGTATCAGGTAGTTGTGCTGGCTATTTTTCTTTTTGTGTTTTAGATAGATAGATAGATAAATACTGCACTGTATTTAGAGCACCTGCTGCCCTTGGCAGGCGTGGTGTCATCTTGTAGTTGACATATAGTCAGCTGACCCAGGATTGACATCCTCTGACACCCATTATGATCAAGTATAGTAATAAAACACATGGATGCAGCTGTTCTGGAATAAAACAGATGGCGCTGTATGACTAGTGACGGTAAGCGTGCATGGTGTGGGCATAGAAAACAACTGTTTTCTTTAGACATTTTCCAGTTCAGCAGCGGTCCTGCTGATGTGTTAAGCTCACAGAGCGTTGCCTAGCCCAGGTACAGGAGTAGGTGTATTGAGGCTTGCAGACCTATTAAATTTACACACGCACGCGATGCTCTTGAAAACGGCGAGGAATTGAAATACAAAGTATATTTGAAAATCCCCCAAGTCATTCGGGCAGCGCCGAGCCTCACAGCCGGATCCTGAACCAGTCATGTTTTTCGCGTTTTCACAGTTTTCTGTACCGGTTGATGAAGAACAATAGTAACAAATGCCGAAATAAAACGAATTGGTGATAGAAGGCGACGATACGGCGGCGGAGCGAGGAGTTCTGACGGCTCCTCTGGGGGGCCATCTCTTAGATGATTTCGGAATCTAATGTTAGAGAAGCAGCAATGATAAGGCTCATTTTAATTTCGTAATGAACTTGAAGTTATCAATAACAGGATGGGTTTTACAACATCTCTGTTCTGGCGATAGCGATGTAATTAGATTGGAAAATCAAAAGATGCATTGGGAAAAAAAAAATGCAATTAACAAGATAAAAAATACTGCCATTAGAAAGTACAGTTTAGTGATTTAATGAACTATGGAAGGTTAATTGGGAGCAGCATCGAGGAAAAAAAAAACTATTACCGCAACACTGGAAATATCCAAAACTTTGCCTGGCAATTTACATAATGGAGCTTCAGTCATAGAAATGGATTCAGATAAGTTAAAATCGCCTCCTATGTATATATCCGTGAAGGAGAATCGGGGCAGATGGGAAGGACATGCAGTGTATGCTGCACCGGTAACCCACATGTGAAGGTAAAACCTCCCCCTCTGACGCATCAGAGGGGGAGGTTTTACCTTCACATTTTGTCTTTGAAGCTTGCACCGGACTTTTGTACCAATATCATGATGCTTTTCGTGTGGATTACAGTACCTGTCATATCCACAAAAAAGTACCTAATCCTGATATTTTACATATCATTTTTATGTGTCCAGCACCTATATTTCCCTCACAAATACCTTCTTTCTGTTGCTCACTTTGTTTGTCATTCTGTGCTTTGGAGGGGGTGTGTTCTCACACCTCCTATGTATATTTCCGTGAAGGAGAATCTTGGCAGATGGGAAGGATATGCAGTGTATGCTGCACCAGTACCCCAAACATGAAGGTAAAACTTCTCCCTCTGATGTATTTCTTCCCAGTAGGGCAGAAAAGCGTCAGAGGGGAGGTTTTAGCTACACGTTTTATCTTGGACTTTTGCACCAATATCATTATGCTTTCTGTGTGGATTGCAGTACCTGTCACATCCCACAAAAAAAAATAAAGAAAGTTATACGTTGCTCAGTACCTAATCCTGATTGAGTACACATCATTTTTATGTGTCCAGCACCTATATTTCCCTCACAAATAGCTTCTTTCTGTTACTCACTTGGCTTGACATGCTGTGCCATGGAGGGGGGGGGGGGGGGTGTCCTCACATCTCCTATGTATATTTCCGTGAAGAAGAATTGGGGCAGACGGGTAGGACATGCAGTGTATGCTGCACCAGTACCCAAATGTGAAGGTAAAACCTCCCCCGCCGTCAGAAGGGGAGGTTTTTCCTTCACGTTTTGTCTTGGAAGCTTGCGCCAGACTTTTGTACTGATATCATGATGCTTTCCGTGTGGATTACAGTACCTGTTTTTATGTGTCTAGCACCTATATTGCTCTCACAAATATCTTCTTTCTGTTGCTCACTTTGTCATTCTGTGCTTTGGAGGGGGGTTGTCCTCACACCTCCTATGTATATGTCCAAGGAGAATTTGGAGAGAAGGGATGGACATAGAACCTCATTCTGGGCCTCGATATTAAATCAGTACCCCAAACATGAAGGTAAAACCTCCCCCTCTGAAGCACTTTTTCCCGGTACACAACTTCCTTTGGAGCATACAGCAGCTGATAAGTACTGGAAGGGTTAAGATTTTTAAATAGAAGTAATTTACAAATCTGTTTAACTTTCTGGCTCAAGCTGATTTAAACTGGAGTACCCCTTTAAAATCATAATATCTGTACAAGAGTCAAACTTCCAGGGTGCAAACATCCAAGACAAACATGAAGGCCCTTTTGTAAATACCAATGTATCTACTGCTGTATATCCACAGGGCTGCAGTGTAATCCACCCTTTCCTGATAGCAGCAGTAACAGTAGCAGTTCAGTGCACAGTGTAACCCTTTCCTTGCTGTGTTCCTGCTACTCTTTTTTTTCTATTTACATAGCACCTTGCAAGCCCAGTGCATCAGTAATCCCACATGCCACTTAGACGTGTACTTTGTAAATCCCCCCAATAACAATGCCTTTTGTTCAGTCCAGTTCACTTGCTCCAGCACTATGCCATGGCATAGCAGAAAAGAGTATGTGCGATGATTGTCCAGAGAAGGAAGAAAGGAAGCAACTGTGTGAGTACTTATGGCAAAAAGCCAAGCTCTGGTGCCACCCCCAAAAAAGAAGAGAATGAGAAATAGCTGTGCACCATGGAGGGGGCTCATAAGAGCTCAATAACAGCAATGAGGGAACTAAAATCTACTTGTCACCACCTTGAAGGATTATTCTAACCATACCGTGCTGGTATTTAAAAACATTTTGATGTTTTTGTTACTTTAACCCAGTGTTTCCCCAGCAGTGTGTCTCCAGCTGTTGCAAAACTACAATTCCCAGCATGCCCGGACAGCCAAAGGCGGTCAGGGCATGCTGGGACTTGTAATTATGCAACAGCTGGAGACACACTGCTTGGGAAACACTGTTCTAAGCAGTAGAGATGACTGAGGGTTGGGCTTCTCTATGGAGAGCAAATGATCAGGGACAGATATCCGAAATATGTTATTCTAAAGAATTCTTTTATTCTATCACAGCCGGGAAGAACTGACTGCAGCAGATTGTGTATCAGATGAGAACTGATAACATTCAGCCCTCCGGAAAAATTTTTTTTATATGTTGTGCGGACATAAAAAGCTAAAATCTGAAGGCAACATGTTTGAACATATGGATTGATAGATAGATACAAAAAAGGATAAGTTGGCCAGCACATACTGATACTGATACACCACTATTGCATGGACCCGGCATACAGATGCACACTGCTAGGCTAAATATACACAAGCAGGAGAATGCAGCAGCACACTGCTAGCACAAAGATATATATATATATGAATTATGAAATGCTATATTGCTATAATGAAAATTGAGGTGCTTAGCTTACCATTTGGCCAAATAGTGTGTACCATCCCATCACGATAAGGTGACCTCATTGGGACGGACCCTACACTGTGAATGTGCCTCTGAGCAGTCAGTTACCGGGCTTGTAAGGTCTGGGACATCCAGCACCTTATAAAATGGGTGGGGTGCAGGAACCAACAAGGAGGTAGCTACTCCCCCCAAATGTGCAGTATAAAAAAAGGGTAAGTTGGCCAGGGGATAAATGGTTATGGCGCCCACCCATTTTATAAGGTGCTGGATGTCCCAGACCTTACAAGCCTGGTAACTGACTGCTCAGAGGCACATTCACAGTATAGAGTCCGTCCCAATGAGGTCACCTTATCCTGATGGGATGGTGCACACTATTTGGCCAAATGGTAAGCTAAGCACCTCAATTTTCATAATAGCAGTATAGCATTTCATATTTCATATAAATCTTTGTGCTAGCAGTGTGCTGCTGCATTCTCCTGCTTGTAGATAGATAGATAGATAGATAGATGATAGAAAGATATATAGATAGATAATATACAGTAGATAGATAGATAGATAGATAGATAGATAGATAGATAGATAGATTGGTAGATAGATAGTTAGACATTGTAGATTAAGTTGAAAGATAGACATAAGATAGGTAGATGCAAAAATTTGTTGTAACAGTAAAAGCCTATTATGCCATTGGCAGTAAATCTGTCTTTTTCCTTACACTAGCCCCTGTTTTGTTGCCTCTTATGGGCAGGAATAGTGAGGACACTTTCCTATCTGTTTGCTGTGTGATTGGGTGGCCTCACCCGCACTATTTACAGATGACTTTTATGGGTCACAGTTGCGCTTTGTTACTCCATTTCCCGCAATGTTCCCATGGCTGAGATGTTCAATGGTCAGAATTCCAGCTAAATCGTCTTTGCCTGAAGTTTAATGTGAAGGAATTAATGTTGTCGATATTTCCAGGCAGTTTCCTGACCGCTCACACTATCTCTTGTAATCGTTTTAACAGCTGCAAATTAAAGTAAACAAATTGTGGAAATCAATGGAACCGATTCAGCCAGAAAAAAGCAGCAAATCGTGCAGTGTGATAATTTGACATAATAATTCAGCATAAAAAAAAACACAAACAAAATAAACACATAAAAAGAAATAGCAGCATATACAATGTATGGGAGGAGATAGTCAATTAAAGGGAACATCCAGGAACAAATATAGGTTATAAAGTTAGAGTCTTAGAGCCGCCATCATCCATGTGGTGCCGCTGCTCGATAGACTCCAGTGCCGTTTTTTTTTGTAGTCTCCCTCCATTGACAGTGCCCTGACTTTCATTGTGCAATATGCTAATGAGGCTGCCAACCAAGTGGTCACCAAAACTCAGTTGCCAAAATGGAGAGTACTCAAGTTTATGACTCATAGATAACAGAAAAGTGGTACCACTTCTTAACAGTTCAGTGCACATCTAGTGTCAAGGGTTGGTCATCACTACTTTCCATGGGGATGATCTTCAATTCTTTCCATGAGTGTGGTCATCAATTCTTTACATGAGTGTGGTCTTCACTACTCTCAATGGGGTGGTCATCACTATTCTCAAGGGGGGGGGGGTTATCAATAATGTCAATCGGGTGGTCATTACTACTTTCAATGGGGGGGGGGTCATCACTACTCTCAATTAGGGTATCACTAACCTCAAAAGTTGTGGCCATCATTACTTTTAATGGGGGTGGTCATACCTACTTTTTCTGGTGCTGATCATCACTACTCTCAATGGGGGTATCACTAATCTCAATAGCAGTGGCCATCATTACTTTTAATGGAGGTGGTCATCACTACTTTCAATGAAGGTGGTCATCACTACTCTCAATGGAGGTGGTCATTGATACTCTCAATGGAGGTGGTCATCACTATACTTTCACTGGGGATGGTCATCATTACTCTCAATGAGGGTGGTCATCACTACTTTCAATCGGGGTGGTCATCACTACTCTCAATGATGATGGTCATGACTACTGTCAATGGGGTGGTCCTCATTACTCTCAAAAAGGTTGGTCATCACTACTTTCAATGGGGGTCGTCAACCATACGTTTTTTTGGTGCTGGTCATCACTACTACTTTCAAAGGGGATGGTCATCATTACTCTCAATGAGGGTGGTCATCACTATTGTCAATAGGGGTGGTCATCAGTACTCTCAATGGGGCTGGTCATCAGTAGTCAACCATACTTTTTTGGTGCTGGTCATCACTACTCTAAATGGGAGTGGTCATCACTACTCTCAATGGAGGTGGTCATCACTACTACTTTCAATGGGGATGGTCATCATTACTCTCAATGAGGGTGGTCATCATTACTCTCAATGGGGGTTGTCAACCATACTTTTTTTGGTGCTGGTCATCACTAGTGTTGAGCAGCATAGGCCATATTCGAATTCGCGAATATTCGCGAATATATGGATGAATATTCGTCATATATTCGCGAATATTCGCATATTCGTAATATCCTCGTTTATTTTCGCATATGTGAAAATTCACGTATGCGAAAATTAGCATAAATTTAAATTAGCATAAACGAAAATTCGCATATGCGAAATATTAGCATATGCTATTTTTCGCATATGTGTAAATTCGCACGCCAGTCTCACACAGTAGTATTAGAGCCTTCTTTACACCATACAAGCTGGAAGCAGAGAGGGGTGATCACTGTGATGTGTACTGTGAAGAAAAAAAAAACAAAAACAATATTCGTAATTACGAATATATAGTGATATATTCGCGAATATTCGCGAATATGCCATATTCGCGAATAAAATTCGTTTGGCGAATATTCGCGAGCAACACTAGTCATCACTACTACTTTCAATGGAGATGGTCATCACTACTCTCAATACGGGATGGTTATCACTACTCTCAATGGGGATGGTCATCATTACTCTCAATGAGGGTGGTCATGACTACTGTCAATGGGGGTTGTCATGATCACTGTCAATGGGGGTGGTAATCACTACTCTAAATGGGGAATGACCCTGAGCACTCTCCTCACTTAGAAGGGAGCAGTGGTCCCTACCCAGTTGACACCAATAGCTAAGGGACAAGAAGAGTTTAGGAAAGAAAACAAAAAACAGAACAGGGTGCAGGGGGTGTTTGTGGAAGAGGCCACAGGTTCTCTTTAAGGTTCTTGATGTACTATTACTTCAGTACACAGGATCACGGACTCTTGTCTTTTCCTGTACGAATCTAAATCGACCCTCCAATCCAAATTGAATTCACCAGCCAATTCCAGCAAATACCCCCAAAACAAATTTCAGGAGATTTGCTCATCTCTAGTGGCAAGTTTTGCACAACTTCTCGCTAATCGGTAGCAAAGGGGGAAGGACAAACCAGGTCATGCCTCTCTTTAGTTAATGGTCCTATGTAGATACATTATGGGATGCATTCATCCTTTATACAAGAACTTCTTCCAGAACAACTGAACCTCATGGAGTCACATCTGGCCCTTAGATTTTTTCCCCTACCTGTTAACTGGGCGAAGCTGTCCATCCCTACAACGTTGTTAGCAGATTAAATGTGTATTACAGTACAGAAGTGCTCCGTCATTATTTTTGGATTCTAAAGTCTGCAAGAATTGAATAACCATCTGACTTGTCTCCCAAATACCATTCTAAATCATTTTAATAGCGCGCAATGACATGCAACAGACATATTGATTCCAGCTCGCGAGTACTGGCGAAACGCCAGGACAGCGTGAAACAATGAAATACAACACCAAGAAACAAAAAGTTATGCTCTGGTGCATTGTTTATAAGACAAGCAGATGTGATCTACTGAGGGGAGCAATGGATGAAGGAGGATTCTTCCATTATAAGGCTGGGATCTTCCAAGGGTTAAGTCTAAGAATCACTCAAGGGTAAGGCGGGACTTTATAACTTACCGGGATTATTTACTAAAATAGTCGACTCTGTTACTTCTTTAAGAGTTTTCTAACTTGACATTTATGATGCTCGGTTGTATTTATAATATTAATGGACATCAATAGAGATAGTAATGCATGTTTGGCCCCTTCTTCGTTTAGTTTACAGAAAAGGAGTAGGGAATCCATGTTACCCATATAGGTAGAGGACTAAATAGTTTTTTTGGGACTCAAACTTTGACAGTCTATTGTTGTAAATGGTGGGGGTCCAACCCGTTGATCATCAGAACACAGGGACTGCAGTGTTCCCATTTGGCAGGCTGGCTTGTCCAAGCATGTGACTGTGCCTGGTACTTCGGCTCATGCCTATTTAAAGGGGTACTCCACTGCCCAGGGTTCAGAACATTTTGTTCCAAACGCTGGGTGCAGGCTGCAGGGGTTGTGATGTCAAGGCCATGCCCCTTGTGACATCACATCACGCCCCCTCAATGCAAGTCTATGGGAGGGGGCGTGGCGGCTGCCACGCCCCCTCCCATAGACTTGCATTGAGGGGGCGTGGTGTGAAGTCACAAGGGTGCGTGGTCGTGATGTCAGGACCCCCCCCCTTCCGGCACCCAGATCTCTAAATTAATGCCGGGTGCTGCACAAAGATCGCAGGGGTCCCAGCAGAGGGACCCATGCAATCAGACATCTTACCACCTATCCTTTTGGGATAAGATGTCTAGGGGCAGATTACCCCTTTAAGGGAACAGGGCCTAGACACATTTTTAATGGGGTTGTAATCTCTATTCTCAATGGGGGTGGTCACCACAACTCTCAATGGGGGTGATCACCACTCCTCTTAATGGGGCATGAACCTGAGCAATCTTCTCATTTCAAAGTGAGCAGTGGTCCCCACCCAGTTGATAGTCTAGACCCCCATTTGCCAAAACGTATGACATTTATAGCTAGGGATCAAAAAGGGTTACAAAAAATAAAATTAAAAGAGCCAGAGAGGGTTCATAATACTTATAGACATCAATAGAGATGGTGGTGCACATGCTCGGCTACCTCTTCATTTAGTCTACTGTTTGACTTACAGAAAAGGGGTTGGGAACTCATGTTATATAGAGGACTAAATTGTTTTTTTGGGACTCAAACATTGACAGCCTATCGTTTAAATGGTGGGCGACCCAAATCATTGATTGTCCCCAATCAATCATTGGTCAGTCATCAACAATCTATACTCAACATACTCAACTTTCTGGAGCCAGTTGATATGAAAAAAAATGTTTAGTTTTTTTCATGAAATACCCCTTTAAACGCCAGTTTCAAGGGGTACTCCGGAGCTTAGACATCTTATCCCCTATTCAAAGGATAGGGGATAAGATGCCTGATTGCGGGCGTCCCGCCGTTGGGGACCCCCGTGATCTTGCACGGCGCACCCCGTTTACAATCAATCCCGGGAGCGTGTTCGCTCCATGTCTGATTACCGACGAACACAGGGCCGGCGGCATGCGACGTCACGCCTCCGCCCCCGTGTGATGTCACGCTCGGCCTCCCTCAATGCAAACCTATGGGAGGGGGCGTGACAGCTATCACATCCCCTCCCATAGGCTTACATTGAGGGGCGGAGCTTGACGTCACACGGGGCGGAGGCGTGACATCACACGCGGCCAACCCTGTGGTCGTCGGTAATCAGACCCGGAGCGAACACGCTCCAGGGACTGATTATAAACGTGGTGCGGCGTGCAAGATCACGGGGGTCCCCAGCGGCGGGACGCCCGCGATCAGGCATCTTATCCCCTATCCTTTGGATAGGGGATAAGATGTCTAAGCGCCGGAGGGGTATTTCATGAAAAGAAAAAAAAAAATTTTCATATCAACTAGCTCCAGAAAGTTAAACAATTTGTAAATTACTTCTATTAAAAAAATCTTAATCCTGCCAGTACTTATCAGCTGCTAAAGTTGAGTTGTGCTTTTCTGTCTGACAACAGTGCTCTCTGATGACACCTCTGTCTGTGTCAGGAACTGTCCATTGCAAACCTCTCCTGTTCTGGACAGTCCCTGACGTGGACAGAGGTGTCAGCAGAGAGCACTGTTGTCACACAGAAAAAGAACAACTCAACTTCAGCAGCTGATAAGTATAGACAGGATTAAGATTTTTTTTAATAGAAGTACTTTACAAATTTGTCTAAAGGGGTACTCCGCCCCTAGACATCTTATCCGGCTATCCAAAGGATAGGGGATAAGATGTCAGATCGCCGTGGTCCCGCCGCTGTGGACCCCCGTAATATAGCAAGCAGCACCCACCTGTAACTGTTTCCGGAAGCGCTGGAGGTTCTCTGGCTAATTCCTCCCGACCACGGGAACGGAAGATTGTGAAGTCACGACTCCGCCCCCGTGTGACGTCACGCCCCGCCCCCTCAATGCAAGTCTATTCTAATCATAGTTGTGATTAGAATACTGAACAGGATAGGGTTAAAGAGAGGAGAATATTAGAGGGGAGAACTTTGACTTTTTTTGTGAAATTTAAAACTTGCCAAAAAAATTTCCCTAGACTTGCAGTAGATACCGTCAGTAGTGCTTTGCCAGTCTACACAGTCATTATCCTATGCGATTTCCCAGTATGTTACTGACTAGGACATCCTATCACTGACTAAGCATCTGCCAGGAAAAATCTACAACTATTTGTATTAAAAGTGAAGGAAGATTCTAATATAATTGTAAATGTTTAATGGCTTTTTATATAAAATTAAATACAGATTTTACCCATCAAAAAGAACCTTGGAGGGGTCTTCACGTCTTTTATGTATACATTGTATATACTGAACAGGTGGATTCTACTATATCAACCTAATGCTGTTCCAAAGTCATCAGGTGGAAAAATAGTTAAAGGGGTACTCCGCCCCTAGACATCCTATCACCTTTCCAAAGGATAAGATGTCTGATCGCGGGGTCCCCCCGTTGGGGACCCCCCCCCCCTCCTTCTCCGTGCGGCCTCCAGCACTCATTTAGAGCGTCGGGTGATGTCACGGCCACGCCCCCTCAATGCAAGTCTATGGGAGGGGCCGTCACGCCCCCTCCCATAGACTTGCATTGAGGGGGCATGGCCATGATGTCAAGAGCGGGGTGTGGCCATGACGCCACAATCCTCCACCCTGCATCGCCAGTCATCCGGCACAGAACAAATTTAGCTCCGTGCACCGGATGTCTGGGGTGCCGCAGCCGAGATTGCGGGGGTCCCCAGTGGATAAGACATCCTTTGATAGGGGATAAGATGTCTAGGGGCGGAGAAAGTCACACAAGGGGCAAAGGGGGTTAACAAACACAATGGCTATGTCCTTTTGCCCTAGGTGGTAAAATCAAGCACTGTTAGGGGGTCTGTTTGTTTAGGGGAAAGTGCTGGATTAGTATGTAACTTTTAATATGATACTTGGTTAAAAAAATCCCAAAACAGTGAGTAAAGTGTCTAATTCCAACGGCACAAAAACATGTGGGCATCCACATTTCTGCAGTTTGTCCCTATGTATCTTGCAATATGGCAAATAACAAAATATGTCCCTGAGTGTGTCTTCAAATTATATGAATCAGCTCCAGGGGCATACATCACAGTACATAAGGTATTCCCTACGCGTTTCTATCACCAGGGATGGCGATGTCATCAGGGGAAATTATTGTATATGCGGGGAATAAGAACAACAAAAGGTTATTACTAGTGGTTGGTAAATGAGCACAGGGGGAGCTTGCCAGGCACACTGTTTAACCCACACCTGTCCAACCCTATGTTGTAATAAGTCAAGATAAACTTATAACACCATATGTGGTGATCCTGATATATCGTATTCAGAGGATTAGAGGATGTTGTTAGACCATCCAGTGCAGATCCACCACATCCACTGCCAGGATCATGCTGGAGACTGTGCCACAATCCATCTCCGTATAGTTCTGGCATCTGCTTGTTGCCTGTCGCATATGTTCTCGGTTCCTGCTAACGCAATGAGCCAGGACTTCTGACTAGTTTGGGCACTGCTAGGGAAGACTTTAGCTAAATAGGACATCAAGGTCTCTAAGCGTTAAAGGTCCAGGGGCAACTGCCTTTTGTGCCTTCCCTTTAACCAGACCCTTTCTGGTACAACATACAAACTGTTTGTGTGGTGACCCAGTACAGAATATACCATATTGCCCATCCTGTGTGGCAGGTGTTGCCTTCAGTGTCCGTTTTGGGCCCACACTACTCAGGACTCTATATAATATAATGTTATGCGAGGGTTAATGTTCTGGTATTTTCTGTGTACCTGTTGCTTTAAGTCTGTTAGAAACCTGTTGTTAGGGGAGTGTGTATGTGGTAAATCATGTGACTTGTCAGTCCAATGGGAATCCTCCAAATCTGCCCCTTATATCGTGTGGTAGAAGTTCAGAGTTCAGTTCTTAGCTGACGTACAGTTTGGAGCAAGTCTGAATAGAGTGTGAGGTGTTCTGAGGAGGCCTCAAGTCTAATCCTGCAACCACACATCTTCTAAAGAATAACCCCAGTGCCCAGGTGAACGTGAAGCACTAAAGTCCAGGGGATCCAAGTCAGTCTAAAGGAGTCATACAAGTCAGTTATTCAAGCCACTAAAGTCAGCGAGGATTGCCATACAGCACAATCAGCTACAAGTCCCAGAAAGTCGATAAGCTTCCAAGGTTTTCTCTGCACCTCCCTTTATACCAATCTGAGCTGTAACGGATTTTACCATCTATCCTGCCTCAGTAAAGTCAGTTTTTCTGTAACCTTGCTTCGGAATATTCATTGCCCCATGCCTGGCCCAGGAGAAGCTGGCTCAACCTCGGACGGTGTATAGGCTAACCGTACCCTGGCGTCACGCAAAGGTTAATTCCTCATTACCCTCACTGCACATTTGCACATGCTGTCCTTGGTGGGACATGAACCTAGAACCCCGATGCTGCAAGAAAACAACACAAACCAGGAGCCACCGCACTGCCTGGCTTTATGTATAATCACAACAATAAATATAAAAGCCATTTCATATAGTATAAAACCTATTCACTGCTCAGGCTTATTCATAGATTCAGTCCACTAAAATACACTAGAATTTTGGAAACATTAGGGAAATGTGCTCTATTTTTCTCAAAAGCGAGTAAGTACCCTGAGTATTGGCTGCTCACAGAATGAGGGAGAATGTCAGGTGTAAGTGTTTAATGCACACGGCACAATTGCCTATACGGTGACATTTCCAGCCATAGCAGCTTTTATCTAAAAGTCATTTTTATCAAGTTATTTATTATTGTTAAATGGCCTTTCCAATGAGTCGGACTGCAGGAGGAATAACAATTTAGATACAATTCATCACTTTCAGGAAGATCCCTGCAGAATGATTTAGTATGCGAGGAGCGCGGACAGCAAATGAGCGGCCGGAGGTCTGATGGGTCCTACGAGAGCGTGCGAAACAATACCTGCAGCCCACCTAGGGATCGGCACTATTATATACTGTAGGGTATGTGGTTGGTGTACTGTATATGGGGGATATTATATCCTGACAGGTGGAGAATATCTATATGGTATGTGGTTATTGTACTGTATATGGGGGATATTATATCCTGGCAGGTGGAGGATATCTATATGGTATGTGGTTATTGTACTGTATATGGGGGATATTATATCCTGGCAGGTGGAGGGTATCTATATGGTATGTGGTTATTGTACTGTATATGGGGGATATTATATCCTGGCAGGTGGAGGATATCTATATGGTATGTGGTTATTGTACTGTATATGTGGGATATTATATCCTGGCAGGTGGAGGATATCTATATGGTATGTGGTTATTGTACTGTATATGGGGGATATTATATCCTGACAGGTGGAGGATATCTATATGGTATGTGGTTATTGTACTGTATATGGGGGATATTATATCCTGACAGGTGGAGGATATCTATATGGTATGTGGTTATTGTACTGTATATGTGGGATATTATATCCTGGCAGGTGGAGGATATCTATATGGTATGTAGTTATTGTACTGTATATGGGGGATATTATATCCTGACAGGTGGAGGATATCTATATGGTATGTGGTTATTGTACTGTATATGGGGGATATTATATCCTGGTAGGTGGAGGATATCTATATGGTATGTGGTTATTGTACTGTATATGGGGGATATTATATCCTGGTAGGTGGAGGATATCTATATGGTATGTGGTTTTTGTACTGTATATGGGGGATATGATATCCTGGCAGGTGGAGGATATCTATATGGTATGTGGTTATTGTACTGTATATGGGGGATATTATATCCTGGCAGGTGGAGGGTATCTATATGGTATGTGGTTATTGTACTGTATATGGGGGATATTATATCCTGGCAGGTGGAGGGTATCTATATGGTATGTAGTTATTGTACTGTATATGGGGGATATTATATCCTGGCAGGTGGAGGATATCTATATGGTATGTGGTTATTGTACTGTATATGGGGGATATTATATCCTGGCAGGTGGAGGATATCTATATGGTATGTGGTTATTGTACTGTATATGGGGGATATTATATCCTGGCAGGTGGAGGGTATCTATATGGTATGTAGTTATTGTACTGTATATGGGGGATATTATATCCTGGCAGGTGGAGGATATCTATATGGTATGTAGTTATTGTACTGTATATGTGGGATATTATATCCTGGTAGGTGGAGAATATCTATATGGTATGTGGTTATTGTACTGTATATGTGGGATTTTATATACTGGCAGGTGGAGGATATCTATATGGTATGTAGTTATTGTACTGTATATGGGGGATATTATATCCTGGTAGGTGGAGAATATCTATATGGTATGTGGTTATTGTACTGTATATGGGGGATATTATATCCTGGCAGGTGGAGGATATCTATATGGTATGTGGTTATTGTACTGTATATGGGGGATATTATATCCTGGCAGGTGGAGGATATCTATATGGTATGTAGTTATTGTACTGTATATGGGGGATATTATATCCTGGCAGGTGGAGGATATCTATATGGTATGTAGTTATTGTACTGTATATGTGGGATATTATATCCTGGCAGGTGGAGGATATCTATATGGTATGTGGTTATTGTACTGTATATGTGGGATATTATATCCTGGCAGGTGGAGGATATCTATATGGTATGTGGTTATTGTACTGTATATGTGGGATATTATATCCTGACAGGTGGAGGATATCTATATGGTATGTAGTTATTGTACTGTATATGGGGGATATTATATACTGGCAGGTGGAGGATATCTATATGGTATGTAGTTATTGTACTGTATATGGGGGATATTATATCCTGGCAGGTGGAGGATATCTATATGGTATGTGGTTTTTGTACTGTATATGGGGGATATTATATCCTGGCAGGTGGAGGATATCTATATGGTATGTGGTTATTGTACTGTATATGTGGGATATTATATCCTGGCAGGTGGAGGATATCTATATGGTATGTGGTTATTGTACTGTATATGTGGGATATTATATACTGGCAGGTGGAGGATATCTATATGGTATGTGGTTATTGTACTGTATATGTGGGATATTATATCCTGGCAGGTGGAGGATATCTATATGGTATGTAGTTATTGTACTGTATATGGGGGATATTATATCCTGACAGGTGGAGGATATCTATATGGTATGTGGTTATTGTACTGTATATGGGGGATATTATATCCTGACAGGTGGAGGATATCTATATGGTATGTGGTTATTGTACTGTATATGGGGGATATTATATCCTGGCAGGTGGAGGATATCTATATGGTATGTAGTTATTGTACTGTATATGGGGGATATTATATACTGGCAGGTGGAGGATATCTATATGGTATGTAGTTATTGTACTGTATATGGGGGATATTATATCCTGGCAGGTGGAGGATATCTATATGGTATGTAGTTATTGTACTGTATATGGGGGATATTATATCCTGGCAGGTGGAGGATATCTATATGGTATGTGGTTATTGTACTGTATATGGGGGATATTATATACTGGCAGGTGGAGGATATCTATATTATATGTAGTTATTGTACTGTATATGGGGGATATTATATCCTGGCAGGTGGAGGATATCTATATGGTATGTGGTTATTGTACTGTATATGTGGGATATTATATCCTGGCAGGTGGAGGGTATCTATATGGTATGTGGTTATTGTACTGTATATGGGGGATATTATATCCTGGCAGGTGGAGGATATCTATATGGTATGTGGTTATTGTACTGTATATGTGGGATATTATATCCTGACAGGTGGAGGATATCTATATGGTATGTAGTTATTGTACTGTATATGGGGGATATTATATCCTGGCAGGTGGAGGATATCTATATGGTATGTGGTTATTGTACTGTATATGGGGGATATTATATCCTGACAGGTGGAGGATATCTATATGGTATGTGGTTATTGTACTGTATATGGGGGATATTATATCCTGGCAGGTGGAGGATATCTATATGGTATGTGGTTATTGTACTGTATATGTGGGATATTATATCCTGGCAGGTGGAGGATATCTATATGGTATGTGGTTGGTGTACTGTATATGGGGGATATTATATCCTGACAGGTGGAGGATATCTATATGGTATGTGGTTATTGTACTGTATATGGGGGATATTATATCCTGACAGGTGGAGGGTATCTATATGGTATGTAGTTATTGTACTGTATATGGGGGATATTATATCCTGACAGGTGGAGGGTATCTATATGGTATGTGGTTATTGTACTGTATATGGGGGATATTATATCCTGACAGGTGGAGGATATCTATATGGTATGTAGTTATTGTACTGTATATGGGGGATATTATATCCTGGCAGGTGGAGGATATCTATATGGTATGTGGTTATTGTACTGTATATGGGGGATATTATATCCTGGCAGGTGGAGGGTATCTATATGGTATGTGGTTATTGTACTGTATATGGGGGATATTATATACTGGCAGGTGGAGGATATCTATATGGTATGTGGTTATTGTACTGTATATGTGGGATATTATATACTGGCAGGTGGAGGGTATCTATATGGTATGTAGTTATTGTACTGTATATGGGGGATATTATATCCTGGTAGGTGGAGAATATCTATATGGTATGTAGTTATTGTACTGTATATGGGGGATATTATATCCTGGTAGGTGGAGGGTATCTATATGGTATGTAGTTATTGTACTGTATATGTGGGATATTATATCCTGGCAGGTGGAGGATATCTATATGGTATGTAGTTATTGTACTGTATATGGGGGATATTATATCCTGGCAGGTGGAGGGTATCTATATGGTATGTAGTTATTGTACTGTATATGTGGGATATTATATCCTGGCAGGTGGAGGATATCTATATGGTATGTGGTTGGTGTACTGTATATGGGGGATATTATATCCTGACAGGTGGAGGATATCTATATGGTATGTGGTTATTGTACTGTATATGTGGGATATTATATCCTGGCAGGTGGAGGATATCTATATGGTATGTGGTTATTGTACTGTATATGGGGGATATTATATCCTGGCAGGTGGAGGATATCTATATGGTATGTAGTTATTGTACTGTATATGTGGGATATTATATCCTGGCAGGTGGAGGATATCTATATGGTATGTAGTTATTGTACTGTATATGTGGGATATTATATCCTGGCAGGTGGAGGATATCTATATGGTATGTGGTTATTGTACTGTATATGGGGGATATTATATCCTGGCAGGTGGAGGATATCTATATGGTATGTGGTTATTGTACTGTATATGTGGGATATTATATCCTGGCAGGTGGAGGATATCTATATGGTATGTGGTTATTGTACTGTATATGGGGGATATTATATCCTGGCAGGTGGAGGGTATCTATATGGTATGTAGTTATTGTACTGTATATGTGGGATATTATATCCTGGCAGGTGGAGGATATCTATATGGTATGTAGTTATTGTACTGTATATGGGGGATATTATATCCTGGCAGGTGGAGGATATCTATATGGTATGTGGTTATTGTACTGTATATGGGGGATATTATATCCTGACAGGTGGAGGATATCTATATGGTATGTAGTTATTGTACTGTATATGGGGGATATTATATCCTGGCAGGTGGAGGATATCTATATGGTATGTGGTTATTGTACTGTATATGGGGGATATTATATCCTGGTAGGTGGAGGATATCTATATGGTATGTGGTTATTGTACTGTATATGGGGGATATTATATCCTGGCAGGTGGAGGGTATCTATATGGTATGTAGTTATTGTACTGTATATGTGGGATAACACTTTTCCTATTTTCCCATCTTTCTTTCTTTTCTTCCATGCTAAACTCAATTCTATGTAATTTCCAGGCTGTACAGAGGCCCTCAGCACTATTGATTTCAGCAATTAGGTGAGTGACGGCTGGGATACGCATCCTGCGATGCGAATCCCAGCCTCACCGGCAGCAGCAGGACCATGTGCTTACAGCCAGTGTGTGTAGCCGGAGCGCATAACGTAACACTATCTCAAGATTTTTCAACCTGTCTATCTCATATCTATCTATCTATCTATCTATCTATCTATCTATCTCATATATATCTCATATCTATCTATCTATCTATCTCATAATTATCTATCTCATATCTATCTATCTCATAATTATCTATCTCATATCTATCTATCTCATAATTATCTATCTATCTATCTCATAATTATCTATCTCATATCTATCTATCTCATATATATCTCATATCTATCTATCTATCTATCTCATATCTATCTCATATCCATCTATCTATCTATCTATCTATCTATCTATCTATCTCATATATATCTATCTATCTCATATCTATCTCATATCTATCTATCTATCTCATATCTATCTATCTATCTATCTATCTATCTATCTCATATCTATCTATCTATCTATCTCATATCTTTCTATCTCATATCTATCTATCTCATATCTATCTATCTCATATCTATCTATCTACCTCATATTTATCTATCTCTTTATCTATCTTATATTTATATACAAAAAATGTGGGAGCTCTACATAAAATGAAAGACCTAAACCGAGGATACTGCGTTACACATACCCATGTGACAAATGAATACTAATACAAAAAAGGCAATTTTTTTTTCATTTTTCTATCTTATATTTATCTATCTCTCTATCTATCTATTTATCTATTATCTATCTATCTATCTCATATCTATTTATCTCATATCTATCTATCTATCTATCTCATATTTATCTCTCATATCTATCTATCTATCTATCCATCTCTATCTATCTGTCTCATATCTATCTATCTATGTCATATCTATCTATCTATCTATCTATCTATCTTTATCTATCTATCTCATCTATCCATCTATCTCTCTCTATCTCTCTCATATCTATCTGTCTCATATCTATCTATCTATCCATCTATCTCATATCTATCTATCTATCTCATATATATCTATCTCATATCTATCTATCTATCTATGTATGTCATATTTCTCTATCTCATATTTATCTATCTATCTATCTATCTCATATTTATTTATCTATCTATCTATCTATCTAATATCTATCTCATATTCATCCATCTATTTCATATCTATCTAATATCTATCTATCTCATATTTATCTATCTATCTAATATCTATCTCATATTCATCCATCTATTTCATATCTATCTAATATCTATCTATCTAATATTCATCTATCTATCTATCTCATATTTATCTAATATCTATCTCATATTTATCTATCTATCTCATATCTATCTATCTCATATCTATCTATTAGTGTTGCTCGCGAATATTCGCAATTCGAATATTATTCGCGAATATCGCATATTCGCGAATTCGCGAATTTCGCGAATATAGCGCTATATATTCGTAATTACGAATATTCGTTTTTTTTTTTTTTTTTTTCTTCACAGTACACATCACAGTGATCATCCCTCTCTGCTTCCAGCTTATGTGGTGTAAAGAAGGCTGTAATACTACTGTGTAAGACTGACGTGCGGAAATTCGCATATGCGAATATTAGCACATGCTAATTTTCGCATATGCTAATTTTCGCATATGCGAATTTACGCATATGCGAATTTACGCATACGTTAATTTTGTACATGCAACTTTTCGCATATGTTAATTTTCGCATACGCGAATATTCGCATATGCGAAAATAAAACGAGGGTATAACGAATATGCGAATATTCGCGAATATATGACGAATATTCGTCCATATATTCGCGAATATTCGCGGATTCGAATATGGCCTATGCCGCTCAACACTACTATCTATCTCATATTTATCTATCTATCTCATATCTATCTATCTATCTATCTATCTCATATCTATCTATCTCATATTTATCTATCTATCTAATATCTATCTATCTCATATCTATCTATCTCATATCTATCTATCTCATATCTATCTATCTATCTATCTCATATCTATCTATCTATCTATTTCACATCTATCGAGAAGAAAAATAAAACTAAATATTGCAGATTAGCCTTTTCTATGTGAATTCCATAGACAATTCCTCCCCTGTTCACACTATTCTTCACCTTCATGAGACTGACAGTCCCCCTGCGCACCCCCCCGCACCCCTGTGCTGTGTATGTGCTGCTCTTCTTGTTTACTATCGCCATATAATACCACGGGATATGCGCCGCTCTCCACATACACTCACCATAGAGCGGAGAGGGAAATGACTCCGGGAAGAGTTTTAATATCAATGCGTCAATCTCCAGACATTTAAATATTTAAGCATTATTTGCCCCCACATTTGCCTTCAGATATTGCAGGAATCATCCGATGTGACTGTATTCTTCAAGTGCAAATGATTTTTCCTCCGCTGGAAAGATCACATGAGCTGCTAAGCCCTTCATAATGGCAAATATTAAATCAGGAGATAAGTCGGCTTGTGGGTGTTAGGAATAGAAATCACCCGGCTATTGCCATTGTGTCAATAATGATTCATTTCCAATGAACTGTTTCATCTCTATTTGTGCCATTATTTCTCCAGATTAAAGACGTTTATTTCTTACAATACAGTCATTAAAGGGGTACTCCGCACCTAGACTTCTTATCCCCTATTCAAAGGATAGGGCATAAGATGTCTGATTCTGAGGGTCCAGCTGGTGGGGACCCCCGCGATCTCCATGTGGGCGTTCAGAACGCTGAGTTCAGGCGGCCATGGTGGTGATGTCATGCCACGCCCCCTCCATTCATGTCTATGGGAGGGGGCGTGACATCCGTCACGCCCCCTCCCATAGACATGTATGGAGGGGGTGTGGCATGGCATCACAAGGGGGTGTGGTGTGACATCACGACCACTGCCGTCCGAACCCATCATTATGTTCATAACGCCAGGTGACTGCTTGAAGATCCCCCCAGCGGCCGGACCCCTGCGATCAGACATCTTATCCCCTATCCTTTGGATAGGGGATAAGATGTCTAGAGACGGAGTACCCTTTTAAAGGATAGGGGATAAGATGTCAGATTGCGGGGGTCCCACTGCTGGGGACCCCCGGAATCTCGGTTGCAGCACCCACCTGTATGGCTTCCGGCAACGCTGGAGGCTTCGGATCCCGACCACAATGGCGGAAGAGCATGACATCACGATCCCGCCCCGTATGATGTCACGCCCCGCCCCCTCAATGCAAAACTATGGGAAGGGACGTGACGGACCTCCCATAGACTTGCATTGAGGGGGCGGGGCGTAATGTCACACGGGGCGGAGTCGTGACGTCACGCTCTTCCGCCATTGTGGTCGGGATCCAAAGCCTCCAGCGTTGCCGGAAGCCGTACAGGTGGGTACTGCAGCTGAGATCCCAGGGGTCCCCAGCAGCGGGACCCCCGCGATCTGACATCTTATCCCCTATCCTTTGGATAGGGGATAAGATGTCTAGAGACGGAGTACCCCTTTAATCGAAAATTAGTCCGAAGTTTTAAAGGGGTACTCCAGGATTAGAAAAAAAAAAAAAAAACTAGCGCCACTCCTGTCTTGAGGTTGTGTGCAGTATTGCAGCTGTTTCATTGAAATGAACAGAGTCAAGTTGTAATGCCATACACAACCTGAGGACAGGTGTGGTGCTGGTTTTTAAAGAAATTACTTTTGAATTTGAAAAGAAATACAATGCAGAGGGGGTTGGGTTCTTTTTTATGCCATTTTTGGGCAGTCAGGCTGACAAGTTACCTTGATTACAATGACTTTAATGATTTCAAATCTATATAGGCTTTTTTTTTATTTACCAGTTTTAAAAATGTTTTACTTAAAAAAGAAATAATAATAATAATAAAAATATATATAGAACATGTCATTTTTACCGCAAAATGTAAAGCGTACCCCCCCCCCCAAACTTTTTTCATTTTTTTTTTAATTTCCCCTACAAATAATTTTTTACAAAAGAACAATTGTTTGTGCAAATAGCAAGTCCTCATATGGATTTGTGGATGGAAAAAATTAAAGAGTTATGACTCTTAAAAGGCGAGGAGGAAATGAAAATAACGCAAAAATGAAAATTGGCTGTGTTCTCAAGGGGTTAAAGGATTCAAGCTTTTTAGGATAACAGAAGTTTATCTATACACTAGCTGAGTACCCGGCGTTGCCCGGTTTTTCCTTCCTAATCCTTGTTGGGGAGGAAAATAAACAAAGGAGGAAGCTTTTGACTTCCCATTGATTTGCATGGGACTTTAAACAAAAACCCTGACCCTCACAAATGGGGTAGTTAAGGGTTAAATTAACTATCTTATATTTTAAGTGGACATATAAGTAACATGTGGCCAAGTTTCATGTTAATATCTTCAGCCGTTTGAAAGGTTTTGTGGAACATACACACATATATATATAGATATAAAACTCAATGTGTGTATGTATGTGTGTATATGTGTATGTGTATATATATGTGTGTGTATGTGTGTATATATGTATGTATGTGTGTATATATGTATGTATGTGTGTATGTATGTATGTGTGTGTATGTATGTGTGTATATATGTATGTACCGTATATACTCGAGTATAAGCCGACCCGAGTATAAGCTGAGACCCCTAATTTCAACCCAAAATCCCAGGAAAAGTTATTGACTCGAGTATAAGCCTAGGGTGGGAAATACATCATCCCCCCCTGTCATCATCCAGACCCGTCATTAACATCTTCATCATCATCACCGCCTGTCATCATCCAGACCCTCATCATCATCACCTGTCATCATCCCCTTGTCATCATCCCACACATCCCCCCTTCATCATCCTCTTGTCACCATCCCACACATCCCCCCTTCATCATCCTCTTGTCATCATCCCACACATCCCCCCTTCATCATCCCCTTGTCATCATCCCACACATCCCCCCTTCATCATCCTCTTGTCATCATCCCACACATCCCCCCTTCATCATCCCCTTGTCATCATCCCCACCCCCCTTCATCATCCCCTTGTCATCATCCCACACATCCCCCCTTCATCAACCCCTTGCAATCATCCCACACATCCCCCTTAATCATCCCCACCCCCCTTCATCATCCCACACCCCCCCCTTCATCATCCTCTTGTCATCATCCCACACCCCCCCCTTGATCATCCTCTTCTCATCATCCGCCCTCAGTGGTCTTCAACCTGCGGACCTCCAGAGGTTTCAAAACTACAACTCCCAGCAAGCCCGGGCAGCCATCGGCTGTCCGGGCTTGCTGGGAGTTGTAGTTTTGAAACCTCCGGAGGTCCACAGGTTGAAGACCACTGCGGCCTTCAACATCATCCAGCCCCCTCTCACCCCCCTTTAGTTCTGTACAGTACTCACCTCCGCTCGGCGCTGGTCCGGTCCTGCAGGGCTGTCCGGAGAGGAGGTGGTCCGGTGGGATAGTGGTTCCGGGCTGCTATCTTCACTGGGGGGCGCCTCTTCTCCGCGCTTCCGGCCCGGAATAGAGGCGTTGCCTTGACAATGACGCGGAAGTACGTTGGCAATGAACGCACCTCTGCGTCGTTGTCAAGGCAACGTGACTATTCTGAGGCCGGGCCCGAAGCGCTTAGAAGAGGCCTCCCCGGTGAAGATAGCAGCCCGGAACCACTATCCCACCGGACGACCTCCTCTCCAGACAGTCCTGCAGGACCGGACCAGCGCCGAGCGGAGGTGAGTACTGTACAGAACTAAAGGGGGGTGAGAGGGGGCTGGATGATGTCGAAGGCCGCAGTGGTCTTCAACCTGCGGACCTCCGGAGGTTTCAAAACTACAACTCCCAGCAAGCCCGGACAGCCGATGGCTGCCCGGGCTTGCTGGGAGTTGTAGTTTTGAAACCTCTGGAGGTCCGCAGGTTGGAGACCACTGCGGGTGGAGAGTTCACTCGAGTATAAGCCGAGGGGGGTGTTTTCAGCACGAGAAATTGTGCTGAAAAACTCGGCTTATACTCGATTATATACGGTATATATGTATGTGTGTATGTATGTGTGTGTATGTATGTGTGTATATATGTATATATGTATGTATGTATGTATGTTCCAGCATCACGTCCAAACAGCTAAAGATATTAACATGAAACTTGGCCACATGTTACTTATATGTCAACAACAAACATAGGATAGGTGATTTAACCCTTACTCACCCCTATTTGCGAGAGTTGGGATTTTTGTTTAAAGTCCCATACAAGTCTATGGGAAATGTATGTTCCCACATAACTTCAGTACAGCTGGAGATATTTCAATACCTGGTACACATATTACTTATATGTCAAAAAAATATATATGATAGTTAAATTAACCCTTACAAGTCCCATGCAAGTATATAGGACTTCCAGTACCTTAATCCACAAGCTCCGTTCTGCATCTCCTGGTAAATGTGTTGGTCCGGCTTGCAAGCCACACCTCATCTCACAAAGACGGGACATTATATGGGGTCGTGATATGAGGTCGGGATATCAGGACAGGATATGAGGACGGGATATGAGGTCGGGATATGGGGACGGAATATGGGGACTGGATATGGGGTCGGGCTATGAAGAAGTGATATGAGGTCAGGATATGAGGTCGGCATATGAGGACGGCATAAGAGGTCGGCATATGAGTTTGGGATATGAGGTCGGGATATGAGGTCAGGATATGAGGTCGAGATAGAAGGACAGGAAAGGAGGTCGGGATATGAGGACGGTATTTGAGGATGTGATATGAGGATGGGATATGAGGATGGGATATGAGGTTGAGATAGGATGGAATATGAGGATGGGATATGAGGTCGAGATAGGTGGTCAGGATAGGAGATCGAGAAATGAGGATGGGATATGAGGTCGGGATATGAGGACAGGATATGAGGTTGAGATAGGAGGACGGGATAGGAGGTCTGGATATGAGGACCAGATTGGAGGTCGGGATATAAGGATGGGATATGAGGTCGAGATATGAGGACGGGATAGGAGGTCAGGATATGAAGTCGAGATATGATGACGAGATATGAGGACGGGATATGAGGACGGGATATGACAACAATGTATGAGGATGGGATATGAAGTCAAAAGCTTCCTCCTTTGTTGATTTTACTCCCCAACAAGGATTAGGAAGGAAAAACCGGGCAACGCCGGGATATATATGTATATATATATATATATATATATATATATATATATATATATATATATAAAAGAAAAGAATCACATTTTTCCTGGATGGCTTTTCCTACTGGTTTATTATAAGTTTTAGCAAATCATCTACCTATGTGCCCGATATTTATGTAATACAGTAACCCCTCGAGATACGATGGCCTCGACATACGTTATTTTCAACATACGATGGCCTCTCAGAAAGCAGTATCGACATATGATACTTTTTGTCGGGCCATCATGAAAATAAATGGTTCTCCTGCGGCGCTGGTTGCTGCAGCTGCCGCCATGCCGGGCTGTTTCAATTGCAAAGGAGTGGAGCTTCAAATCTCCCGGGTATGTCATGTGACGTTACATCGTCACATGACATTGCCGCATCACACTGAGATTCACTCAGTGACTGTCTGCTGCGGGCCGAGTGGTGAGTCCTCTCCCTGGTGCATTAAGCCCCATGCACATTAAGCCCGGAATCTCTTAACCTGCACAGATCACACAGATCAATATGGTTCTATGCAACCATAATGATCTGTATGAGGAATCTAATGATTCCTCCTAAAAGTGTAAAAAAAAAAAAGTTTTAAAACACACACATTAAAAGTTTAAATCACCCCCCTTTTCCCAAATTCCATATAAAAAATATATAAACATAATAAAAATAAACATATGTGGTATCGCCGCGTGTGTAAATGTCCAACCGCATGGTCAATGACGTACATGCAAAAAAATTCCAAAGTCCAAAATAGCTTATTTTTGGTCACTTTTTATACCATAAAAAATTTATAAAAAGTGACCAAAAAGTCAGATCAAAACTAAAATGGTACTGATAAAACTTTAGATCACGACTCAGGAACCAATTACCAGAGATATGTACTCAACATATGATGGTCTCGGGGCTCCGGAACCAATTACCAGTTTTCCATAGACCTATGTACTCAACATATGATGGTTTCAACATACAATGGTCCTCCCGGAACCAATTACCATCATATGTTGAGGGACCACTTGTATGTATGTAATAATAACTCTAGGATAGGCCATAACATTTTGGTTGGTGGGGGTCGGACCTCTGGGACCCCTACTTATCTAGAGGAGAGAAGAATGAATGGACAAGGGCCCATCTGTCTTTTCTTCTGCACAGAGGCATTCCGAGCGGCTCCTCATATAGAAATCTGTAGCAGTGTTCCTGGCTGTATTGCAGTTCATTGTACAGTAAGTAGATGGCGCTTTAATGTTTGGTATACTTGTACCATAGAACAAACACGTATTTCCTTCACTTACAATCTTATCTCTGCTACATCTATGAAGTCTAATAGTAATAAGAAGTAGAATCTTAATAAAGAGGATCCTTAAGAGGATCAGTTCTACCACAGTCTATATCTTTGCTTACTTTCATAGGATTCTTATGAATATTACCCTTGTGATGTATAATTTAGGGAGAATGTGAATGGTAATTTGTGATGAAATTTGAGATTATATATTCAGTTTATAATTCATTGGTGGCATTGATTAAAATACATTTATCCTCCAGCATAGAGTTAACGGGGGGGGGGGGTTACAAATGGGGTTTGATACTTTAGTGTAAGTGGGAAAAAAGATGGTGGTGAAAATAAATGATCAGTGTTCCCCAACATGTGGTTTTCAGTTGTCAGGGCATTTTCTATAGATAGATAGATAGATACATAGATACACAGATATATATGAGATAGATAGATACACAGATACACAGATAGATGTGAGATAGAGTGGGGCAAAAAAGTATTTAGTCAGTTTAAGTTCTCCCACTTAAAAAGATGAGAGGCTGTAATTTTCATCATAGGTTATAACCTCAACTATGAGAGACATAATGAGAAAAATAATCCATAAAATCACATTGTATCATTTTTAAAGAATTTATTTGCAAATTATGGTGGAAAATAAGTATTTGGTCAATAACAAAAGTCCATCTCAATACTTTGTTGGCAATGACAGAGGTCAAACGTTTTCTGTAAGTCTTCACTGGGTTTTCACACACTGTTGCTGATATTTTTGACCATTCCTCCATGCAGATCTCCTCTAGAGCAGTGATGTTTTGGGGCTGTCGCTGGGCAACTCCCTCCAAAGGTTTTCTATGAGGTTGAGATCTGGAGACTGGCTAGGCCACTCCAGGACCTTGAAATGCTTCTTATGAAGCCACCCCTTTGTTGCCCGGTGGTGTGTTTGGGATCATTGTCATGCTGAAAGACCCAGCCATGTTTCATCTTCAATGCCCTTGCTGATGGATGGAGGTTTTCACTCAAAATCTCATGATACATGGCCCCATTCATCTTCATCCTTTACTTGGATCAGTCGTCCTTGTCCCTTAGCAGAAAAACAGCCCCAAAGAATTATGTTTCCACCCCCATGCTTCACAGTAGGTATGGTGTTCTTTGGATGCAGCTCAGCATTCTTTCTCCTCCAAACATGACGAGTTGAGTTTTTAACAAAAATATCTACTTTGGTTTCATCTGACCATATGACATTCTCTTCATACTCTTCTGGATCATCCAAATGCTCCCCAACAAACTTCAGACATGTACTGGTTTATGCAGGGGGACACGTCTGGCACTGCATGATTTGAGTCCGTGGAAGCATAGTGTGTTATTGATGGTAGCCTTTGTTACTTTGGTCCCAGCTCTCTGCAGGTCATTCACTAGGTCCCCCCGTGTGGTTCTGGGATTTTTGCTCAACGTTCTTGTGTTCACTTTGACACCACAGGGTGAGATCTTGCATGGAGCCCCAGATCGAGGAAGATTATAAGTGGTCTTGTATGTCTTCCATTTTCTAATAATTGCTGGGGCAAGTAACAGGTGTGGGCAATATAAAAAAAAATCACACCTGAAAGCAGATAAAAGGAGAGAAGTTCACTTAGTCTTTGCATTGTGTGTGCCACACTAAGCAAGAACAACAGAAGGAGGAGAAGAGAACTGTCTGAGGACTTGAGAACCAAACTTGTTGAAAAATATCAACAATCTCAATGTTACAAGTCCATCTTCAGAGATCTAGATTTGCCTTTGTCCACAGTGCGCAACATTATCAAGAAGTTTGCAGCCCATGGCACTGTAGCTAATCTCCCTGAGCATGGACGGAAGAGAAAAATTGATGAAAGGTGTCAACGCAGGATAGTCCGGATGGTGGATAAGCAGCCCCAAACAAGTTCCAAAGATATTCAAGTTGTCCTGCAGGCTCAGGTAGCATCAGTGTCAGCACAAACTATCCGTCATCAGTTAAATGAAATGAAACGCTATGGCAGGAGACCCAGGAGGACCCCACTGCTGACACAGAGACATATAAAAGCAAGACTACATTTTGCCAAAATGAACTTGAGTAACCAAAATCCTTCTTGGAAAACATCTTGTGGACAGATGAGACCAAGATGGAGCTTTTTGGTAAAGCACATCATTCTACTGTTTACCGAAAATGGAATGAGGCCCACAAAGAAAAGAACACAGTACCTACAGTGAAATATGGTGGATGTCAATTATGTTTTGGGGTTGTTTTGCTGCCTCTGGCACTGGGGGCCTTGAATGTGTACAAGACATCATGAAATCTGAGGATTACCAACAGATTTTGGGCCGCACTGTACAGCCCAGTGTCAGAAAGCTGGGTTTGCATCCGAGATCTTGGGCCTTCCAGCAGGACAATGACCCCAAACATACATCAAAAAGCCCCCAGAAATGGATGGCAACAAAGCGCTGGAGAGTTCTGAAGTGGCAGCAATGAGTCCAGATCTAAATTCCATTGAACACCTGTGAAGAGATCTTAAAATTGCTATTGGGAAAAGGCGCCTTCCAATAAGAGAGACCTGGAGCAGTTTGCAAAGGAAGAGGGGTCCAACATTCCGGCTGAGAGGTGTAAGAAGCTTATTGATGGTTTCAGTTATTTTTTCCAAAGGGTGTGCTTTCAACTCCCTCCAAAGGTTTTTTATGGGGTTGAGATCTGGAGACTGGCTAGACCACTCCAGGACCTTGAAATGCTTCTTATGAAGCCACTCCTTCGTTGCCTGAGTTTGCGATCATTGTCATGCTGAAAGACCCAGCCCAGTTTCATTTTCAATGCCCTTGCTAATGGAAGGAGGTTTTCACTTAAAATCTCATGATACATGGCCCCATTCATTCTTTCCTTTACACAGATCAGTTGTCCTGGTCCCTTATCAGAAAAACAGCCCCAAAGCATGATGTTTCCACCCCCATGCTTCACAGTAGGTATGGTGTTCTTTGGATGCAACTCAGCATTCTTTCTCCTCCAAACACGACAAGCTGAGTTTTTAACAAAAATATCTACTTTGGCTTCATCTGACCATATGACATTCTCCCAATACTCTTCTGGATCATCCAAATGCTCTCTAGCAAAGTTCAGACAGGCCCGGACATGTACTGGCTTAAACAGGGAGATATGTCTGGCACTGCATGATTTGAGTCCCTGGCAGTGTAGTGTGTTACTGATGGTAGCCTTTGTTACTTTGGTCCCAGCTCTCTGCAGGTCATTCACTAGGGCCCCCACCCCCCGTGTGGTTCTGGGATTTTTGCTCACCGTTCTTGTGATCATTTTGACACCACGGGGTGAGATCTTGATCAAGGGGAGATTATTAGTGGTCTTGTATGTCTTCCATTTTCTAATAATTGCTCCCACCGTTTATTTCTTCACACCAAGCTGCTCGCCTATTGCACATTCAGTCTTCCCAGCCTGGTGCAGGTCTACAATTTTGTTTCTGGTGTCCTTCGACATCTCTTTGGTCTTGGCCATAGTGGAGTTTGGAGTGTGACTGTTCGAGGTTGTGGACAGGTCTCTTTTAAACTGATAACAAGTTCAAACAGGAGCCATTAATACAGGCAACGAGTGGAGGACAGAGGAGACTCTTAAAGAAGAAGTTACATTTCTGTGAGAGACCGGTCTAGGTGACCAAATACTTATTTTCCACCATAATTTGTAAATAAATTCTTTACAAATCAGACAATGTGATTTTATGGATTTTTTTCTCATTATGTCTTTCATAGTTGAGGTTATAACCTATGATGAAAATTACAGGCCTCTCATCTTTTTAATTGGGAAAACTTGCACAATTGGTGGCTGACTAAATACTTTTTTGTCTCACTGTAGATAGATAGACAAAAAATAGTGTAAGAGCAGCACATCCAAAAAAAAAGTAAGTTGGTGCAAGCAGCCTGTATGCCCCGTTCTGGGGCCCAAAATCCAGACAGAAAGAAATGGTTAAATATTATATATATAAAATAGACAGATTGTGATTCTTTACAGTATCCTAAGTCCCTTTCTTTTTTCTTTCCTTCATCACATTGTACCTACCTTGCTGAGTTTGCTCTTCGCTCCTTTGCTTTCTCTGAGGCTGAACCGTAATTCTGGACCTTTCTTTTTAACCCCGTCCAGAGATGTGGCAACTATTATGGATTTTGCAATTACCTCATAACACAGTCAACAAGAAGCGGGGCGACGACTGTAAGTGTCTTAGGAGACATGAGGCCTGGTCGGTGTGCTCCCTATAGAACGTGTGCATATCAATATGGATAATAGGAGTTCAGTAGTAAGACAAGTGGATGACAAATGTATATAAAGACTTCAGACAGGTTGTCAAGGATTAGAAAAATGGTTATTAAGGCATCTAAGGGGTTAATCCAGTGTTTCTCAACCAAGGGTAGAGCAATGGTCGGCACTATCTGAAAAGTGGTGGTGCACGAGGAAAGGAGTATTGTAATATAATAAAGGAGGTCCCAGCACTCACCGATGCAAGCAAATGGTATTTATTGTATATCCAAGTCACAGGACGCGTTTCGGCACTTAGCCTTCCTCTGCTCTGCAGAGGAAGGCTAAGTGCCGAAACGCGTCCTGTGACTTGGATATACAATAAATACCGTTTCTCAACCAAGGGGGCCCCCAGATGTTGCAAAACTACAACTCCCAGCATGCGCAGACAGCCAAAGGGCATTATCGGAGTTGTAGTTTTGTAGATATTCTGGTTGGCAAACACTAGCTTAGAAAACATGGGTGGGGTGGGGGCTTGTCCCCCACATTGGCACTGCCACAGCGTGATCATAGGGACCCAAGGGTTATCATTGTAAGTAGAAGCCTGACAAAGGTCCCCACATTTACCTGTAAGAACGTATTATTTTTTAGTAAAACAATGACTGTCCGCAATAGTGGTGTATTATATAAAGTATGTACCGTCCCATAGTGGGGGGAAAAAATAAGTTAAAGTAAAAAACAATAAATATATATATTCTTTATTCCCTGAAAATATCCCAAAAGTGTGAAATAATTAAAAAAAAAATTAACAAATTTGATATTGCCGCTTTAACACCTTAAAGGGGTATTCCGGCTTTTGACATTTTATCCCTTATCCAAAGGATAGGGGATAAGATGTCTGATCGTGGGGGGCCCGCCACTGGGACCCCCCTGCGATCTCCCTGCAGCAACCGCATTATGTGCAGAGCTGCGTCTCCAGGCTCGGAAACCGGAAGTTACGCCCCCCCTCCCATAGACATGAATGGAGGGGGCGTGACGTGACGTCACAAGGGGGCATGGCATTATGTCACATCTCCAGTCCCGAAAACTTCCGGTTTCGGAACCTGGAGGCGCAGCTCCGCACATAAAGCGGGTGTTGCAGGGAGATTGCGCGGGGTCACAGCGGCAGGCCCCCCGCAATCAGACATCTTATACCCTATCCTTTGCACAGGGGATAAAATGTCTAAAACCGGAATACCCCTTTAAGGATGCAGGGCATACTTGTACGCCCTTGTCCCGCTCCCCTTCTATGACACAGGCTCAGGAGTTGACCCCGTGTCATCGGTGATGCCCTGACAGCCGCCGGGACCAGTGGCTGATGCCTGACATCCCAGATCATGGTGATGCCCGACATAAAACCCTTAGACGCTGCGATCAAAGGTGATCACAGCGTCTAAAATAAAATAAACACTCCCGGCAGCTCTACGGAGCTGATCAGGACCAGCGTGGTAAAACCGCAGTGTCCCGATCAGCTAAGAGGACGACAACAGGGCCCTTACCTGCCTCCTCACCATCCGATCGTTGCTCTGAAGCTCCAGTAAGCCACAGAGCTATGGAGTACCGATAACACTGATCAATGCTGTGCTATGGCATAGCATTGAACAGTATATGCAATCTGAAGATTGTATGTTATAGTCTCCTATGGGGACAAAAAAATAGTGTAAAAAATAAAGTAAACAAAAAAATAAAGTAAACAAAATTGTTAATGTGAAATAACCCTTTCCCTAATCAAAGTTTGAATCACCCCCCTTTCCCATTTAAAAAAAAAGTGTCCGAACTATGAAAATATGTTAATTAAACTGCACGGTCATTGGCGTATATGTAAAAAAATACCAAAGTCCAAAATTCTGTATTTTTGGTCACTTTGTATACCCTAAAAAAAATTGTAAGAGGACATTTTTAAATGTCAAAATTTTCGTGCAAAAAGTTATCATTTTGTTAACAGAAGTAAAACAAATTTAAACCTATATGAAGGGTATCATCTTAATTGTATGGATCTACAGAAAAAAGGTAAGGTGTCATTTTTACTGGAAAGTGCACTGCATAGAATCAGAAGCCCCCAAAAGTTTCAAAATTGCATTCTTTTTTCAATTGTGCCCCACAAATATTTTTTTTCTGGTTTCACTGTAGCTTTTGTAGTAGAATTATTGATGTATTTACAAAGTAAAATTGGTGGCACAAAAAACATATGGGTCTGTAGGTGGAAAATTTATGGAAAAGGTTATGATTTTTAGAAGGGGAGGAGGAAAAAAACGAAAGTGCAAAAATGAAAAAACCTTAAAGGGTCCTTAAAGGGGTACTCCGCCCCTAGACATCTTAGTCCCTATCCAAAGGATATGATGTCTGATCGAGGGGTCCTGCCGCTGGGGACCCCCGCTATCTCCCTGATGCACCTGGCGTTCGTTTAGAGCCGTTTGTGACGTCATGGCCACACCCCCTCCCATAGACGTGCATTGAGGGGGCACGGCCGTGACATCATGAACCTCCGCCCCGTCCGCTTTTGGGACCGTGCGGAAGAACTAGAGAGGCCTCCATCTAAATTTTGTTCAAACACCTATGTCCAAGGGTGAGTCCCGTGCCTTTACCCATGAAAACCTGTTGCTGGTCAGGTATAAGGATAAGAGGGATGTCCTTATACTGACCACAATTCATGGTAACGGCAGCACCCCTGTCCCTGTGCGAGGTACCACAACAACGGTCCTCAAGCCCGATTGTATTCTGGACTACAATCAGTAGATGGGGGGGAGTTGATCTTTCTTTCCTCAAGACATACATGGCCATGCGGAAAACACAGGTATGGTACAAAAAAGTTGCGGTCTACTTGGTACAGGTTGCCATGTACAACGCTTTTGTACTGTCCCAGTACGCTGGCAACACAGAGACATTCCTCCAGTTCGAAGAAGAAGTCCTAAAGGTCCTGATCTATGGCGATCGGGAAAGAGCAGGTCGGACTTCCCAAGGAACTGGAAATATAGGTGCCAGGATCATCCCAGGCCAACACTTTCCAGGTGAGGTCCTCCACATTGGAAAGAAGGGACGATCCCAGAGAAAATGCAGTGTGTTACAAGAGGGGAATACGGAAGGATACCATCCTTCAATGTGACACTTGCCCCGATCATCCGGGCCTCTGCATTGAAAACTGCTTCAGTATTAGTGTTGAGCGGCATAGGCCATATTCGAATTCGCGAATATTCGCGAATATATGGACGAATATTCGTCATATATTCGCGAATATTCGCATATTCGTTATATTCTCGTTTTATTTTCGCATATGCGAACATTCGCGTATGCGAAAATTAACATATGTGAATATTAGCATACACAGAATTAGCACATGCGACAATTCGCATATGCGAATATTAGCATATGCGAATTTTCGCATATGCGATTTTTCGCACGCCAGTCTCACACAGTAGTATTAGAGCCTTCTTTACACCACACAAGCTGGAAGCAGAGAGGGGTGATCACTGTGATGTGTACAGTGAAAAAAAAACAAAAAAAAAAAAATATTCGTAATTAGGAATATATAGCGCTATATTCGCCAATAATATTCGAATTGCGAATATTCGTGAGCAACACTACACACTTCCATGGAGTACTAAATTTTCCATTTTCATAAAATAATTTCATAATTTGACTTCAATCTGTCAAGCGCAGAGTACATTCCAAATTTTTACCTCATAAACCACTAAATTGCCCAAAAAACTTTAATAAAAAAAAAACTTGATAAGACCTCTGGGTGTTTTTTCTCTAAAAATGGGTCATGGGTCACTGAGTCACTAGCATCAGGGTCTTTTTTATGTTGCGCAGCGCTCTCTCTCCACCTGAGCATTTGAGGAAACAGGTTAGGGACGGCCACACAAATCACATTCCCAGAATGATTATCCCCCCATAGTACACTTCATCCATTCCTGGAAAATAATTTTAGGGAACACCCGTCCGTTCCAAATGTCCAGTTCCCCCCTATACACCTTCCCCAGGGTGTGTACTGTGTGGAATGGGGTCACATGTGGGTGTTCCTTTCTTTTATTTTCCGCTGAATGTATGTAACCGTCAGCTACTGATATGCCATAGGCCTCAAATGGAAACATAGCTCTATGACTCTTGAGCCCTGAAGTGCGCCCCCATAGCATGTTACATCCACATATGGGGTATTTACAGCAATGGGCTTACAGAATTTGGGTGGCATTTTCTCCTATTACCCCTTATGCAAATGAAAAATTTGGGGTAACACCAGCATTTTTGTGAAAAGAAAACCTATTTTGTCATTTTACGGACCAATGTTCCAAACACCTGTAATGTGTAAATACTCACTGTACCCCTTGTTACATTCCTTGAGGGGTATAGTTTCCAAAATGATGGCACTTGAGGTGGGGGGGAGGGGTCCCGCTGTTCTGGCTCCATGGTAGCTCTGTAAATGCTAAAGGCCCCTGACAAAATTCTCCAAAAGCTGAATGGTGCTCCTGCTCCAAGAGAATGATTGCAGCCCCTCCCCTGGTTTTAATAGGGAAGCTTAGCAAGGATCCTATAGGTCACTTGGGGGGTCACCTGGTCACTAGTTCCTCCTGGGTAACAAGCACATGGTATAATATTTAAAGCAACAGTACATTAGTAATACAAACATATATACAATAGGGGTCACACTGTAAGGGGGGCCCTGGGGACATGGAGGGACTCTGCCTGACAGGGCAGGAGAAATGTACTGGAACACACCATCCCGTACTGGGCCATCACATGAGGTATGTCTTTACTCCGAAGAAATTTATTTACAAACGTGCGGTGACATTTTATCCTATTACCACTTGCGAAAATAAACAATTTGGGGTAACCCCAGCATTATAGTGTAAAAAATCTAATATTTCCTTTTCACATCCCACTTTAATCAACATTTATCAAACACCTGTGGGGTGCTAGGGCTCACTGAACCCCTTGTTAAGTTCCCTGAGGGGTGCAGTTTCCAAAATAGTATGCCATGTGTTTTTTTTTTTTTTTTTTTTTTTTGCTGTTCTGGCACCATAGGGGCTTCCTAAATGTGACATGCCCCCCAAAAAAAACATTTCAGCTAAATTTGCTCTCCAAAAGCCAAATGTGTCTCCTTCTCTTCTGAGCATTGTAGGGCTCCGGCAGTGCACTTGATGTCCACACATGGGGTATTTCCATACTCAAAAGAGATGGGGGTCACAAATTTTTGGGGCATTTTCTCCTATTAACTCTTGTAAAAATTTTACATTTGGGGAAAAACCAGCATTTTAGTGAAAAAATAAATCATTTACACATCCAACTTTAACGAAAAGTCGTCAAACACCTGTGGGGTGTTAAGTCTCACTGTAACCCTTATTATGTTCCTTGAGGGGTGTAGTTTCCAAAATAGTATGCCATGTGGGCTTTTTTTTCTGTTCTGGCACCATAGGGGCTTCCTAAATGTGGCATGTTCCCCAAAAACCATTTCAGAAAACTCACTCTCCAAAATCCGATTGTCGCTCCTTCTATTCTGAGTCCTCTACTGCGCCCACAGAACACTTTACATACACATGAGATATTTCCTTACTCGAGAGAAATTGGGTTATAAATTTTGGGGGGATTTTTCTCCTTTTACCCCTTGTAAAAATTAAAAAACTGGGTCTACAAGAACATGCGAGTGGAAAAAATTAAGATTTAGAATTTTCTCCTTCACTTTGCTGCTATTCCTGTGACACACCTAAAGGGTTAACACACTTTTTGAATGTCATTTTGAATACTTTGAGGGGTGCAGTTTTTATAATGGGGTAATTTATGGGGCATTTCTAATATTAAGGCCCTTCAAATCCACTTCAAAACTGAACTGGTCCCTGAAAAATTCAGATTTTGAAAATTTGCTGCTGAACTTTGAAGCCCTCTGATATCTTAAAAAAGTAAAAACGCGTCAACTCTATGATGCAAATATAAAGTAGACATATTGTTTATGTGAATCAATATATATATATATATATATATATATATATATATATTTTTTTTTTTGTATGTCTATTTTCCTTACAAGCAGAGAGCTTCAAAGTTAAAAAAAAATATTCACATTTTTCATGAAATTTTGGAATTTTTCACCAAGAAATTATGCAAGTATCGGCAAAAATTTACCACTATGTTAAAGTAGAATATGTAGACAAAAAACAAAAGACAGGAAAGAACTACTCAACTTTCTCTGTAGTATACAGCAGCTGATAAGTACTTGAAGGATTAAGATTTTTAAATGGAAGTAATTTACAAATCTGTTTAAATTTCTGGAGCCAGCTGATATGCAAAAGAAAAATAGCTTTCTACCAGAGTACCCCTTTAAGGACCATAGTGATCTAATAGCATTTGCTCTATTATCTTGCACTGGTCTAGAAGATTTACTATGCTAACAAATTGCACTAACAATGAAGTCCATAGTTACATAGTTTGTAAGGAGTCCATCAAGTTCAACTCTACTGTGTTGATCCAGAGGAAGGCAAAAAAAATTATGAGGCAGATGCCAATTGCCCCATGACCGAGGACGTGCACCAATGTACAATATTGGGGTATATGTAGGTCGGCCATGAGGCGGCATAAGGATTTGAAACAGGTCCGAATTGGAGGTAAGATACTTAAAGGGGTACTCCGGTGAAAAACTTTTTTTTTTTTTTTTAAATCAACTGGTGCCAGAAAGTTAAACAGATTTGTAAATTACTTCTATTAAAAAAATCTTAATCCTTCCTGTACTTATTAGCTGCTGAATACTACAGTGGAAATTATTTTCCGTTTGAAACACAGAGCTGTCTGCTGACATCATGACCACAGTGCTCTCTGCTGACATCTCTGTTCATTTTAGGAACTGTCCAGAGTAAAAGGAAATCCCCATAGCAAACATATGCTGTCCTGGACAGTTCCAAAAATGGACAGAGATGTCAGCAGAGAGCACTGTGTTCATGATGTCAGCAGAGAGCGCTGTGTTTAAAAAATAAAATAATTTCCGCTGTAGTATTCAGAAGTTAATAAGTACTGGAAGGATTAAGATTTTTTTTTAATAGAAGTAATTTACAAATCTGTTTAACTTTCTGGCACCAGTTGATTTAAAAAAAAAAAAAAAAAAAAGTTTTTCACCGGAGTACCCCTTTAAGCAATTCATGCATCCCCATTCTGTCTTGACACTCCTTTTACATATACAAAGGTTTTCGTCAAATGCCTAATTCCTACATTGGGTCTTTTTCATGGGAATAACATAATTTTCGGATAAATCAGCATTCATTTTTTAAGTTCTTTTTCGTTGCCCTCACTAATTGTATTTAGGTACTGTACACGTTGTACAGTAAGTCCCTAATTGTTATAGATTGAGGTAAGAGGTCTAAGTCCACTTTAAATTATTTTCCAATTTTCTAATTGTCTTGTAACTAAATTTATGGCTTTATTAGTTATGGAATTCTGCTTTTGGCACCTATTGTAAGTCCTGTGATGGGTGACATTTTACATTAAAAGTAATTAATTTCTGTCTCCTGCCGTTGCGCCAATGACTAAACCTTTGCTTTATATCCCAAGCTGTGCAGAAGATAAAGTGCACGGACAGGGAGTATATAATAATAATAATAAAATACACAGATCAGCCCTAACATTATGAACACCGACAGATGGAATAAATAACATAGTTTATCTATAACAACTGCACCTGTCAAGGGACGGGAAACGTTAGACTGTAAGTGGGTACTTAGGTTTTAAAGGGGTACTCCACTGTTCCAACGTCATACCCCCTCCCATAGACTTGAATCGAGGGAGCATGGCGTGACATCACGAAGAGGCGTGGCTGTGACATCATGACCCTCGCAGCCATCATTCGAAACGAAATGTTCCGGACGCTGGGGCAGTGGAGTTCCCCTTTAAAGGTGATGAGTTGGAAGCAGGAAAATAAGCAAGTGTAAGAATCTGGGGGACTTTGAGAAGGGACATTGTTGACTGGGGGACTGGACCAAAACATCCATAGCACAACTGGCCTGATGGGTGGTTCCTAGTACAGTGGTTCCTCAACATACGATGGTAATAATTTCCAAATGGACCATCGTTTGTTGAAACCATCGTATGTTGGGGGATCCGTGCAATGTAAAGTATAGGACAGTGGTCTACAACCTGCGGATCTCTAGATGTTGCAAAACTACAACACCCAGCATGCCCGGACAGCCAACGGCTGTCCGGGCATGCTGGGAGTTGTAGTTTTGCAACATCTGGAGGTCCGCAGGTTGAAGACCATTGGTATTGGAAGTTATACTCACCTGTCCCCGCCACTCCGGACCGTCACCGCTCGTCACTGCTGCCCTGGATGTCGCCCTCCATCGTTGTCCCCGGGGTGTCCCCGACGCTCCGGTAAGGCCTCTGCTTCCCCGGCATCCTCGCTCTCCGTCGCCGCCATCACGTCGCTACGCACGCCGCTCCTATTGGATGACGGGACGGCGTGCGCAGCGACGTGATGACGACGATGGAGAGCGCCGACGATGCAAGGGATCCTGAAGAAGACGTGCCGGAGCCCAGAGGACAGGTAAGTGATCGTCACCGGACCACACGGGGCACCGTAAACAGCTATCCGGGGGCAGCTGAAGCAGTCTGCGCAGCCGGATAGCCGTTTATGCGATGGCCCCAACATACAAAAGCATTGTATGTTGATGCTGCCTCTGAGAGGACATCGTATGTTGAAATGATCGTATGTCGGGGCCATCGTAGGTCGGGGGGTCAATGTATGCAGTGGTTAGTACTAGTCGTAGCAGAATGGGCGTGCTGTCAACAAGGACACTGTTAGTGATCATCTGTGCAATACCACCTAGATGGCTATGTATAACAATGTTTTATTACCTTATTTTTCTCCTAAGGCTAGGTTCACACAACGGAATGTCCACTGCCAAAGTCCACTGGTGCTAGAACCAAGCCACCATTGACGGCAATGCAGTCTGCACAGATTTCCGCTGAAACATATTCAATCGGAAGTCAACGGAAGACCCATTCACAAAAATGGAGAAACAGAAGCACATCCACAATTTGTATTTTGATCTATTTGCTTCTTAGCATATTTTCAAAAACTAACAGGTTGTCAGTGTACAATTGTTACGCCGAGCGCTCCGGGTCCCCGCTCCTCCCCGGAGCGCTCGCAACATCCTCGCAATCGCAGCGCCCCGGTCAGACCTGCTGACCGGGTGCGCTGCGATACCTCTCCCAGCCGGGATGCGATTCGCGATGCGGGTGGCGCCCGCTCGCGATGCGCACCCCGGCTCCCGTACCTGACTCGCTCTCCGTCGGTCCTGTCCCGGCGCGCGCGGCCCCGCTCCTTAGGGCGCGCGCGCGCCGGGTCTCTACGATTTAAAGGGCCACTGCGCCGCTGATTGGCGCAGTTGCCTTAATCAGTTCATTCACCTGTGCACTTCCCTATTTAACCTCACTTCCCCTTCCCTTCCTTGCCGGATCTTGTTGCCATCGTGCCAGTGAAAGCGTTTCCCAGTGTGTTCCTAGCCTGTGTTCCAGACCTCCTGCCGTTGCCCCTGACTACGATCCTTGCTGCCTGCCCCGACCTTCTGCTACGTCCGACCTTGCTCTTGTCTTCTCCCTTGTACCGCGCCTATCTTCAGCAGTCAGAGAGGTTGAGCCGTTGCTAGTGGATAAGACCTGGTTGCTACCGCCGCTGCAAGACCATCCCGCTTTGCGGCGGGCTCTGGTGAAAACCAGTAGCAGCTTAGAACCGGTCCACTAGCACGGTCCACGCCAATCCCTCTCTGGCACAGAGGATCCACCACCTGCCAGCCGAATCGTGACAGTAGATTTGGCCATGGATCCCGCTGAAGTTCCACTGCCAGTTGTCGCCGACCTCACCACGGTGGTCGCCCAGCAGTCGCAACAGATAGCGCAACAAGGCCACCAGCTGTCTCAACTGACCGTGATGCTACAGCAGCTACTACCACAGCTTCAGCAATCATCTCCTCCGCCAGCTCCTGCACCTCCTCCGCAGCGAGTGGCCGCTTCCGGCCTACGACTTTCCTTGCCGGATAAATTTGATGGGGACTCCAAGTTTTGCCGTGGCTTTCTTTCACAATGTTCCCTGCACTTGGAGATGATGTCGGACCAGTTTCCTACTGAAAGGTCTAAGGTGGCTTTCGTAGTCAGCCTTCTGTCTGGGAAAGCTCTGTCATGGGCCACACCGCTCTGGGACCGCAATGACCCCGTCACTGCCTCTGTACACTCCTTCTTCTCGGAAATTCGAAGTGTCTTTGAGGAACCTGCCCGAGCCTCTTCTGCTGAGACTGTCCTGCTGAACCTGGTCCAGGGTAATTCTTCCGTTGGCGAGTACGCCATCCAATTCCGTACTCTTGCTTCCGAACTATCCTGGAATAATGAGGCCCTCTGCGCGACCTTTAAAAAAGGCCTATCCAGCAACATTAAAGATGTTCTGGCCGCACGAGAAATTCCTGCTAACCTGCATGAACTCATTCATCTTGCCACTCGCATTGACATGCGTTTTTCCGAAAGGCGTCAGGAGCTCCGCCAGGATATGGACTTTGTTCGCACGAGACGTTTTTTCTCCCCGGCTCCTCTCTCCTCTGGTCCTCTGCAATCCGTTCCTGTGCCTCCCGCCGTGGAGGCTATGCAAGTTGACCGGTCTCGCTTGACACCTCAAGAGAGGACACGACACCGCATTGAAAATCTTTGCCTGTACTGTGCCGGTACCGAACACTTCCTGAAGGATTGTCCTATCCGTCCTCCCCGCCTGGAAAGACGTACGCTGACTCCGCACAAAGGTGAGACAGTTCTTGATGTCAACTCTGCTTCTCCACGCCTTACTGTGCCTGTGCGGATATCTGCCTCTACCTTCTCCTTCTCTACTAAGGCCTTCTTGGATTCCGGATCTGCAGGAAATTTTATTTTGGCCTCCCTCATCAACAGGTTCAACATCCCAGTGACCAGTCTGGCCAGACCCCTCTACATCAATTGTGTTAACAATGAAAGATTGGACTGTGCCGTGCGTTACCGCACGGAACCCCTCCTAATGTGCATCGGACCTCATCACGAAAAAATTGAGTTTTTGGTCCTCTCCAATTGCACTTCCGAAATTCTCCTTGGACTACCGTGGCTTCAACGCCATTCCCCAACCCTTGATTGGTCCACAGGAGAGATCAAGAGCTGGGGTACTTCTTGTTTCAAGGACTGTCTTAAACCGGTTCCCAGTACTCCCTGCCGTGAGCCTGTGGGTCCCCCTGTAACCGGTCTCCCTAAGGCTTATATGGACTATGCTGACGTATTTTGCAAAAAGCAAGCTGAGACTTTACCCCCTCACAGGCCTTTTGACTGTCCTATTGACCTCCTCCCGGGCACTACTCCACCCCGGGGCAGAATTTATCCTCTGTCCGCCCCAGAGACTCTTGCTATGTCTGAATACATCCAGGAAAATTTAAAAAAGGGGTTTATCCGCAAATCCTCCTCTCCTGCCGGAGCTGGATTTTTCTTTGTGTCCAAAAAAGATGGCTCCCTACGTCCTTGCATTGATTACCGCGGACTTAATAAAATCACGGTAAAGAACCGCTACCCCCTACCTCTTATCTCTGAACTCTTTGATCGCCTTCAAGGTGCCCACATCTTTACCAAACTGGACTTAAGAGGTGCATATAATCTCATCCGCATCAGGGAGGGGGACGAATGGAAAACTGCATTTAACACCAGAGACGGACACTTTGAGTATCTGGTCATGCCCTTTGGCCTGTGCAACGCCCCTGCCGTCTTCCAAGACTTTGTTAATGAAATTTTTCATGATCTCTTATATTCCTGTGTTGTTGTGTATCTGGACGATATTCTGATTTTTTCTGCCAACTTAGAAGAACATCGCCAGCATGTCCGCATGGTTCTTCAGAGACTTCGAGACAATCAACTTTATGCCAAAATGGAGAAATGTCTGTTTGAATGTCAATCTCTTCCTTTCCTAGGATACTTGGTCTCTGGCCAGGGACTACAAATGGACCCAGATAAACTCTCTGCCGTCTTAGATTGGCCACGCCCCTCCGGACTCCGTGCTATCCAACGTTTTTTGGGGTTCGCCAATTATTACAGACAATTCATTCCACATTTTTCCACTATTGTGGCTCCTATCGTGGCTTTAACCAAGAAGAATGCCAATCCTAAGTCCTGGTCTCCCCAAGCAGAAGACGCATTTAAACGGCTCAAGTCTGCCTTTTCTTCTGCTCCCGTGCTCTCCAGACCTGACCCATCTAAACCCTTCCTATTGGAGGTTGATGCCTCCTCAGTGGGAGCTGGAGCGGTCCTTCTACAAAAAAATACCTCCGGGCATGCTGTTACTTGTGGTTTTTTTTCTAGGACCTTCTCTCCGGCGGAAAGGAACTACTCCATCGGGGATCGAGAACTACTGGCCATTAAATTGGCACTTGAGGAATGGAGGCATCTGCTGGAGGGATCAAAATTTCCAGTTATCATTTTCACCGATCACAAGAATCTCTCCTATCTCCAGTCTGCCCAACGGCTGAATCCTCGCCAGGCCAGGTGGTCGTTGTTCTTTGCCCGTTTTAACTTTGAAATTCATTTTCGCCCTGCCGACAAGAACATTAGGGCCGATGCTCTCTCTCGTTCCTCGGATGCCTCGGAAGTAGAGGTCTCTCCGCAACACATCATTCCTCCTGACTGTCTGATCTCCTCTTCTCCAGCCTCCATCAGACAAACTCCTCCAGGGAAGACCTTCGTTTCTCCACGCCAGCGTCTCGGGATTCTCAAATGGGGTCACTCCTCCCACCTCGCAGGCCATGCGGGCATCAAAAAGTCCTTGCAACTCATCTCTCGTTTCTATTGGTGGCCGACTCTGGAAACAGATGTTGTTGATTTTGTGCGGGCCTGTACTGTCTGTGCCCGGGATAAGACTCCTCGCCAGAAGCCTGCTGGTCTCCTTCACCCTCTGCCTGTCCCCGAACAGCCTTGGTCTCTGATTGGTATGGACTTTATTACAGACCTACCCCCATCCCGTGGCAACACTGTTGTTTGGGTGGTCGTTGATCGATTTTCCAAGATGGCACATTTTATTCCTCTTCCTGGTCTTCCTTCAGCGCCTCAGTTGGCAAAACAATTTTTTGTACACATTTTTCGTCTTCACGGTTTGCCCACGCAGATTGTCTCAGATAGAGGTGTCCAATTCGTGTCAAAATTCTGGAGGGCTCTCTGTAAACAACTCAAGATTAAATTAAACTTCTCTTCTGCTTATCATCCTCAATCCAATGGGCAAGTAGAAAGAATTAACCAGGTCCTGGGTGATTATTTACGGCATTTTGTTTCCTCCCGCCAAGATGACTGGGCAGATCTTCTACCTTGGGCCGAATTCTCGTACAACTTTAGAGTCTCTGAATCTTCTGCTAAATCCCCATTTTTCGTGGTGTACGGCCGTCACCCTCTTCCCCCCCTCCCTATTCCCTTGTCCTCTGGTTTGCCCGCTGTAGATGAAGTGACTCGTGATCTTTCCACCATATGGAAAGAGACCCAAAATTCTCTTTTACAGGCTTCATCTCGCATGAAAAAGTTTGCCGATAAGAAAAGAAGAGCTCCCCCCATCTTTGCTCCCGGAGACAAGGTATGGCTCTCCGCTAAATATGTTCACTTTCGTGTCCCCAGTTACAAACTGGGACCACGCTATCTTGGTCCTTTCAAAGTCTTGTGCCAGATTAATCCTGTCTCTTACAAACTCCTTCTTCCTCCTTCTCTTCGTATTCCCAATGCCTTCCATGTCTCTCTCCTTAAACCACTCATCATCAACCGTTTCTCTCCCAAACTTGTTTCTCCCACTCCTGTTTCCGGTTCTTCTGACATCTTCTCCGTAAAGGAGATACTGGCCTCCAAGACGGTCAGAGGAAAAAGATTTTTTTTGATAGATTGGGAGGGCTGTGGTCCTGAAGAGAGATCCTGGGAACCTGAGGACAACATCCTAGACAAAAGTCTGGTCCTCAGGTTCTCAGGCTCCAAGAAGAGGGGGAGACCCAAGGGGGGGTACTGTTACGCCGAGCGCTCCGGGTCCCTGCTCCTCCCCGGAGCGCTCGCAACATCCTCGCAATCGCAGCGCCCCGGTCAGACCTGCTGACCGGGTGCGCTGCGATACCTCTCCCAGCCGGGATGCGATTCGCGATGCGGGTGGCGCCCGCTCGCGATGCGCACCCCGGCTCCCGTACCTGACTCGCTATCCGTCGGTCCTGTCCCGGCGCGCGCGGCCCCGCTCCTTAGGGCGCGCGCGCGCCGGGTCTCTACGATTTAAAGGGCCACTGCGCCGCTGATTGGCGCAGTTGCCTTAATCAGTTCATTCACCTGTGCACTTCCCTATTTAACCTCACTTCCCCTTCCCTTCCTTGCCGGATCTTGTTGCCATCGTGCCAGTGAAAGCGTTTCCCAGTGTGTTCCTAGCCTGTGTTCCAGACCTCCTGCCGTTGCCCCTGACTACGATCCTTGCTGCCTGCCCCGACCTTCTGCTACGTCCGACCTTGCTCTTGTCTTCTCCCTTGTACTGCGCCTATCTTCAGCAGTCAGAGAGGTTGAGCCGTTGCTAGTGGATAAGACCTGGTTGCTACCGCCGCTGCAAGACCATCCCGCTTTGCGGCGGGCTCTGGTGAAAACCAGTAGCAGCTTAGAACCAGTCCACTAGCACGGTCCACGCCAATCCCTCTCTGGCACAGAGGATCCACCACCTGCCAGCCGAATCGTGACAACAATTTTGATCAAAAAGTACAAGCCCACTCGCCATGTCAAGGCCACCTATTAAGAGGGGGTCCCTAACCTAACACTGGCGTAGCGGCGGGCGGCGACCACTGCCTCTGTGACACCAAGACCACAGGATGAATGACCCAGTGGCCAGGCAGCCCCACTGCTGCCTAACCAAGCCCTCAGCTCCAGGCCACACCACCCCGTACACAAAGCATCACAGCAACAATGGCCGCCACAGAGAACCACACCAGTGTGAACACCTACCATGTGTCCCTGCCAGATGGCTGGGAGAATGTTAGGAGGAAACCCTTATGCAGTCTCCTGCTGATTAAAAACACCTGGGCCAAATAGGTGGAAGACCCATTCACACTAATGTTTGATTCCTGAATTTGCAGATTTCTTTTAGAAGGGTTTCCCATGAGTAACACTCATTACCTCTCTGCAAGATAGGTGATGACTCTGAGTGTCTGATCTGTGAAGGGCCCACAGCTGATGTAATCTAGCACCACTAAACATCCATCGATCTCTATGGAGGTGCACGTCATCACATCTCTTTGGAGATTATCCATCTAGCATTTCCCATTATCATCTGGGAAGGCTCATTGGGACGTTAAGTGTTACTGTTATTTATTCTCTTATTACCAATTTTTTTACTTTATCACATCTCTCTAATGCTATCGGAAGATTATCCATCTTGCATTTCCCATTGTCCCCTGAGGATTCCTCTTTAGCCAAAACACATAGGGACATTAAAGGGATATTCCAGGATTTCTTTTTATTTGACTGTGCTTCAGGGGCTGTAAAGTTAGTGTAGTTCATAATATAGTGTCTGTACCTGTGTTTCATGTCTGGTCTTGCAATGCCACTGATGGTCATTTTTAGCAGCATACAAGTGTTGGCCTTACCCAGGTTGCAGTATGGCTAGAGACAATGCACCACTAGTCAAGTGTGTCTGTGCATGTGTCTGTGCTTCAATGAGTGGAGCCACTGCTGGGTTGAAGGGAATTCATTCTCCACAGGGCTGCAGGGAATTGTAATCTCAATGACAGCATGCATGGCTGTGATGCAATGGGTAGGGTGGCTGATGTGTTGGAGGGAGATAAGTCTCTTCCCACTTAGAAACAAAGGATCCTGGGGATTGTAGTCTGAGGGAGGCCACAGAAGCAGGAAGTAGCCAGTTCACACAAAGAAGCCAGCAGCATTATAGGGGAAGCAGGACACAGACATTTACCACCAAGACAAGCACAGATTTTTCCTAAGCATGTCCATTACTGTCTGACAGGTAAAATATATATTGATATATTGATATATATATATATATATATATATATATATATATATATAATTTTCTATTTTTGTTATTATTATTATTTATCTTTTTTTTTTTGCACCAAAAAGTGCAGTAGTGCATTGGTGGCTATGTTAGCCCTGTGGTCTTTTAACTGTATTTCAGTGTTTGTCAACCAGAGTGCTTTCAGCTATTGCAAAACTACAACTCATAGCATGTCCAGACAGCCGTTGGCTGTCCGGGCATGTTGTGAGTTGTAGTTTTGAAACAGCTGGAGGCACCCTGGTTGGAAAACACTGCCCTATACTATTCTTAAGTTCTATTCTAAGATTGAATTTTTGCACTAATCTGTTCATATTTCTTTTCCCTGTGATTTCCAACAGCAGAATGGAGCAGTCGGACATGAAATAATTATAATAAATTGCATTAAATAATAAGCCTTATAAATGTTCTAAGTCGTCACTTGTCCCTGTTTAGTGAGAAGTCTGTAGCGGCTCGGCGTAGGAGTCACATAGGGTAGGTTTAATTATCGGGCTTAGTCATCCACGTTCTGAAAAAAAAAACAAATAAAACATTATATTAATCAATTTGTTTGATATATTAGTCAACCTCGCGCTAGTGCTCGCTTTACTAGGTGGGCTGCAATATGATCCATTTAACAAATCTTATTAGTCATTAGGCTTTGGATATTAAGAACACAAATAGACAATACAATAAGATACAATAGACTATTATTTCATAATCTTGATGGTAAAGGATACCAATTATTTTTATAAACTTCTGGCAAGAAGTTTTGGTGGTTCAGGGCCTAGATGCTAAAATGACTACGCCCAGGCCAATCAGGAGGCATGGACATTAAGTCAGTCATGCCCAGTCTTATCTTAGTGTTAACACCCTCACGAGCTGGTGTATTGACACAGCACTCTGTCTTCATTTTCTTGCCTATGATAAAGGATCTTTACTTTATCCCCTACTCTGATTTGCTATTCTCCTGTGTATCTTATTTATATTATTTGCCTGTTTCCTGGCTGCTCTATTGCATTCTGATTCTGTACCGCACATCTCTCTTTGTTACCAACTGTGCATGTTTGACCCTGATGATGAAGGTTTGCTTGTACATTTTCTGTTAGTGCTTCTATTACTGTTTTGTTTGTTAAATGAGTAGTCCAGTTTATGAAAACTTAAGTGGACCACCATGATCTCCTGCCTGCCATGAATGTAGCTGTGTCTACCATGGCACAAAGCGGTGACTGACATGCCCTCTCCATGTATCTCTATGGGAGATCCATAGATACAGCGCTCGTGTATCTCTGGCTCTCCTGCTTCGTGGCATGGTCAACAGAGTTACATTCATGGAGAGAGCAAAGGCGCAATGCACGCAATTGCAGGGGTTCCCAGCGGTCAGATCCCCCCGCAATCAGACACTTATCCCCCATACTGCAGATAGTGGATAGGTTTTCATAAGCTGGTCTACTCCTTTAAAACCTTTTTGCCTTGACCTTTTCCTTGACTTCCATACTGTGTTGTTTGTTACATTTATTCCGCTACACCCTGAACCCAACACTGTCTTTGGGGCCACCCAATTTAGGACGGTGTGAGTCAGTTCAGGGCCGCACTTTTCCCTTCCCATTGTAACAGGTTTATTTGTGTCATTCTACGAGAAGAACCGAGCAGAACAGTCATCTTAGGTAGGGAACAGTGTTGCCCTACTCCTATCTAAGCCACTGTTGCTGCCTATGTGGATGACTCACAATAAATGGCACCCCCTAACTGGGCAGCGGTTCCATGAGTAAACATGACAGACATGGCAGAATCAGAATGCAAAAATAAAAGGCCAAAAACAGACCAGAGGGTCAAAACCGTAAGAGGCAGAGCAGTACAAAATCAGAACCAGATGCTAAAACAACAGGCAGGGTTCAAGCCAGGAGAGATAATATCAGGTCAAAAAAGGCAGGAGGCAGGTGCAGAAAACAGGCAATGGTCAAGGTCCAGGAACATAATTGAAGACCACAATCACAGTGCTGCTCAGTCCTAAAACCTGGGGTGATCACCAGTTATGACTCCGTAAAGTGCATGGCAGCTCTCAGTACTCACCAGCAGGCCATTACATCTGACATATTTACTCCATAGGCTAAAGCAGTCAATGTGCCATAATTTAATTGACGGCCAGGGAGTGAAGTGTGCGCTGCATGCATACTTTACCATCTGATAACTACGATCACAGCCGGTCTCAGGACTGAGAATGATGCAATATAAACTTTTTACATTTCTAAAGTTATTTATTATATGACAGTAATGCTTTACAATTAGCATCTATTTTTCTTCAAATTAGAAAAATGCATTAAAAAATCCTAAAAAATGTTTAAAGGGGTACTCCGGCGCTTAAATATCTTATCACCTATCCAAAGGATAGGGAATAAGATGCCTGATCGCGGGGGTCCCGCCGCTGGGGACCCCTGTGATCTTGCACGCAGCACTCCAGTTAAAATCAGTCCCCGGAGCATGTTCGCTCCGGGTCTGATTACCGGTTACCACGGGGCCGGCGGCGTGTGACGAAGGGGGATAAGATGTCTAAGCGCCGAAGTACCCCTTTAACAGAAAAACTTGATTAAAACAATAGGTAATTTAATGATGACACCTTCTCTTTAGGATGACACAATAATTATTGGTATGAATGGTAATGTACAGTAATGGATGTGTTATGTCCTCCAGAGCAAGAAGTGCTCTTCATAGCCATTCTCTTTAACTCCTTTAGGCTATGTTTACATAATGCAGTTATTCCACATTTTGGAAGCATTTTCCCCCCCCATTTTCCCTGATTTTGAGAAAATTGCAGCAAAATCGGTGCTATTTCACCGTGATTACTATTATAATGCCATGTTTTCATGGTGTGTTTTTCTTCGTCATTGATACATTTTCCTATGACCTGGTCAAGAAATAGTGCACTTTTTGCCATAATTTCACAAAAATTTTAAAAGCATGTAAAAATGCGTCAGAGCATTTCCAGACAAATTTGAAAATGGATTTTAATATTGGCCAAACTGTTGGATTTGCCCATCTCTCATTACCGCACCAGGCCCAAAAAGTCACCATTGACATTCTAAAGAAAACCATTAGCCAACAAGACGTGAACTGATCTGTAACTATAGAATTCATCCTAGTTAAACAAATCAATTATTGGAGAAGTAAATGCAGCTTCTCCATTCGTTTTAATCAGCAGCTTAATTATGTAACAATTAATTGAATTCAAACAAACCGGCATCCAGTTCCTGAATAGAACAATTTGCAGAGTAAAGGTCAAATGAAAAGTGGCTTTTTACAGCTTATTTGCTGCAGGCAACTCACCACCGAAAGCAATTTACATCTTCTATGAGGGCTTAAAAAAAAGGAGAAGAAACTCTGATTCAATGTCCCATAATTGGGACCATTTATCAAACCATCTTGACTGTTAAATTACACCAAGTGGGATTATCCAGTGCAAAGAAATCAATGATATAAGAGGTGTTTAGTGGTGAGAAGAAGGTTGATTATGGTCAACAAGCCTACAGATGGAATATGAATGGGTTAAAGCTCAGCTAGGTATCAACAAGATAATCTATAGGGAATTATACTTTACTTTCTAGGCCAACATGGACCATGGCTACTAAGCATACTGCTATATGATGTACAAGTAAAATGGCACAATTGAAAAATGACAAATTGGCAAATGAAAAATCGCTCAATTTTGTGCCTCAGAGAGTTATTGAGGTACACTATCGGCCCATTACAAGATATGGTTCTATTCTATGAATTTATATAAGGCCATGTGAATAAGGCTTTTTCCGTGTCATCCTACACCTTCTACATCAGCAATGCAATTCCATAATGCCTTTCAACCAGCTCTTTCAGCCAATCAGGAAGCAGTATAGGGTGATGGTAAAGCCACTCTAAAAGCCTATGCACAAACATAGCTTCAGCAGCCATTGAAGAGATAGCAGATGTTAGATGAAGATCTCTGTGAGGGGCAAAGAGAAACACAGATAGGAGTGGGAGCCATATATAGTAATAGTAGTAAAACAGCATTCTGCAGATATGTTCTGTCAGGGCAAAATATGTTTTAATGGGAGTTTAAGTTTGACAGTTTTTGTTTTGTTTTACACTAATTGTGAAAAAGCGGCATAAAGGGTTTCGTGTCACTTTTGTGCACTTTCTAGTAAGCCAATCCTGTTGCTACTCCCCCAAATGGAAATCATGTTTCACAGCTTGTAAAAAGCCATTGCTTCCAGGCACAAACATGTTGCTAGTTTCAAAATGGGATCATTTTTAAACATTAATTTTAAAAAACATAGAATTTTTTTTTATTCAACCTGTTAGTTATGATAGGGTACCATCCATTTACCCATAGCATATATTCGCTGTAACCCTGAAATTAACTTTGTCTTAAAAACAACTTTAAAGTTCATAGAAACACTACATGGTGACCTATCAGTGTTCTACAGGGGTATTGTGCAAATGTAATACACACTTTTTGAGCTATTGGTAAAGTATAGATTTGGCCAGAGTTCGGCAATCTAGCAGAACTAAACTTTTGAAAAGTTGTCTGATCTCTAATCAAAACCAGAAGAGTAATTGTGAGTGTAATTTAAATAGGCACTGGCAGAATCAAAAACTTTTATTAAGTTGTACTACATCTTGGCAAAATATTAACCTTTCTCATATTCTTCATAAACGATGTATCTTATTATTATAGAAATAATGGCTTATTAAAAAAAAAAAAAGGAGGAGAGGGGGAAAAAGCAGAGATGGCGCAATATAGTGCAGTTAATCCCAATTTTTGAGGTTGGACAGTTGTTCCAAAATCAGAAAATTGCTCACCTATGGGTGTTGTGCAGGCAGGCACAACACTGGCGATCGCATGTAACAGGTTGAAGTATCAGGAGGCTGCCGGCCGTTGGTCCCGCTGGGTGTGGGATAACCTGTCGCGGTCAGTATACCATCTAGAACATAATCCTATCCGGCTGCTGCAGCATCATCTTTGTCCCAGCTGAAAAACATGTTGGGACAAAGTCCAAGACGTGAGGACGGGACAAGCACTCCTCTGTGCTCACACCTGTCCATTCAGACTGCAGCATGAAAACAGAGAGAAGGGGGTTACAGAACAGCCTGCAGTGATTGGATAAAGAGACCGAGCACAGCAGACTCAGGGAGGAAGTGAATACATGGTGAGTGAGGGTGGGCTCGGTGTTGCCTCGGACACGCCCCTTCTTGAGCAGTGGATGTCAGAAGGAGTGAGCAGCAGAAGAAAGGAATTTGTGAGCCAAATACAGAAGCTAGACACATTAAAAAAATGTAAAGAATCTGCATGACCTAGTGAGTAACATATAGAAGCATTATTTTTTTCTGTGATATGACAGGTATACTTTAAGTTGGAATATCCCTTTAACCCCTTAAGGACGCAGGACGTAAATGTACGTCCTGGTGAGGTGGTACTTAACGCACCAGGACGTACATTTACGTCCTAAGCATAACCGCGGGCATCGGAGCGATGCCCGTGTCATGCGCGGCTGATCCCGGCTGCTGATCGCAGCCAGGGACCCGCTGGCAATGGCCGACGCCCGCGATCTCGCGGGCGTCCGCCATTAACCCCTCAGGTGCCGGGATCAATACAGATCCCGGCATCTGCGGGAGTTCGCGATTTAAATGAACGATCGGATCGCCCGCAGCGCTGCTGCGGGGATCCGATCATTCATAATGCCGCACGGAGGTCCCCTCTCCTTCCTCCGTGCGGCTCCCGGCGTCTCCTGCTCTGGTCTGTGATCGAGCAGACCAGAGCAGGAGATGACCGATAATACTGATCTGTTCTATGTCCTATACATAGAACAGATCAGTATTAGCAATCATGGTATTGCTATGAATAGTCCCCTATGGGGACTATTCAAGTGTAAAAAAAAATGTAAAAAAATGTAAAAGTAAAAAAAAGTGAAAAATCCCCTCCCCCAATAAAAAAGTAAAACGTCCGTTTTTTCCTATTTTACCCCCAAAAAGCGTAAAAAACATTTTTTATAGACATATTTGGTATTGCCGCGTGCGTAAATGTCCGAACTATAAAAATAAAATGTTAATGATCCCGTACGGTGAACGGCGTGAACGAAAAAAAATAAAAAATGTCCAAAATTCCTACTTTTTTAATACAATTTATTTAAAAAAAAATTATAAAAAGTGTATTAAAAGTTTTTTATATGCAAATGTGGTATCAAAAAAAAGTACAGATCATGGCGCAAAAAATGAGCCCCCATACCGCCACTTATACGGAAAAATAAAAAAGTTAGAGGTCATCAAAATAAAGGGATTATAAACGTACTAATTTGGTTAAAAAGTTTGTGATTTTTTTTAAGCCCAACAATAATATAAAAGTATATAATAATGGGTATCATTTTAATCGTATTGACCCTAAGAATAAAGAACACATGTTATTTTTACCATAAATTGTACGGCGTGAAAACAAAACCTTCCAAAATTAGCAAAATTGCGTTTTTCGTTTTAATTTCCCCACAAAAATAGTGTTTTTTGGTTGCGCCATACATTTTATGATATAATGATACAAAGGACAACTGGTCACGCAAAAAATAAGCCCTCATACTAGTCTGTGGATGAAAATATAAAAGAGTTATGATTTTTAGAAGGTGAGGAGGAAAAAACGAAAACGTAAAAATTAAATTGTCTGAGTTCTTAAGGCCAAAATGGGCTGAGTCCTTAAGGGGTTAATAGGACATACAGACAGGGACGTTTTTTGAGAAATCCACTCCTTAACGAATATAGGAGCAAGGAAGAGAACATCCATTCAGAACAACTGCAGCTACTTGGCAAACCAATGATCCACAAAATTACATATACAGCACTGAGTTAACTTCATATCACCATCTTTCAATATCTAAAAGATACAGGAGATGATTAGTGTTGAGCGGCATAGGCCATATTCGAATTCGCGAATATTCGCGAATATATGGGCGAATATTCGTCATATTCGCGAATATTCGCATATTCGTAATATGCTCGTTTTATTTTCGCATATGCGAATATTCGTAGGTACGAAAATTAACATATGCGAAAATTTGTATATACAATAAATTAACATAGGTTGAAATTCGCATATGCGAAAATTAGCATATGCAAATTTTCGCATATACGAAAATTCGCACGCCAGTCCCACACAGTAGTATTAGAGCCTTCTTACACCACATAAACTGCAAGCAGAGAGGGATGATCACTGTGATGTGTACTGTGAAAAAAAAAAAAAAAAAAAAAAAAGAATATTCGTAATTACGAATATAAAGCGCTATATTCGCGAGTATTCGCGAATAAAATTCGAATTGCGAATATTCGCGAGCAACACTAGAGATGATACATGCAATAATAGAAGGTAAGAAAATAATCCACCTGTGTTGGGTAAGTGCCTCTATTGAGTGTTAGGTGCTGCATTACCTATTTATATATTACAGATTAGTTCATGGTTATTCGTAGTACATCAGAACAGAAAGTATAAATGATTCCTATATTTAATTTAGATTATTTTATTATTGGTCATTTTCAGCTGTTGATGACCATTTTACTGCAAGTAAAAAATAAAATATAGGCCGGCAAATCCATCTAGACCAGGGTAATATTGCTGGCAGTGCAGTCAACACCTTTAATGTCTCTTCAGAGAGTAAAATGAACTGAGCTTAAGTCCAGAAATAGCAATCGCACAACGGCGCGTAGTGTAATCATAACGACCAGAATAGAAGATCACACTCCAACTGCAAGTGCCACCACTTTACAGCCGCGCCCGGGGAGCGAAAACAAGCAGCCCCGCATTCTTACACACATCTCAATAAGATGAAAAAAACAAACAAACCCATGATAGGAAAAAAAGTGAAAACTGATGTCAGAAGCAGAATATAGACTTACAAGAGTGATGCTTTTCTTGTATATTTGTTGATTTGCCTGTTTTCCAGCAGCTCTAAATTCTAAATAAAATTCAAAGACTGAATTCTTGTTGTCTGCAGCCACCACTAGAGGGACCTTAGGAGCTTACTGCCTACTGTTTTATCATTGAGTTCAATGAACAAGTTGCATGAAGTAAGCTCATATCCATCACCTGCTGGCTTTTAAAGGGGTACTCCACTGGCCAGCGTTCGGAAGTAAATGTTCCGAAAGCTGTATTTGCACTGCAGGGGTCGGCCACGCCCCTTGTGACATCATGATCATGCCCCCTCAATGCAAGTCTATGGGAGGGGGCGTGACAATCGTCACTCCCCATTTACTCATAGACCAACTGACAAGGTGGTCCAAAAACACCTTTTTAAATTCCCACAACACTTAAAATACTGTACTTTATTAATAACTCACACACCAAGTGACTTAAAAACACAGGATTGGCCCTACATTATCATAAATGTATATCATATTGTATTGTACAAGCCGCCACTTTGTGCGGTTATAATTCTGTCTTAAATGTACTGTCCCAGCGTCTGCAGTATGCTAGGATCTGTCTGGCTATCCTGCTGTTAAAACTTGAATAAGCTCAAGTCCCCCTTGACAGTTTCGCCACTACGTGGCTTCATCAAGAGGTCCGGGACTGAACGCTAAAATCGTGAGCAGGGGTTCTTAAAACCTCGCCTGTTGACGTCACTGTAGGGATTACTGGTTTGAACAACCAATCAGATAGCTTTATTCCTGGGTTGGCCAATACGCATTGTCACGATTCGGCTAGCTGGATGTGGATCCTCTGTGTCAGCGAGGGATTGGCGTGGACCGCGTCGGTGGACCGGTTCTAAGATGCTACCGGTATTCACCAGAGCCCGCCGCAAAGCGGGATGGTCTTGCTGCGGCGGTAGCAACCAGGTCGTATCCACCGGCAACGGCTCAACCTCGCTGACTGCTGAGAAGGCGTGGGACAGAAGGACTAGGCAGAGGCAAGGTCAGACGTAGCGGAAGGTCGGGGCAGGCGGCAAGGTTCGTAGTCAATGTGGATAGCAGAAGATCTGGAAACACAAGCTTTGGACAACACTAAACACTTTCACTGGCACAAGGCAACAAGATCCGGCAGGGAAGTGCAGGGGAAGTGAGGTAATATAGCCAGGGAGCAGGTGGAAGCTAATTAAGCTGATTGGGCCAGGCACCAATCATTGGTGCACTGGCCCTTTAAATCTTAGAGAGCTGGCGCACGCGCCCTAGAGAGCGGAGCCGCGCGCGTCAGCACATGACAGCCGGGGACCGGGACGGGTAAGTGACTTGGGATGCGATTCGCGAGCGGGCGCGTCCCGCTATGCGAATCGCATCCCCGCTGGCAAAGTCAGTGCAGCGCTCCCGGTCAGCGGGTCTGACCGGGGCGCTGCAGAGAGAGAGACGCTCCGGGGAGGAGCACCGGGGAGGAGCAGGGACCCGGAGCGCTCGGCGTAACACGCATGTCTCCCTGTATGATGGGCACATTTTTCTGCCCATCCTCTATCAGGGTTATTGGCCAATCAGGACATGCTTGTTGGAGGGCTCTTTCTCTATTGGTTAGTTTGCCATCAAACAGAATGCGCATCTAATCGTGATCGAACACTTAGTGTATTTACTGGCGTGCCAACATTACTGCGCATGTCTGCGCATGTTGAGGTGCACGAAGACTTAGTTCCTAGCGCCGCTGTCCACTGCGCATAACTCCCTCATGCATATTATCATATCGTGCTACCACGACTATGCATACCTGCACACATCAAGGTGCGCGAGGACTTAGTGCATAGTATCCTTAGGATTTAACTCAACTATGTATACACAGGTATAAGGTGAGTTAACCGTCACTCCCCTTCTCATCGACTTGCATTGAGGGGGCATGGCCGTGACATCACGAGGGGCGTAGCCAACCCCCGCAGCGTGAAAACAGTGTTCAGAACATTTAGTTCCGAACGCTGGCCAGTGGAGTACCCCTTTAACCCCATAAGGCAGTGTTTCCCAATCAGTGTGCCACAGGGTTGCCAAGAGCCCGGACGCCACAAGCTGATATCATGGGCAACAATCTTAGAAACTACTTTTTGACCTGTAGACCTTTCCTGGTTATAAAATTGGTACTGTGAACTTGTTTGTTTCTACAAAACCTGTTTGTTTACTGCTGTTAAGACGATCAAGGCGATTCAACTCCTGGTTCTATGAATTTGACCCTTAGCTTATGTGTTCATTACTTTTAGTATAACTTTTGTCTCCTTGTTGGTTGCCAATTCCTGCTGGTACGACCGTGGTCTGTTACTGGCCTTAATTCCACCATTCCAATTAAAGGGGTATTCCAGGACTTTTTTTTATTTGACTGTGCCTCGGGGGCTGTAAAGTTAGTGTAGTTCATAATAAAGTGTCTGTCCCTATGTTTAATGGTGGTCTCACAATTGTTACGTGATCTTTGCCCCAGATGTTTATTTTTGCAGCATACAAAATGACTGTTGTAGTGACTGCTGGGTGGGAGGGAGATCATTCTCCATAGGGCTGCAGGGAATTGTAGCTTCAAGCAGAGTACACATGGAAAGGAGCTTTCCTGTGCTGCAGTGGGTGGGGTGGCTGATATATGCGAGGAAAAAAAGTCACCTCACATGATTATAATTAAAGGGGTATTCCAGGATTTATTAATTTTTTTATTTGACTGTGCATCAGGGACTGTAAAGTTAGTGTAGTTCATAATATATTTGTCTGTACATGTCTCTGATGGCTGGGCTTGCATTCTTATGTGATATTTTCTTTGGATGTTCTGATGTGTGGGAGGGAGATAAGTCACATTCCACCTAGAAACAAGGGATCCTGGGGATTGTAGGTGTGGAAAGCACAGAAACAGGAAACAGCCAGTTCAAACAAACAAGCCGGAAGCGTGATGGGAGACACAGGACTCGGCCATTGACCACCAACACAAGCACAGATTCTTGGTAAGCATGTTCATTACTGGCTGACAGGTAATTAATAAAGTCACCTTATGTTGGATAACCCCTTTAACCCAGGGAATTCCCAGCAGCTAAGTATACACCTAGGTGTGGGGATTCTAAGGTGACCTCTATAGGTGAGCAAGTTTTTACTCGTCTTACATGACTTATAAGATATCATGATGTACCGTCCTGTTAGTCACTCTGCCGGTGTTCTTTATTTTTGTCTAGTCTAATGTGTACATGACAGACGAGGTGATGCCACATAACAGCAGACGCTCCGCCGTCATTCTTGCCTCCAACTCAGTCTCCTTGTTCATTTTTTAATGAGATATTTTTATATCGATGTCATTAGAACAAGGACATAATTGTTTTCACCCTCATTGTGTGCAATATGGCCACATTAATAGAGGAACCAATTACTGTTCACACATCAACATAACATTTATGTCAGATTGTTAAATGATACAAAGGAAATTAAAACGATGCGGACTGTCAGAATTCCTGCCCACTTGGCAGCTATGCAGACAAGAGATTGGTGCGACTGCCACCCGATCCTGCCAAGAAACAATGAGTTCCCATTGATAACTGTGCTGAAATATAATAGTACATCGAGAGGAAAAACATTTACCAGTCAATAATATTGCACTCTAGGTCAGTATCCTATATGATAATATACTAATACACTGTGTTTAGATGGTGCACATGCAGGATCCGTGGGGGCAGAGCTTAAAGGAGTTAGCCAAAGACCTCTTATCCCCTATGCAAAGGATAGGGGATAAGATGTCTGATTGTGGGGGGGCCCACCGCTGGGTCCCCCTGCAATCTCTTTGTTTCCGGGACTGGAGATGTGACACAATGTTATGCCTCTCGTGACGTCACACTCACACCAATCCCCCTCGTCTATATGCTGATAGGTAGTATTTGGGCTGGGTTCACATGTTCTTATGCATTTTGAGGACCTTATTTTGGGGGTGTTCCTAGGGGGTTCATGGACACGGCTTAAATGTCCTGAAATTATGTCGGCAACTTTGATACAACCACACTGGCTCTGTTGAAGTCGTCTTGAGTTGTGGCCATAATATTCCACCCAAGTCACAATTCCATGGGTTCATACTGTACTAATTTATGAGTCTGATATCATAAGAAGGCATAAAAGGCTAATTTTTGTAAGAATTCCTAAAGAAAAATATATGGCATGCTCATTGAGTGCCATATAATAGAGGATTTCTCCCATGAAAACAGAAATACATCTGTAGTACAACTAATTATGGAGACATCATATTGCCTGATGGAACAATATGTAGCCATACAATAAAGCCTTTCTAGGTATCTAGCACTTTTGACAGAGCGAGCTATGTAACAATAACTCAATTTTATAATTAGAAACTGACATTATGAGGCCCCGTTCACACTGCCGTTGTGCTCTGTTTAAAACAGCCGTTAATGTCTCTTATTTTTTTGCCTTTAATGGCCGTTCTCCTGACAGGACACAACGGGCAACAACAGGTCCCGATGGCTCCAATTTACTATTATGGGGTCCGTTGGGCGCGGCGCCGTTGTTTTTTTACAGGAATAGCAGGAGAAAAAGACGGCGTAAGCAGTTCCCTACGGAGGTCACACTGCCGTGTCATAATATCAGTGTGAAAGAAACCTTAACGATTTCTTTCCCAGATGTCAAAATCATTGGAACACAAAAATCTATAATTTTAACCCAGGATATTTTTAAGGCCATGTTCACACACTGTAAAATTTGGTCCATGAAAATGCTATCGCACTAAAAGCTGCAGCCATCTTTTTCCAATTAGGGCCAAGAATGAGCACCAAAAAAAAAAAAACACCACTAGATTTGACACTCTGTGGATTATCATTTGGCAATTGTAACATTTTGAAGGGTCATTAAATGCAGAATTTATTATTGGAACTATTTTTTTTTTTTACAAGAAAACTCTTCTCATCCTTTCAAAAATTAAAAAGTCCATTATTGACTCTAAGGCTGGGCTTCTACTTGACCGTTTTTTGGAAAATTGTCACTGGAGTTTTTGAGCCAAAGCCAAAAGTGGATCAATGAAAAAAGGACAAGTTTTAGTCCTTACTTCATATTTCCTATTCTTCCTGAATCCACTTCTGGCTTTGGCTAAAAAATGCAGTGGTAGTTTTCCAGAAATCGGCCAAGTGGAAACCCAGCCTTATGGTTAATGATGGAGGTTTTTTTTATTTATTTTTTATAATATGGGAAGCTCAATCTAATGGAGTCTTTCTTATGATCATCACTTACTGACTATTTGTATTTGAAACCCAACCTAGGCGGCCAACATCTCACTATTCTGAGCTTTTCATCCACGGACCAAAATTTTGAGACTGCGCCTAAATTTTGGATATTTTTGCAATGTTTAAACTTTTTTTCAATATTTCCTTCATCTCAGAGAAGTCTAAAATTGCCTTAATCTATTTTGGGAAACTTGTTGCAGAGGTGCTCACAATTACAGAGCACAATTAAAGACGAGAACGTAGGTTCAGAATAGAAAAATTATTAATTGTTCTTTTAGAAACCAGAATTAAAGATAAAGAAATTAAGACACGAAAATATTAAAATTGCTGCATATAAAGCAGAGATAATGGGGCCATTTTATTGAAAAAAAGTGAAATATAAAAAAACAATGCTCAATGGCTGAACAATAATGTACAAATTGTGAAGCAATGAATGAATGAATTTTGTCACACAAAATAAAGAAAATAAATTTCTTGTTTCAAAAAGCAAAATAGTAGATGGTAACTTTTTTAAGTATTGTTATTGACTACCGTTGTTCATTGTCATAAAAGGAGAAAGGAAAAAAATTTAAAACAGGAAAGTTGTCACAAAGTTTTTCATTTAAAACTTTTTTTGAAAAGAAAACCTAAAGTGCAAAATTGGTAGCATTCTTTTTCAGTGCCTACCATTTTTTCATTTTCTTAATGGGAGAAAAAAAAAGAAACAAAAACATGCCTAAAAATGTCCTGTTCAAAGATATAAAAAAAAAAAGGAAATGAAAAACGGTAGAACTTTTTATTGCATCCCCTTTTCCATTCCTACAAAAATGTCAAAAATTTTAAGTTCAAAAAATCTAAGAAACTCCCAAGGACAAAATCAGCGTTGGTAATTTTTTTGCATGCTATTTTATATTACCATAGTAGAAAAAAGGGGGGGGAAAAAGTAAAAATGTGGAATTTTTTTTCTTCAAAATTTGTCATAAAAAAAACCCCTAGAACAAAATAGAAGATAGTGGCATTTTTTGTTCTATGTGTATACTATTTTACATTCATATAATAGGGGGAAAAAAATCCTTTAAAAATATGTCATCAATAAACTCCCTAAGAACAAAGTTAGAAATGGTAGAATTTTTCCTTTTGATTCAGGGTATGTCATCCATGGACTGAAATTTAGAGACTGCACCTAAATCTTGGTAATTGTTGCAATGTTTGAAACATTTTTCCATATTTCCTTAATCTCCGAGAAATCTAAAATTGCTGGAATCTATTTTGGGACACTTGTTGCAGAGGTGATGACAATTATGGCACACAATTAAAGACTGGAACGAAGGTTCAGAATAGAAACGTGATGAATTCTATTATGGGATGTTCAAAAAATCAAAGAAACCTCCAAGAACAAAATCAGAGATGGAAATTTTTTATTTATTTATTTATTTTTATTAAAATTGTATGCCATTTTATATTCCCTTAGTAGGTAAAAGGGAAAAAAATAAAAATGTAAAAAAAAATTTTGTTCAAAAATAAATTTATCATGAACAAAAGCCCTAGAATGAAATAGAAGATTTCCCATAATAGGAGAAGGAAACGAAAAGAAAAAAAAATGACAAAACATTATTGAAAAGAGACTCCGAAGAACAAAATTAGAGAAGATAGCATTTTTTTTTTGTTGAAACTGCATACTATTGTCTATTTCCATAATAGAAGAAAAAAAACATGTAAAAAAGTTCTTGTTCAAAACATTTTTTCAAAAATAAACCCCCCAAAAATAAAAGGGAGGATGATAGCACATTTAATTGCATGCCATTGTCCTTTCCTAATAATAGGAAAAAGGGAAATAAAATGACTTAAAAAGTTGCCACAAAATCTTCTATAAAAAAAAAATACAATTTTATGAAAATAAACTCCCAAGAACAAAATCAGAGATGGTAGAATTTTTAGTTTTAGTTGAATACCATTTTCCATTCCCATAATAGAAGAAACAAACAAAAAAGAAAATCAAAAAATTATTATTTGTTGAAAAGAATTATTCAAAATGATGGTAGCATCGCTTTCTTCTCATTGCCGTAGTCATTGCAGAAACTTCCCATATGGCAACCTTCACAATTGTTGATGTTGGCTTGGTTGAGTCTACAAACACAGCATTAAAGGAAAACTGTCAGCTTTCTCCCCCCGCACTAACCAGTGGTACTGGCTGGTAATGCGGGGGACGCTGATCAGTTTGATGCTTACCGTGCCCGGATCCTCCACGCCGTTCTGCCGTAGTTTTCTATTTTCTGTGGACACAATAGAGGACAGTGCACTGTGTACAGTAGATAACACAATAGAGAACAGGGCACTGTGAATAGTAGATAACACAATAGAGTACAGTGCACTGTGTATAGTAGATTGCACAATAGAGGACAGTGCACTGCTACAAATAAATCTGGATAGGTTTGAGGTTTGGGCTGGAAAGTGGCAAATGAGGTTCAACACAGATAAATGTAAGGTAATGCACATGGAGAAGAAAAATCCATGCTGGGATTATATATGAAATGGGAGAATACTTGGGATGACTGATGTGAAAAAGGACTTAGGGGTCTTAGTTAACAGTAAATTTAGCTGTAGGGACCACTGTCTGGCAGCTGCTGCCAAGGCAAATAAAATCATGGGGGGCATCAATAGGGGCATAGATGCCCACAACAAGGAAATAATTATACTGCTATACAAATCACTAGTCAGACCACACATGAAATACAGTGTACAGTACTGGGCACCAGGGGGAGCTGGAGAGGATTTAAAGGAAATCTGTCATCAGCATCACCCGCACTAAGCCTGTTACACAGGCTTGTAGTGCGGGTGATGCTGATTAAAACGCTATGTACCTTATTAAAAACCGAGCAGTGGATGTTTAGAAATCTTTATATTTACTTACCTGTCAATCACAGGCTAGGGGTTCAGTTACGTCAGCGGGACTCGGGACTCGGAAGCGGGACTTGGCTGGCCATTGATGTAAAGTTTCCTGTGATCTAAAGTTTTTACAAGTGCGCATGCGCGGGTTTACGCTTTCTGTCTGACCACAGTGCTCTCTGCTGACACCTCTGTCCATGTCAGAAACTGTCCAGAGCAGGATAGGTTTTCTATGGGGATTTGCTCCTACTCTGGACAGTTCCTGACATGGACAGAGGTGTCAGAAGAGAGCACTGTGGTCAGACAGAAAGAAAATTCAAGAAGAGAAGAACTTCCTCTGGAGTATACAGCAGCTGATAAGTACTGGAAAGATTAAGATTTTTTTATAGAAGTAATTTACAAATTTGTATAACTTTCTGGCACCAGTTGTTTAAAAAAAGAATTTGTACCCCGTTAAGAACTAAGTAACACAACAAGTGAAGGACACGCCCCTTCCCCTGAGAGGATTTCTAACACTGTGAGCTAGGGAAAAGGGGGATTTTTATAAGAAAATATAGGTGATAGAGGTATAAAGTTTGAGTTACATGGCCAGGATTAAGTGCCGAGTATAATATTACCATTATTTAATTATTATTATTATTATTATTTTAGGATCTGACAGGTACACTTTAAATACTCGTTAAATGTTATCATGTCCGGACAGTGTGCCATATCATGGTGTAGTGTCCAGTGTCCCTGCTGCCAGCTGTAGAATAATCAGCCTAACCATAAGCCACCTCTGCGATCTGGATAACTCCTCGGAAGCTCTCCGATAGCCGGAAGGCGTTCACCCTTCTCTGACATGAAGGAATGAGCTCGGCGGTGGCCGCATCCACGATCCAGTCTTTTTTTAATTGAGCCCTAGAACCAAAATCTAATTGAAATGAACTTGTCATGTGCACGTATTATCCGTGTCAGGCGGCTTTGTGCCTGTTTATATAATTGGATTTTGTTAGGTAAGACAAAAAAAAAAAAAATGACAACGAATTTAACATTCGACATAGGATTCAAAGGGAAGGTGACCGAGATTTGCAAGGTTCTCGAATCTGAAAAAAAAAACATTTTAAGTAATCAACTAGGTTATTGCCCAAAGTTTATTAAATATACATAGAGGAAGCGACTGTCCTCTCAAAGTGATCTGCTTAAAGCAGTGGTCTCAAACTGTGCCATTGGCTGTCCGGGCATGCTGGGAGTTGAAGATTTGCAACATCTGGAGGGCCACAGTTTGAGACCACTGACTTAACCCCTTAAGGACTCAGCGTTTTTCCATTTTTGCATTTTCGTTTTTCCCTCCTTACCTTTAAAAAATCATAACCCTTTCCATTTTGCACCTAAAAATCCATATGCTGGCTTATTTTTTGCACCACCAATTCTACTTTGTAATTACATCAGTCATTTTACCCAAAAATCTATGGCAAAACAAAAAAAAATCATTGTGAGACAAAATTGGAAAAAAAAAAACGCCATTTTGTAACTTTTGGGGGCTTCCGTTTCTACACAGTACATTTTTCGGTAAAAATGACACCTTATATTTATTCTGAAGGTCCGTACGATTAAAATGATCCCCTACTTATATAGGTTTGATTTTGTTGTACTTCTGGAAAAAATCATAACTACATGCAGGAAAATGTATACGTTTAAAATTGTCATCTTCTGACCCCTATAAATTTTTTATTTTTCTGCGTATGGGGCGGTATGAGGACTCATTTTTTGCGCCGTGATCTGAAGTTTTTTGCGGTATAATTTTTGCATTGAGCGGACGTTTTGATCGCTTTTTATTCATTTTTTCTTGATATAAAAAGTGACCAAAAATGCACTATTTTGGACTTTTGAATTTTTTTGCGCGCACGCCATTGACCGTGCGGTTTAATTAACAATATATTTTTATAAATCGGACATTTCCGCACGCGGAGATACCACATATGTTTATTTTTATTTTTATTCACACTGTTTTTTTTATGGGTAAAGGGGGGTGATTCAAACTTTTATTAGGGAAGGGGTTAAATGATCTTTATTCACTTATTTTTTTTTTTTTTTGCAGTGTTACAGCTCCCATAGGGACCTATAACACTGCACACACTGATCTTTTACATTGATCATTGTTATCCCATAGGGACCTATAACACTGCACACACTGATCTTTTACATTGATCATTGTTATCCCATAGGGACCTATAACACTGCACACACTGATCTTTTACATTGATCATTGTTATCCCATAGGGACCTATAACACTGCACACACTGATCTTTCACATTGATCACATTGAAACCAGTGATCGATGATTCTGCCGCTTGACTGCTCATGCCTGGATCTCAGGCACTGAGCAGTCATTCGGCGATCGGACAGCGAGGAGGCAGGTAGGGACCCTCCAGCTGTCCTGTAAGCTGTTCGGGATGCCGCTATTTCACCGCGGCTATACCGAAAAGCCCACTGAGCTAACCGGCATGCTTTCACTTTCACTTTAGACGAGGCGTTTAACTTTGAACGCCGCGTCTAAAGGGTTAATAGCGCGCGGCAGCTATTAGCCATGGGTCCCAGCTGTTGTGGCCCCGCGTTATAGATTGGGAGCGGACTCATGATTTAGCGGTATGTCATGAGTCCTTAAGGGGTTAAAGGGGTACTCTAATGGAAAAAAAAATAATCAGATCAACTGGTGCTAGAAAGTTATACAGGTTTGTAAATAACTTTTATTTAAAAATCTTAATCCTACCAGTATTTATTAGCTGCTGTATGGTCCACAGGAAGTTGTGTGGTTCTTTCCAGTCTGTCCACAATGCTGTCTGCTGACACCTCTGTCCATGTCAGAAACTGTCCAGAGTATGAGCACATCTGCATAGAAAACCTCTCCTGCTCTGGGCAGTTCCTGAGATGGACAGAGGTGGCAGCAGAGAAAGAACTACACAACTTCCTGTGGAGCATACAGCAGCTGATAAATACTGGAAGGATTAAGATTTTTAAATAAAAGTAATTTACAAAACTGTATAACTACACAGTTATATTTAAAGGGGTACTCCAGTGGAAAACTTTTTTTTTTTTTTAAATCAACTGGTGCCAGAAAGTTAAACAGATTTGTAAATTACTTCTATTAAAACAATCCTAATGCTTCCAGTACTTATTAGCTTCTGAATACTACAGAGGAAATTATTTTCTTTTTGGAACACAGAGCTCTCTGCTGACATCACGAGCACAGTGCTCTCTGCTGACATCTCTGTCCATTTTAAGAACTGTCCCGAGTAGGAGAAAATCCCCATAGCAAACACATGTTGCTCTGGACAGTTCCTAAAATGGACAAAGATGTCAGCAGAGAGCACTGTGCTCGTGATGTTAACAGAGAGCTCTGTGTTCCAAAAAGAAAAGAATTTCCTTTGTAGTATTCAGCAGCTAATAAGTACTGGAAGGATTAAGATTTTATATAGAAGTAATTTACAAATCTGTTTAACTTTCTGGCACCAGTTGATTTGAATTTTTTTTTCCACTGGAGTACCCCTTTAAAGGAACACGGGCACACTGACTCCAGATCTCTAGAGTCCTTTGAATACCTTGCCCCTTCGGGCCCTCCTCCAGGCAGAGCAGAGTGAACCAGTTTCCTCTTAGGCTGTGTTCCCATGTAAAGGTTTTTATTTGCAGTTATTGAATTTAAAGTCAGGAAATGATCATAAATATGGAATACTTAAGGGTGCGTTCACACGGAGTAATGCAAGAGGAATTTACTCGAGTAATTCCTCTTGAATTCTCCGCTCCAAATGAATGCACATCTCCTCTGCCCATTGATTTTAATGTTATTTCTGAATTTAAGTCAATGGTAAAAAAAAATTCCGCCCGACATTGTTTTCGCGCTGAACTCGTGCACAATTCGCAGGCAATTTGCGTGCAACTTGCACGGGATTCGTGCGCAATTTGCGCGGAGATGGCTGAAAAAACCTTCACTTCTTTCTCCCCCATGTTCGCGTGTAATTCCGCGCAAATTGCGTGCGAATTGCGCACGAATTTCCCGCGAATTTCGCGCAAAAATACAATTCTTTTTTCCGCCCGTAAATTTTTTCGGCGTGAATTACTCTTCATTTACTCCGTGTGAACGCACCCTAAAATGGAAAGACAGAGATTTTACAGCATATGTGAAAACACCCTTAGATTGTTCCTTTAATGTTATTAATGCAATAAGCAACCATGTTGGGTTGAAAGATAACAGTGGAGAGTGTAGTGAGCATGCTTTATGATTTTAAATCTTCAGTGGGAGAGTGTAGTGAACATGCTTTGTGATGTGAAGTCTTTAGTGGGAGAGTATAGTGAGCATGCTTTAAGCTTTTAAATCTTCAGTGGGAGAATGTAGGGAGCATGCTTTCTGACGTGTAGTCTTCAATGGGAGAGTGTAGTGATCATGCTATGTGATTTGCAGAAGTCTACAGAAGAATAGTGTAGTGAGCATGCTTTGTGATGTGAAGTCTTCAGTGGGAGAGTGTAGTGAGCGTGCTTTATGATGGGAAGTCTTCAGTGGGAGAGTGTAGTGAGTGTGCTTTGTTATGTGAAGTCTTCAGTGGGAGAGTGTAGGGAGCGTGCTTTGTAACTCTAAGTCTTCAATAAGAGAGTGTAGTGAGCATGCTCTGTGACCTGAAGTCTTCAGTGGGAGAGTGTAGTGAGCATGCTTTGTGATGTGTAGTCTTTAGTGGGACAGTGTAGTGAGCATGCTTTGTAACACAAAGTCTTCAATAAGAGAGTGTAGTGAGCATGCTTTTTGATGTTAAGTATTCAGTGGGAGACTTTAGTGAGCATGCTTTGTAATGTGCAAAAGTCTTCAATAAGAGAGGTTAGCGAGCATGCTCTGTGACCTGAAGTCTTCAGTGTCAGAGTGTAGTGAGCATGTTTTGTGACCTAAAGTCTTCAGTGGGAGAGTGTAGTGAGCATGCTTTGTGATGTGCAGAAGTCTTCAACTATGGGAAAGTGTATTAAGCATGTGCAGGGCTCGCTGTGCAAGGAAAGAAAGAGGGAGGAAAGGTTGAGCTGTGTCAAATACTTATTGTCCAGGCATACAGGGAGTTGTACTTTTGCAACAGCTGGAGGCCCCCTGTTGGAGAAACACTGTCATACTGCCCCCTTTAATATATCTAATTGTGACTGTGTCATTCAGGGACTATCTTAACAGAATTCCAATATGTAAAGCAGTTTTTTCCAAACAGTGTGCCTCAAGCTGTTTCAAAACTACAACTCCCAGCATACTGGTAGTTGTAGCTTAGCAACAGCTAGAGACACACTGTTTGGAAAACATTGATGAAAAGATTGTGACACTAAGAAAATAGAGATCCCCTAAATCAATACATGCAGTGCCCCCCTTTAGTATGATTATCGATCCGTCCATTCTTACGCGATTCCAGCATTGTGTTATATATATTTTTTTAAGTCACAAATCTTCCTGGGTTGTGTTTTTGTGTTTGACTCAGAAAAAGATCCCATTTTACATTAAAGAAATCCTTGGCAGTGCAGTTCTTACTCCCTTATTCCTGGCTAAGTCATCAATTCTGGAGGACAGAGATTGCTCTCATTGCAAAATTTAGAAAATCCCTTTGCTTTATACCGCAGTGACCTTTTAAGGAACCTGCTGAACAATACATTTTAAGCCATTTTTTTTACATCTTTTCCTGTTCCTTTGTACAGTTTTTTTATTTTCCTGAAACCGGTTAAAGTGCATGTAAATATCTCAATATAGTTCAATGGAAATGTGGCGTATAATGCTGCCATATACTGATGTGCCGTGACATGTATTGTCAGCACAACAATAGAACGAACTCAACACGGTAGCAGTATTATGGAGTGTTTCTGAATTAAGTGCAGAAGTGTAAACTAGTCACTGTACTCGAATGTACATAAAAAATAACAACAATAAAAATATTCTTCTTTATATTATTATACTTACTGAGTACTCTGCGTGCCACCCTGCTTTACCAGTCTCCTGAAGCCCCACTAGTGATTGGACTACTAACCGCACACCCTGTCCCTTCTCTCTGTCCCCGAACTAATTATTCTCTGAACCTGCCTGCTGGACAGTTAAATCATACTTTGCCATGGCGTTGGTCTGGTGACAGGCTGTTTAAAACACCTGGCCAATCTCTGCAGCCAAGAGTAACACAATCAGAAGATGAGGCAAGGGAATGAGAGTAAAAAGACTTTTTTACTCTCCGATATTGCAATGTCGCTAAACTATAATGTCCAAGTTTAATGGAAATATCTTCAGCCATTTGGAAATTACGCTGGAACATACAAACATTTTCACACATACATATACAATAATATGGTATAGGAGAAAAGAAACAAGAAAAAAAGCACTATATGTGTTCAAGCCCAGGGAAGGCCGGTTCAGGCATAACAATCTTCCGATTCTTCCATCCCAAATCCCACTGGTAGAGTCTAATTGAAGGGAAGAACTTGAGTGGGAGAGGATGGATAGTGAAAAAAATGAACACTGTGCTTACAGGTGCTCCCAGTGGGTGTTAAACATTAAATGAGATACACGGACATGAAAATAAAAATTGGTAGTTTATTATAATAGCATGGACAATGCATTTCGAGCATATCTTGCTCTTCATCAGGAGCTCACGAAGAGCAGCATATGCTCGAAATGCATTGTCCGTGCTATTATAATAAATGTTTATTGTCAGATCTGGGTCACCTCCCTGCCTTACCACAACAATGCTTTGCAGCACATTTACATATTCATTGCATAGGTAAGTCCCATAATAGATATATGTCTTTTTTTTTTTTTTAGAAGACAGTGTTTCTGTGTGAAATAACCTATTGTATCACCAATACATGTAATGATGAGGGGACACGGAAGTACAGCCCTAAACTCACCCGTTCCCTTGACCCTACTTGAAGTTCCTACCCTAAGAGGTGGTGGCCCAAACTGGGGGAATGTCCTTTCTTAAGTGGACAGGGGAAAAAAGGAAAGGTCAGCAGAAGGGCAAGGTCAGGGACAGAATCAGAGCAGAACTGTAGTTTAAACACAGAGCTAAGGGAACAACCAGGACCCAGAGTCAAATTGAGATATAAAACTGAAGTCAATACCAAGGTCAGAGGCCAATGCAAGGATTAGAACCAGGAGAGAAGTCCACAGACAAGAGGAGAATCCAGGTCAGGTACACAATAATTCCAGCACTAGTAAATGGGTGCGAGGCTTTAACCGCTTAAGGACTCAGGCCATTTTGGCCTTAAGGACTCAGACAATTAAATTTTTTTACGTTTTCATTTTTTCCTCCTCGCCTTCTAAAAATCATAACTCTTTTATATTTTCATCCACAGACTAGTATGAGGGCTTGTTTTTTGCGCGACCAGTTGTCCTTTGTAATGACATAACTCATTATATCATAAAATGTATGGCGCAACCAAAAACACTATTTTTGTGGGGAAATTAAAACGAAAAACGCAATTTTGCTAATTTTGGAAGGTTTTGTTTTCACGCCGTACCATTTATGGTAAAAATGATGTGTGTTCTTTATTCTGAGGGTCAATACGATTAAAATGATACCCATTATTATATACTTTTATATTATTGTTGCGCTTAAAAAAAATCACAAACTTTTTAACCAAATTAGTACGTTTATAATCCCTTTATTTTGATGACCTCTAACTTTTTTATTTTTCCGTATAAGCGGCGGTATGGGGGCTCATTTTTTGCGCCATGATCTGTACTTTTTTTTGATACCACATTTGCATATAAAAAACTTTTAATACATTTTTTATAATTTTTTTTTTAATAAAATGTATTAAAAAAGTAGGAATTTTGGACTTTTTTTTTTTTTTTTCGTTCACGCCGTTCACCGTACGGGATCATTAACATTTTATTTTAATAGTTCGGACACTTACGCACGCGGCGATACCAAATATGTCTATAAAAAATGTTTTTTTACGCTTTTTGGGGGTAAAATAGGAAAAAACTGACGTTTTACTTTTTTATTGGGGGAGGGGATTTTTCACTTTTTTTTTACTTTAACTTTTACATTTTTTTACATTTTTTTTTACACTTGAATAGTCCCCATAGGGGACTATTCATAGCAATACCATGATTGCTAATACTGATCTGTTCTATGTATAGGACATAGAACAGATCAGTATTATCGGTCATCTCCTGCTCTGGTCTGCTCGATCACAGACCAGAGCAGGAGATGCCGGGAGCCGCACGGAGGAAGGTGAGGGGACCTCCGTGCGGCGTTATGAATGATCGGATCCCCACAGCAGCGCTGCGGGCGATCCGATCGTTCATTTAAATCGCGAACTGCCGCAGATGCCGGGATCTGTATTGATCCCGGCACCTGAGGGGTTAATGGCGGACGCCCGCGAGATCGCGGGCGTCGGCCATTGCCGGCGGGTCCCTGGCTGCGATCAGCAGCCGGGATCAGCCGCGCATGACATGGGCATCGCTCCGATGCCCGCGGTTATGCTTAGGACGTAAATGTACGTCCTGGTGCGTTAAGTACCACCTCACCAGGACGTACATTTACGTCCTGCGTCCTTAAGGGGTTAAGGATACAATCACAGGCAACTGTAGCGAGCCGCTTTATTCTGGTTGCAGTCAGGAATGAGGGGGCAATGGTGCCAAGCCTGATTGACACCAGTGTCACGACCCCCTAATAGGTTAACCACAGTTAGTAGAGCTGGATGTCATAGCTCCTAAGGGATGCCCTTGGTTTCCGAAACCGAGAAGAGGACAGGATCACGGCATGGTAAGTAGGTTACACAACTTGGGAAGCATGTGATCGAAATTTTAATAAGTAGAACTTTCCAAGCAGCGCTCCTGGGGCTTGTGCATTATATATAACACTGCTGACACTTCCGCTTGATTGTTGAGATCTTGAACAATAGATTGGACTCTTTACCATCTACTGGACACCATTCACATTCAAATTAAATGAGGAAACAAAAGAGGAAAAATGTGCTCAATGTGCAGTTAGTCTGTATTACAGTGAAGGATAGTAGTGAGGAGAGAATTTATCCTGCTCACCTGGAGGCGTTGCGCTAAGAGCACAACACCTGAGTTGGCAGTGACACAACCATTGGTGTGTGTCCACAGGGTCCCAAAGGTGCAGCCACAGTGTTCCAACCGCGTGATGAAGATTGCTTCGAAGGCAATTTGGAAAGGATGCCTTCTCACCGATACCTTGCAGGTGAATCCTCCCCGTGCTTGGGAGGGGCTCCGGGGGTAAGGAGATGACTATGAAAAGAAAACACAGTCAAGAGGGCGCTCGTAGGGACTAAGCAAAGACCCGAGTCACGGACTTTGAAAATAAAAAGGATTTATTGTGAAGGATTAAAGGACAATGCGTTTCAAGTTTCCAGAACTCTTCATCAGGTCCATCACATATTCATACTTTCAGCACATGCCAAAAGATGTAAGTTTGTACCAGCGAGAGAACCGCGGGTACTTACAAAATTACTGTAATAGTCTTAACGTGGTCCCTCTTGATTTATACCACATGACACAAACCCATAGTCAGAGCTGTTGACTGCGGGATTATTGTATGTAAATCTAGAATATTTCCTGACTCCAGCAGAATATTAATGCTAGATTAAGGGTAAATATACCATCGTTAATACATTATACATGACAATAAATATTTAGTTGTGCATTTAGCAGCCGTTCTGTACGCCGGGAGGCCGCCTGTTACAGCAGCGTGATCCAGTCAAGAGGCTCTAATTATTCTGAGGATCCTGCAGGCCCAATTGTAATAGATTTTTTTAGACCAAGCCTTATGCACTGGAGTGGGTACGCATGTAATTGTGTCTAAGCAGAAGTATTGTTCAGCATGATGATGGCGTAAAATCCATGCTGACCAATGTAGCCTTTAAATATGATTGAATTAGAAACATAATCTACTTTGTTTTTTTGTAAAAATCTTAAACTTGCAAAGTTGTAATATGTAATAATAAGGTTGCTTCAGAACAGATATCAATGGCATGTAGAAAATTCCTGTCCAATCATGAATGTCGGTGAGGGTCAGACTATTTGGACAACTGCCAATCATTAGGAAAGATAGCAGGGGTGCTAGGAACACTTCATACAACAGAAGGCTCCACTTTGTCTCTTTCCCAAATGCTGCATTGTTAGCTAGTTACAGTCAATGGTTGATCACTCATCCCCTGGGAAAAGTTGGGCCCAAAAGAAGAACCTAGTAAAGGGTACTCCGCCCCTAGACATCTTCTTCCTTGTCCAAAGGATAGGGGATAAGATGTCTGATCACGGGGGTCCCACCGCTGGGGACCCCTGCGATCTCGGCTGCGGCACCCCAGACATCCGTGCCAGATGACTAGTGATGCAGGGCGGAGGCTCGTGATGCCACGGTCCCGCCCTGCTTTTGACTTCACTCCCATGCCAACTCCATTCAAGTCTATGGGAGGGGGCGTGACTAACGTCCCGCTTCCTCCCATAGTCTTGCATTGAGGGGGCATGGCCGTGACATCACGATTGGGGCATGGCCGTAATGTCACATGCCTCTGATGCTGCATACAGCGCTCTAAAGGAACGCTGGGTGCAGCAGGGAGATAGCGGAGGTCCCTGCTGCACCCTAGATGTCTATGGGTGAAGTACCCCTTTAAACCCCTTTTTTACACTGGTGACATCTCTTACTGAAATAACAAAATCCAAAGTAAAACACAACAATTACAATGCATATGCAAATTGAAAGGTGATACAATGTTTCAGCAAGGCAATATGCCATCCATGTTCCTGCTGAGACAACTTTTTTAGTGGCGTGTAGGGCAAATTACTTCAGGTTGGAGTATGCAGGTACTGAGAACAAAAAAATCACAGATTGTGCAGCTCAAACCACTCTTTAGGATCAGGTGGTATTTCACCGAAGTCTAGATCTTTATTAATAAGATAGCCAGAGCATAACACGTTTCGAGACTTAGATGTCTCTTCATCAGATGCAAATGTGACAACTGATGAAGAGACATCTAAGTTTTGAAATGCGTATTGTTCTGGTTATCTATTTAATAAAGCTCTGGAACTTGTTTAAATTCCGCCTGATCCAACAAAAGTGGTTTTCATAGTGGTTCAAGTAGTCAATTAGGAAGATTACCTGAATATAGATTCCCGGCAGGCTTCACTGTACACAGGTTTATTCATGCATTTAAGCTGTTGTGTCTTGCACGCAATGGAACAAGGCGAGCGAGTTGACATTAGCGAGTAATCCTCACTGTCATCGACTTTTCCCCATTGTCCTCTAAAACTCTGCCCTGTTTTTCTCTATAGTTTTCTCTATAATATATGTACACTTCAGGTTGGAGTGTGGAAGGAAACTGGAGTTTTGGATGAAGCCAAGCACACAGGGAAAAAAAAAACTTCATAGAGGTGTTGCCCTAGTTGAATTTAGGTCAAAGCCATATAAGACGAGGCAAATATACCGATATCGCCCTGTGTGATAGAGCCAGCGATTAGTCTATAAATGAGCAAACTGCTGACTGTATCATTTTGACCTACCTGTCAGAAAGCAATGTAATAGGAGATGTGCAGCAGACAGATGATGGAATACTGCAAAAAGAAAAAGAAATTGCACTCCATGGTGTAGCCACCCCATGAATACGGAACGGCGCAAAGTTTGAATGTGCGCTTACCAAACTTTTTTGCCAACCATGCGCAGCAATGGAATAAACATAAGACATGTTATTCATCTGCTGCCAGTTTCTGCTGAAAGTATATTGAAACTCAATCTGATAAAATCATCTGAAACTATATGCTGAATTTTAGTAGGTGCTGGAGAGAGCATGTTGTCTGAGGAAGTGGTCAGCAAGCACCACGAAATGCGTTGAATTGTGGGTCAAATAAATGAAAGTTTCCTCTGCCAACCATGCTACCACCTTGCTGGCTCTGCTGATTCTTCCCGGGCAACCTGCAACCCTCTTCTCCTGATGATGATGAAGCCCCTTCTGCATCCGGCTCCCAAGTGCAATCTGCTTCATCATCATCGAGTTGTGTCTGCACGTCACTCATGTCCTCCTCAGGTTCCTCAACAGTGAATGCTTCAGGAGCCTGAACGCTCGCAACACCGGCTTCCACGCCACTCTCCTCATCACTACTTGCCCGCCTAGCGGAGGAAGCGGCTGGTTGTCTCCTCCACTTCTTGGCTGGGCAGTAGCAGCTGACTGTCCTCTAGTCGATCGTCCTCAGTAAATAGTGGAGCTGAACCCACGCATACGATACTTCTGTGGGGGAGGGAACAGCATAGGACAGAGGCAATGGGAAGACAGGGACTATGTCTGAGGAACCCACTGACTGTTGACTCGGGCTGTCCGATGTCACTTGTCATGAAGTGGATGATCGAGTTAACCAATCGATGACGGCAGATGGGTTGCTGGTCGAGACACGACCGCTAGCTGATACAGGGAACTCAGGCCTCTTGCTGCGACTGCTGCTGTCACTTGCCCCTAGTCTGCTGCGACCACTGCCGGATGAATTTAGGCCTCTACTACTCCTCTGTGCAAGTCCTGGCACTTCTCTGCCTGGCATAGTTATACACCAGCGGAGTGCATATATGTTACCCTTATGAGAGGAGGACAATATGATCCACTACCCTTTAAAGTGTATTAGACTACAGAAAGAAGTGTGTAGCTTTGGCTGGCCTTTCACAGTAACTAGGCCCAAATTAGTTTAACAGGAAAATATATAAAGGACACCACGTAGGTGTGCGTACAGTTTAAACTTTTAAGAGGAGGACTATGTGCTCCACTACAAACTTTATAAGGCTACAGAAACAAGTGGGTAGCTTTGGCTGGCCTTTCACAGTAATTAGGTCAAAATTAGTTTTTCAGGAAGAAAAAAAAAACTATGCCTATGTAGGTGTACGTACAGTTTACAACTTTGAGAGCTACACAATGCGCTCAGTTTAAAACTGTGTAAGGCTACAGAAACAAGGGTGTAGCTTTGGCTGGCCTTTCACAGTAACTAGGCCCAAATTAGTAAAAAAAAAAAACTTACATTACGTAGGTGTACCTAAAGTTTACACTTATGAGAGCTGGACAATACGCTCTGCTTAAAACGGTATAAAGCTACAGAAACAAGGGGGGAACTTTGGATGGCCTTTTACAGTAACTAGGCCAAAATTAGTTATTCAGGGGAAAAAAACGTACACCACCTATGTACTCGCAGGTTATCCTTATGAGAGGACAATGAGCTCCGCTACACAACCTGTATTAGGCACTGCAATCAGGTGACTATGGCTACCTGCCTTGCCGCCTTCTCAGAGTTCCTTTCCCTATGTCCTCACATGTGGATCCACCATTTTAGATGCTCTGGAGCCTGGACCGCACTAAATGGAGTTCACTGAAGCGATTTGTGCTATCGAATCGTGGCAATATTTGGATTTGTTGCAAAGTGAATTTTTCCTGAAACTTGTAACGAATTCAGATTCGTCAGATTTGATTCGCTCATCTCTAGTGACTAAATACTTTTTTGCCCCACTGTATAAAGAAATGTGTGGGTTTTTTTTGGTTTTTTTTTTTACAAGAAACTTCTTTTTAATGGCCTAAATAAAAGTTTGCATCCATTTGTAACTATTTTTAAATGGATTGTTTTCCTTTTTTTGATGTCAATAGCAAGTTTTATTTAAGAAAAACTGATGAAAATTAGCACAAGAGAAGTTCCACAAGAAGCCCAAAAAAGTGCTGTTTCCTGCCCCCATTCACTTTAATGGGGAATTGCAAAAACAGCGCTGAAAAAAGAAGTGACTTGTCCCTTCTTTTTTTTCCCCATAGAAGTCAGTTGGAGGTAAATCTGTGGGGACATATTCAAAAACATAAGCGAGCTAAGATTGCGTCTGATTATTAACAGCGACAGTGGTTTGAATAACTGGTGCATCCTCTACTCTGTGCTCAGTCCACACCCCCTCTGAGGTAATATAGTTAAGGACGGATTTTTGTTTTTTTGGGCACATACTTTTAAGACGGTGAAGATGGTGCAATTAACCCCTTAAGGACCAAGGACGTACCGTTACGTCCTTGGTCCTGCTCTCCTGATATAACGCGGGGTTACACAGTATAGTGAAGCCGTGACCCGCCTCTAATAGCGCGCAGCGCCGATCGTGGCGCCGCGCGCTATTAACCCTTTAGCCGCGCACTCAGAGCTGAGCCGCGCGGCTAAAAGCGAAAGTGAAAGTTGCCGGCTAGCTCAGTGGGGCTGTTCGGGATAGCCGCGGATAATCGCGGCATCCCGAACAGCTGACAGGACAGCGGGAGGGCCCCTACCTGCCTCCTCGCTGTCCGATCGCCGAATGACTGCTCAGTGCCTGAGATCCAGGCATGAGCAGTCATGCGGCAGAATCGTTGATCACTGGTTTCTTATGAGAAACCAGTGATCAATGATGAAGATCAGTGTGTGCAGTGTTATAGGTCCCTATGGGATAACAATGATCAGTGTGTGCAGTGTTATAGGTCCCTATGGGACCTATAACACTGCAAAAAAAAAGTGAAAAAAAAAAGTGAATAAAGATCATTTAACTCCTCCCCTATTAAAAGTTTGAATCACCCCCCTTTTCCAATAAAAAAAAAAACACAGTGTAAATAAAAATAAATATATATGGTATCACCGCATGCGGAAATGTCCGAATTATAAAAATATATCATTAATTAAACCGCTCGGTCAATGGCGTGCGCGCAAAAAAATTCCAAAGTCCAAAATAGTGCATTTTTGGTCACTTTTTATATCATTTAAAAATGAATAAAAAGCAATCAATAAGTCCTATCAATGCAAAAATGCTACCGTTAAAAACTTCAGATCACGGCGCAAAAAATGAGCCCTCATACCACCCCATACACGGAAAAATAAAAAAGTTATAGGGGTCAGAAGATGACAATTTTAAACATATTAATTTTCCTGCATGTAGTTATGATTTTTTCCAGAAGTCCGACAAAATCAAACCTATATAAGTAGGGGATCATTTTATTCTTATGAACCTACAGAATAAACATAAGGTGTCATTTTTACCGAAAAATGTACTACGTAGAAACGGAAGCCCCCAAAAGTTTACAAAACAGCGTTTTTTTTTCAATTTTGTCGCACAATGATTTTTCTTTCCGTTTCACCATAGATTTTTGGGCAAAATGACTGACATCATTACAAAGTAGAATTGGTGTCGCAAAAAATAAGCCATCATATGGATTTTTAGGTGCAAAATTGAAAGAGTTATGATTTTTTAAAGGCAAGGAGCAAAAAACGAAAATGCAAAAACGGAAAAACCCCCGGTCCTTAAGGGGTTAAAACCTTGCCCTTTGCCTGGCCTTTTCCCAAGTACACAACCCCCTTACATTAAAAAAATATAAAAACACACATATATGACATGAACAAAACTATTTGAAAAATAAAAATGAACATAAACATGTGATAATAATTATAATTATTAATAATGATAATCATAACAATTATTAATATTAATAATAGTATTATTAATAGTATTATATTCCTCAATATTATTCTTGTTCTTATTATCAGAAGTAGTAATATCTTCATTAGTATGATATTCCTTATTATTATTATTGTTACATTCATCTTTATTATTTTATTAGTATGATATTCCTTATTATTATAATTATTATTTTTAATATTATTATTTTTTTCATTTGTATGATATTCCTTATTATTTTTATTTTTCATTTCTTTAATATCTTTTTTTTTTTTTTTTTAATCTTTTTATTTCCTTTCTACATTCACATACATCTCTGAGGGGCTGAGATACAAACCCTTTCTCGCTCTACAATCAGCCGATTACATGTGTCACATCATTGATTTGTTGTGGAATCAATCGGCTGTTCTTCTTTAATTTCACAACTTCAGGTTTTTATATACATTCCGCGCGCCGCAAGGTCGGAATATAAAACAGTCGTTCACTTTCCAATCTAATCAAGTGGAAATACATGACAGATAACAGAATGTAGAACTAAAGGAAGAGAAAGGTACGAAACTAGTAACATTAATATGTATAAAACTCAACTTTACCTACATTTTAATATTTAAATCTACATAAATTGATGATTAACTTTCTGAGCACTTTCTGTATCTTTATATTCAGCTCTGCGTCTTATAATCCATTCATGTTCAAAAATAAAATTTAAGTACAATTATTGTTGCATTCAAGATCCAATCTTTGTTTTGATTAAAGAAAATAAACACATAAATATACAGAATTTAGCTTCAAATATAAACCATAATTATATAGACCTAAAAAAAAAGTTACTCACTATTAAAATGTGAAAAGGCAAGAATATTCCTACTTTTTTAAAGCCTTTCTGTTATACCCACTAACTTTTTAGGATAAGCAATCTTGTGTACATGAGGAGCAGCACTATTTCTGCCATTATATGCTAGTATATGGCATTTTTTATGAGTTTTCCCCTCTGTAGACTCCATCTCTAATTTTCATTTGTCCCTGAGTTACTGAGTAGACATTATGGAGCAGTGCTGAGCAGTGTAGGCTGTGACTCAAATGGACATTATAGAGCAGTACTGAGCAGTGTAAGCTGTGACTTAAATGGACGTTATAGAGCAGTACTGAGCATGTAAGCTATGAATCAAGTGGTCATCTAATAAGGATCCAAGGAGCAGAACTTCAATGTAAACAATGAAGTACAGATATAAACGTTTAAGCCTACTTGTCTTGATGTGATAAGGACCAGCTGTAGTCAAAATATTGCTGTCTGTACTTTAATATGTTTTTATTGTAGCTCTGCTGCCTTAGATCTTTTCTTCATAAGTACTGTAGTAAGGACATAGTCGGGAAATGTCCCAAGGTGACATTGTGGTGGTACCTGAGGATCTGTCTACTTTGAACTCACGTACTGATGTTCTAATGCACATAGTAATTTCCTTTGTCTCTCTGTCTGATTCTGGCTCTCTTTAGCCACTCCCCAATTCTCTCTTTCTCCACTTTCTGTTGACTTCTATAGACAGCATGTAATCTAATCTCTCAGTAATCTGAAATTCTTGCTCCTCTCTCAAAGGCTTAAGCTGTTTTTTTTCAAAGTGAACGATGAGTTAAGGAGGACAGGGAGGGCAGGATAAGAGCTTGATAACAGAAGAAAGAGACATTTTGCTCTGATAATATATATTACAGTTTTTCTCACTGTATATTTATTGATTTATGTACAGTTTGTTAGGGCGACAGAGGCCAATCATGGGCCTTAAGGGGTTATGCTGTAGTAAATACTGATGGTACAAAAATGTTTGCATATTTTTATGACAAAAAATATAAAATATATTCCACCCACAATTCCCTATCATTAATTCTATGTCTAAATGTCTGCAGAGTGAGACATTTTACTGCATATTTTGCTCACAGGTCAGAGCGTTGTCACTCAAGCTGTCAAGGTGGTGGAGATTTTAATTGTATTCATAAAGAAAGGTTAATGTTTAATTATTCATGTGTACGGGCGGGATGAGAGTTGCTAGTTTTCTCTGACGTTCATTTTTTGCTTTTTGCATCGGTAATATTGTCAATGTGACATAAAAAATATATAGAACCATCAAGGTCAGTCTCTCCATTTGCCATCTCCAATTTATTATGCTGATCTGAGAAGATATAAATACACGACAGCAACTTCTAAATTTAGACCTGTTTAGCCTATTGTGTGTCAACCTAGATGGTTCAAGTGATTTTTGATTAGACCAGACTCCAGCATCGTGTTTACGGTTGTATTTATTGCAGGTGTGTTGCTTTGTAGCACATGGCAATTATAAAGTTGTGCTTGAAAAGTTTTTTTTTACTTAAGGATAGTGAGTAGTGACATCACACCTCAGACCATTTAGTATGACATAGTTGTTTGGCTCCTTTTTAAATCATAATAATATAGAAATCATCCAAATTGCCCTGATCAAAAGTTTCCATTTCCTCTAATATTTAGCCTTGTTACAGAAACAATGGGGGACATTTATCATTGTAGGTGTAAGTGAAGCATTTATCATTGTTGGTGTAAGTGAAGCATTTTTCTACACCTTTTTTTTTCTGCTGGTAATGTGTAGGAGCAACACATTTATTAAAAGGTGGCAGAGCATTTGATAAATTTTGTGCTGGTCACATTTTCAAAAATTTCACTCTTCACATACACCAAAAAGCTAAGCTAAGTCTGGGCTTGTGTCGTTTTAGAGACTTTTTGGTGGTTTTGAGCCTTTTTGTGCCTTTTCACTAAGAGGCACAGTTCATAAAACCCTTCCATATCATGTGTATTGCCAAAATCAATGGATTGCAACTCAAAATCAGCAGAAATTTGTAAACCAAAAGGCACTAAAACGGCGCAAATAAACTCTGCGCCTTTTTTACGCCTTTTCTAGACACAAAAAAACTGTCTAAAGACAATGATAAATGTCGGCCATTAATAAATTTGTTGGCTCACCAGTGGATGCACTGAGCAGCCAGATACTGAGCCATGAGGAGCAGAAAAGAACTGTCACCAGTGTAACAAGGTAACTGAACCTTTAAAAACATGGAAACGGATATAAAAAGATATCCAAAGACCTGAAAATGCCAGTCAGTAGAGTTTAATCACTTATTAAGGAGAGGAAAATTTGAGGATCTCTTGATAAGACTGAGAAAAGACTGTTTGGATGTTTCAAGTTGCACAATATATGATGATACTTTATGTGAAAAATTTGCTACATGGTAGAGTTCCCAAAAAAAAAGCTTTTACTGCGCCAATGCCACAAAAAATGCCCGATGACGATATGGTGACAACGCTTTGATGCCTCACAGCTTATGGCACAGTGTCATCTGGAGTGACAAGAACACAATAGTAACAATTATTTCCAAAATATGCTCACAACCTTGGTAGTCAAGCAGCTCCTGACTGTATCATGCCTGCCACTGTTTGGAGGAAAAGTATTGGAGTGCTATCACGTATTTGTCTGGAGGGGCTGCAGCAGACACTGCTACCTTTGTACATATGTATCCCATATTGCTCGCAAAACCACCTCAGGTAAGAGAACCGATTTTTTGGAGCCTATTGGTTCTCCAATATATCACACCACAGAGCACTTGCTTTTTTTTATTTTATTTTTTTTTTATATCTGTTTTACCTGTACAACAAAGGCAAAAAAAAAACTGCTCCTATACAGCAAAGGCAGAAGTCCCTGCTCCTATACAGCAAAGGCAGAAGTCCCTGCTCCCATACAGCAAAGGCAGAAGTCCCTGCTCCTATACAGCAAAGGCAGAAGTCCCTGATTCTTTACAGTAAAGGAAGGAGTCCCTGCTTCTATACAGCAAAAGAAGAAGTCCCTGCTCCTATACAGCAAAGGCAGGAGTCCCTGCTCTTACACAGCAAAGGCAGGAGTCCCTGCTCCTATACTGCAAAGGCAGGAGTCCCTGCTCCTGTGCAGCAAAGGATGGAGTCCCTGCTCCTATACAGCAAAGGCAGGAGTCCCTGCTCCTATACAGCAAAGGCAGGAGTCCCTGCTCCTATACAGCAAAGGCAGGAGTCCCTGCTCCTATACAGCAAAGGCAGGAGTCCCTGCTCCTATACAGCAAAGGCAGGAGTCCCTGCTCCTATACAGCAAAGGCAGAAGTCCCTGCTCCTATACAGCAAAGGCAGGAGTCCCTGCTCGTGTGCAGCAAAGGGAGGAGTCCCTGCTCTTATACAGCAAAGGAAGGAGTTCCTGCTCCTATACAGCAAGGCAGGAGTCCCTGCTCCTATACAGTAAAGGCAGCAATCCCGGCTCCTATACTGCAAAGGCAGGAGTCCCTGCTCCTGTGCAGCAAAGGCAGGAGTCCCTGCTCCTATACAGCAAATCAAGGAGTCCCTGCTCCTATACAGCAAAGGCAGGAGTCCCTGCTCCTATACTGCAAAGGCAGGAGTCCCTGCTCCTGTGCAGCAAAGGCAGGAGGCCCTGCTCCTATACAGCAAATCAAGGAGTTCCTGCTCCTATACAGCAAAGGCAGGAGTCCCTGCTCCTATACTGCAAAGGCAGGAGTCCCTGCTCCTGTGCAGCAAAGGCAGGAGTCCCTGCTCCTATACAGCAAAGGAAGGAGTCCCTGCTCCTATACAGCAAAGGCAGGAGTCCCTGCTCCTATACAGCAAAGGCAGGAGTCCCTGCTCCTATACAGCAAAGGCAGGAGTCCCTGCTCTTACACAGCAAAGGCAGGAGTCCTTGCTCCTATACTGCAAAGGCAGGAGTCCCTGCTCCTGTGCAGCATAGGAAGGAGTCCCTGCTCCTATACAGCAAAGGCAGGAGTCCCTGCTCCTATACAGCAAAGGCAGAAGTCCCTGCTCCTATACTGCAAAGGTAGAAGTCCCTGCTCCTATACAGCAAAGGCAGGAGTCCCTGCTTCTTTACAGTAAATGAAGGAGTCCCTGCTTCTATACAGCAAAAGAAGAAGTCCCTGCTCCTATACAGCAAAGGCAGGAGTCCCTGCTCTTACACAGCAAAGGCAGGAGTCCCTGCTCCTATACTGCAAAGGCAGGAGTCCCTGCTCCTGTGCAGCAAAGGAAGGAGTCCCTGCTCCTATACAGCAAAGGCAGGAGTCCCTGCTCCTATACAGCAAAGGCAGGAGTCCCTGCTCCTATACAGCAAAGGCAGGAGTCCCTGCTCTTATACAGCAAAGGAAGGAGTTCCTGCTCCTATACAGCAAGGCAGAAGTCCCTGCTCCTATACAGTAAAGGCAGAAGTCCCTGCTCCTATACAGCAAAGGCAGGAGTCCCTGCTCCTATACAGCAAAGGCAGGAGTCCCTGCTCCTGTGCAGCAAAGACAGGAGTCCCTGCTCCTATACAGCAAAGGAAGGAGTTCCTGCTCCTATACAGCAAGGCAGGAGTCCCTGCTCCTATACAGTAAAGGCAGAAGTCCCTGCTCCTATACAGCAAAGGCAGGAGTCCCTGCTCCTATATTGCAAAGGCAGGAGTCCCTGCTCCTGTGCAGCAAAGGCAGGAGTCCCGGCTCCTATACTGCAAAGGCAGGAGTCCCTGCTCCTATACAGCAAATCAAGGAGTCCCTGCTCCTATACAGCAAAGGCAGGAGTCCCTGCTCCTATACTGCAAAGGCAGGAGTCCCTGCTCCTGTGCAGGAAAGGCAGGAGTCCCTGCTCCTATACAGCAAAGGAAGGAGTCCCTGCTCCTATACCGCAAAGGAAGGAGTCCCTGCTCCTATACAGCAAAGGCAGGAGTCCCTGCTCCTATACAGCAAAGGCAGGAGTCCCTGCTCCTATACAGCAAAGGCAGGAGTCCCTGCTCCTATACTGCAAAGGCAGGAGTCCCTGCTCCTGTGCAGCAAAGGCAGGAGTCCCTGCTCCTATACAGCAAAGGAAGGAGTCCCTGCTCCTTTACAGCAAAGGAAGGAGTCCCTGCTCCTATACAGCAAAGGAAGGAGTCCCTGCTCCTTTACAGCAAAGGAAGGAGTCCCTGCTCCTTTACAGCAAAGGCAGAGAAGTTCCTGCTCCTGTAAAACAAAATGAGTATCTGAGCCGAGTGCAGAGCCAATATAGTGAGCGGAAGCTGTAATGCATACAGCCACAAGGAGTAGAGGAACAGGGATGAAACAAATCCAAAACAGATTGCAAAAAGTTAGGATTTTAACAAATCAGAATTTTTGTAAAGTTTGCCCTGAATATCCAGTGCATCCTGATTAGATTAACTCCTTTTGAGCTTCCACCATACAGGGTCTGTTTTTTTTTGGGGGGGAAAGGCAACTGCGGTATACTGTAGTTCATATGATGTGAAATATTAGTCATATGTTCTTGTTCTTCCCGTGTCCATGAATACATATTGTCTATATAGTACTAGGCCCAGTATGAAGATCACTAGATTAAGTCTTCAACCACTGACGTTATGAGAAATGTGGGGCTGGTAAAATCAAGTAAAGAACATTCTATGAATACCAGATATTTTATTATTGGAGTTGTCTTTGTACCTTAAGCTGAAAATTCCTTCCTAATCACCATAAGTACAAAGCACAGAACAGATCACGTTTACAGCTCCTAATTTGAAATCTCTAGGTAACACGGTTCTTGAGAAATGTTTTTGTAAAAATTGGAGTTATTCTTTTTTTTTTCTTTTAATCAACTTTATTGTATCTATTAGTGAGTAAATCAAGGAAACATTTTGGTGATTTGTAATCAGCATAAAACTCTGTCCTGATTTGTTTCCTTCAGAGAAATTTTGGACAAAATCTTCACCATGTAACAATCTATCCAACAATGTAAAAATTACAACTGTGATTAGTGTTTACCCAAAATTCAGAGGAGTCTTAATAAATATAAGGGTAGATCAATTTAAAGGGATCTTCCAGGAAATTCTTCTTATTTAACTATGTTACAGGGGCTGTAAAGTTAGTGTAGTTCATAAAATAGTGTATGTACCTGTGTTTGATGGTTGGTTTCGCTATTCTTCTGTGATTTTTGCCCCAATGTTTACAGTATGTTTAACAGCATACAAAATGAGTGTCGTCTCAGGTTTTCCCAGGTTGTGGTGTAACCCGAGACATTACATCACTAGTGACGTGATCAGAGGGAGCCTTCTTTGCGACCGCTGGAGGGAGATCATTCTCCACAGGGCTGCAGGGACTTGCCCCAGGTGTGATTCAATGGTTGGGATGGCTGTTGTGTGGGAGGAAGAAAAGTAAACTTACACTTACAAAGAAGGGATCTTGGGATTTGTAGTTGAAGGGAGGGGAACTCCAACAGGAATTAGAAAAATCTCACAATAAAAAAAAAGACACAGGTTTATGGTGGACTCACAACACATTAGTTCCAAGCCATTTAGTTCCAAGACAAGCACGGATCCTTCCTTAGCCTGTCCATTACTGTCTTGCAGGTAGGTACTAAAGTCACCTTAATGTGGATTACCCCTTTGAGACATCATACACTAGTGTAAACATAAATCCATTAGATTAAGAGGCGCCAAATTTGTTAAAGAGGCAAAAGAATAGATTTCTTTGACAATATACATCAGTTTCTGGGATAAATTATAGCAGGTACCAACCAGGAGCTGATTGTAGAGATTCAGGAACCAATTGAGAGCTCATGGGGTCCAAAGGCTTTTAAAGGGATACTCCCCCTCTAGACATCTTACCCCCTATCCAAAGGATAGGGGATAAGATGTCTGATCACGGGGGTCCCGCCACTGGGGACCCCCGCAATATAGCATGCAGCACCACCTGTTTCTTGTCCGGAAGCGTTGGAGGGTCTGGGTCTCGTTCACGGGAAAGCAAGTTTGTGACGTCACGACTCTGCCCCCGTGTGACGTCACGCCCATCCCCTCAATGCAAGTCTATGGGAGGGGCGTGACACCCCCTCCCATAGACTTGCATTGAGGGGAGGGGCGGGATGTCACATGGGGGCGGAGTCGTGACTTCACGGTCTTCGGTTCCCATGGTCGGGACCAAGACCCTCCAGCGCTTCCTGACAAGAAACAGGTGGGTGCCGCATGCTATATTGCGGGGGTCCCCAGCGGCGGGACCCCTGCGATCAGACCTCTTATCCCTTATCCTTTGGATAGGGGATAAGATGTCTAGGGGTGGAGCACCCCTTTAATGCTTATTCAATGTGCTTTGCAAACACCACAAGTTTTACAAGTTAAATGTATTATTTTGAATGAAAAAAATAAGGAATAAAACAAAAAAATAAGAAATAAAACAAGGAATAAAAAAATTATCAATTCCTCCTATAGTTTCTTATTGACTCAGCTGTATTACATGTTTCCAACCTGGACAAAGGGTCTTCATCAGGTTTAGTTCCTAGCTGGAAGGTTACAGAAACCTCCTCCTCTTGCTCCGGCTGCGGTTGATACTAAGTAAACCTAAATCAAGCCCCGCCCTTTAACTAAGCTCCACCCATGAGCTTCTATTAGTAATCCTTTAATTATTAAACTTGCAACAGAAAATCCGTCTTTAGTACTGCAGACACAAAGGCTATGAAATGTAGTCACACAATGGTTTTATTGACTTTTTCCTTTTAGTATTCACCAACAGATGTGATACCAACTATGCTTTGCAGATAACATATGCCAGGGTTCTATGCAGAGGGCATCACAGTGTGCCAAGAATATCCATCTGGAATGTACCAATGTAATACTAAAGTGGCATTTGTTCTCTGCTGGCGAGAGCACATCTATAATTTGCTTAAATTATACAAACGATAACATGTTGATTTCTTCTTCCCCTGGCACATAACTCTGCCACTTGAGGAGTGACGTCTTTCATTACTACTGGCTTCATAAATGTCCCACGTACTCTACGCCGGGGGGGTGGGGGGGACTTGTGCTTTGTACATTATATTATAAACTTGAGTTCCAAAATAATTTGAGCAGCTTATATTGTATAAGTATTTGTAAAGACATTTCAGATACGGGTCATGTATTGGATTCTAAGGGCAACAGCGATGAAGTCCTTTGCCAAGACTCTTTTTAAGGTAATTAAAGTTGGAGTGCGAGTAACTTCAGTATTTCCCAAGGGGACAATATTGGATTAGGATCCACTGAATAATGCAGCAAGTACATCCAACAAGGTTGAGGACTCTCACTGGTTAGTCAATTCGGCAACCATCAATTTCCTTTTATGTTGTATGTTTTCTCCTTGTACTATTACTATTATAGAACTGATAATACTTCATATAATACATAGTCCTAATTACAGATTTCCATCTTAATCTTCATTTATTTCCTTTACTCTTTCTAGGCCAGTCACCCCCCCCCCCTCCCCCACATCAGGACACAAGCTTTTAACTTAGATTTTTATTTTTAATATGTTTATTTAATATATTTATTATTTTTATTTTATTATTTATTTTATTATTTATTATTTAATAGCACAAAGTGCCACCAAAATGCATTTTTTTTGCCATTTGGGCATCTAGTAAATGTTACATATATGTTCAGAGTTTAAAGTTGAGCCAGTCTGAAGGCTATGCAGGATCAGAATAACATTTTTTTTTTTTTACTATTCAGGTCAGATTTGTTTTACTTTATACTAGATCAACAAAAGATAAACAAAATTCTTAAATTACGTATACCCTTCCCCTTATTTACGTCTCCTCTCCCCCACTCCCTTGGTTAAAACCTGATGGACATTTGTCTTTTTTCAACCCTATTATGTAACTATGCATCCTCTTTATGTCACAAAACAAAACAGACACGGAGCGCTCCCTGTGTAAAATCAGTGGTGTCATCAAGGCGAGGGATTTGTTGAAAACTTGCTCACCTGGTGGGGTTGTACTCGAGAGGCACAATACTCAGAAGGGCATAGGAGACAAATGACTGCAGCGGCTTCCCACACCGGCTAATCGGCGTGAAGACAATAGGATCAACGGAAGGAGAGGAAGTGGAAGCTGGTGATCGCGCTGTCAAAATTGAGAAGGTAAATCCAGAATATTTTCATGAATTTATTTAGTTCAGTGCACACCAACGCGTTTCAAAACCGTCTGTTTTTTTCATCAGGCCTGATGAAAAAAACAGATGGTTTTGAAACGCGTTGTGTGTGCACTGAATTTAATTCATGAAAATATTCTGGATTTACCTTCTCAATTTTGACAGCGCGATCACCAGCTTCCACTTCCTCTCCTTCTGCAGTTCCTCTTTATGTCACAGTCTTTCTTATATAGACAATAAACATTTATTTGTTTCTTTTATTATTTTTTTTGAACCTAGCCTATTTTATAGAATGTGCACTCCCTGTCCATCAGAACAATTTTTCACATCATCCTCTGACCCTATATATATATATATATATATATATATATATATATATGTAATGGGGCAGCCGTGATTAGTTGCAGGCAGAGCTCGGAATCCTATAATTACTTTAGTTGCAGCGTTTTGCCCTGGTGAGTCATCATTGAAACTGCAGGATTTAGATGATAACAGAGAAAAGGGAAAGTAGGACGCTTCAAGACTTTAATAAGCATTTTCCTACAAATTAAATTTGGTTGAAAACTTTTTTCTTGGACTTTGCAATAACTCTTCACTTTTTAACCCTCTCTGGCTTTGTGTGTATATATTTCTTTCATGTCCTACAAATGAAACAATAATAATAATTAAATTAATAATAATAACAATAGCAATAATTGACACAACCAATTTTCATTTGTACATTGATTTCCTCCTCGCATTTAAAGGGGTACTCCGCCCCTGGCATCTTATCCCCTATCCAAAGGATAGGGGATAAGATGTTAGATCGCCGCGGTCCCGCTGCTGGGGACCCCGGGGATCTGCCACTGTGGCACCCCGCCATCATTACTGCACAGAGCGAGTTCGCTCTGTGCGTAATGACGGGCGATACAGGGCCGGAGCAGCGTGACGTCATGGCTCCGCCCCTCATGACATCACGGCCCGTGCCCTTAATGCAAGTCTATGGCAGGGGGCGTGACGACCGCCACACCCCCTCCCATAGACTTGTATTGACGGGGGCGGGCCGTGACATAACGATGCTCCGGCCCATGTAACTTTTTTGGGTTTTATTTTCATGCAGGGCAGTTTACTGTAAAACCGACATGCTCCCTTAATTCTGTGGGTCAGTAAGATTACAATGATACCCATGTTTATATAGTTTTTCTCTTATTTTACTATTATAAAATAAGTCAAACTTTTTTTTTTTAAACAAAATAACTATGCTTAAAATAACTCTATTTTGCCCTCTATAGCTTTTTTTTATTTTTCTGTGTATGAGTCTGTATGAGGCTAAGTTTCTACTTGTTTTTTGTGCGTTCCCCCCCCCCCCCAAAAAAAAACCCCACCAAAACAGGGGCCAGATGTTAGCTGTAAATCAATGAGAAATCGCAAAATTCTTTCTCCACTTTGGGTTTTTCAGTTTTGCATTTTTCAGTATTTTTTTTCATCCATTTGGCGTTTTTTCATTAATCCATTTGACGTTTATTTCATAAATAATTTTTTCCCATCCCTACTGTCACGATTCGGCTAGCTGGATGTGGATCCTCTGTGTCAGCGAGGGATTGGCGTGGACCGTGTCGGTGGACCGGTTCTAAGATGCTACTGGTATTCACCAGAGCCCGCCGCAAAGCGGGATGGTCTTGCTGCGGCGGTAGCAACCAGGTCGTATCCACCGGCAACGGCTCAACCTCGCTGACTGCTGAGAAGGCGTGGGACAGAAGGACTAGGCAGAGGCAAGGTCAGACGTAGCAGAAGGTCGGGGCAGGCGGCAAGGTTCGTAGTCAATATGGATAGCAGAAGATCTGGAAACACAGGCTTAGGACAACACTAAACGCTTTCACTGGCACAAGGCAACAAGATCCGGCAAGGGAGTACAGGGGAAGTGAGGTATTATAGCCAGGGAGCAGGTGGAAGCTAATTAGGCTAATTGGGCCAGGCACCAATCATTGGTGCACTGGCCCTTTAAATCTTAGAGAGCTGGCGCGCGCGCACCCTAAGGAGCGGAGCCGCACGCGCCAGGACATGACAGCCGGGGGCCGGGACAGGTAAGTGACTTGGGATGCGATTCGCGAGCGGGAGCGTCCCGCTATGCGAATCGCATCCCCGCCGGCAATGTCAGTGCAGTGCTCCCGGTCAGCGGGTCTGACCGGGGCGCTGCAGAGAGAGGAACGCCGCGAGTGCACCGGGGAGGAGCAGGGACCCGGAGCGCTCGGCGTAACACCTACTGCAGGGAGAGATCGGCTGACCGGCGCATATGTAGTTTCCTCGTGCGCTGTTTAATGTCTGTTGCCTGTCACTGTGTCCTCACTTTGCTAAGTGGTCAGTTGTAGCTTTGATCCGCTGTATAAGTAGATTTTATCGCGATAGTCCTGATCAGCCCGACTGAGCTACCGGTAAGCTTTCACTTTCCTAAAGAGTTAATAGCGTGCGGCACAATGATCGGTGCCACACGCTATTAGCCCAGGGTCTCGACTATCATTAGCTGTTGGGACTGACCCGATATGACGCGGTATGACGCGGGGTCACGGCGTGACCCCGTTTTAAATATTGGGACAGGGCATTGGGTGTACAGATTCGCCCTACGTCCTTAAGAGGTTAAAACAGCTCTCCCTGCCAATAAGGAGGCAGCATAAGGGTGATGTCAAAGCCACTATAAAAGCCTATGCACATAGCTTCAGCAGCCATTTTAGAGATAACAGGTGTTAGATGAAGATCTCTGTGAGGGAAAGTTAGCAGTGACAACACAGATAGGAATAGCGTCACATATATATAATAATTTGTAGTAAAGCAGCAGAGCAGCTGGCTCTTAGGATATTATAGGAGATGCAGTTTTACATCTGGAGGGCCACACTTTGGAGAGCCTCAAGCTATATACCCCAGTCAAGCCAGTGCCAACTAGATTACAACCTAGATAACCACATCTCTAGCATGTGACTGTAATAAGGTTGCATGGACTCCTAAATGATGGAGGCCCAAGGGCATTGACCTCAGTGTTATAATCTGTATATGCATTGTCAAAAATGTGATGTCACCAAAAAGCAGAACCTCCAGAAACATCAATGGGAACCTTGGCCCAAGTGTTGGATAAAAAAGTCTGACTAATACCATCGATTGGATGATAGGGTCTTGTAATGATATGTTATGGTGAATGCTTTGTCAATACTGACCTAGCCCGATATAGTCGGGTGAAGACATTTCCTTTTCAGCACTTTTTATCTTTGTTTTTGCAGAATTTCCAGTATCTAAAACAATCCATGTAAAAGAAGAAGAACAGACAACTTTGCTATTTCAGAGGAGTTTGACATGGAAAAAGCTTTATATACTATGGCTAAACCTTCCTGATACATTGTTTGTCAGGGGTAAATTACTATTCTAAGAAGCTGTGAAGCCATCTGCCTCCTGTTATTATTGATCTAGTCAGTCCTGACAAATGGGCAGAACCCAGACATTGTTCCAGACATCAACTTTTTAAGTATAATGTAAGGCCCGGGAAGACCATGGTGCAGCGCCATCATTTTTGTGAACATCAAACTATTCTGTGACTATTATAGTTGCATATGGACTTTAAAACCTTCTAAAGTCTATATGGGATTGGTTTAACATAGGTTGAATAATAGAATATTTTAGATTGTTATCTTATACTGGACAGGATCACATGTTTTCTGGGATCTGATACATTTAAACAGACCCCTATTTATTGTGTAAGAGAAAAATGATTACAGTGCAGGAGTTTGTAATTTGGGATGAGCACTGGCCAATGGGGGCCTTTTTGGGACCCAAAGTGTTCTGCTTGGCTTCTTGGCTACCGTTTCTACTGTAGGTGTTTGGGCACTAGAATCCATTTTCTTTAAAACATTAAAACAAGCTCCCATTTAATGTATACAAGAAAAATTATTACAGTGTAGAAGTTTATAAAATAATAATTTTTCTACATGATTGTATTTGGGATGAGGATTGATCCAGGCGGGCTTAATTTGGGACACAAAACATAGTGCTCTGCTTCTTTGGCTGCCATCTTTATTGTATGTGTCTGGGCTATGCTATAAAGGGGCACATCACCATGATGTAAATTACTACACAAAGGTGTCCACCCACTAGATATGTCGCTAGATCAATGTTTTTTCCAAACCCAGGTGCCACCAGCTGTTGCAAAACTACAACTCCTAGCATACTTAGACATAGAAATTGTCACTGCTTTTTTGCAGCATTTTTGTGAGTTTTCTAATGTTTTTCATGCAATTTTTTCCCACCCATAGACTACTATGAGAGAGAGAGAGAGAGAGAGAGAGAGAGAGAGAGAGAGACATGCAGAGGTTTCTTGAAAAAAAACAAAAAAACACAATAGTCTCAGCATGCTGCGATTTTGGGAAACCCAAAAAATGCCACACTCTAAACACTCTAACCACACTCTAACCGCCACACTCTAAACCGCCAAAAAAAAAAAAATGCTGATATGCTGATTTGATAATTCCTTGCCAAAATCTGGCGGCTCTGTTTTTGACATGAAAAAACGCAGTGCGGCATTAGCAGCATTTTTTTTTTAGGATTTTCACTCTCAAAGAAACCAAATGTAGACTTAGCCTTACACAGTCAAACCTCCAGTTTTGTGGCCATAGCAGTAGCTATCACCCGCCCATGCTCAACGTTTCTCACTGAAAGTCTCTTTCAGTTGCCTTTAAAGAAAAAAAGAAAAGCATTTCTCTCCCAACACCGATCCCGAGCCTCTAATAACAGCTTCCCGGACAAGATAATATAGAAACGTAACATTTCATGTGAAATTTACTTATCGCTATAAAGCAATTGGAGGAGTTTGCGTTGCATTGACGTGTTATGGAAGAGACAAGGTTAAAAGTAACACATTAAATTACACAACATTTGACAGCATAGAATCAATAGTGGCAAAACCTGTAATTCAATAGCGGCTCAGGGCAGAGGATTCAAGACAAAGGAGTCAGGATGTCAGGTGAAATACTGAGGCGAAAATCCTTATGGCTGAGTCTGCAGGAGTATGGAAGGCAGAACGTCTGGACCGAGACTGAGGCAGAAAAAGCGGCAACAGATTGTAAATTGTACACTCCGCTCCGTGTCCTGACCTGGACGAGCAAACTTGTTCTCTTTCCAGAAATACCTTTTAGATGCCTCCAGCATCCAGGAGGATGGAGTCAGATTTATGTTCTCCTGAGCCGTATGCAAAGAAATCTGCTTCAGCTGCGGGGAAGACTGTCAACCAGGACTTACCGCTCATGTATACGGCTTCCCGGGCTCACGCCAACCAACGCCAAGGTCTGATGCCAATCTCCAAGATCTCTATGTGTTGTCCTGACTCTAATGGGGGAGATTTATCAAAGTTGTCTATGTCCCGCATCAATATAGACCAAACTACAGAGCGTTAGGCCGGTCTATTGTGCGCCTAATTTTTTAAAAAGTCGGAAGGCTCTTGATAAATTATGCGCACAGACTTCGGGATCTAAGGTTTGGACTGCATTTAAAGGGGTACTCCAGTGCTTAGACATCTTATCCCCTATCCAAAGGATAGGGGATAAGATGCCTGAACGTGGGACCCCCGCCGCTGGGGACCCCCGTGATCTTGCACGCAGCACCCCGTTTATAATCAGTCCCCGGAGCGTGCTCGCTCCGGGTCTGATTAGCGGCGACCACAGGGCCGACGGCGTGTGACGCCACGCCTCCGCCCCCCGTGTGACATCACGCTCCGCCCCTAAATCCAAGCCTACGGGAGGGGGCGTGATTGCTGTCATGCCCCCTCCCAAAGGCTTGCATTGAGGGGCAGAGCGTGACGTCACACGGGGGCGATCAGGGATCTTATCCCCTATCCTTTGGATAGGGGATAAGATGTCTAAGCACCGGAGTACCCCTTTAAACCTGCTTCAGTATGGTCTGACGTTTCAGCATATTTTCGCACGATGCAAATTTTCGCCAAAAATTCGCAATTGATAAATTCAGCACCAATGCATTTTTTTTCCATCTAAAATTGCCTAGAATGCATCATGTACTAAAAATCCTCTAAAGAAAATGTTGCAAAAAACCTTTTTACATATTTAGACTGCGACTTTCTGTGTGACAATTTTAGACAGGTAAATCCTTTGATACATCTCCCCCTATGTATCTATGAAGGAGAATCATTGTCCTTGTTACAATGCCATTTAAAGGGAAACTGTTGGTACAAGCTATTAGTGCAGGTGACACTGATCATAATGATACTTACCTACCCCCACCCCACCCCACGCGATCTCTATGCAGCATGCAGTGTTTGTTTAGAATGCTGGGTGCGGGCGGCTGGGGTCGTGATGTCACGGCCACGCCCTTCATGATGTCACACCACACTCCCTCAATGCAAGTCTATGGGAGGGGGCGTGGCGGCCGCCACGCCCCCTCCCATAGACATGCATTGGGAAGGTGTGGTGTGATGTCACAAGGGGTGTGGCCATGATGTTACAACCCCAGCTGCCCGCAGCCAGCATTCGGAACAAAAAACAAAACTTACAGCCAAAATAGGCTGTGTCCCTAAAGGGTTAAGTATATAACATGACACAATAGAACCTGTACATCTGTTTAAAAAAAAAAAAAAAAATTCAATTTAATGGGTAGTTTAGTGTGCAATTTGAACAGTATAAAAAATAACTAAAAACTAAGTAAAACAAAAAAAAATGCTGGAATACATTAAGTAAATACATAAACAAATAAATAAGCAAATAAATAAACAAATACATAAATAATAAATAAATAAACAAATAAATCACAATAATTTGTATTCAGCCCTGAACTTTGCAAACATTTTTAATTTAAAAGCTATTTCTGCTGCCTGAAACAAGTCTCTCTATACATTCACCTACAAAATGGCCTGCCTGACATGTATTTGTTTTGACTTGCATCTAAACAATCACAATCTACAAAAAAAAAAAAAAAAAAGAAATACAAAAAAAATAAGCTTTGCCCACTGGAATGCTAAGAGGCCAAAATGAAAAACAGAGGTGATTACATCCAAAAACAGCGCCACCCCTGTCCTCAGGTTGTGTGTGGTATTGCAGCCTAGTTCCTTCTAAGTGAATGGAGGCATGTTGTAATACCGCACACAACACGAAGAAGAGATAAAAGGGGTACCCGGGCATGCTGGGAGTTGTAGTTTTGCAACAGCTGGAGATACCCTGGTTAGGAAACATTGGATTAAGATGACAAGACACCCTACTTTTGAATGTATTAAGCAATTTTTAGCAACATACAGCAAGTCTAATCGCCATAACGAACTGTACGCACTGCACGAAGCTCACTTTCTATTGCATTGTGCATGTTGTTCAGAGCATATTAGAAGAAAAAAAAAACTGGATGCAAGGCAAAAAAGCAATAGGCCTTATACCAGGAACACTTCCAAAAGGTAGCAGCTTGTGTGAGGCAGCGTTATGCGGTAAGCCATCATTTCTATGGATGGAATGTTCTATGCCAAAGTCAACTTTATGATAATGTTTTACTACATCGGAGCACAGACTGATGACCATTCTGCACACCGATACGCCATAGCGGTGCCAGCTCAGTGAGGCAACAGTGGCCTCTAGTGGCCACAGCTGTGATGCATTATTTATTTGATGTTGGAGTTTTTGCTATAGATTTTAATTGCTTTATTAAAAATATATATATATATTTTCATTATTTTTATTTTTTTTTAATTTAAATTTCATTAAAGAAAGTTTGCGATATTAACAAAAAAAAGTTCAGACTGGTTAAAACTTTACTGATGCGACATTGATTGGTTTGTTATAATTTTTTTTTTACATATGGTACAAAATGGATAAACCACAAGACAAATATTTGCAATAAGTGTATAATCATCCATGCAAAACATGTAAAATAGTACAAAAAAAATTGTAAAAAGATCATGTATGAAATGCTAATATAATTCAAATATCTCATGAATAAAGCAGCAGAATTGTGCCATGGACGTAAAGTGGTACTAGGTCACCACTGATTGATGTAGATTATGTAGAAAGTTATACAGGATTAAGTTGCTGGCACCCGCTTCCAATTGTACTCTATGGCCCTGATTTACTGTTGTAAACCCAACATGTTTTGTCGGGTTGTGCGCCCGATTCTGGCGCAGTGTGCCAGAAATTCTGTCTGCGCCAGAATTTGTGCCAGAATTAATAGAAATCTGACTAACTCTCAATTTTACCAAGAAAACCCCCAAAAGGGGCGTGGCCGATGGGGGAAGTGGGTGTGACCTTCAAAAAGGGGGCGTGTCCCCGACATTTTCACAAAAACCCAACACAGAAAAAGGTTGGATGTTTTAATGCACTGTATTCAATAAAGCATTGAAGACCCGATCCTCTAGTTGTGAGTGCCACCTGTTTTCTATGCCTCTGGTTGAAAGTCGTATCTTTATTACATCCCTGTCTCTTCATTACACACCCCAGTATTATCATTACACACCCCCATCTCTTCATTACACCCCCTGTCTTATGATTACACTCCCCCTCTCTTCATTACGCTCTCTGTCTCTTCCTTACACTTCTGACTTTTCTTTACACTCTCTGTCTCTTTATTATACACTTGTCTCATTGTTACACTCATCATCTTTTCATTACACACCTCTGTCTCTTCATTACACTCCCCATTTCTTCACTACACACCTGTCTCTTCATTACACTCCTCCCCTCTTCATAACACTCTCTGTCTCTTCATTACACATCTGTCTCTTCATTACACACCCCTGTCTCTTCATTAAACTCCTCATCTCCTTATAACACACCCCTGTCTCTCCATTACACTCACCATCTCTTCATTACACACCCTGTCTCTCCATTACACTCACCATCTCTTCACCATACCCCCTTGTCTCTTCATTACACACTTCTCTCTTTATTACACACCCCTGTCTCTTCATTACACACTCGTCTCTTCATTACACACCCCCATCTCATGCATGTCAACGAGGCTCATTTCCTTAGCCCCAGGTGCTTACCGTAAAGCAAATCTCAGGAGCCACCATCGTAGCGGATCAGGCAAGATGGCCAACCAATATTCCTGTAAAAAAAATTAAGTCTGGTAACAAAAAATGTCACATTAAAAAAACAAAGATTGACACATCTCTTTAAGACTCTATTTGATCACTAACAATGAAAAAAATGAATTCAGAGTTCCTCTTCCAATTCATACAGTCATGAAGAACATTTTTGCAGTTCTTCGCCCTCAGGCAGCTTTATTCTTTTAAATGAATAAATAAACATTCTCTATTACTTGAGATGTGACCGGCTGCTGTACGGTCCAGCATACCTAGAGGCAAAGTAACTTTCTATCACAACTTTTACCTAATTTCCTGTCTGTTCAGCGGGATATATATCACCTACAGTTACCGCAATGACATCTTCTCTTTGATCTATGTTCTCATTTCCTAAGGTACAAAGGAACAACTCCGTCCTTAGGATTCCTCGGAACGAGTTTACCCACGCCACTTTGAAACTCTTCTCCGTGTTCGAGAGCTATAATAAATTTCAGAAAAATGGAAACGTCAATTTAAGCCAGTTATTGTTTCCTTCAAAATGTTCAAATTGTCTTAAAGGGGTCTTGTGAGGTGAGAAAACGATGACCAGAGGCTGGACTGGGGACGGGGTTCAAGTCTCTCATATATACCCCTTTATCCTTTGGGTACTCCTACTAACATGAGTCCTTTATTTTCATCAGGTTAGAACTATGTAACTATAAATGTGTCTAAGAGCAGTGGTCTCAAACTGTGGCCCTCCACAGTTGGCTGTCCGGGCATGCTGGGAGTTGAAGTTTTGCAACATCTGGAGGGCCAGAGTTTGAGACCACTGGTCTAGAGGGTGTAGTACAAAGTGAAGAATACTTTGTTACTCTTTGAGTCCTCTCACAGTCTTGAGTCTGTATGAGGGGTTCCTTGTCCATCATTCATTCACAGGTGGCGCCTTCATTACATTCCCCTGTCTTTTCATTACACTCCCCTGTGTCTCTAATAAACACAACTGTCTCTTTATTACATTCCCCTGTCTCTTCATTACACACCCCTGTGTCTTCATTACACTCCTGTCTCTTCATTACACACCCCTGTCTCTTCATTATACTCCTGTCTCTTCATTACATACCCCTGTTTCTTCATCACACTCCTGTCTCTTCATTACATACCCCTGTTTCTTCATCATACTCCTGTCTCTTCATTACACACCCCTGTCTCTTCATTACACTCCTGTCTCTTCATTACACACCCCTGTCTCTTCATTACACTCCTGTCTCTTCATTACAAACCCCTGTCTCTACATCACACTTCTGTCTCTTCATTACACACCCCTGTCTCTTCATTACACTACTGTCTCTCTAATACACACCACTGTCTCGTTATTACATTCCCGTCTCTTCATTACACACCCCTGTCTCTTCATTACACACCCCTGTCTCTTCATTACACACCTCTGTCTCTTCATTACACTCCTGTCTCTTCATTACACTCCTGTCTCTTCATTACACACCCCTATCTCTTCCTTAAACTCACCATCTGTTCATTACATCATATTTCTTCATTACACACCCTGCCTTTTCATTACACTGCCCTGTCTCTCTAATACACACTGCTGTCTCTTTATTACATTCCTCTGTCTCTTCATTACACACCTCTGCCTCTTCATTACACTCCTGTCTCTTCATTACACCCCCCTATCTCTTCATTAAACTCACCATCTCTTCATTACATCCTTTTTCTTCATTACACACCCCTGCCTCTTCATTATACTCCCCTGTCTCTCTAATACACACTGCTGTCTCTTTATTACATTCCCGTCTCTTCATTACACTCCCCTCTCTCTTCATTACACACACCCTGTCTCTTCATTACACTCCTGTCTCTTCATTACACGCACCCTGTCTCTTCATTACACTCCTGTCTCTTCATTACATCCCATTTCTTCATTACACACCCCTGTCTCTTCATTGTAGCCATTACGCCCCCTCTCATAGACTTGCACTAAGGGGGCAGGGCATGATGTCATGAGGGGCGGGGCTATGACGTCACAAGCTCCCGGCTCCAGCGCTCGGAACATTTTGTTCCAAACGCTGAGAAGCAGAGTACCCCTTTAACTTAATCTCCAAGTCATCCCCCGGTATTCCAATTAAAGGGGAGGGTGTAATACTAACTTCCAGTTGTTTCTCTATTTCAATGTACACTTTGGACCAAAACTCCTGGATTTTATCACAGACCCACAACATATGTAGGAACCCTACTTCCTCTCTACCACATTTTGGGCAATTACTATTTTGTCTCTTACCTATTTTATACAGAAAAAGCGGAGTATAATACAGTCTATAAATAATATTACATTTCACTATTCTGTGATTATTATTCTGGGGAAGCTGGAAATCCTTTTATAAATCTTCTCCCACCGTCTATCATCTATCAATCCCAAATCATCTTGACATCAAAAGGGCAGGGGCTCAAGCCCCTTTCAACCTTTGTGTGCATGTCCCTGATATTCGGGAACTTCCATGTTTCAGATCTTGTCTCGGTATATGAATCAGTGCTGTATAAACATAAGACCTTTGGGGGCATTTATCATTGTCTTTAGAGATGTTTTTGTGTGGAGATTTGTCTCCATTTAGGTGCAGCGCTGGGCCTTAGGCTCCTTTTTTTTTTTTTTTTGCTCCTTTTCGATTTACACCTTTTTAAAAAAAGAGCATACAGGCCAGATGTTAAAGGGGTTATCCAGGAAAAAAAAACTTATTTTATTTATCAACTGGCTCCAGAAAGTTAAACAGAAAATCTTATTCCTTTCAGTACTTATGAGCTGAAGAAGTTGAGTTGCTCTTTTCTGTCTAAGTGCTCTCTGATGACACGTGTCTCGGGAACCGCCCAGTTTAGAAGCAAATCCCCATAGCAAACCTCTTCTACTCTGTGCAGTTCCCGAGACAAACAGAGGTGTCAGCAGAGAGCACTGTTGCCAGACAGAAAACAACAACTCAACTTCAGCAGCTGATAATTATTGAAAGGATTAAGATTTTTTAATAGAAGTAATTTACAAATCTGTTTAACTTTCTGGAGCCAGTTCTTTCCTGGAATACCCCTTTAAGGGTTAGTCTTGTGTAGTGATAATGAATTTATCAACTGCGACTTTCGCAAAAAAGTCGCAAAACCCCCCAATAAGGCGCAATTCTACACCAGCCCAGACCTAGTGTATCTTTTTGGTGTATGTGAAGAGTGAACTTTCCAAAAATGTGTATCCTCCACAAAATGTATCACTTGTCATGCGACCAAAAAAATAAAATAAAATAAAAAGAACTAAAAAATGAACTAAATCACACACATCTTAGTAAATGTTCCCCCCCTCCCCATTATCTTTCTGTTAATCCTACCTTCTATTAATTTTCTTATAAATTCAGGTACAGTACGAAACACCAAACCCTTTTCTACTGTGTTCCATTATACTGACTTTTAGCATGGTGGATATTATAAATGATCACATTGCAAGGGTAAAACAAGGTCAAAGAAAAAATTACAACTAGTGTGGTTAGAGGTATAGGAAGGCACCAAACGCTTGCATGAATCTCAGGGGTTAAAGGGGTGAAAAACTTTTTTTATTTTTATTTTTTAAATCAATTGGTGCCAGAAAGTTAAACAGATTTGTAAATGACTTCTATTAAAAAAATCTTAATCCTTCCTGTACTTATTAGCTGCTGAATACTACATTGGAAATTCTTTTCCGTTTGAAACACAGAGCTCTCTGCTGACATCATGAGCACAGTGCTCTCTGCTGACATCTCTGTCCATTTTAGGAACTGTCCAGGGTAAAAGGAAATCCCCATAGCAAACATATGCTGCTCTGGACAGTTCTTAAAATGGACAGAGATGTCAGCAGAGAGCACTGTGCTCGTGATGTCAGCAGACAGCTCTGTGTTTCAAACGGAAAAGAATTTCCACTGTAGTATTCAGCAGCTAATAAGTACCAGAAGGATTAAGATTTTTTAATAGAAGTCATTTACAAATCAGTTGATTTAAAAAAAAAAAAAAAAGTTTTTCACCGGAGTGCCCCTTTAATAGTAAAAGCCAAACGGATGTAGCTTAACCAGACCAACACATGAGGATAGGCCTGGGCGTAGGTGCTAGGATATAAACGAAAAATAGACTAGTATACAATGTATGTAAGAAAGAAACAAAGTAAATCCGCACTACCCGCCATATTCGGCTGTCAGAGCTCCTATATGGAGAGTCACACCGGACCGAAGCTGCAGAGACGTTGTAGCGCTCAGAGGTATAACCGGTTATTTAGCGCATTCGCGCTTCATCCGGCCTTGAGGCCGGATGAAGCGCGAATGCGCTAAATAACCGGTTATACCTCTGAGCGCTCTAACATCTCTGCAGCTTCGGTCCGGTGTGACTCTCCATATAGGAGCTCTGACAGCAGAATCCAGGGGTGAGTGCGGATATACTTTGTTTCTTTCTTACATACATTGTACAGTATATTCGCTGTCCTCCAAAAACATGACCATTCGTGTCCAGCGCAGACGCAGCCCCCCGAACATGAGTGGCGCCATTTCAGGAGACCGTTCCGTCCATTTACAGTCAATTTCCCTAGGACAGTTTTGTGATTTGACTTTTTTTGCAGACCTGTATTATATCGCGTACGGTGTTCTGCAAATGTTGTTGACTGGAAGAGTTGGTTTTATTTCTGTATCTGACAGATCAACCTTTTCAGTTCTAAAGTAATAGCATTATGTAGCTTTCAATGTGAGCGTGTTCATAGGGTTTAGTGGAAATGGATGATGAATAGCCAGTTTCCCGGGTTACATAATGATACATAAAGACCTGTGCCGAAGCCTTTGAGTCAAATGAACACATCACAATGGAAAATGTTATTTTGTTTTATCTTCAGTGTTCTACAAAATCATTTCCAGAAGGATGCCGCAATTTACATAGAAAAAAACATCTGCAAATAAATTTTGATATGTTTCAATGACGCTGTCAATGCTGTTGTGCACAAGTGGGTTTAATCCACTGCTGCTTGAAAGGCTATTACAAGGGAAGGTGTATAATGCGGATAATGCCGATCAGCCAGCCACCATTCATTTCAGAAAGAAATCAAGACGTATTCATGTGGAACCTTACAACGCATGCCGTGTTATGGAGGTAAAGTCTTCTAAATGCATTACATTGAGAGAGGAATATTGTGCCTTTGGTTTTTCAGCTTCTGAATCCCCTACCTGGTGACAATGCTAATCCCCGAACTTCTCCTCCAGATGGGAATGTGGGTGCACGCCAGGAACTAACAATGGAATACAAATAAAAGGTTTTCTGTGCCACTGTTCAACACGTTTCAGGGTCATCCTGGCCCCTTCATCAGAAAGCGGGTGACACATACATGAAAAACAAGGGAAAGAAGCCACCGGAGGAAATGTAAGGAGAACGCCTAGTGATGTACTCTATGCTGTTTCCTCTCGCTAAATGGGCGGTAAAGTATCAGGTTGGGGGCGGTAAAGTATCAGGGTGGGTGGTGGGGAACAGCAAGCAATCTCTGCCTAAAATACACCCTGTTCCAAATTATTATGCAAATGATATATAAGTGTCACAAGGATGAAAAATTTTGTTTTTCAGTTTAACTCATGGATGGCATTGTGCTCTTTTGATCACTGAAAACAATCTCGGACACCTGTAATAATTAGATTGCCTGGTGAGCCCAATTTAAAGGTGTACTCCGCTGCTCAGCGTTTGGAACAAACTGTTCCGAACGCTGGAGCCCGCGCCGGGAGCTTGTGACGTCATATCATAACAAACACCTTTAGTAGTTTTTCCTTAAAGGGGCACGCCGCTGCTCAGCGTTTGGAACAAACTGTTCCGAACTCTGGAATTGGGAGCTTGTGACGTCATAGCCCCGCCCCTCATGATGTCACACCCCGCTCCCTCAATGCAAGTCTATGGGAGGGGGCGTGACGGCAAAGCACCATTTTCAAGCCATATGGGGAAGAAAAAGGATTTCTCTGCTGCCTAAAAGAGTGAAATAGTTCAATGCCTTGGATGAGGTATGAAAACATTAAAGATTTCATGAAAACCTAAGCGTGATCATTGCACTATTAAGAGATTTGTGGCTGATTTAGAGCACAGATGGGTTTGTGCAGATAAAGGCACATTGAGGAAGATTTTAGCCAGATCCATGCATCGGATCAAGAGAGCAGCTGCAAAAATACCATTACATAGCAGCAAACAGATATTTGAAGCTGCTGGTGCCTCTGGAGTCGCACAGGCATCGTGATGTAGAGTCCTCCAGAGTCTAGCAACTGTGCATAAACCTTCTATTCGGCCACCACTACCCAATGCTCACAAGCAGAAACAGCTGCATTGGGCAGAAAAATACATGAAGACTAATTTTCAAACAGTCCTGTTTCCTGATGATTGCTGTGCAAACCTGGATGGTCCAGATGGATGCAGTAGTGAATGGTTGGTGGATGGCCAACCTGTTCCAACAAGGCTGCAATGTCAGCAAGGTGGTGGTGGAGTCATGTTTTGGGCCAGAATCATGGAAAGAGAGCTGGTCGGCCACTTAGGGTCCCCGAAGGTGTAAAGATGACCTCTGCAAAGTATATGGAGTTTCTGACTGACCACTTTCTTCCCTGGTACAGAAGGAAGAACTATGCTTTCAGTAATAAAATAATCTTCATGCATGAAAATGCACCATCTCATGCTGCATCAATGGCTGCTATGGGGATAAAAGGAGAGAAAGTCATGGTGTAGCTTCCATCCTTCCCTAACTTAATCCTATTAAAGGGATACTCTGACCCTAATACATCTTATCCCCTATCCAAAGGATAAGGGATAAGATGTCTGATTGCGGGGGTCCCGTCATTCAGCACCCACCTTTGCGAGCTCTCCGCAGTGCTGGAGGCTTCGAGTGTGCAGCGTGACGACCACGGGGCTGGAGTTTTGTGCCGTCATGATACTCCGGCCCCGTGGTCGTCACGCTGCCAACTCTGACCCTCCAGCGCTGCAGAGAGCTCGCAAAGGTGGGTGCTGAATGACAGATTGCAGGGATACCCAACGGCAGGACCCTGCGATCAGACATCTTATCCCCTATCATTTGGATAGGGGATAAGATGTATTAGGGCCGGAGTACCCCTTTAAGAACCTTTGGAGCATCCTCAAGCAAAAGATCTATGAGGGTGGAGGCAGTTTACATTCAAACAGCAGCTCTGGGAGGCTATTCTGACATCTTGCAAACAAATTCAAGTAGAAATTGTCCAAAAACTCACAAGTTCAATGGGTGCAAGACTTGTGAAGCTGCTATCAAATAAGGGGTCCTATGTTAAAATGTAACGTGACCTGTTAAAATGTTTAAAAAGTCAAAATGTTGTTAAAAGTTTGATTGAAATAGCTTTTGATTTCAGTAAATATGCTGCAAACAGAACAAATGACAATTTTCAGTTTTTTACAACCTATAAAGTGTTTTGAAACTTACTGTGCGTAAAAATTTGGAACAGTGCATGTAAAAAATTTGTTTAAAAAAAATCCTGTTATCATTAGGAGAATTGTTCAATAAAATTTTTATCATATTCTTAATAGTAAATGAGAAAAATATTTACATAATAAATTGGAACAGGGTGTAGTGACAATGGGGGACATTCATCAATGTTTGCTTATGTTTTGCTTTTTTTAGTAATTTTTTTCTTACAGTTTTTTTTTTTTTGCTTATGTGCGACTCATATATCAACTGCTTTCAGCCTGTTGATAAATTTCTTTCACGTAAGCAAATTTTTTTTTATGCTTTCGTAGTTGCTTTTTCTGCTCCATGTCTGAGCTGGAGTAAATTTAGTAGATTTTTTTCATGTAATGCGATTTTTTTGCGACTTTCGCACTTGATAAATCTCTGACCACTGCAAGTCAAAAATCACTTTTTGCTTTGGTAAGCAAGATTTTTATTTTTTGCTTAGGACACTGCACAATCAAAAAGTCACAGAAAAAAGAGAGTAGTCGCAAGTGCAACTTTTTTGCGACAATTTTAAGCAAAAAAAAAACTACTAAATGCTTTGATAAATGTCCCCCAATAAGACTGAATTGGAGCACTGCTTCTCCCGGATTCTGCTAACTGGCTATGATTTCATTTGGTTATCCAGCCCCCCCTAAAAAACATATCACCTATTTACAGGATAGGATAAGGGGCATATCATGGGGGATCCAACCACTGGGACCTCTTTGATCACTAGAACAGGGGCCCTGGCTTTCCCAGCTGTATGGAGGGACAGAAGCCACATGTTTCATGCACTGTCTATGGGTTAACCAATGATACCCAAGTGCTGTGCTCGGGTATCTCTGCGGCTCCTATAGACAATCCAAGGAGGGGCAGATGGCGTGTGTCGCCTAACGCTTTATAACTTTGGAAGAGCCAAGGCCCCATTCTGGAGAACCAGTTTGGATGAACTGGAGACAACCAGCTAAATTCCATCATTACTCATGAAGGCACCAGATGATTGCATCAGCATTGTCTATACCTCCATAATGCATTGTCTATACCTCCATAATGCATTGTCTATACCTCCATAATGCATTGTCTATACCTCCAAATAAAATCTTAATCCTTCCAGTACTTATTAGCTGCTGAATACTGCTGAATAATGCTGAGTACAGACCCATATGGACTCTGCTACTGAACAGGTTCTGTGCACACGTTGTTTCTTGACCTACATGACCTCTTGAGGGAACTGTGCACACTGCAGAATTCCTGCAGCAGAGTTTCTGCCATGAAAATTCCAGACTCCAGACTTGGAAGAAAGAATGGACATGCTCTTCATACTTTTGGCGCATTTCTGCTGGGAAATGCAATGCCGTCAATGGGGACAGCGCATGTCTATGCAGTCCTACCACAAATTCAGAAAGGTGGCACCTGCTACAGATATAACGTAGTGTGCAAGAGGAAATAAAAAAATTCGAATTACAATCTAAAATATTCACTTTGGGTGTATATATATATATATATATATATATGTAATATATATATATATATATATATATATATATATATATGTAATAACAGAAGAAAATGCACTTGCACTCACCGGTCGTGTGATTATCTGTATACCGGATTATCCGTCGTGCTGAAAGACGTGCGGATGAGGAAGCTCAGAGGCTAATAGCCGTTTTCGTGCACAGCTGTGCGTGAAAACGGCTGTTAGCCTCTGAGTGCCCTCATCAGCACGTTTCCCAGCACAACGGATAATCCGGTATACAGATAACCACACGACCGGTGAGTGCAAGTGCATTTTCTTCTGTTATTACATTTGACATACTAGCATCTTTGGGGGGGGGGGGGGGGGGGGGTCCTATATACAGAGAGAAAGCTACCTACAGGGGGTAAGCTAACTACAGTGGGGCCCTATATACTGTGGAGAGCTACATACAGGGGCAAGCTAACTACAGGAGGGTCCTACATACCATGGAAAAGCTACCTACAGGGGCAAGCTGACTACATAGGTCTTTATATACAGGGGGAAAGCTACCTACAGAGGGATGTTCCTACCTACAGGGACAAAGATACCTACATGGGTACTTACATGAGGTCCTACCTAAGGGGGCAAACTACCTACAGGGAGTTTCTACATTTTGGTTGAAAACTACCTACAGGGGGACAAACTACGGAGGGGGGATGTAGGTGTGCGCCGTTGTTTTTTACTGTGAGGTGGGCCCGTAGCTAAAAAAGATTGGGAAACACTGGACTAGAGTATAAAGCTGAGGGAAATATACCAGGATTTTTCTATTTGTAGAGTTAGTCTCTGAGGTGGAGCCTTCCATTAACGAATCCTTAGAACACATTGATAAATAGGACACTGGAGCATGGTAAGGAGGGATTGAGAAACGGAGCATTCTTTCCACTTGGTTTCAAGTAGAGGAAGAATTGATGAGGTAATTTATGTATCTACTCATCTGAGATGTGATAATAATGACAAGAAACGCGTTTCAGTTCCACATCAGCACTAACCCAAATTCCCATTCACAGCAAAACAGTATGAAGGCGAAAAGGAAAGAGGCGAAAAGGCAAAGAAACCTGAATAGACCATAACATTTCAATGTCTCACACCAACATGATTAATAAATGAAAGAGAATTGTTATTTACAGCCCTATTATTCATTCTCTCTAGGAACCCGTGTTAGCATTTAAAGCCGCGGCTCGTAATTATTTCCACTAAATCATTGCATTGATTCTCCATGATGTTCTCAGCATCATCAACTATTACATATTGATGGAAAGAGCCTCTTGGTGCCCACTGTAAGCAGAAAGTCAAGAACATTTAGCAACTGCCGGCACGTCTATTCCTGCTACTTAATTGAGCTTGTTGCTAATAGGTAGCGATGTAGCAGAGCTGAGTCAGATATAAGGGGGAAGAATTGGCATCTGTCATCAGAGAGTACATTGGATTAAAGGGGTACTCCATTGGCAAGCATTCAGAATTAAATGCTCCAAACGCTGTTTTTGCGCTACGCGCAGCGCAAAGACAGTGTTCGGAACATTTCATTTTGAACGCTGGCCAGTGCAGTACCCCTGCAAATGTTTACTAGATAGTAACGACTGCATTATCCTAACTCCTTGAGGATGCAACAACTGTTCATTTATGAGTTTCCATTTTTCAATAGCCATAACTCTCTCAATTTTCCATATCCGACCCATATGAGGGCTTGTTTTATGCGGGAACAAAATGTATTGTCAAGCCAAAAATTAACATTTCCTCCAGAGACCACTCCTCTCAGTATCAGCAGTGATGAACAGGGAGGTATGGAAACAGCAGCTTTGGGGGATCAGGGTGAGTGAGTATACATTTTTGGATTGTTTATTGTATTTAATGTCCGCAGACAACCCCTTTAAAAGTGTATTTCAAGGATAGCGGATCAGTGTCTGATACGACCCCCATAAACTCCTGTACAGGGCCTTTCTCTCGCAGATATACTTACCAGTCTCCGCAGTGATCCGACCTCCACCTTCCGATATGAGCAGGAGTGACACCCTGCCAGCCAATCACCAGTTGAGACGAGGTTGGTAATTGGCAGTAAGTCTTGTTCTTCTGCTTTGTGGATTGGTGAGGTGAGTAGCCAGGTCCCATACAAGAGAGTGTAGGGGTCCCAGCAGTGGAACTCCTCGAGATTAGGTGCTTATCCCCTATTTTGTGGATACATTTATTTCCCTGGTGTACCCCTTAAAGAATCTGGGGCTATCCTGCCAGTACTGACACCTGGTGCAGACACACCACCTGTGCCATTCATTGGGTTGTGGCAGTGCCTGGTACTGTCTCAGTAAATAATAATGGACCCTAATTCAGCTTATTAGCAGGAGTGCCGGAGTCATGCGATAAGATATGTCCCAAAAGTCCTAAAAAAAAACATTTAATGTTTAAGGGGAAATATACTTTTGCAAATGAAAGATTTGGATATTGCATACCTTAAAAATAATCTACATTACATGTGATGGAAACTTTTCACAGACAATTTTGCAATATTATTGAACATCTAGAAGGGGGTCAAATACTTTTTCCTGTAACTTGAATTGCATCGCGTAGAAAACCAGTGGGTTTTCTCGGACTCACATAGAAGAACCCTTCCTAGCATTCAAGTGTATTGAAAAGGTATATTTACTTTACCCACAGACTATCTATTCACAGATTCCTCATCTCCTCCACAGCGGGGTCTCTCGTTTCCAGGTTAGCTTTACACTTGTCTCTATTTAAGGCATTTTGCACTAGACAGATAGTTATTTATACCATAGAGATAACAGCTGTTGTCTCAGTTTGACATGTATTGCAATAGCTGAAGTTTACTGGGGGCTCTAAGCTTCAGTGGGTCTTCTGAGCGGGCAGGAGACGGGAAACAATTCAGGAATTCAACTTCAGTTCATCAGATTCAGTCTGGGTTCATGCATTTTATTTCTAATACCTTTTTTTTTTTTTGCTAAGGGGGTCTCCCGGATAAGCTCTGTTTGTTAGAAGGGTCATGTTCCTGAGACCACCATCAATAATCTCCAGGAACCTGGCTGGACATACAGAGCATTGTAGTGCTGGCTGACCACAGGGGAATGGCCATAGTAGCCAGCCAATACTACCATGCACTTGATGTCCAACCAGGTTCCTGCAGATTATTTATAGTGGTCCCAGGAGCATGACTCCTCTAACAAACAGAGATTTTCCAGGAGACCCCCTTAGCAAAAAACGCATTTCATATAAAATGTATGAACCTAAACTGAATCTAATGAACCAAAGTTGAGGGGACAGATATAATGGATGCCGAGGTCTTGATGGTTGATGTTGATGAGAGTCCCAGAGGTGGAATCTTATCTTTTGGGAGAATGAGAGGGGGGGGGGGGGGATGTTGACCGCCAGTTACCAATTCCCAGCCATCATTATCTCTATACAATTCGATAGTCCAGAATTTTAGGGTCAGAGTTCTGTTGTACTGCTGCATAGCTTCATATGGTCTTTACACAACCACTTACTGACAGATAAAATTCTTCCTGCAGCTACCACTAGAGTAAGATTGCTGCTTAAAAACTCATTAAACTCAATACCAAATCAGTATGCATGGAGCTCCCCTAGTGGCCATTCAAGGTATTTATTCATTTATTTTTTTAATCTAACAATTTTTTTTCTTTCAAACTGCACCTCACTTCCCAAATGTATCCATAAGGCCATATTTTTTGTAGTGTTTCTCGACAAGTTTGCTTCCAGCTGTTGCAAAGCTACAACTTCCAGCATGCCCGGACAGCCAAAGGCTGTCCAGGCATGCTGGTAGTTGTAGTTTTGCAACAACTAGAGGCACCCTGGTTGGGAAACACTGCTATAAATAATACAAATGGATATTCACGTATTACTTGTTCTTGGCACTGACCCCCATTCACCAGTTCCCAGCCATCACACTCTATATTCAATTTAATCATCCAGAATTTAAGGATCAATGCTCTGTTGTTCTCATACAGAACTTCAGATCCCCCTTCCCGTGACACAACCATGTGATTAAAGGACAAATTTGCCTCCAGTTAGAGGAAGATCATTGCATAAAGCTCCCACTAAACTCAATGATAAATCAGTATGCATAAACCTCCCCTAGTGGCCATTGAAGGATTTCTTTTTAATAATGTAAAAGGGTTGTCCAGTGACAGAAACAGCCTGTGTATGGTGTTGAAAAGTATAATGAAGCAATTTACTAATATAATGTTACTAGCCATAGTGCACAGATCTCCCCATATCAGCTGCTGTTGTGAGATCACATCACGCTCTCTGAAAGCAGAGCTCCTGTGCCTGCTCCCCCCTACCCTCCTGTCTGCTTAAGACAGGACCAGTAATGTCAAGGGGGAGGGCTGCTGGTATTACTGTTCATTACTGCTGAATGGCTTTATGACTCAATAGATAAGGCAGCAGGAAGCCTGATCTAATGGAAAATACTGTGACTGACAACAGGCTTCCTGCTGCCTTATCTAATGAGTCATGAATCTAATAAGCAGTAATATCAGCTACCACCCTTTGCATGACTAGTTTTGTCCAGAGCCGAAAAGAGGGAAGGGGGAGGAGGGGCGGAGCAGACTGCTTTCAGAACCTGTGATGCAACGTCACAGCTTACAAGGGAAAGAGCACAGCTGGTATAAAAGATCTCTGCACTATGGCTCATAACATTATATTGGTAATTTCCTATATTATACTTTTGGACACCATACACAGGTTTTCTTTTGTTATACAACTTTTAGATTAATTTAGTTAACCTGCACCTCACCTCTCAATAATAATACCCATAAGACTATAGATAACAAAGATAGATAAGATAGATAAGACTATAGATAACAAGTATAGCATTTGTTACTTGGTCTTGGACATTTATATTAAACCATTTGTAACAGGAAAAGTGAGAAAATCCGGGTCAAGTATTCCCTTTAAATCACATTCAATGAATTTCTGAAAAGTGTCAGAAAAATGATAAAAATTGTATTCTAAAGCCTTAGAACATTGCAAGGTCAAATGGACCTTTCCTTTCACTATATATAGATCAGAACATACTTTTACATAGAAATTTGAGAGTGTTAACTTTTTGTTCTATAGAGCGGACACCAAAGGAAAAAGCTCAGTTTCAACAATTGATAAATAGGATTTCATTTTGTATCTGATTCCTGTATATAAATCTTTTATCATATTAGACCTTCAACTAAGCACAGATTAAAATAAAAGTAAATGAATATTTGATATGGACCAACAGGCACATAGACGTCTCCACTGGTTAGGATATGACACCTTGGTCATGTGACCTTTTTTTGGTATTTCAAACAGCTGATGGCATTCGGAAACTAGATCTATGACTAAGGTCCACATGACCAAAATGCGTCATATTTTATTGCCCCTATTCCTTAGTGTAAATATTGTTTTAAGCGGAATCTATAAATATTACGTTTTATGGGACTTGGCCAAGCTGGATTTTTTTCCCTTTTCCTATGGACTACTAGTGATCCTGATCTGGGTCAACCATGGTAGCCGAGACGCCCTTCACAGGTGAGAGCTGGTTTATGTACTAGTGTGCATTGGTTCCACTGGGTTGTTATGTTAAGTGAAGATGATTTGAAGAGATTTTTGATATCATGAAAACCCTGTGATATTAGAAGAAGGTACTAGAATTAGAATTGGTGTAAAAAATCTCTGTCTACTAAACCAAGCCATGGGATCTATACCTCCGCCATATTCAGCTGTGAGACCAGAATAATCTATCTAGTTCCAATGTACCATTTCACTCTTTCACATTTTGTTATGTTGACACCTTGTGCTAAAATCAAAATAATATATTATATACCATAATGAGAATATAAAAACAGAATTTTAAGATTTTTTTTATTTTACAAATTTGGCAAGGACATTAATATTAGACCGTTTGCTATGATATTTGTCTCTGGCTCCTCCCATTTCTCTTCATCATCTCTGAGATGTTTCTGCACCTTGATTTGAGTCGCTTGTGGTAAATTCAGCTCATTGGACAGGATTTGGGAAGACACAGCGCTGTCTACAAAAGGTCTCACAACTGACACTTCATTTGAGAGATAAAACCTAGCCATGAGGGCAATAACTGCCTATAGAGCTTAGAGGATGTATTGTGTGGAGGCACAGATCTGAAGAAGGGGATAACAAAAATTTCTGCTGCACTGAAAGTTTTCCAGAGCTCAGTGGCCTCCATAATTCTTTCATGGAAGAAGTTTAGAACAACCAGGACCCTAGTGCTGGCCACACCACACAACTAAGTAATCAGGGGAGAAGAGCCTTGGTAAGAGAGGTGACCAAGAACCCAATGATTACCCTGGCTGAGCTCAAAAGATCCTGTTTGCAGATGGAATAAACTTTCAGAAGATTAACCAACCCTCCAGTACTCCACAAATCAGGGCTTTATGGCAGACTGATCAGAAAGAAGCCTCTCCATAATAAAATATGTGTGCAATCTTCCCGAATTTTGGTCTGATGAAAACAAAATTGAACTTTTTGGCCTCAATTTTAAGCTTCATGTCTGGAGGAAACCAGGCACTGGCCATAACCTGTCCAATACCATCCCTACAGTGAAGCATGGGGGCAGCATCATGTCTGGAGGAAACCAGGCACTGCCTATCACCTGCCTAATACCATCCCTACAGTGATCATGGTGGGGGCAGCATGTCTGGAGAAAACCAGGCACTGCCCATCACCTGCCCAATACCATCCCTACAGTGATCATGGTGGGGGCAGCATCATGTCTGGGGGAAACCAGGCACTGCCCATCACCTGCCCAATACCATCCCTACAGTGATCATGGTGGTGCTGGCATCATACTGTGGGGATGTTTTTCAGTTGCTGGGACAGGTATACAGAGTATAAGTACAGAGATATTCTTAATAAAAACCTGATCTGGAGCACTCTATACCTCAGACTTTTCTGACCCTAAGCACACAGCTAGGTCAACACAGTAGCGACATTCACCTCTATGAATGTTCTTCCAAGGCCTAGCAAGAGCCCTGACTTGAACCCAATGGAACATCTCTAGGAAGACCTAAAAATTGCTTCCATCAACTGTTCCTTCCAACTTGAGAGAGCTTGAGAGGATCTGCAGAGATTCTGGTGCACTTTACACTTATCAATAGTTACTATGCACTTAGACTAGACAGTCTAAAGGTGCACCAAACAGCCTGATTGTCACGATGCCGGCTGGCAGGAGGTGGATCCTCTGTGCCAGAGAGGGATTGGCGTGGACCGTGCTAGTGGACCGGTTCTAAGTCACTACTGGTATTCACCAGAGCCCGCCGCAAAGCGGGATGGTCTTGTTGCGGCGGTAGTGACCAGGTCGTATCCACTAGCAACGGCTCAACCTCTCTGACTGCTGAAGATAGGCGCGGTACAAGGGAGTAGACAGAAGCAAGGTCGGACGTAGCAGAAGGTCGGGGCAGGCAGCAAGGATCGTAGTCAGGGGCAACGGCAGGAGGTCTGGAACACAGGCTAGGAACACACAAGGGAACGCTTTCACTAGGCACAAGGGCAACAAGATCCGGCGAGGGAGTGCAGGGGAAGTGAGGTATATATATGGAGTGCACAGGTGAACACACTAATTAGAACCACTGCGCCAATCAGCGGCGCAGTGGCCCTTTAAATCGCAGAGACCTGGCGCGCGCGCGCCCTAGGGAGCGGGGCCGCGCGCGCCGGGACAGGACCGACGGAGAGCGAGTCAGGTACGGAAGCCGGGGTGCGCATCGCGAGCGGGCGCCACCCGCATCGCGAATCGCATCCCGGCTGGAGGCGGTACCGCAGCGCACCCGGTCAGTGGAGTAGCGAGTGGAGTAGCGAGGATGAGGCGAGCGCTCCGGGGAGGAACGGGGACCCGGAGCGCTCGGCGTAACAGTACCCCCCCCCTTGGGTCTCCCCCTCTTCTTGGGGCCAAAGAACCTGAGGACCAAAAACTCAATTTTTTCGTGATGAGGTCCGATGCACATTAGGAGGGGTTCCGTGCGGTAACGCACGGCACAGTCCAATCTTTCATTGTTAACACAATTGATGTAGAGGGGTCTGGCGAGACTGGTCACAGGGATGTTGAACCTGTTGATAAGAGAGGCCAAAATAAAATTTCCTGCAGATCCGGAATCCAAGAAGGCCATAGTAGAGAAGGAGAAGGTAGAGGCAGATGTCCGCACAGGCACAGTAAGGCGTGGAGAAGCAGAGTTGACATCAAGAACTGTGTCACCTTTGTGCGGAGTCAGCGTACGTCTTTCCAGGCGGGGAGGACGGATAGGACAATCCTTCAGGAAGTGTTCGGTACCGGCATAGTACAGGCAAAGATTCTCCATGCGGCGTCGTGTCCTCTCTTGAGGTGTCAAGCGAGACCGGTCAACTTGCATAGCCTCCACGGCGGGAGGCACAGGAACGGATTGCAGAGGACCAGAGGAGAGAGGAGCCGGGGAGAAAAAACGCCTCGTGCGAACAAAGTCCATATCCAGGCGGAGCTCCAGACGCCATTCGGAAAAACGCATGTCAATGCGAGTGGCAAGATGAATGAGTTCATGTAGGTTAGCAGGAGTTTCTCGTGCGGCCAGAACATCTTTAATGTTGCTGGATAGGCCTTTTTTAAAGGTCGCGCAGAGGGCCTCATTATTCCAGGATAATTCGGAAGCAAGAGTACGGAATTGAATGGCGTACTCGCCAACGGAAGAAATACCCTGGGCCAGGTTCAGCAGGGCAGTCTCGGCAGAAGAAGCTCGGGCAGGCTCCTCGAAGACACCACGGACCTCAGCGAAGAAGGACTGGACTGTAGCTGTGGCAGGATCATTGCGGTCCCAGAGCGGTGTGGCCCAAGACAAGGCCTTTCCAGAAAGGAGACCACGGCAGAGTCTAGAGTCCCCATCAAATTTGTCCGGCAGGGACAAGCAGGGGTTAGGAGCGGCCGGACGCTGCGGAGGAGTTGCAGGAGCCGGCGGAGGAGATGGTTGTTGCAGTTGCAGCTGCTGTGTCTGTGACTGCAGTTTCTGTATCTGCGGCAGCAGCTGCTGTATCTGTGACTGCAGTTGCTGTGTCACGGTGGTCAAGTATGCCAGCTGGTGATTTCGTTGGGTGATCATTAGGGACTGCTGGGCAATCACCGTGGAAATGTCGGCAAGACTTGACAGCGGCACCTCAGCGGAATCCATGGCCGGATCTACTGTCACGATGCCGGCTGGCAGGAGGTGGATCCTCTGTGCCAGAGAGGGATTGGCGTGGACCGTGCTAGTGGACCGGTTCTAAGTCACTACTGGTATTCACCAGAGCCCGCCGCAAAGCGGGATGGTCTTGTTGCGGCGGTAGTGACCAGGTCGTATCCACTAGCAACGGCTCAACCTCTTTGACTGCTGAAGATAGGCGCGGTACAAGGGAGTAGACAGAAGCAAGGTCGGACGTAGCAGAAGGTCGGGGCAGCCAGCAAGGATCGTAGTCAGGGGCAACGGCAGGAGGTCTGGAACACAGGCTAGGAACACACAAGGGAACGCTTTCACTAGGCACAAGGGCAACAAGATCCGGCGAGGGAGTGCAGGGGAAGTGAGGTATATATATGGAGTGCACAGGTGAACACACTAATTAGAACCACTGCGCCAATCAGCGGCGCAGTGGCCCTTTAAATCGCAGAGACCCGGCGCGCGCGCCCTAGGGAGCGGGGCCGCGCGCGCCGGGACAGGACCGACGGAGAGCGAGTCAGGTACGGAAGCCGGGGTGCGCATCGCGAATCGCATCCCGGCTGGAGGCGGTACCGCAGCGCACCCGGTCAGTGGATCTGACCGGGGCGCTGTAGTAGCGAGGATGAGGCGAGCGCTCCGGGGAGGAACGGGGACCCGGAGCGCTCGGCGTAACACTGATACACTTAGTCCAGGCTAATTTTACACTATTTAAGAATGAGTCCATTTTAGTTAACCTGGGCAATTGTTGATTTACTAAAATTAAAATTCATGAGATGCAACTGAAATGTTTGGAATTTGTGGAATTTAATGTATCATTGATTGGTACATTCTATCTATCTATCTATCTATCTATCATCTATCACCTATCTCATATCTATCTATCTATCTACAGTATCTATTGAATAGTTCTCCACTAATCTATATCCACATACCCTATAGGCTGCTTTTGGCCCCATCCTTTCTACGATCCTTAGTGGCAGTGCCCTATTGACACACTTTTTCTCTTATAATTAGTTACAATTTTTAATTTCCTCAGATTGGCCACAGTTTGCGGGTGCAGCATCAAGCGGCACTGCACAGGATTATGGGATTTCAGACGGTATTTATAATTAACTTACAGCACTCTTGTAAAATTCAAGTCAGCATTACAGAAGAAAATCAGATTAAGCGTGGAAAATGCAGGTCAGCTTCTTAGAGGGAACAGCACTTTATGAAGTTTGGGTGATGTATGAATTCAGCAGAAGGAAGCAATAAAATGTTTAATTACTCCCCACTCTTCCCCAGCATACAGAATCCATCTGCCCTTGTTTCCATTAATAAAATTATGCGAAAAACCATTTTTGAGTAAGCCCAGACATCAATCTAAACCGCAGGCAATATCCCCTTTATGCAGCTCCCATTAATGTAAGTACAGAAACCAGAGCATTTCTCACAAAAACTAAGAAGCCATTTACATGAGCTGCTGCACTTACTATATATTCCTGGATATTCCATATGTCTTCCTATTGATTATTTGCCTTTATAACTTCAACTCTACATGTAGGTTGTCAGATGGACATCCCTCACCCAGCATGAAAGTATAGATCAACAGAGAAGACTTTAGAGGACATCCAACATTTCGCCATCACATCAATAGTTGCCTAATATTGTGTAGTTCCCACTTACGTCTCCAATGCAGCTTTGACCCATTGAGGCCTGGACTCCATAAGACATCTGAAGGTGTCTTTTGGTATCCAGACCAATACATCAAAAGCAGATCCTTATGGTTGTGAGGTGAGGCCTCCATGGTTCCCACTTGTTTTTCCAGAACATCCCAAAGATGGAATTTGGAGGCAAAGTCAACACCTACATCTCCTTGTTATGTTCCTCAATCCATTACTGAACAATGTTTGCAATGTGTCAGGAGGCATTATCCTGTTGAAAGAGGTCACTGCCAATAGGGGATCCCATTGCCATGAAGGGGGACTCATTGTGTACAATGTTGAGGTAGGTGGTATGTATCACAGAATTTACATAAGTCCAGGAACCAGTGTTTTAAGCAGAACATCACGCATTACAATAACTGTTCTGGCCATCGTGCATCCTGTTGACACCAATTTCCCAGGTAAGTGATGCACACACATCCACATGATGTAAAATAAAATAGAAAATGTGATTCACCTTTGCCCATTGGTCGATGTTCTGTTTACAATTCTCATGGGCCCATTGTAGGCACATTAGATAGTGGAAAGGGGTCAGCATTGTCACTCTTACCTGTCTGCAGCTACACAGCCCTATATACACAAGTTGTGGTGCCCTGTGAGATCTGATAACTTTCTATCACAGCCAGCAGGAAGTTTTTCAGCAGTTGGCTCTACAGCGGCTTTTCTGTGGTATCAGACCAGAGGGGCTAGTCTTCACCAGAGGGGCTAGCCTTCCCCACATCAATAAAACTCGGGGCATCCGTGACCATGTCACCAGTTGTCCTTAAGGGGGGGGGGGTTTGGATAGGTATTAATTACAACATATCTAGTATACCCCACAAGAACACTCTATGTTCTAGATGTGTTCTAACCAGTAGTGTATTGACAAACATTTTGGCCCTTGTCACAGTTCCTCAGATCTCAACACGTTGACCATTTTTGTTGCTTCCAACATCAACTTCAAGAACTGACTGTTGACTTGCTGCCTAATACATCCCACCCACCCCTACAGGTGCAATTGTAGAATATTCAATGTTATTCATTTTTATCTTGACTGATATTTGGAAGAAAAAATTTCTATTTCCAATGTGTTCCATAGAAGCTGACCTTGGTCCTATCACCTTAAGGTGTCTATACATTTTTAATAACTGTCGGGCAAATGTTCTTCTGCTTACAGTTATCTCTCTCAACTTCTCCATACACATGAATGTGTCCTTCATGGGCAGGAATGAGACTGTTCTGGCACCAGCTTATGGATTCTAGAACAAAAGGGTTGGGTGGTAGAATTCCCACAGGCCTGACCTTTCTCTTTGCAGAAATAATCTGTTGGAGGAAAATCGGGAAGCAGCCATACACCTTAGACAGTCTAGGCAACTTTAAAGGGGTACTCTGGTGAAAACCTTTTTTTTCTTGCAAATCAACAGGTGGCAAAAAGTTAAACATATTTGTAAATTACTTCTATTAAAAAATCTTAATCCTTTCTGTACTTATTAGCTGCTGAATACTACAGAGGAAATTCTTTTCTTTTTGGAATGGTCTCTGATGACATCACGAGCACAGTTCTCTCTGCTGACGTTACTATAATAATAACGCTTTATTTATTTTTGTCCTTAGTGGGATTTGAACCCAAGTCCCCAGCACTGCAAGGCAGCAGTGCTAACCACTGAGCCACCATGCTGCCCTTTGCATACATCTGCTAAGCATGGTTGCTAAAATGGACAGAGATGTCAGCAGAGAGCACTGTGCTCGTGATGTCATCAGTGTTCCAAAAAGAAAGGAATTTCCTCTGTAGCATTCAGCAGCTAATAAGTACTGGAAGGATTAAGATTTTTTAATAGAAGTAATATACAGATATGTTTAACTTTCTGCCACCAGTTGATTTAAAAGAAAAAAGGTTTTCACCGGAGTACCCCTTTAACAAGAAGCTGCTTAGGGCTCCCTTCTCATAATGCACTGCACTGTAAACAAACAAGGGTGCTGCCATATTTTCCTAAGGGTTAGAAAAGGAGCTGGAGAGCGAGACAAACACCAGATCCTTTTGTCATATCAGCACCATAATTGGGAGCTCAGAGATGTTTGATATTGGGCACCCTCTTGTCTTGATGGTTGTACATAGGTTTGATGACCTGTTGGCCAATGGCGGATATTTGTGGCCTTTAAAAAATTGTGAACTTTTCCAACATGTTTAAAAATGTTGGGCAATTTTATTACTTGGGGGAAGATAGCAATTGAAATGGATAATGTTGAGCAGATTGGACCCTGTCCAATTTAAAGCCCAGGCCACCATCTGTAAACCTGGAGGAAAACCAAGTTACGTAATATCTAACTAGCTTTGCAACAATACAGGAGCAAATTATGTAAATGGGCAAATTTTATAAGGCTGGGTTCACACCCCGTTTTAGCCATCCGGCTGCTAGATCTGGCGTGGAAATCTAAAAACTGTCCACTGCCGTATCTCTGCCGTACCCACGCCACATCCCATTCATTTAAATGAGTCGGCCTGAGTCAGATTGTGACTCCAGTTGTCTAATTTTGTCACTGCATCCCATTTTGTTTCTGGACTGAAAATGCTGCCTGGCAATAAAACTGATACAGTTTTAGCCATCTGGCTAAAATGTGGTGTAATTGCATCTAGGGCAACCATCTCTGCGTGAGAAATTTGGACAAACCCATCTAGTAACAGAAAGTTTCCAGATTGCCAGCAGCGCCACCTGAGGTTCAGGTGGGATTTGAACCTAGGACCTCAGTGCTGCAAGGCAACAATGTGAAGTTGCTAACCACTGAGCCACTGTGGTGCCCAATAAAAAAAAAACTCTGCCTACCGTAATGCCCTATTCTAAAATGGGATTTCAGAATCTTCCTTTGCTGAGTGACAGTAATATTGGTTGTTGGGCCGAAAATATATATTCATTTTCTGACTATTTTTAATTTTAAGATAATTGTGTTTAATTATAATGTGAGTCATCCAACAATCGGGAAGTGTTTTCCTAGAGGGACAGGCCGGTGAGTCCATTTTAAGCGGCACATTTCATACAAAAAGGAGTATTGTGTACAAGCCTGAGAAATGGTTCACATATTATTAATTCTATGTTCTGTAACAAATGGTTTTCGAATGGGCTAACGTATGACGCAGGCATAATTTTTATGCATTGTACAATGAGATTAGCTTGTCCGGGCAGTGCCAGCAGTTTAGGAGCATCTACTTGGAATCCATAGAAAACAATAATTAGATAAAACTGAATAACCCATGCAGCATTTGTACAGAAATATAGGATAGGGTTCAATGCACAATATATGGCTAGCTTACATAAGGCCTTCATGTAAATTCAATCGTATATATCATTTAGTCAAGGAGATCTTAAAAATAAATAAAGAGAGAGAGAGAGAGAGAGCGAGAGAGAGCGAGAGAGAGAGAGAGTTTTGTTGTTGTGGAGTCTTTGCAACTCCTGTACATAGCTGGCTTTGCTGCTGCCTATGACTTACAAATACTTTGGAATGCTACACTGTTAACACAAGATGTCTATGCTATTTAAGCAGCATGTAATTCAGTGGTCTCAAACTATGGCTCTCTAGATGTTGCAAAACGTCAACTCCCAGCAGCCGTTGGCTGTCCGGCCATGCTGGGAGTTGAAGTTTTGCAACATCTAAGGGCCACAGTTTAAAACTTGCCTATCCTACTGCCACTTAACATATTATAGCCTCTGAGACCTACAGTGATTGCCGCCTTCATGGATCTAAATTTAGTCTTTCTTTGGGAATGGAACTGCTCTGTTATCTTTATTTTCCCTCTTCCTGTCTAGTGCACATGCTATAATAGACTTCCTATTCCTGCTGTACAGTCTAGCTGGTAACTTATCTCTGTCTGTCTCCCAATACACCTTGACTATGTCCACTACAACCACAGGAGCCTCACACATAGTGGGAGGGCGATAGAGTTGGCTGAATTCCCAGCTATGGTATACTGCAGAAATAGGAAGTCTGTTACAAGATGCACACTGGAATTGAAGTGGGGTAATGAAGACAACAGAACAGACAGTTGCATCAAAAGAAAAGGGAAAACATTTAATTTTTTTTAACAATACATGTTAAAATGGGTTTCAGAAGTTTTTTCATCTTATAAAGTTATCTGCTAGCCACAGGATAGAGAATAACTAGCCAATCACGGGGGTCTGACGGATCTTGATAATGGGCACCCCAGAATCCCATTACAATGGAGCTCGATAGGGGCTACCTAAAACAGCCCTGCTTTGTACTCAACTACACCACTGATCAAGTCCATTGCTGTCTCTCTATAACACCTCAGTTCACTTGTTGTCTCTTCCATCCCCTTAGTTCCCTTGCTGTCTACCTTTGACACATGAGTTTTCCCCGTCTGGGCGTTTTCTAAAAATCTTTATTCAGCACCCCCTCAACCCTCATTGCTACCACTCAAAGGACGACAAATGGGGCAAATCAAGATTGGGACCCTCCCGCCCCACCAAGAGTTGAAGAGCAGCCGCATGGGCTGCCTTTATAGTACTTACACTGTTTATATAGTTGTAATAACAACTTAAAAATGTCATTTACTAATGTATTTTTCGATTGCTAAAAAAAACTCAACAATAGCACAAAGACTTTTTGCATCTATATCCTTTTCACCAGGAAGCTTTTCCCCAGTCAACGTATAATTAAAATAAAATTGAAAAATGATTTTCGTTGACTCCGAACCAGCAGAGGATGACCTCGACACGGACCTTTGAAATAAATCTCCCTTTTTATAGATTTAACATCAGCAATTGAAACTCCATCATAAAGCCATCGGTGGACAGAAAGGTCACTCAAAGTTATAGACATTTAAAGAGTCTAAAATGATGTCTTATTGCAAATGTATCCTTCATCCTTGGCTAGACACTCACCGATTTCCCTAAAGTATGTCCGCCGGTCAGTAATGTCCGCCAGGTTTAATGTATCCGTGAGTATTTTGGAGTAAATGATTATGTATTTTTGCATAAGCAGAATGGTTTTACCTCTATTTCCTCTTGAAATCACTTGCAATGCGAGGCAATGGCGCTGAGTCATTTGCTACTGATGTCCTGTTGTTGTGGAGAAAACCGGCTTTGAAGGGGCGTCTGGAAAAAAAAAAAAAAGAACATCTTGTTACTGCTAAATAGGATTACCTGCCTGAGAAAAAAAAATCTATTCTCTGAGATGTTAAAACAGTTAATAAAGAATATGTTCAGTATATGTTGCATTTTAATGGCTTGTGTTATATTCCTGAACATGTTCTTCTGGCTTAGGCAATAATCAGGAGCTAAACATACCAAAGAGAAAGACAGGCGTCCAGCACTCACCGCATAAGCTCTGGTCATTCAGCTCCCATCTCGGGCTGTTCCTCTGGTCCGGCTGTTAAGGTGGCGTGGGGCACTCAGAGGCGACTGCCGGCAGTTTCACGCATAACAATGCGCTTCTTCCGGCCTCCAAGGAGGCCGGAAGAAGCGCATTGTTATGCGTGAAACTGCCGAGGCCGGAAGAAGCGCATTGTTATGCGTGAAACCGCTGGCAGTCGCCTCTGAGCGCCCCATGCCACCTTAAAGGGGTACTCCGGTGAAAACCTTTTTTCTTTTAAATCAACTGGTGGCAGAAAGTTAAACATATTTGTAAATTACTTCTATTAAAAAATCTTAATCCTTCCAATACTTATTAGCTGCTGAATGCTACAGAGGAAATTCCTTTATTTTTGGAACACTGCTAACATCACGAACACAGTGCTCTTTGCTGACATCTCTATCCATTTTAGCAACCATGCATAGCAGATGCATAGCAGATGCATAGCAGTTGTATGCTAGGGCAGCATGGTGGCTTAGTGGTTAGCACTGCAACCATGCAGTGCTGGGGACTTGGGTTCAAATACCCCTAAGGACAACAATAAATAAAGCATAATTATTATAACATCAGCAGAGAGAACTGTGGTCATGATGTCATCAGAGAGCATTCCAAAAAGAAAATAAATTCCTCTGTAGTATTCAGCAGCTAATAAGTACAGGAAGGATTAAGATTTTTTAATAGACGTAATTTACAAATATGTTTAACTTTCTGCCACCAGTTGATTTAAAATAAAAAAGGTTTTCACCGGAGTACCCCTTTAAATGGGTACTCCCATGGAAAACTTTTTTTTTTTTTTTAGATCAAACTGGTCCCAGAAAGTAAAACAGATTTGTAAATTACTTCTATTAAAAAAAAATCTTAATCCTTCCAGTACTTTTTAGGGGCTGTATACTACAGAGGAAATGCTTTTCTTTTTGGATTTCTCTGATGTCACGACCACAGTGCTCTCTGCTGACTTCTGCTGTCCATTTTAGGAACTGTCCAGAGCAGCATATGTTTGCTATGGGGATTTTCTCCTGCTCTGGACAGTTCCAAAAATGGACAGCAGAGGTCAGCAGAGAGCACTGTGGTCGTGACATCAGAGAAATCCAAAAAGAAAAGCATTTCCTCTGTAGTATACAGCCCCTAAAAAGTACTGGAAAAAAAGTACTGGATTTTTTTAATAGAAGTAATTTACAAATCTGTTTAACTTTCTGGCACCAGTTGATTTAAAAAAAAAAAAGTTTTCCACGGGAGTACCCCTTTAAGGTGGCGTGGGGCGCTCAGAGGCGACTGCCAGAAGTTTCACGCATAACAATGCGCTTCTTCCTGCCTCCAAGGAGGTAATCCACAAAGGTTCTCTTTGAGAATTGTCATAAAATTGCCTCTGCATTTGCACACCATGTTTGTGCACATGTGCGCCTTATCTGTTTAAGATCCGACATATTGTTGCCGTCGCATTTGCGCACCACCTTTGTGCATATGTGTGCGACAGCTCTCTTCGAGAACTGACGTATTATTGCTGCCGCATTTGTGCGCCATGTTTGTGCACATGCTCGTAACGTCTCTCTTTGAGAACCAACATAATGTTGCCTCCGCATTTGCACACTGTGGGGGGGGGGGGGGGGGCATTTATCATTGTAGGTGTGAAGTGAAGCATTTTTTACACTTTTTTTTGTGTGCTGATGATGTGTAGGAGCAACAAATTTATTAAATGGTCGCAGAGCAATTCATGAATTTTGTGCAGGTACACATTTTCTGAAATTCACATACACCAAAAAAGTTAAACTACGTCTGGGCTGCTGTCGTTTTAGAGACTTTCCAGTGGCTTTGCGTCTTTTTTTGCGCCTTTTCACAAAAAGGCACAGTTCATAAAACCCTTCCATATCATATGTATTGCAACTAAAAATCAGCAGAAATGTGTAAACCAAAAGGCGCAAAAAAGGTGTGCGCCTTTTTTGCGCCTTTTCTAGACACAAAAAACAGTCTAAAGACAATGATAAATATAGGCCTGTGTTTGTGTGCATGTGTGAGACATCTTTCTTTGAGAATCGACACCACATTGTTGCTGCCACGCTAGCGTGACCCATTTGTGGGCAAATGCGCAACATCCGTCTTTGACAGCTGACATATTTTTGCTGTCGTAACTGTGCACCACATTTTTGCCCATGCACGATACATCTCTCTTCAAGAACCGAATATGAAATAGACATTGGGCCTCATTTGCTAAGCTGAACCCGACCAGTTTTTGTCTGGATATTTTGGCGCAGAGTGTCTGAGACATGTCTGTGCCAGTCTGCGACAGTGTGCGACAGTGTGCGCCTGTAAAATCCAACAAACCCGACATTGCACTGTGAAAAGCTGATAAGGGGGCGTGGTCTGCCGCAAAGGGGGCATGGTCGGGCCGAAAAGGGGAGTGGTTTCACAACCCGCCAGATTTACTATGGAATTCACAGAAAATCCTGTGGATAAATGGATGGAAATATCGACCTAGAAAAAGCTGGTCAGAAAATGTTCCCGACTTTTCCCAATAGTAAATAGAGAGGAATTCTGCAAGTCTGAAACAACTTTTCCTACTAGTAAAAACCCGAAACTCTTAGTAAATGAGGCCCATTGTTTTTACCTATTGTTGAAGAGTGGGCATCCAACAATAAAGCAACACCATAAATAAACAACAACTACAAATCCCACAATTCCATCTTCCTCCCTCCCACACATCAGCCACCCTACCCATTGAAACATAAATGAGCTGCATCCATTCAAATCAGTGTGGTTTTCAATCAGGGTGCCTACAGCTGTTGCAGATTGATCTCTCTCCCACCAAGCGATCCCTCCACCCATTGAAGCAGACAGGCTCCCTGTCATCAGCTGACTAGTGATGTCAGGTCTCGGCCGCACTGCAAGCTGGGAAAAATCTGAGACAACAGTCATTTTGTATGCTGGTAAAAATAAATATTGGAGTGAAAAATCACAGAATTGTGAGAAAACCGTCACACACAGGTACAGACACTATAATTATGAACTACAATAACTTTACAGCCCCTGTAACATAGTCAAATAAAAACAATTCCTGGAATACCCCTTTAAAGTTATGAATGCCGGATATATGTAATGTGTTCTTCTAGACAATAGAAGCTGCAGATGGAAAATGTATAAATGTCATATCCTATTTTTGATTTTCCAAGTTAAAAACAGAACATCATTTCGGATATTGAGATCATCAGTATTGTGGAGAATCAATAGGCAATAACCGGCAGACTTTGCCCATTTCCGTGATTTGCAGTCTGGAGTTTCCACTTTATTCTTTAGTATCAGAACCTAATTTTCTCCGACTTTTGTGGTTAGGAGGACGGCAGTGATGGATCAACCCTAGGACCATTTTGTACTCTAAAAGGCAGAACACAACAACAGCGAGATAAGTGCTAGCGTTTTTGTTAGAGCTTCTATATTTTCATTCAATTGTTCAAAACACTTACATTTTCCGGTTGATGAAAAAAAAAAAAAGAAAGCTCAAGTGAAAGGTTGAGGCTGAAAATGCAAGTCTATCTGTGGGCACCATGTTATAGAGCTGGAGGAGCTGAGCGGATTCATATAAAGTTTCATGGGAACAGATTTGGTATAACTATTAATTGAATTATTTTAACCTCTGCACATTCTGAGCTTAGGAGTCCAGTAGGCGGTCCTACTTGACCACAGTAGGACCACCCACTGGACACCTAAGCCCAGAATGAGCATGGGTTTAAATAATGACATAAATAGTTATTTTTTTCCATAAATAACATGTTGTCCACAAATTGGACAGAATGTATAGCACGACAAGTTCCCTGTAAGCTTTTTAAAAAAAAAAAAAAAGGGGTATTCCGGTGGAAAAAATTTTTTGTTTAAATGAACTGGTGCCAGAAAGTTATCTGGAGTAACAGATTTGTAAATTACTTCTATTAAAAAATCTTTACCCTTTCAGTACTTATTAGCAGCTGTATGCTACGGTATAATTTCTTTTTTTTGTCTTGTTCACAGTGCTCTCTGCTGACACCTCTGTCCATGCCAGGAACTGTCCAGAGCAGCATATGTTTGCAATGGGGATTTTCTCCTGCTCTGGACAGTTCCTGATACGGGCATCAGGTGTCAGCAGAGAGCACTGTAGACAAGACAAAAAAGAAATTCAAAAAGAAAAGAATTTCCTCTGTAGCATACAGCTGCTAAAAAGTCCTGGAAGGGTAAAAATTTTGTAATAGAAGTAATTTACAAATCTGTTTAACTTTCTGGCACCAGTTGATTAAAAAAATGTTTTCCACCGGAGTACCCCTTTAACTGTATTTTCTAATACACCAAAGACAACATCAGTGGTGGTCATTGAGTCTGGACCCAGACAAAGGCTTTAAATAACTCAAGACCTGCCCTTCATTTTTGATCACACAGATCATACAATGAGTGGGTGTATGGTGTAATGTAAAGGTAGGCCATTAATATTATCATTATTATTATTTATTTAATTATTTTTATATATTTATTTTATTTATATAGCACCCGTGGTTTCAGGGCACTTTTTGGCCCATCACCCAAGTGACTGAAAAGATGGATCCTACTGGTACTGTAACGGGGAACTGTGGCAGTGGTCCTTTGTGAAAATCTGGTTATCCAATATGCACAGAATGGCATCTACAGGGTCCTCGGTCAATGACCTCTATTGACTATATGGTATAAATACAGTACATAAATTTGTTGGAACCTATACATGTAACTCTGTGACTATGGTAGTGGTCCTAGTGAATGTAAATATGGGACATGTGAACCTACTCTACTAACAGGTTTAAGCTGATGATAGTTGTTACGCCGAGCGCTCCGGGTCCCCGCTCCTCCCCGGAGCGCTCGCTTCTCTCTCGCTACCGCAGCGCTCCGGGCAGCTCCACTGACCCGGTGCGCTGCGATACCGTCTCCAGCCGGGATGCGATTCGCGATGCGGGTAGCGCCCGCTCGCGATTCGCATCCCGGCTCCCGTACCTGACTCGCTCTCCGTCTGTCCTGTCCCGGCGCGCGCGGCCCCGCTCCCTAGGGCGCGCGCGCGCCGGGTCTCTGCGATTTAAAGGGCCACTGCGCCGCTGATTGGCGCAGTGGTTCCAATTAGTGTGTTCACCTGTGCACTCCCTATTTATACCTCACTTCCCCTTCACTCCCTCGCCGGATCTTGTTGCCATTGTGCCAGTGAAAGCGTTTCCTTGTGTGTTCCTAGCCTGTGTTCCAGACCTCCTGCCGTTGCCCCTGACTACGATCCTTGCTGCCTGCCCCGACCTTCTGCTACGTCCGACCTTGCTTCTGTCTACTCCCTTGTACCGCGCCTATCTTCAGCAGTCAGAGAGGTTGAGCCGTTGCTAGTGGATACGACCTGGTCACTACCGCCGCAGCAAGACCATCCCGCTTTGCGGCGGGCTCTGGTGAAAACCAGTAGTGACTTAGAACCGATCCACTAGCACGGTCCACGCCAATCCCTCTCTGGCACAGAGGATCCACTACCTGCCAGCCGGCATCGTGACAGTAGATCCGGCCATGGATCCCGCTGAAGTTCCTCTGCCAGTTGTCGCCGACCTCACCACGGTGGTCGCCCAGCAGTCACAACAGATAGCGCAACAAGGCCAACAGCTGTCTCAACTGACCGTGATGCTACAGCAGCTACTACCACAGCTTCAGCAATCATCTCCTCCGCCAGCTCCTGCACCTCCTCCGCAGCGAGTGGCCGCTTCTGGTCTACGACTATCCTTGCCGGATAAATTTGATGGGGACTCTAAATTCTGCCGTGGCTTTCTTTCCCAAGGTTCCCTGCACTTGGAGATGATGTCGGACCAGTTCCCTACTGAAAGGTCTAAGGTGGCTTTCGTAGTCAGCCTTCTGTCTGGAAAAGCTCTGTCATGGGCCACACCGCTCTGGGACCGCAATGACCCCGTCACTGCCTCTATACACTCCTTCTTCTCGGAAATTCGAAGTGTCTTTGAGGAACCTGCCCGAGCCTCTTCTGCTGAGACTGCCCTGTTGAACCTGGTCCAGGGTAATTCTTCCGTTGGTGAGTACGCCGTACAATTCCGTACTCTTGCTTCAGAATTATCCTGGAATAATGAGGCCCTCTGCGCGACCTTTAAAAAAGGCCTATCCAGCAACATTAAAGATGTTCTGGCCGCACGAGAAATCCCTGCTAACCTACATGAACTCATCCATCTTGCCACTCGCATTGACATGCGTTTTTCCGAAAGGCGTCAGGAGCTCCGCCAGGATATGGACTTTGTTCGCACAAGGCGTTTTTTCTCCCCGGCTCCTCTCTCCTCTGGTCCCCTGCAATCCGTTCCTGTGCCTCCCGCCGTGGAGGCTATGCAGGTCGACCGGTCTCGCCTGACACCTCAAGAGAGGACACGACGCCGCATGGAGAATCTCTGCCTGTACTGTGCCAGTACCGAACACTTCCTGAAGGATTGTCCTATCCGTCCTCCCCGCCTGGAAAGACGTACGCTGACTCCGCACAAAGGTGAGACAGTCCTTGATGTCTACTCTGCTTCTCCACGTCTTACTGTGCCTGTGCGGATATCTGCCTCTGCCTTCTCCTTCTCTACTATGGCCTTCTTGGATTCCGGATCTGCAGGAAATTTTATTTTGGCCTCTCTCGTCAACAGGTTCAACATCCCAGTGACCAGTCTCGCCAGACCCCTCTACATCAATTGTGTAAACAATGAAAGATTGGACTGTACCATACGTTTCCGCACGGAGCCCCTTCTAATGTGCATCGGACCTCATCACGAGAAGATTGAATTTTTGGTCCTCCCCAATTGCACTTCCGAAATCCTCCTTGGACTACCCTGGCTTCAACTCCATTCCCCAACCCTGGATTGGTCCACTGGGGAGATCAAGAGTTGGGGGCCCTCTTGTTTCAAGGACTGCCTAAAACCGGTTCCCAGTACCCCTTGCCGTGACTCTGTGGTTCCCCCTGTAACCGGTCTCCCTAAGGCCTATATGGACTTTGCGGATGTTTTTTGCAAAAAACAAGCTGAGACTCTACCTCCTCACAGGCCTTATGATTGTCCTATTGACCTCCTCCCGGGCACTACTCCACCCCGGGGCAGAATCTATCCTCTGTCCGCCCCAGAGACTCTTGCTATGTCGGAGTACATCCAGGAAAATTTAAAAAAAGGCTTTATCCGTAAATCCTCCTCTCCTGCCGGAGCCGGATTTTTCTTTGTGTCCAAAAAAGATGGCTCTCTACGTCCTTGCATTGACTACCGCGGTCTTAATAAAATCACGGTAAAGAACCGCTACCCCCTACCCCTCATCTCTGAACTCTTTGATCGCCTCCAAGGTGCCCACATCTTTAGCAAACTGGACTTAAGAGGTGCTTATAATCTCATCCGCATCAGAGAGGGGGATGAATGGAAAACGGCATTTAACACTAGAGATGGACACTTTGAGTATCTGGTCATGCCCTTTGGCCTGTGCAACGCCCCTGCCGTCTTCCAAGACTTTGTTAATGAAATTTTTCGTGATCTCTTATACTCCTGTGTTGTTGTATATCTGGACGATATCCTGATTTTTTCTGCCAATCTAGAAGAACACCGCCAGCATGTCCGTATGGTTCTTCAGAGACTTCGTGACAATCAACTTTATGCCAAGATAGAGAAATGTCTGTTTGAATGCCAATCTCTTCCTTTCCTAGGATACTTGGTCTCTGGCCAGGGACTACAAATGGATCCAGACAAACTCTCTGCCGTCTTAGATTGGCCACGCCCCTCCGGACTCCGTGCTATCCAACGTTTTTTGGGGTTCGCCAATTATTACAGGCAATTTATTCCACATTTTTCTACCGTTGTGGCCCCTATCGTGGCTTTAACCAAAAAAAAATGCCAATCCCAAGTCTTGGCCTCCTCAAGCGGAAGACGCCTTTAAATGGCTCAAGTCTGCCTTTTCTTCGGCTCCCGTGCTCTCCAGACCTGACCCATCTAAACCCTTCCTATTGGAGGTTGATGCCTCCTCTGTAGGAGCTGGAGCGGTCCTTCTACAAAAAAATTCTTCCGGGCATGCTGTTACTTGTGGTTTTTTTTCTAGGACCTTCTCTCCGGCGGAGAGGAACTACTCCATCGGGGATCGAGAGCTTCTAGCCATTAAATTAGCACTTGAGGAATGGAGGCATCTGCTGGAGGGATCAAGATTTCCAGTTATTATTTACACCGATCACAAGAACCTCTCCTATCTCCAGTCTGCCCAACGGCTGAATCCTCGCCAGGCCAGGTGGTCTCTGTTCTTTGCCCGATTTAATTTTGAAATTCACTTTCGGCCTGCCGATAAGAACATTAGGGCCGATGCTCTCTCTCGTTCCTCGGATGCCTCGGAAGTTGAACTCTCTCCGCAACACATCATTCCTCCTGACTGCCTGATTTCCACTTCTCCAGCCTCCATCAGGCAAACTCCTCCAGGAAAGACCTTCGTCTCTCCACGCCAACGCCTCGGAATCCTCAAATGGGGTCACTCCTCCCATCTCGCAGGTCATGCAGGCATCAAGAAATCTGTGCAACTCATCTCTCGCTTCTATTGGTGGCCGACTCTGGAGACGGATGTCGTGGACTTTGTGCGAGCCTGCACTGTCTGTGCCCGGGATAAGACTCCTCGCCAGAAGCCCGCTGGTTTTCTTCATCCTCTGCCTGTCCCTGAACAGCCTTGGTCTCTGATTGGTATGGATTTTATTACAGACCTACCCCCATCCCGTGGCAACACTGTTGTTTGGGTGGTCGTTGATCGATTCTCCAAGATGGCACATTTCATCCCTCTTCCTGGTCTTCCTTCAGCGCCTCAGTTGGCTAAACAATTTTTTGTACACATTTTTCGTCTTCACGGGTTGCCCACACAGATAGTCTCGGATAGAGGCGTCCAATTCGTGTCAAAATTCTGGAGGGCTCTCCGTAAACAACTCAAGATTAAATTAAACTTTTCTTCTGCATATCATCCTCAATCCAATGGACAAGTAGAAAGAATTAACCAGGTCTTGGGTGATTATTTACGACATTTTGTTTCCTCCCGCCAGGATGATTGGGCAGATCTTCTACCATGGGCCGAATTCTCGTATAACTTTAGAGTATCTGAATCTTCCTCCAAATCCCCATTTTTCGTGGTGTACGGCCGTCACCCTCTTCCCCCCCTCCCTACTCCCTTGCCCTCTGGTTTGCCCGCTGTAGATGAAGTGACTCGTGATCTTTCCACCATATGGAAAGAGACCCAAGATTCTCTTTTACAGGCTTCATCTCGCATGAAAAAGTTTGCCGATAAGAAAAGAAGAGCTCCCCCCATTTTTGCTCCCGGAGACAAGGTATGGCTCTCCGCTAAATATGTCCGCTTTCGTGTCCCCAGTTACAAACTGGGTCCACGCTATCTTGGTCCTTTCAAAGTCTTGTGCCAAATTAATCCCGTCTCTTACAAACTTCTTCTTCCTCCTTCTCTCCGTATTCCTAATGCCTTTCATGTCTCTCTTCTTAAACCACTCATCATCAACCGTTTCTCTCCCAAATTAGTTTCTCCCACTCCTGTCTCCGGTTCTTCTGACGTCTTCTCAGTGAAAGAGATACTGGCCTCCAAGACGGTCAGAGGAAAAAGGTTCTTTTTGGTGGATTGGGAGGGCTGTGGACCTGAAGAGAGATCCTGGGAACCTGAGGACAACATCCTAGACAAAAGTCTGCTCCTCAGGTTCTCAGGCTCTAAGAAGAGGGGGAGACCCAAGGGGGGGGGTACTGTTACGCCGAGCGCTCCGGGTCCCCGCTCCTCCCCGGAGCGCTCGCTTCTCTCTCGCTACCGCAGCGCTCCGGGCAGCTCCACTGACCCGGTGCGCTGCGATACCGTCTCCAGCCGGGATGCGATTCGCGATGCGGGTAGCGCCCGCTCGCGATGCGCATCCCGGCTCCCGTACCTGACTCGCTCTCCGTCTGTCCTGTCCCGGCGCGCGCGGCCCCGCTCCCTAGGGCGCGCGCGCGCCGGGTCTCTGCGATTTAAAGGGCCACTGCGCCGCTGATTGGCGCAGTGGTTCCAATTAGTGTGTTCACCTGTGCACTCCCTATTTATACCTCACTTCCCCTTCACTCCCTCGCCGGATCTTGTTGCCATTGTGCCAGTGAAAGCGTTTCCTTGTGTGTTCCTAGCCTGTGTTCCAGACCTCCTGCCGTTGCCCCTGACTACGATCCTTGCTGCCTGCCCCGACCTTCTGCTACGTCCGACCTTGCTTCTGTCTACTCCCTTGTACCGCGCCTATCTTCAGCAGTCAGAGAGGTTGAGCCGTTGCTAGTGGATACGACCTGGTCACTACCGCCGCAGCAAGACCATCCCGCTTTGCGGCGGGCTCTGGTGAAAACCAGTAGTGACTTAGAACCGATCCACTAGCACGGTCCACGCCAATCCCTCTCTGGCACAGAGGATCCACTACCTGCCAGCCGGCATCGTGACAATAGTGTTGGTGTTGGTAGAGTTGGGCTTTGTAAAAGAGAATCCTCTGGTGATATTAATATCGGATATTAATATTTGTGTTTTTTATGTGTTATGATAGAGACTTTTGGTTAATAAAATGGGTCGGTTTCCCGATAAGTGGTTGTTGCTGTGGTTTGTAGTGGAGCTAGAAGATACCAATGGATAAAGTAACCAATAAAACATGGTATATTGTTTGCCTTGTAAAGGATGCTGCAAGCCCCTGTGAAAGATGTTTGGAGCTTCCAAGGGCTCAAACTGCAGAGATAAGCAAAGGGCACTGCGTTGGGTCAAGACTATTAGAGACCTGCAGTCAAAGAAGGAGCTGGGGGAACAAGAGCCGGTGAAAAAGATCTCTACATGTTGACCAAATGTACAGAAACTATATGATATGATAGCCTGAACAACATAAGGGAACTGCAGTCACCAGCGCTGCGGAATCTGTAGGCGCTATATAAATAAATAAAATAAAAATAAAAGAAATAAAATAATATTAAGTATTACTTAGGAATTGTGCCTCCAAGTAAGAACTACACCAGTACATAATTGTAACTGCCAAGCCAGTTGCCTCTCCCTGGGTAAAGGGGTTCTCTGGTGCTCCAGCATTCTGAACATTTTGTTCAGAACGCTCAGAGCTAGAGGCCCTGATCGTGATGTCACAGCCACGCTCCCTCATGATGTCACACCACACCCCCTCCATTCATTTCTATGGGAGGGGGTGTGTTGGCCGACACGCGTCCTCCCATAGATATGAAGAGAGGGGGCGTGATTGGATAGGGATTAAGATGTCTAGCAGCAGAGTACCCCTTTAAATTTTAGGAACATTCTCATCCAAATTGTGAATTCTTTCGTTGCCATTACATTTATGAAATGGACTTAGAGGTAGCATTCCAGGTTTTAGCTACTGGTTCCCCCTACCTGAGCAAGATGAAGTAGCCACAAATGTGAGGAAGAGGATACAGCCAAGAGACCTACTCTGCGCTGTTCACTGCTGTCACTAAATGGGCTTAAAGTAGTGGGGAGGGGGGCAGGAAATGTTGATAACAATGAGATACGATTTAGACACTGTTTCTCCCCGATTTGGTGAACCATCTGTGAGTTTAAAGGGGTATTCCAGGCAAAAACATTTGCGGGTGCTGCATCTCCAGTTTGGGAAACCTCCGGGTTTCCGGGACTGGGGACGTGACGTCACGCCATGCCCCCTCCATTCATGTCTATGGGAGGGGGCGTTACGGCCATCACGCCCCCTCCCATAGACATGAATGGAGGGGGCATGGCGTGACGTCACGTTCCCCAGTCCCAGAAACTCGGAGGTTTCCCAAACTGGAGATGCAGCACCTGCATAGAATGCGTGTGCTGCAGGGAGATCGCGGGGGGTCTCAGTAGCGCCCCCCCCCCCTCCCCCCCGCGATCAGACATCTTATCCCCTATGCTTTTTGCCCGGAATACCCCTTTAACAACTAGTTTGCCCAAACTTGGAAGAACCAGCTAGATCCCACCATTGGGTGGACCTCCTCACCTTGCCAAATGTTCACGTGTTATCCTGACTCATTTTATGAATACATACAATAATGTACAGTAATGTAGTGGTAAGCTATGACATCAAATTGAAATATTTAGTCATCTACAGGAAACTACTGTTTAGGTCTAAAAAAATAACATTGTAATGAAGGGTCCCACATGGTTCTTAGTGGTATTCCATTGTAAGATGTAGTTTTCATCTTTACCTAACAATGGTTCATCCGGAATGCTGAATGTCCTTATGGAAGGAGCTGACGTCCTCTTAATGATCCATGTCCAATAAGCTAATCTCAGGAGGTTCTTTAACATCTGCTTAAAAACAGAATGATGGATACGTATAGATATATCATCAGTTATACACCTAACAGCAGGCAGGAGTTAGCAGAACAAATACAATTAGTTTTATGGACCTTAAATAGTCGACGTTTCCAACCTGTCAGTCAAAATAGAAGGAGCTCTCGATCATATCATCGTTTCCCGATGGCTCATTATACTCCGCCACATGATCACACCTCTCTGTTTTTATTTTGCGGAGCGGCACATTACATTAGAATCTACACCACATTACTCCCTAAGAATACATTTCTGCGCTATTACTTTCACATCAAACACCCATCTACTTTTTTTTTTTTTAAGGAACCGGGGCGAGAGAGAAGGGGGGTGTTGAGTTTTAGGTGTTCGAACGAGAACATCTCCATCAGCCAACCTAATGGATTTCTGAGCATCGTAACTTCTCCGGTGATCACATAAGCATCAAGGAATAAAGATACAAGACAGTAGGTCCATCTGTATGCTCTATTAACCTATCAGACGGATGACAAATGTGCCATATACTGAATATTTCCTGAGAAAAATAAAAAAAGCTATTACGATGAGGCAACATTTGTTCTTGCACTATATCGATCTGCACTGGTTGTTTTTGATGCATCTGATCTAGAAATGTTTGATCATATGGTATCCATTCAAGCTTGGGTTGTAGAAGGAAAGTTTTACAAGTTTTATTGGATGAACATGTAACTTTATTTTTTATTTATTAATTTTCTTTTTTTGTTCCTTTCCGAAAGATCTTTAACAAGACTGTATTTTCAGTGCGGTCCTAAACATACTGGCTTCTTTGAGAGGACCACACGGTAAAGATTATTTTTAGATCCTTTACTATTGAAGCAATGAGTCCTACATTTTTAACACCTTCGCTCTGCTGCTAGACATCTTATCCCCTATCCTTTGTCTGATCGCAGGGGTCCCGCTGCTCGGGGCCCCTGCGATCTCCCGCAGCACCCGGCTTTCTAAACAAACGGGTTTGTGATGTCATGGCCACGCCCCCTCCATTCCTGTCTATGGGGGGGGATGTGTTGGCCAACACGTCCGCTCCAATAGACATGAATGGAGAGGGCATGGCATGACGTCACAAGGGGGGCGTGACCATGATGTCATGATCACGGCCTCCGGCTCCGAGTGTTCTGAACAAAATGTTCAGAATGCTGTAGCACCTGAGTACCCCTTTAAGGACTTTTTTTTTCACATAACTCAATTTTCCACCTACAGACCCATATAAGGGCTTGTGTTTTGTGCCACCAATTGCACTTTGTAAGGATTCCTTATATTTTAGCACAAAATCTATGATGAAACAAAAAAAAACAACTTAATGTAATTTCTGAAGGTCCATACGATTAAAACGATTCCAAATTTATATAGGTTTTGTTTCCTTTTACTACTTTATAACTTTTTGTGTGAAAATGAGTATGCTTAAAATTGTCCTTCTCTGACCCCTTTAACTATTTTTCCGTATACGGGCTGTATAAGGGCTCTTTCTTGCAATATGCTGTGTATATTTTATCGTTTCGATTTTTGATTGCTTAATTTTTGTCTGGTATATGAAGTGACCAAAAATACGCAATTCTGGACAATTTTTTTTTATTATATGCCATTGAACACGTGGTTTAATTAACATTATATTTTAATAGCTTGGACATTTTCACATTTGGCAATACCACATATGTTTATGTTTATTTTTCTATACATTATTTTCTTTACAAAATGGGAAAAAGGGGGATTCAAAATTTTATCAGGCAAGGGGGTTATTGACATTTATGAACATTTATTTATTTATTTATTTTTTAGTCCCCAGAGGAGACTATTACATGGAATCTTTAGATTACAAACACTGAACAATGCTGTGCCATAGAACAGCATTGATCTGTGTTATCGGCGCTCCATTACTACTGTCTGCCATGTCTTCCTGCAGTAAGGGAGCACCGATTGGACAGGCTGGAGTCAGGTAAGAGGCCTCCACCCGTCCTGTCAACTGATCAGGACCCCACAATTTTGTTGCCTGATTGCGGCATCTAAAATGGGAAAAAACTCAGCATGGCAAGTTCAATAGGCTGATTGGGACCACTGCAAAAAAATTGTGGGGTCCCAATCAGTTTAAAGGACAGGTGGAGGTGTCTTATCTGAATCTAGCATATCAAATCGGCGCTACCTTACTGCAGGAAGACATGGCAGACAGTAATAGTGGAGCGCAGATAACACAAATCAGCCCATTGAACTTGCCATGATGAGTTATTCAGATTATTCAAAAGACTTTCGGAGCTGAGTTTATGTTGGTAAAAAAATCAGCATTGTTCACTTATCACTTACCCTCACAGAGATCTTCTTCTCACACCTGTTATCTCTGAATTGGTTGCTGAAACTTTGTACATAGGCCCTGATTGGCTGGGAAAGCTATCTAAAAGGCATTATTGGATTCCCTGAGGTCCGCAGAAATTATTCGGGGGCGAGTGCAGAGTTTTATTTGGTTGGTGTTTTGGGGAATAATCAAATCACCCAAGTGACTTGGTCTTCCACTAGCCTAGATTTGGCTTTATGCTACTTCTGTCTTTTCCCAAAACTAAAACCACCTTTGAAAGGAATGAGGTTTCAGGCTGTCGATGAGATTTAGAAAAATTTAACAAGGCCGCTGATGGAGATTCCAACAAAGGATTATCAGTATTTAAAACATTAAAAGAGATGCTAGGAGAACTGTGTCAGATCCCTGAGGTTTCATTGTCATATTTACAATGTGTTTTGTAAAAAAAATAAAAAAATAAATGTCATGGCTGGATACTTTTCTGATAGACCTTGTATGCTGTGGAATTCTATAGAGTTGGTTGCGTTGCCTATTTATTCCCACTGTATACCATGTTGTTTTCATAATAGAACAGTGTTTCCAAACCAGTGTTCAGCGATTGCGAAACTACAACTCCCAGCATGTCGTTTTGCAAAATTTTTTTTAGAGTCCTGAATAGGGAAGAGGGAATTGCTTCGCCTTGTTTGAGCCTAATGAATACAATAAAATTATCGGTCTCAAATTTGCCCAAAGCAAATTGAATGGCCGGTGAATTGCAAAGCAATTTCCAACTCAGTGACACAAGATTAAACAAACGTCTTATCTCTGGACAGACTAGAAGGAAGGAGTAAATTGTCTTGGCCAATTAGGGCATCACTTATTTGCATAGAGTTTTGTAATTCACCGACTATTAAAGTGTTCCTGTCGTTTGTAAAAACATTTTATATAATGTAGATAATACCATTATATGTATATTTATAATATACATTGGTTAAAATATTTGTATATTTTTTGGGAGGAAAGATACTGTCCCTGCAGCTATTGCATGTGTGTCTCTGTGAGGAGTACAAATATAGGAAGTGAGGGCAGGACAAGCAGGGCTCTGTGCAGACTCCTGGCTTGTCAATCATCCTGCTTTGTTAGTCGGTCCTCTATACACAGAACCCTGCCTGTCCTCAGTGTACAGAGCCCTGCTTGTCCTCAATGTACAGAGCCCTGCTTGTCCTCAATGTACAGAGCCCTGCCTGTCCTCTGTGCACAGAACCCTGCCTGTCATCGGTGCACAAGCTCTGCTTGTCCTCAGTGTACAGAGCCCTGCTTGTCCTCAGTGTGCAGAGCCCTGCTTGTCCTCAGTGTACAGAGCCCTGTTTGTCCTCAGTGTACAGAGCCCTGCTTGTCCTCAGTGTACAGAGCCCGGCTTGTCCTCAGTGTACAGAGCCCTGCTTGTCCTCAGTGTGCAGAGCCCTGCTTGTCCTCAGTGTACAGAGCCCTGTTTGTCCTCAGTGTACAGAGCCCTGCTTGTCCTCAGTGTACAGGGCCCTGCTTGTTCTCAGTGTACAGAGCCCTGCTTGTCCTCAGTGTACAGAGCCCTGCTTGTCCTCAGTGTACAGAGCCCTGCTTGTCCTCTCCCTGCTTGCATTTATCAAAGCATTTACACAGATTTTCTGTGTACATTTGCCGCAACTTTTTGATGTATGCCGGCCTGCACAATTTCTCTCAGAACAGATGTTTTACACAGGTTCTTACTTTTACTTTGCAATGATCAGTAATTTATGACATGCAACTTTTCGGGGGGGGGGGGGGGGGGGCACCTACGCCAGGTCTGGGCTGGTGTAGGTCCCCCCCCCAGAAAACTGGCACAAAAAGCCGAACAAGAGTTGTGTGGGTGGCAAAAGTTGCACAAAAGTCGGAGAGAAGGGAGTCATACAAAGTGGTGTTCTGAAGTGAACAAAAATGTGTACTAGCCCCATATTTAGCACAAGCCCTGCACCATTTAATAAATTTGGTGCATGTTCACTACAACTGCACCATCCAAACCTGTGTATAAAATCAGTGCATCTACACTTACTATGATAAATATCCATCACTGTGCGCAAAAAAGAAACAAAACCTTATGTGTGCAGCTTTTCACAACAAAAAGTGCACCACAAAAAAAAATGGCACACTTAACTTGCAGTGAAACAAATTCTTCATTGACAGAACAGATGCAGAACACTCACTGCAGTGCTGTTTTTACCACGTGTTGTGTTTTTGTGGTCTAACTCCTATCTTTGTTGTTCATTTATTACTGTCCCTCAAAGAAATCTTCTTCTTACACCTGCTATCTCTAAAATGGCTGCTGAAGCCTTGTACATAGGCCTTGATAGTAGCTCTAACATCAACCCTATACTGCATCCTGATTGGGAGGAAGAGCTGTTTCAAAGGCATTATAGGATTTTAGCAAAGTTCTGGCCAAACTCAGGTTAGGTTCGCTCATCTCTAGTCTTGTATTTTGTATATTCTATCTTCTTTAATAATTGTCTTAATTTTTCAAAATGTCATGGCTGGATACTTTCTTGATATACCTTGTATACAGCTAAATGCCATAGAGCTTCCATCATTACCTATTTACTCGCTTTGTATACTATGTCCCTTTTAATACAGAGCAGTGTTTCCCTTTTGCTGTCCAGGCATGCTTGATGTTGTAGTTTTGCAACAGCTGGAGGCACACTAGTTGGGAAACAATCCATACTCTACTGCTTCCTGCATACTATACTGCCTTGGTTGGAAGAGCTGTTTGCAAGGCATTATGGCCTACATTGAGGTCATGTGATCTTTTCTCCTTCCCCTTTCTGCCATGTGACTGACACATTTTTTTGCAAGTTAGACCAAAACATTGCCAAAGGTTCAACTGGCTCCAGAAAGTTAAACAGATTTGTAAATTACTTCTATTAAAAAATCTTAATCCTTTCAATAATTATCAGCTGCTGAAGTTGAGTTGTTCTTTTCTGTCTGGCAACAGTGCCCTCTGCTGACATCTCTGCTTATCTTGGGAACTGCACAGAGTAGAAGAGGTTTGTTATGGGGATTTGCTTCTAAACTGGGTGGTTCCCAAGACACGTGTCATCAGAGAGCACTTAGACAGAAAAGAACAACTCAACTTCAGAAGCTCACAAGTACTGAAAGGATGAAGATTTTTTAATAGAAGTCATTTACAAATCTGTTTAACTTTCTGGAGCCAATTGAGATATATATATATATATATATATATATATATATGTCACGATTCGGCTACAGGTAGTGGATCCTCTGTGTCAGCGAGGGATTGGCGTGGACCGTGCTGGTGGACCGGTTCTAAGAGGCTACTGGTATTCACCAGAGCCCGCCGCAAAGCGGGATGGTCTTACTGCGGCAGTAGCAACCAGGTCGTATCCACTAGCAACGGCTCAACCTCGCTGACTGCTGAGAAGGCGTGGGACAGAAGGACTAGGCAGAGGCAAGGTCAGACGTAGCAGAAGGTCGGGGCAGGCGGCAAGGTTCGTAATCAAGATGGATAGCAGGAGTTCAGGTAACACAGGCTTTGGACAACACTAAACGCTTTCACTGGCACAAGGCAACAAGATCCGGCAAGGGAGTGCAGGGGCAGTGAGCAGATATAGCCAGGGAGCAGGTGGAAGCCAATTAAGCTAATTGGGCCAGGCACCAATCATTGGTGCACTGGCCCTTTAAGTCTCAGAGAGCCGGCGCGCGCGCGCCCTAGAGAGCGGAGCCGCGCGCGCCAGCACATGACAGCAGGGGACCGGGACGGGTAAGTGACTTGGGATGCGATTCGCGAGCGGGTGCGTCCCGCTGTGCAAATCGCATCCCCGACGGCCATGTCAGTGCAGCGCTCCCGGTCAGCGGGACCGACCGGGGCGCTGCAGGGAGAGAGACGCCGTGAGCGCTCCGGGGAGGAGCAGGGACCCGGAGCGCTCGGCGTAACAATATATATATATATATATATATATATATATATATATATATATATAAAAAATTTTCCTGGATAACCCCTTTAACTTTTGCAAGGAATATTTAACAATTGAATTTGGATAATAGGATTCCTAGACATAGAGAGTTAAAAGCATATTACTAATATCTGCATAATTTACATTTTTGTCGGGAAAAAGAAAACCCTCAGTGGGTTCGATTGTAATAATTCAGGCCAGAAGTCAGTCAGCACCTGCGACAATCCAAACCTTGATGTGGTTATATACAGTACGATGCAAAAGAAAATGAGAAGCTGCCACAGAAGCGGAACAATGAATGGGCGAGATCCAGGGGTACCCCATTGTACGGCAATCTGCCGGTGTGACGTCTCCAGTGAAAACTCAACCTTCATTCGCAGCAGCGTGGGGCTCATTTAAAGTAGACAAAGGAAAAAGGAAATGAAATGTAAATGCAGAAATGAACTGTGAAGTAATAATTATAATTGCTGGAAAGTTGTCAGATGCCCCACTGCAGTGCGAGCGTGCGCCTCTGCATCAAAGGAGCCTTTTTTTGTAACTGATGTAAAAAAAACTCTGCACAATCTGTTAACAGGGAGCGACGGCATTAATTGGCACCGAACCGAGAGAGTCTAGATATAGTACAATAGGTCTTAACATGTACCAGTAAAATACAGGAGGGCCACCGGCATTGAGCATATGTTAAATATTGAGAGCAGAGGGATAGCTTGGTTCACTCGGGCTCCAGTGCAAAATCGGCAATAGGGACCAACACCATAGGGTCATTGTGGCAAAGGAGCCCTGTGTCCCCTTAGGCACCAAGGCCAAGGTCCAAGAGATAGTCAATATGTTGTGTTGCTCAAAAATAGAGATATAACCATGGCCACGCATTCACAAATTGTACTGTGATCGAATTGCTTCACAGCATAATTTTTAAAATTAACAGGTTGTTTACAGGTTGTTAGTGTGCAAGTCCACATCAAGGCCACCTGATGAGAGTGGGTCCCTAAACTAACACTGGCGTAGCACTGGGTGTTGACCACAGCTGCGGCCAAAAAGAGCCCACAGGGGGAATGACCCAGTGGGCAGGTAGCTCCACTGCTTCCCGACCAAGCCTCCGGCTCTGGGCCACGCCACCCCACAAACAAAGCACCACAGCAACAATAACCGATGCAAAGCATCACACTAGTGCGAACATCCACCATGTGCTCCCTGCCAAGGGCTGAGAGAATGGCCAGCACTCCACTCATTCAACTTAAGCATTTTTAACCAGCAGGAAACTACATAAGGGATTGTCTCCTAACATTCCCTTAGCTCTCTGGAAGAATCACCAAAAATTCTCAAAAAATATGTTTCACATAAAAACTTGATTTGAACAATAGATAATTTGCTGATGCTGACACATTTAAGCATAGATTGTTTTCCCTTCACTAGAATTCCTTGTTCTGTGTATCCTGTCATCCTGACCTGTGTACCTGACCTCTTCTTGTGACCTTACTACTCTTTTCTAGCTGATTTTGGACTACACCAGTAACTAGGTTTGACCCTTTGCCTGTCTTGATTATTCCTTGGTTTGTGGTCTTTCACTTTGCTGCCCTCTTTGCTTGCCCTTGGTTAACCCCCTTGTTTGCTGTGTTTTGTACCGTATTTGCCCATGAGTTGCTTACTGGACTGACCGACTATTCCTGATGCCTTTACAAAGTATAGGCATCAGTTATGTGTCATTTTATCTTGACCTGTGTACCTGACCCCTCTGTTTGTGACCTAACTACTCATTGCTTGCAGATTTTGTACTACACCACTATCTCAGTTTAACCCTTTGCCAGTCTTAATTTCACCTTGGTTTGTACTATGCTGCCCTATAGGTTTCAGACATCTGGCATGTCTTTGGTTAACTCCTTGTATGCTGTTCTTTGTATTGCCTTTGCCCATGAGTTGCTGTCTGAACTGATGATTCTTGATGCCTTTGTAACATTGGGGCCGTCACCTAGTTGGGGCCACGGTTTACCAAGTAGGTAGGCACAGTGGTTGGGACAAGATCCAGGTCTACACCACTCTCTGCTTACACCAGTGTTTCTCAACCAGTGTGCTGCCAGCTATTGAAAAACTACAACTCCCAGGATGCCCGGACAGCCGTTGGCTGTTCAGGCATGCTTGGATCTGAAGTTTTGCAACAGCTGGAGGCACAAAAGTTGGGAAAACACTGGCTTGCAAACTTAGTACTGCCTTAGGATGGAGCTGTATAAACCTATAGGTCATAAGCTCCCTTGATTTCTACAGGCAATCAGAATCTTAGATTATTATTTATTATTATTATTTATTCCGAAAGGGTTCGGAGCTCCGTCATAGAGAGAAAGAGAAAAAGAAAAAAAAAACTTTAACTATTACAAAGATATAGTATCCCATTAATACTTGCAAACATTTGGACCTATTTACATACATTTGTTGGAAATGCGACAACTATTAACCCAGCATTGATTTAACATATATTACATTGTCTATAAACCGCGAGAACATCGCCGAATCTAATGAACACATTCTGGGTTTTAGGTGGACTTGGGATTTAAGAGATAATTTAAGGAAATTGAAATGCATATGTCCCATTGGAATTCTCCCGGATTCTCGCTGATGAGGCCCCCGAACAGCAGGAGACATTAAAAAATCACATTTGCATATATGAGACTAAGACTATGAGCAAACACAAGGTGACAACAGTGCACGAGGGTGGTTAATTATTATGTCCATTATCTTGTCATTAGTTGATCATTTACATACCTTCTATATATGTTAGGAGGCTCCTGGAGAATGCTACATGATGCAGCTGGGTATAACACAGGCATTACCGCCTCTAACATAAGCCTCCATGTCAGTCATCAGTATTCATCGCTGTGATACAAATCTGTTTTATATATGTGCTGCTAAATGTTTTTTTTTTTTTTTTTACAGATTCCCTCTACCTTGATTTCCATTTAAAGTGAATCTATGCACTGAATATAAAACGACAGTAACCTTGGTCATGTTCTGGGTGGTGGCCTCTCCATATATTACAGTGTTTTCCAACTAAGGTGCCTCCAGCTGTTGCAAAACTACAACTCCCGGTATGCCTGGACAGCCTTTGGCTTTCCGGGAATGCTGGGAGTTTCTGTTTTGCTACAGCTAGAGATATCCCTAGTGGGAACACTGATATGTTGTGTGGGTGACCATTCATTTTGTTGGCCTCAACATGGGAAACTTCCTGAAACTCCTGCAACTCTTTCCAGACTCTTTCCTCCTCTCTGCATGCCCAGCCTATCAAGAGGTGAGAGCACTCCCCCAACCATGCATTTAGGGACCAAGCTTTGTGAGCTGGGACACAGTCATACTGAAACGTATGTGGAAAGATACCATGATGGACGTATGCATAAAATCCACCAAGCACTAACTCTGACCGTAGGTCACTGAAGAGGTTAATGTTTGCTGGGGAACCCTGGCTCAAATTGTTATTCTACTCTGACTACCCATTAATTCCTTGTTCTGTGTATCCTGTTATCCTGACCTCTGCTTGTAACCTAACTACTTTTGGCCTGCTGGTTTTGTACTACACCACTATTTAGGCGTGACCTTTTGCCTGTCTTGATTTTCACTTGGTTTGTGGTTTTGTACTATGCTGCTCTCTAGGTTTCTGACTTCTGGATTGTCTTAGGTTAACCCCTTGTTTGCTTTTTATTGTTCCATATCTGCCTATGAGTTGCTAACTGGACTTACTGACTGTTGCAACATAGGGACCATTGCCCAGATATGTATCCTGTTTTCCTGACTTGTGTACCTGACATGAAACTTACTAATGATGTGATGACCACCCAGCAAAAACTCCGACCGTAGATCACTGAAGAAATTAGTGTATGCAGAGGAACCCTGGCTCAGCTTGTTATTCTACTCTGACTAAAATAAAATAAAAACTCCTTCTTGGGGCCAAAGACTTAAAAGGGTACCCCGGTGGACAAACATTTTTTTAAATCAACTGGTGCCAAAAAGTTAAACATATTTGTAATTCCTTCAATTTAAAAACCTTTTTTTTTAAATCTTAATCCTTCCAGTACTTATCAGCTTCTGTATACATATATATATATATATATATATATATATATATATATATATATATATATATTTATATATAACCAAAGAATAAGTTGGCCAGCACTAGTGATTCCAAACTATTATATGGACCTGGCTTACAGGTGCAGGCTGCTGGGCTAAATATACAGCAACATGAGAATACAGCAGCACACTGCTGGCACAAAGATATAGATAAAAATGAGTATATAAATGAAACATGAGTATATAGATAAAACATGAAAAGCTATACAGCTGTAGTGCAAAAAATGTGAAATTATGAAATGTTTCAGATCCTGCAATGCCTGCTGAGCTGTTCACACAGAGGCATATTCATAGTGTAGGGTCCATCCCAAAATGAGGTCACCTTACTGTGGTGGGACGGTCCAAGCTATTTGGCCGCCAAATTTGCAAGCTATGTACCTCACTGTTTCATAATTTCACATTTGTTGCACTACAGCTGTATAGCTTTTCATGTTTTATCTATATACTCATGTTTCATTTATATACTCATTTTTATCTATATCTTTGTGCCAGCAGTGTGCTGCTGTATTCTCTTGTTGCTGTATATATATATATATATATATATATATATATATATATATATATACGGCTTGATAAAGGCTGCATGGGCAGCTGAAATCTCACCCTTTGTACACACCATGGAATAAAGCTACACAATTTTTTCCACTTTGAATGGGAGTGTTGTGGTGATTCTTCACTTTATCCTTACAACGTGGACTGGACCCGGACATTGACTTGCTTGTAGCAGGTTCTATATTAAACAGGATTCCACCTAGGAAAAATACTTGGGCCTGGGTGGAGGTGTGCCTAGCTGGAGAAAATCTATGAGATGTTCACACTTTGCTAGCCTGAGCCAAATTCAGAATACACTGACTGGTCTGCCCAGCAGGAGAAAAGCTGGAAGACATGTTTCCCCGGCAAGAGCCAAATCTGACATTTTTTGGGTTCACTCTTCTTCTGGAAGAAAAGGCTGGACTATGGCATCTTTCCACAGCCATTGGCTTATGGAGTATCACATGGCCAAAGCATCATTCATCTTATACAACAGTAATGCAATTTTAAATTCTTACACTTTTGTATCTCAGTATATGCTATTTAAGGGGTTATCCAACATAAGGTGACTTTAGTACCTACCTGCCGAACAGTAATGGACATGCTTAGGAAGGATCTGTGCTTGTCTTGGGGCTAAATGGCTATGTTGGTAGTCTACCATAACACTGCTGCTTTCTTTTTGTGAACTGGCTATTTCCAGTTGGAGTTCCCTCCCTACAAGTCCCAGGATCCCTTCTTTGTAAGTGTAAGGTCATTTTTCTCCCTCCAACACATCAGCCACCCCATCCACTGCAGCACAGCTAGGCTCCTTTACATGCATGCTGTGCTTGAAACTACAATTCTATGCAGCCCTGTGGAGAATGATCTCTCTCCCACCCAGCAGTGGCTCCACCAATTGAAGCACTTCCATGCTCCCTTTCAACACCTGACTAGTGATGTAATGTCTCAGGCCACACTGCAATCTGGAAGAATCCCAAGAGAACACTTATTTTGTAGGCTGCTAAAAATGAACATCCGGGGCCAAGATCACATAAGAATTGTGAGACCAGCCATCAAATACAGGTACACACATTATATTATGAACTACACTAACTTTACAGGCCCTGTAGCATAGTCAAAAAAAATTGTACAATGCGCAAAAACTGTTTTGCAAGTCAACTCACTGTACCCCAAATATATTTATGTGGTTTGCCATACAACAACTTCTTCTGGTAGGGCACTGTGGCACTTTACATGTAACAGCGAGGGCACAAGGCTTGCCCTAATTCTTCATTATTTTACTGATTTGTTCCATCATTATACTTCTTCAGTTCCTGTACATTTTTCTTGCCTCATATGAGCCCGGTTCCTGTTACACGAAGGGAATGCGTTCTTGATATGTGTCTCGGCTTAGATAGGTCATGTCTAATTAAAGCCATATGGATGTCTCAGAACATCATTTTATCACAAAGTCCAGGAATACTGTAAAGTGACAATTCAGCCGCCTTCTGGGGAAACAGCTCAGGAAATTAATTCTAAACTTGCTGCTTTTTATTTCCACACAACAAATAAATTTAAAACTGAAAGCCTGGCGACGGGCACATTTCCTGAGACAGCAAAATTTTATTTTCTGCCTGAGCTGAACTGTCTGATCTGTTTACGTATGTTATGTGCAAGAGAGACAGAATTTAATATGTCTTATCGCGTATGACTGCAGGTACAGTGCACAAATGTGGGGCGCGGGGGTCTGCATTGCAGCACAGCCCATATCTTGGACAATGGAACAGGGGGCAAATACTAAACGTAATAACATTATGACCAGAAACTAATTTCTACAATCACAGAATGTAAGAATAAAAAATGATTCTAACCTTTGCTACAGTAAACTTGCCCCCTAGAGGGCCAGCCTAACACCTTATCGCTGCAGGGATATATATTTTTTTTCTTTCCTTTTAAGAGTCATATTTTTTTTTCTGTTGACTAAAGCATATAAATACTTGTTTTTAAATATTTCACTCCAAAAAACAAAAAAAAAGTTATATCTTTTTTTTTTCCGTCACTAGTTTTTTGCCCCCTAGTGGGGCAGCCTAACTCGTTATCGCTGCAGGGATATATATATATTTATTTATTTTTTCCTTCCTTGCCTCCTAAGAGGCGTAGTCTTGTTTTTTTCTGTTCACTAAAGCATTTAAAGGGGTACTTCCGTGAAAAAGCTTTTTTTTTTTTTTTTTTTTTTTTAAATCAACTGGTGCCAGAAAGTTAAACAGATTTGTAAATCACTTCTATTAAAAAATCTTAATCCTTCCAGTACTTTTTAGGGGCTGTATACTACAGAGGAAATGCTTATCTTTATAGCTTTCTCTGATGACATGACCACAGTGCTCTCTGCTGACATCCCTGTCCATTTTAAGAACTGTCCAGAGCAGGAGAAAATAGCAAACATAGGCTGCTCTGGACAGTTCCTAAAATGGACAGCAGAGGTCAGCAGAGAGCACTGTGGTCATGACATCCGAGAAATCTAAAAAGATAAGCATTTCCTTTGTGGCATATAGACCCTAAAAAGTACTGGAAGGATTAAAGGAGTACTCCAAAGGATAGGGGATAAGATGCCTGATCGCGGGGGGGGGGGTCCCGCTGCTGGGGACTCCCGTGATCTTGCAGGCCGTACCCTGTTAAAATCAGTCCCCGGAGCGTGTTCGCTCCGGGTCTGATTACTGTTGATCACTGGGCCGGAGACGTCACGCCCCCGTGTGACGTCATGCTCCGCCCCCTCAATGCAAGCCTATGGGAGGGGGCGTGACAATGCTCCGGCGTCGTGATCAACAGTAATCAGACCCGGAGCAAACACGCTTCGATGACTGATTTTAACGGGGTGCGGCGTGCAAGATCACGGGGTCCCCAGAGGCGGGACCCCTGTGATCAGGCATCTTATCCCCTATCCTTTGGATAGGGGTGCCGGAGTACCCCTTTAAGATAAATAGAAGTAATTTACAAATCTTCAATGCAGTAAAGAATAGAATAACATCGGCACTCACCGGTCTTCTCTTAAAAAAGGCTTCTTTATTGATACATACTCACAACATGAAATGCAGTAAGGGAGAGGGACCCGTGCAGGGGGGGTACGTAGTAGGCGACAGATTCTGTTTCACTCGTTATACGAGCTTCATCCGGCCATATCTACCTGGATTTCTGTGCTGCTTCTTATACAGGTGGGCGGCCAATCGCAAACGCTCTGGACTGCCCTCCTCCTCTGATGCACCTGGCAGAGGAGGAGGGCAGTCCAGAGCGTTTGCGATTGGCCGCCCACCTGTATAAGAAGCAGCACAGAAATCCAGGTAGATATGGCCGGATGAAGCTCGTATAACGAGTGAAACAGAATCTGTCGCCTACTACGTACCCCCCCTGCACGGGTCCCTCTCCCTTACTGCATTTCATGTTGTGAGTATGTATCAATAAAGAAGCCTTTTTTAAGAGAAGACCGGTGAGTGCCGATGTTATTCTATTCTTTACTGCATTGAAGATTTATACCTTGCTGAAACGTCAGAGCACCACCATATCTCTATCGGTTTATCCAAGTCACACGCCCGCCGTATAATCCAGCCTAGCCAATAGGAGCAGTGCCGAATATCACATCTTCTCTTTGCTAATTTACAAATCTGTTTAACTTTCTGGCACCAGTTGATTTAAAAAAAAAAAAAAAAGTTTTCCACGGGAGTACCCCTTTAAAGGCCTTTTGTATGTTTTACTTCTTAAAAACAAAACACTATATTAATTTTTTTTTTATCTATGTCGGGCTATGTGGGCTTATTTATTTATTTTTATTTTTTTACACGGAGGAGCTTTAGTTTTTATTGCCACTTGTTTTGGAGTGGGATTGGGTACTTTGTTTCTCAAACAGTGTTTAACAAAAGTGATAGATAACATTGTTAATTTATTTAGCGATTTTTTTATTTTTCAATTTTTTTATACTTTATATTTTTCAATTTTTTATACGATCAAAAAGGAAAAGGAGGTGCATTCAATTTGCGTAAGTTATTTCTATACCTTTTTTTTCTTTTAGTTATATCTTTAGACTCCCTAGGACAGTTGTCTCCCAACTGTGGCCTTCCAGATGTTGCAAAACTACAACTCTTAGCATGCCCGGACAGCCGTTGGCTGTCCGGGCATGCTAGGAGTTGTAGCTTTGCAACATCTGGAGAGCAACAGTTTGGAGACCATTGCCCTAGGGGGACTTGTAAAAGAGATGATTGGTTGAACAATATACTGCAATACAATAGTATTGCAGTGTATTGTAATCTGACCAGTCCATTAGTGCACCCTTTAGCAAAAAATAGCAGTTCTAAGATGGTAGGTCTAGGGCCTTCATTAGGCCTATGGCTGCCATCTTAACTGCTCAACACCCATTTTAGCATTAGGTGGTAAGGGGTCAAGGGGACCAGATTTAAGACTAACCATCTACACCTCCCCATCCAATTTCCATTGTGTGAAAACAAAGGATGGGCTGATGTGTGCTACTATAAACCAGTACTGGGAATTAGACCTTTTTTCTGTGTAGGTGTCATAAAGCCAACTGGAGATTACTATGTGGATCACTACCAGATTTTACGCATTCCCACGTGGCGTATTTTGCTGCGTATTTGCTGCGTATTTGGTGCTGCATATTTTCCTACCCATTGACTTCAACAGAGAAAATAAAATACGCAGCAGCAAATACGCAGAAAATACGCCGTGTGGGAATGTACCCTAAATCATAAAGTGGAGTCTGAACAATTGTGCTTTTGACAAGAGAGTGTGGACTTTCCCACAAGGAATCCCCAAGTCACTATACCGAAAGTAGTTTCCGTTAGCAATGGCTGGTGTAGAGTCATGGCACCAAACCAGTGGCCGAATAGAAAAGAAGTCATGGCCGAATAGACAAGCTGGGTCAATTTCAAACATGGCCGGAACAAGACACCTTCGCTGACTTCCAGAAACCAAGTAGAACTATTGTTAAGACTCTATTTGGGTCCCTTAAAAGCCAGGGGCAATAGGGCATTGGCTAAAGGCAAAGGGCACTCCAGTTGAATTTTTTTTTTTTTTTTTTTTAAATCAACTGATTTGTAAATGACTTCTATTAAAAAGAATCTTTACCCTTCCAGTATTTTTTAGAAGCTGTATGCTACATAGGAAATTCTTTTCTTTTTGAATTTCTTTTTTGTCTTGTCCACAGTGCTCTCTGCTGGACGGTGTCAGGAACCGTCCAGAGCAACATAGGTTTGCAATGGGGATTTTCTCCTGCTCGGGACAGTACCTGATAAGGGCATCAGGTGTCAGCAGAGAGCACTGTGGACAGACAGAAAAGAAATTCAAAATGAAAAGAAATTCCCCTGTAGCATACAGCTGCTAAAAAGTACTGAAAGGGTACAGATTTTTTTAATAGAAGCCATTTACAAATCTGTTTAACTTTCTGGCACCAGTTGATTAAAAAAAAAAAAAATAAATGTTTTCCACCGGAGTACTCCTTTAAGGTTTATTGGTGTGTGCTGACCCTAAGGACACAGGCCATTTTGGCCTTAAGGACCAGGCCAATTTTATTTTTGCATATTTGCTTTCTTCTCCACGCCTTCGAAAAATCAAAACTCTCTTGTTGTCCTTTGTAATGACATCACTAATTTTACCATAAAATGTATGGCGCAACCCAAAAAATATTATTTGTGTGGAGAAATTGAAAAAAAAAATACACGATTTTGCGAATTTTGGAAGGTTACGTTTTTTGCCTCGTGATACCACATTTGCACATATATAAAACTTTTAAATCGCTCTTTATTAACTTTTTCTTGAACAAAATGTGACAAAAAAGCAGCAATTTTGGACTTTTTTTTTTACGTTTATGCTGTGCTCCATACGGGATCTTTAACATAATTTTTTGACAGTTTGGACATTTACGCACGTGGTGATACCAAATATGTATTTTTTTTAATGCTTTTTAGGGGTAAAATGGGAAAAAGACTATTTACATTTTTACTTGGGGAGGGGATTTGTCGAATTTTTGTCCTTTTTTTTGGTACACTTTTTATGTCCCTATAGGGGACTATTTATTGCATTCAGTTTATTGCTAATACTGTTCAGTGCTATGCATAGGACATAGTCCTGATCAGAGTTATCGGTGATCTTCTGCTCTGGTCTCCTCGATCTCAGACCAGAGCAGAAGATCCCTGGAGACTGACGGAGGCAGGTGAGGGGATCTCTGTCCTCCATTTTAGATGAACAGATCCTCACGGGCAATGCTGTCATCCAATATAGCGCCGGCATTGCCACAGATACCGTGATCTGTACTAATCATGGCATCTGAGCGGTCAATGGCGGGCATCAGCGCAATCGCTGATGTCCACCATTACCGGCGGGTCCCTGGCTGCCGATTGCAGCCGAGACCTGCCGTGCATGATGCGAGCACCGTTTCAGTGCTTTATTCAACGTAAATGTACATCATGGTGGGTGAAGTTGCACCACACCATGACGTACATTTACGTCATGTGCCGTTAAGGGATTAAGATGGTGGGAGCCAGGACGTGCATGGGATCTAAAGAAAGGGTAGAGAGATGGAGCAGGAGAGCAGCGGTGGGGAACAGGATGTTGGGTACCAGAACAGGCGAGATGGTGAATTATTATGTCATACCACATTATGCGTAAAGAATTTTGCTGTATTGGATCTCTAAACACGCATCATTCACTTTATCATAAAATATTCAACACATATATTATCTACTGTTTTACAACCCCCAAGAAACTCTTTATAATTCTTATTATTAGAAGTGCACCGATGTCCTGGGTCTGCGTGTTCAGCACAGAATGATCTTCGGAGAATTTTATGTATATCGTATACACCTGAAAAGTATCATTTTCCCAGAAAACATTTATGTGGTAGGATATAAAGCAGAGAAATGTACCCCTTGCGGTGCAGTCTGATGTGTTATACCTACCATAAAAATGTCTACTACAAAATGGCTTCTCAATTCCCCGTACCAGATGGTTGGAATCAATTATCAGTTCAGGCGTATGTACAAAAGTTTAACTACATTTTCCATCAATTTGATTGTACCGCACCTTTCCCTGGTGGTCTGACCAACAAATTCATTCTATGTCTCGTCTCATCATCGGATGCAGCAAGTGTCTTGTTTATACAATATACAGACATATGCCTAATGTTGCAGCACAATGCAAAAAACATAGTTCATTTATTTATTATGATTTTTTATAATATTTTTAATGGGACCACTCAGCATGAAGGGAGTACAGACTAGATTGGCATATAGAGTAGTATATAGACTAGATTGGCATCTTAGGCCCCTATTTACTCCACCAGGTTCTCAGGACTATAATACTTCACACAGGCCTCAACTCCTAATTCAGCTTCCCCTGGAGACCAGGAAGGTGTCTCACTCGTCCCCATCCTCTTTAGGACCCTTTATCTATGGTCTTTGGGCCCACTCTACAAAGCAATATTCCAAATACCAAATCCAGTTCTCAAGGATCTAAACTCCTTTGCCTTATAGTTTTTCTCCATTCCCCACAGAACTGGCTTATGATGTCTGACTGGACCCAGCCCTATCATGTGACTTAACCAAGGATTTGTACCTGACTACGATGTAACCACCAGCAATTCAAAGTGCCAGCCCCTTTAAAGGAGGAACCAATGTCTGTCTAAGTTCCTGGTCAGCCCAGTGCACATGCACCGGGATAGACAGAAGCAGATTAGAAAGAGCTTTTGACCTTACAAAAGATGTCTAGATCCTACTACAACTGAGTCAGTCAGGACACTGATCAAGAGAGAAGTGCCAGTGTGAGCAGCAGCAGCAGAGGGAACATCTGCAGTTCCTTTACCCAGAACATGACCACATTCTATGGACCAGAAGCATGGGCCATGGAAAATTGCATGTGCCTAAACAGTTCCGTGCAGATATATTAATCAGCTCCTCAAATAGACTGTTTGATGCTCAAATTTAGAGACCATTATCTTTATCAGACATTGTTTTTCATATGCTAATACTGCCAAACATGTTGTTGCCATTGTTTTTTCCCCCCTAAATGATCAGTAAGAGTTAAAAACACAAATTGGTGTCTGGTCATTGTCACCCAAAGATTTTACACCTCTTGCAGGCTTCCCTAGCTTGAGCTCAATACCACTTACCTCTTCAGCCTCTATATGCAGCTAAAGTATATGGGTTCCTTAAGCATTTTTCTACAGTATTTGAGTGGAATGAGTGTAGACCCCTACATGGTTGATATAGGTGAGAAGGGGATCGATGGCACTGTCCATGTAGTTAGGATCAATCGTATGAGATGCGAGAGTATTAACAATACAGTCCGGACAAAATATAAATGAGTCCATATCGGAGGTGCTAGGACGTACAAAAAAAGCAAGTGTCAGCAAAAAAAATCCGGTATAGAAGAAACGAAATACTCCTGCACTCACCACTAGGCTGTGGACTCTACGTTCCTCTCATGGAAATAACCGGGGACACCGGGCTGCAGATAGTGTGCGCTGAGCGCACACTATCTGCAGCCCGGTGTCCCCGGTTATTTCCATGAGAGGAAAGTAGAGCCCACAGCCTAGTGATGAGTGCAGGAGTATTTCGTTTCTACTATACCGGATTTATTCCCAAAATGGTTGATCCAGCTTGTATTTGGATTTTTTGTCTTGTTTTATCCTTTGGTGTAGCCATCTTCTCTCATTTTGTCTTGTCTTTCCATTGGTGTAGCCATCTTCTCTCATCTTGTCTTGTCTTTCCATTGGTGTAGCCATCTTCTCTCATCTTGTCTTGTTTTTCCATTGGTGTAGCCATCTTCTCTCATCTTGTCTTGTCTTTCCATTGGTGTAGCCATCTTCTCTCATCTTGTTTTGTCTTTCCATTGGTGTAGCCATCTTCTCTCATCTTGTTTTGTCTTTCCATTGGTGTAGCCATCTTCTCTCATCTTGTTTTGTCTTTTCATTGGTGTAGCCACCTTCTCTCATCTTGTCTTTCCACTATTGACCCCTGGCCTGGACATTTTATTATTCCTCTATGACCTCTACTGGATTTTGTATTCTTGTTTGATCTTCTGGTTTTGACCCATGGCTCTGACTGATTATGTTCTTGTGCCTGTATTACTGCTGTGACTGCCGCCTATCAGCAACTCCTCTGGGGATCCAACCAGGTAGGTCCAGACTTCCATGAGGAAATTCCTAGTGAAGATGCTTTCACTACACTTTTTTTTAGTCAGCACCAGGCTGATAGCAGTTCCAATGTTCCATGTTCCAAGGTACACCTACCCTACAGCTACATTATCCCATATATATGATATATGGGGTTTTGGGACATTATGGAGAAGTCATTCCATTGTTTTAATTGAGGAATCCTGTTTCCTAAGCATAGACTTTGTAATGGAGACGACTTACCTTATGTTCCTGTCAGTTTCGACAGTCGGTATTGAGTTAATGATATAATTATCTTACTCACATTTAAGGTGATTACTTCTCCACAGGAAGGAATACAGCAGGGGACAATAATAATGGAAGAAATCCATAACCCATTTGCCTCTGAATGTATGACTTATGGAACTGATGTGACATCAACATTTTGATTGCATTTTTTTTCACAAAAAAAAAAGCTCTAAACACATCCTGCTTCCCCTCTTTCTACTCAATAAACAGTATCAATAAATGATTGGAAGTAAATATCATTAGAGATGATCCATTTGTCATACTGTAGACCCCATAAATGGCATCTGTAAAATATCCAATGACTACAGGCCCGGAGAATACCGATAGGGCGCCCCTTAAAAATAGGTGATTGGTCCTGACGGCTAAGTAGTAGATGCACCATAATTTCTGCCTTCCTACTCGGATCAGCACTTTGAGTTGCGCCCACTTCTTGTCAATTATTAGGGCTTTGTTTGTCTGATGGTTGATATTCTTTTAAAGGAAATCTGTCATCAGTTTCACCTGCACTAACCTGTCAGTACAGACAGGTAGTGCAGCTGACACTGATGACAACGGTACTTACCTTATCCCGTTTCATGCTGTCATTCTCCGACAATCCTCTTCGGTATCTTCAGCTCTGGGCCCGACATGGAGCATGGGCGGAACTTAGTGACGTCAACGCTGCTGTTCTCTGCTGGGTCCCACTGCTAGCAAACAACAGCGGTGACATCACTAAGCTCCGCCCATTCTCCAAGTCGAGCTGAAGATACCGAAGAGGATTGACAGAACGACAGCACAGAACACGACAAGGTAAGTACCGTTGTCATCAGTGTCACCTGCACTACCTGTCTGTACCGACAGATGACAGATTTATTTTAAAGAGTACCTGTCACGAAGTAATGCCCCTCCCTGTACATTCCCACCACCCAGATAACCCTCCACCAGCCTTTATTTTAAATTTTCGTTTTTTTTTCTTTTTTTTAAAACATTTTTGGCCCTTTCTTTGGCCCCTTTTTTTTTGGTTTACTGCATGTGAGCATCGGCGGGTGGGAGGGGGCATTCCCTAGCAGGCGCGAAGCACTAGGAGGGCAGCATAGAAGAGTCACAGCCTGTTCTCGCTCCTTTCCTCTCTGCATGTGTATCACAGAGAGAGGGGGGATTAGAGCAGAACTGCTGTGATTGGTTGCACACAGCATTTACTCTGCCCGGCATGATTGACAAGGCAGAGAGCGAATGCAGTGTATAGAGGAGGTCCCGCCCAAACTTCCTGACTTTGGTCTCATACCCGGCAAGCAAGAGAACAAAAGTCAGGTCTGCTGGAGACACTGAATTTATATAGTTAAAAAAATTTCATTAAAGTATATTAGAAATATTTTTATAATAAGTTAAGGAAGAACATTTTAAATGTAACATTTAATGACAGTGCCCAGTTAAGCTTGTCATCATCATGAAAGACTTGACTTGGATTAGATTGTCTATAGGAGGAGCTCTAAACTAAACTCTTACTTTACCCACATTCTAGTGGCACTTAGTGTCCGAATTAGTGATGAGCGGCATTGGTTATATTCGAATTTGCGATATTTCGCGCATTTATAGACGAATATTCGCCCTATATTCGAAAATTTTGTGTATTCATTATATTCGCATATTCACATATTCGCGTATTCGAGGAAGAAAATAGTGATGGGGAGGGCAACTTTACTATTGGTTGCTAGGGATGTTGTTGATAACCTCTGACAAGTGTATTTGCATCATTGTAATTGGCTCACAAGTGAAAAGAAGGAATATGCACATATGCGGAAAAAAAGGGAATATTCGTGATTTCGAATATATAGTGAATATATTCGCAATATTTGTGAATTCGCGAATTTGCGATAAAAATTTGAAATGCAAATATTTGCGCCCAACACTAGTCCTAATCAGGGGTCAAGTCCTGAGAAATAAGTCTGGGAACTCACCCAAAATTTCCACTCAAGGGATGGTCCTGCAGGACTCCTACTAATGGGAACAGTGGTCTTGCTGTGAAAAAAAAGTGCATGATTTGCATTCCCATGTGTTCCTGCAGGACTTGAGCCCTGGTCCTAATGCATGCTGTAACCTAACACATATTAGTGCTATCCAGTGCTGTCAACTCCATCCTTCCCCCAGCAGCAGAGTCCAGTAGTGGAACCTTTTCTAAACACAAATAAAACATAGAAAACTTCATTTTTTTTAAACACTCCTTATAGAAAATAAAAAAAAATCTTTCTAATGTACTTTGCTTTAAAAAAAAAAAAACAATGAAGTTTTCTATGTTTTATTTGTGTTAAGAAAAAAAGGTGTCTCCCTAATTGTCCAGAGTACATTTCAACTCTTGCACAGACTTTGGACTCCGGCTGGCCTGGCAGAAGTCCAAAATTTGGAAATGCTAAGGGGGTTGTGTGCAGCCTTAGCCAATCACAGCTCTCCTCACACTGAACTGCTCTGGGCTGTGTGTAGCAGAGTGAGGGAGGAAGTTCTCCCCTGTATGGATAGAGAAGTTCTCCGTCTGCTGGGGAATGCCCCTTCCCAATCTGTGAATCTGAGACTGAGCAGAAAATACAGAGAAATATCAAGGTAGAAAACTAAAAAATTATAAAAATAAAGTCAGGGGGTGGTTTATCATGATGGGGCAGTGACCTGGGAGGATTATAAAATGTAACAAAATCATGAGAGGTACTCTTTAAGGACAGGTGTAGAGAAATTTTAATATCTCTTTGCAAAAATTAATGGTTGGGACAAGAGTTTTCTTAGATTCTGCATCTGACCTTGTTATGACTTTGAGGATCCATTATCAAGACTCACGAAACTAGGAAATAGCTATAGACACATGTCGGCCCATTAAAGGGATTGTTTCTCATGAAGCAGCTGTCTGTACATCAGCAGATTATGGTGGGCCCTGCTTCTCTAGCCCCTAGGGGAAGTTATTTCTGAATAATTAATTCTCTTGTATCATTACATAACATTACATGTCAGCCATCCAAATTAATGTCTGATTGTGTAATGTATGGATGGCTGGATCTCCTGGCTCATAGAGGGGTCCGGAAGAACCCCCCCCCCCCCCCCTACACCCTAAGGGGGCATATGAATAGGGGATGTTTATAAGTCAAGCTATAATAAATATGTATACAAGTAATCAACAATATATCCTTTTCCATTGCTCTCATATTCATAAAACTTAATTGAACTTAGAATAGCGCAGCACAAATCCACCAAATGTATCAAAGCAAAAATTAATATCCCTTTAAATTACAGCATTGACATCGACCACATCTACAAATGGTGATGAGATTACTTCCATCATAACATGGATATAGCTCACTAATTCATTGTTATTGTAATTAGATAAAGCACCAGAGATACAATTATTTCATTATCTAACCATACTGTACGCCCAGAATATGCACAGAATTAGATTAATCCTTATGGGATAGAATGGAAAAACACTGGAATTTGTTTACCAAAATGCAACATGAGATCAGGTGATTTATATTATTGTTGTTAAAAAAATACTTATTGTAAAGGACTGCGCCACTGCATATTTATATTATACTATCTCATTCTGCACATCTATCTATCTATCTATCTATCTCATATTTATCTATCTATCTCATATCTATTTTTCTATCTATCTATCTGTCTATCTCATATCTATCTATCTATCTGTCTATCTCATATCTATCTATCTAATATCTATCTATCTGTCTATCTCATATCTGTCTATTTATCTCATATCTATTTATCTATCTATCTCATATCTATCTATCTCATATCTATCTATCTATCTCATATCTATCTATTTCATATCTATCAATCTATCTCATATCTAAATATTTATTTCATATCTATCAATCTATCTCATATCTATCTATCTCATATCTATCTATCGATCTAGCTCATATCTATCTCATATCTATCTATCTATCTATCTATCTGTCTCATATCTATCTATCTCATATCTATCTCATATCTTTCTATCTCATATCTATCTATCTCATATATATCTATCTATCTATCTCATATCTATCTATCTATCTAATATCTGGCTCATATCTATCTATCTATATATCTATCTATCTATCTCATATCTATCTATCAATCTCATATCTATATATCTCATATCTATCTATCTATCTATCTGTCTCATATCTATCTATCAATCTCATATCTATTTATCTATCTATCTATCTATCTCATTTCTATCTATCTCATATCTATCTATCTATTTATCTATCTATCTCATATCTATCTATATCATATCTATCTATCTCATATCTATCTATCTTTCAATCTCATATCTATCTATCTATCTATCTAATATCTATCTATCTATCTATCTATCTATCTATCTAATATCTATCTATCTATCTCATAGCTATATATCTATCTATCTATCTATCTCATATCTATCTATCTCATATCTATCTATCTATCTATCTATCTCATATCTATCTATCTATCTATCTATCTATCTATCTCATATCTATTTATCTATCTCATATCTATCTATCTATGTCATATCTATCTATCTATCTATCTCATATCTATCTATCTATCTATCTATCTCATATCTATTTATCTATCTCATATCTATCTATCTATGTCATATCTATCTATCTTACTAGTTATTCCAGCTTTCTATAATGTCCGTTTTGAAAAGTTTTTAGGTATGAATAGAGAAGGAAACATCATTATTCTTCCCATCAAAATGACAGAACCCGACAGGCGTCATTATAAAGTTCTGTTCATGTTGCTATTGTTGTTTCGGAAACCATGACGGCAGTGCCGGGTCTGTTAAACAACGGTAACTATGGTAACTAATGGTTTGACAGACCCCATTGACTTACACTGTGTTCGTACTATTGTGAGAGGTTTGGAGCTTCCATTGGTAGTTCCACCAGATTTAGTGCAGAATGCAGCTTTATGGTTCACGTCAAAAAGACAGACACTTAGAGGGAGCCCATTATACACAAGAGAGTCCATCAGATGGATCCAGGGGAACTTGTCACATAAACCTAGAGCCGGCCCTGCTCATATATATCTATCTATTTATCTACAGGGCCAGCTATGTATATAGGCAAAATAGGCAGCTGCCTAGAGCGCACTCCTGATGGGGGTGCAGCTCTGTTCGCCACAAGAAAGTTAGGCAGCCATTATCTGAACCACTCACGTAACCAGCTCAGCCAGCAGCACCACGGAAATCCCCGCTTTTATGTGTGTCAGCCCAGTAGTAAGGTAAGTACACAAGGAGGAGGTTTGTAACAGTGTGTCACCCCAGTAGTAAGAGGATTACATGAGGAGGAGGTTTGTTACAGTGTGTCACCCCAGTAGTAGGTGAATACATAAGGAGATTTGTTACAGTGTGTCACCCCAGTAATAGGTGATTACATAAGGAGGCTTGTTACAGTGTGTCACCCCAGTAGTAAGGAGATTACATGAGGAGGAGGTTTGTTACAGTGTGTCACCCTAGTAGTAAGGAGATTACATGAGGAGGGGGGTTGTTACAGTGTGTCACCCCAGTAGTAAGGTAATTACATGAGGAGGAGGCTTGTTACAGTGTGTCACCCCAGTAGTAAGAAGATTACATGAGGAGGAGGTTTGTTACAGTGTGTCAACCCAGTAGTAAGTTGGGGTGTGTCAATGGGCGGAGTCAAGGGGGCGGCAAAATTAGCTTTTGCCTAGGGTGGCAAAAATCCATGCACCACCCTTGTTTATTTATCATTAGGTATTAATACCACTGATGACCTCAAGTGTAGGTTCATTTTTTGTCAAACTTTTGAACAAAAAGGAAAGTGAAAGTATTTTCTCCACACTACTTTTTATTGATCCTTAAGATACATATTTCAATATGGATCCTTGAGGCTGGTCTACCATCTTATGTCCTGTTTCTTACATGAACCAGGGATCCCTCGCCTCCAGTCTGCCAGGATATTCTTCAGGGCATCATTTGACGACTGCGACCTAGGAATTCCTTTGGAGCAAATATCACATCACATTGGGGCATATGGGTTAAAGGGGTACTCCGGGTTAAAGGGGTACAAACTGTTCCAAATGCTGGAGCTGGGAGCTCGTGACATCACAGCCCCACCCCCTTATGATGTCACGCACCGCCCCCTCAATGCAAGTCTCTTGGAGGGGGCGTGACGGCTGTCACGCCCCCTCCAAGGGACTTGCATTGAGGGGGCTGTGCGTGACATCATTGGGGGGGGGGCGGGGCTATGACGTCACAAGCTCCCGGTTCCAGTGTTCGGAACAGTTTGTTCCAAACGCTGAGCAGTGGAGTACCCCTTTAAGATCAAAGCTTTCTTAGGGTCTGCACCCCACTGGACTGATGACAAGGAAGGTGAAAGGCTACATTTTTGCTACAATAGTCAACTATTAGTTGATTACTCATTATTGAAATTGTCAATATATTTGATGAATTTTTTGGCTCTTTAGCCGTAAAATATATAATTTCCATCAAAATCATCTTCACACCATATGCTAGAAAGATGCCACATTGCTGCTATCTCCTCCCCATGTGGGATTTCTCCAGAAAGACACATAATCGGTCTCTGGGCCTCAGCATGGTGTCCTATTGTGTCAGAGACTGCAGATGTGGCAGCAGCTGGACTCAGTGTGACTGTCAGTCTCGACCACTAGAGAATTTCCTAGAAGAGCGAGTACTTTGCATAATGTCCAGTGGTGTGGAACGTTGATAAATAAAAACTCAACAAGCGTTCTCGGATATCGGGAGTGGATCTCGTCAAGTGCATTATTTTCATGTCGCGGAGGCAGGTAGCACAGATAGTGCCCCCTCAGCAAGGCCTGTCGGAATGAGCAATGGGTCTCCATGGAAGACGGATCGGTGACATTGACACAAGTGATGGATTGAACGTGTGAGCTGTAACTCCTTGAACCGTGATGACTCGTGTTCGGAAAAAGCTACAAGGATACAGATCTGCATTTTTTTTATAGTCATATCGATCTATTAGGAAGAGGTTAGCGGTTTCTCCCAACCTGCAACCTAGTTGGCCATTTTAGATAACTTCATAAGAAATGACTAAAATAAATATAAGCTTATTGTAGGTGTGAAGCACTTGGGTAAACAAGGCCTGAGAATCCATCGGACCCCCCAACAATCAAATGGGATTTTGGAAGAAATCTGGTAGAAAGTGTTTAAAGGGGTACTCAGCTATCATGCCCCATGAGGGGGCGGGGCTATGGTGTCACGAGCTGCCGTTTGTTCCAAACGCTGAGCAGTGGAGTACCCCTTTAACACTACTGTGGTGTCCCGGTACAGGACCTTGTCCTGTCCCTGTCTAAAGTCCCCTCAGCTAGAGTCCCTCCATTTCCACAGGGCTCTCCTGCAGGGCTTACACCTTGTTCGCCTCACATAAATCTGTTACTGTATATTATTTAAAGTATTTAGAGATAATCTAAATGTAAAGGACCTTCCTAGGTCATGTGATATGTTATAATGGTTGTACAGATATTTAGGACCTTCCTGGGTCATGTGGTAATGTCATGGGATGTACCCAGAGTTCTCTGGGTTCAGGACCTACAGGCTTTGCAGCCAATGGGATTAGTCCAGCCCTTTTGGATATATATGGGGCTGTAGTCACAACATTCTTTCTCTTGTTTCCTGCTCATCATCCCGTACACTTCAGCCATACCAATTCAAGCCCAATTGCAACTAGGCCAAAGCCTAAAGGACCAACAACCACTAAAACCGTGAGTTATAAAGCTCAACCTACCAATCCTGTGTGACTACTATTCCACTCAAATCTTATAATTAGTAGCACAGTGGCCTGCTAAAAGCTACAAGTCCCAGCAAAGCCTATGAGGAACCTGCATCCCGGGTACCTCAAGAGAAACTGTACAATTGTAAATACTGTTTGCATAAAAGTTCAAGTTCAATTTCAAAAGTTTCCAGTTATCTCATAAAATCTGCTGTTGACATTCCGTTTGTTATCCCTGCCATTTGTGGCCTTTGGCGGCAGGACCTCCAATACTAAGCAAACCTCACCATGGCATCACGACAAGTAAGGGTTAACACCACCAGACCCTGTAATATCATTGCAACACCCCAGGCACCACACTACCATAGCACTACTATAGGGGAAACTAAGCATTACAATGTTCCCATAAAAATCAATGGGTTGTTTGCGTAATTCAGGGAAGGACAGGTCCTCCAGAGTAAAGAGATACTTTTTGTAACCATAGAAACATAGAATGTGTCGGCAGATAAGAACCATTTGGCCCATCTAGTCTGCCCAATAATCTGAATCCTATGAATAGTCCCTGGCCCTATCTTATATGAAGCATAGTCTTATGCTTATCCTATGCATGTTTAAACTCCTTCACTGTGTTTGCAGCTACCACTTCTGCAGGAAGGCTATTCCATGCATCCACTACCCTCTTAGTAAAGTAATAATTCCTGATATTACTTTTAAACCTTTGCCCCTTAACCATTTTCTATATTGGCAAAGTGATAAGGATCCTGTACAGGGACCACTCCTCAATCTATGATGAAGTTGGATTTCATGAAAATATAATAAAAAAGATATTTTATTCCTCAAGCACTAGCCACATGTTTCTTCGATGGATTGTTTGATGCAGCAAAAGTAGTCACTGTCGTTTCATGCATGAGCTTTAGTTGTTTTACTTTTCCATGGCTATTTAAGGGGCTCCAAAACACCTTTTTGCCAGTTGGAATTGCTCCCGAAGGGATGACCATGCATTGGTATTGATCTCAGTACAGAGGTTAATGCCGTTGCATGGTCATCCTTTGGATGCAATTCCGACCGTTCAAAAGACGTTTTCTGGCCAAAAATTATTGATGGCCTATCCCACCTAAATAAATGGTACAGAGCTGAGGCTTCTATTTTCTATACATTGGTGATGTGTCAATCAACTGATGCTGATTAGGGTGCTGAGTTATGGTCCCCACCGGTCAACTATCGACGGATTATTCTATGGATAGGTCATCAAGAATTTTTAGACACAGTTCGTAGAAAGCCAGCACGGCACTGCTTCCCTATTTGAGTGTAGAACAATGATGAAATGGCAGACTTGGACTAGGAATGCTGGAGGTGGTGCTCTGATTAACAATAGTACATGAAAACGTTTCAAAGAAGCAGGAAAATAATCGGCAACTCACCGCAACCGGCTGAATAAATCTTCTTTTATTTCATACTCACAAATATGTTACATGGGAAGAGGGTAATGGGGGGGACACAGGATGGCGACCAAGTTCCGTTTCGCACGGTGATCGTGCTTCCTCCGGCCATGCCTGTTACGCCGAGCGCTCCGGGTCCCCGTTCCTCCCCGGAGCGCTCGCCTCATCCTCGTTGCTGCAGCGCCCCGGTCAGATCCACTGACCGGGTGCGCTGCGGTCCCGCCTCCAGCCGGGATGCGATTCGCGATGCGGGTGGCGCCCGCTCGCGATGTGCACCCCGGTCCCCGTACCTGACTCGCTCTCCGTCGGTCCTGTCCCGGCGCGCGCGGCCCGCTCCCTAGGGCGCGCGCGCGCCGGGTCTCTGCGATTTAAAGGGCCAGTGCACCTATGATGGTGCCTGGCCCAATCTTCCAATTAGCTTAATTAGTTTCCACCTGTGCACTTCCCTATATCACCTCACTTCCCCTGCACTCCCTTGCCGGATCTTGTTGCACTTGTGCCTAGTGAAAGCGTTCCCTTGTTTGTTCCTAGCCCGTGTTCCTGACCTCCAGCCGTTGCCCCTGACTACGATCCTTGCCGCCTGCCCCCGACCTTCTGCTACGTCCGACCTTGCTTCTGCCTACTCCCTTGTACCTCGCCTATCTTCAGCAGTCAGAGAGGTGAGCCGTTGCTAGTGGATACGACCTGGTCACTACCGCCGCAGCAAGACCATCCCGCTTTGCGGCGGGCTCTGGTGAAAACCTGTAGTGGCTTAGTACCGGTCCACTAGCGCGGTCCTCGCCATCCCTCTCTGGCACAGAGGATCCACTACCTGCCAGCCGGCATCGTGACAGTAGATCCGGCCATGGATCCCGCTGAAGTTCCTCTGCCAGTTGTCACCGACCTCCCTACACTGGTCGCCCAGCAAGCCCTAAAGATCGCCCAGCGAAATCAACAGCTGGCATACTTGACCTCCGTGACACTGCATCTTCAGTCACAGATACAGCAAATTCAGTCACAGCTACAGCTGCAACAACCATCTCCTCCGCCGGCTCCTGCAACTCCTCCGCAGCAACCGGCCGCTCCTAACCCCTGCTTGTCCCTGCCGGACAAATTTGATGGGGTCCGCAATGATCCTGCCACAGCCACAGTCCAGTCCTACTTCGCTGAGGTCCGTGGTGTCTTCGAGGAGCCTGCCCGAGCCTCTTCTGCCAAGACTGCCCTGCTGAACCTGGTCCAGGGTGTTTCTTCCGTTGGCGAGTACGCCATTCAGTTCCGTGCTCTTGCTTCCGAGTTGTCCTGGAATAGTGAGATTCTCTGCGCGACCTTTAAAAAAGGCCTATCCAGCAACATTAAAGATGTTCTGGCCGCACGAGAAACTCCTGCTAACCTGCATGAACTCATTCATCTTGCCACTCGCATTGACATGCGTTCTTCCGGATGGCGTCTGGAGCTCCGCCTGGATATGGACTTTGTTCGCACGAGGCGTTTTTTCTCCCCGGCTCCTCTCTCCTCTGGTCCTCTGCAATCCGTTCCTGTGCTTCCCACCGCGGAGGCTATGCAAGTTGACCGGTCTCGCTTGACACCTCAAGAGAGGACACGACGCCGCATGGAGAATCTTTGCCTGTACTATGCCGGTACCGAACACTTCCTGAAGGATTGTCCTATCCGTCCTCCCCGCCTGGAAAGACGTACGCTGACTCCGCACAAAGGTGACACAGTTCTTGATGTCAACTCTGCTTCTCCACGCCTTACTGTGCCTGTGCGGATATCTGCCTCTACCTTCTCCTTCTCTACTATGGTCTTCTTGGATTCCGGATCTGCAGGAAAATTTTTTTTGGCCTCTCTTATCAACAGGTTCTACGTCCCTGTGACCAGTCTCGCCAGACCCCTCTACATCTATTATATTAACAATGAAAGATTGGACTGTCTCATGCGTTTCCGCACAGAACCCCTCCTAATGTGCATCGGACCTCATCACGGAAAAATTGACTTTTTTTTCCTCAGGTTCTTTGGCCCCAAGAAGAGGGGGAGACCCAAGGGGGGGGGTACTGTTACGCCGAGCGCTCCGGGTCCCCGTTCCTCCCCGGAGCGCTCGCCTCATCCTCGTTGCTGCAGCGCCCCGGTCAGATCCACTGACCGGGTGCGCTGCGGTCCCGCCTCCAGCCGGGATGCGATTCGCGATGCGGGTGGCGCCCGCTCGCGATGCGCACCCCGGTCCCCGTACCTGACTCGCTCTCCGTCGGTCCTGTCCCGGCGCGCGCGGCCCCGCTCCCTAGGGCGCGCGCGCGCCGGGTCTCTGCGATTTAAAGGGCCAGTGCACCTATGATGGTGCCTGGCCCAATCTTCCAATTAGCTTAATTAGTTTCCACCTGTGCACTTCCCTATATCACCTCACTTCCCCTGCACTCCCTTGCCGGATCTTGTTGCACTTGTGCCTAGTGAAAGCGTTCCCTTGTTTGTTCCTAGCCCGTGTTCCTGACCTCCAGCCGTTGCCCCTGACTACGATCCTTGCCGCCTGCCCCCGACCTTCTGCTACGTCCGACCTTGCTTCTGCCTACTCCCTTGTACCTCGCCTATCTTCAGCAGTCAGAGAGGTGAGCCGTTGCTAGTGGATACGACCTGGTCACTACCGCCGCAGCAAGACCATCCCGCTTTGCGGCGGGCTCTGGTGAAAACCTGTAGTGGCTTAGAACCGGTCCACTAGCGCGGTCCTCGCCATCCCTCTCTGGCACAGAGGATCCACTACCTGCCAGCCGGCATCGTGACAATGCCATTATATGGAAATATAAAAACAGTGATACCCAATATGTTTATTTTTATTTTTTATATATATATGGAAAATGGGAAAAGGGGGATGATTTGGACTTTTAATATGGAAATGGTTAATGTGTTGTTGTTTTTTTAAACTTTATTAAACTTTTTTTTTTTTTTTTTTTTTACAATTTATGGGTCCCTATGGAGAATTTTAGGAGGAATCATTACATTCCTCATACAGATCAATGCAGTTCTATTGAACTCTATTGATCTGTGTGCTCTGCACTCCATTGATAAAGCCTCATCCAGCCAGGGTCTTTCAATGACAGAGCCACAGACACCAGGAAACAAGAGCTAAGCCCTCCGGCTACCTCTACAGTGAATTGCCCTCCCGCGGTCATGCTGCGTGAGTGGGGCGATCCACCCCATTAATGCACCAGGGATGGTTTAAAGCTCCCTTTAGACGCTCCTGTCAGCTTTGACAGCGGTGATCTAAAGGATTAATAGCTGGCTGTGGCGATCACTGCATCCTCAGCTACTGATATCATCCTGCATACTGATATCAGCTGGGAGCCGCCGGGTATGGAGCGGGCTCAAGTCGGGAGCCCCCACCTATACACTCTATACACATGGGTAACAAAGGGGTAAAAAAAATAGATATGTGGCTGCTACAAGGATATAAAAAATTTAACCTGGTACCTGGCATTTATAAAAACTTTTGATATGTCATAGAGACAAAGCTTTTATCAGTCAGGATCTGAATGTTTATAGTGTTCAGACTAAAATGTGCGTAATGTCTTTCCTTGTTTTACCGGCAGGGAGGGGGGACGACATTCCACACATTTTAAGCCGTGTGAATATAGCCTTACATTACATTACATAGGGGATAAGATGTCTGATCACGGGGGTCCCGCCGCTGGGGACCCCCAGGATGTCCGCTGCAGCACCCCTCTATCATTACTGCACAGAGCAAACTCACTCTGTGCCTAATGATCGGCAATACAGGGGCCAGAGCATCGTTATGTCACGGGTCCCCCCCCCCCCCCCCCGTGACATCACAGCCCGCCCCCTCAATTCAAGTCTATGAGAGTATTGAGGGGGCATGGCATTAAGGGGGCATGGCCGTGACATTGAGGGGGCGGAGCCGTGACGTCACAATGCTCCGGCCCCCGGTCATTACGCAGAGAGCGAGTTTGCTCTGTGCAGTAATGATAGCGCAGTGCTGCAGCGGAGATCCCGGGGGTCCCCAGCAGCGGAACCCCGGCAATCTGACATCTTATCCCCTATCCTTTGGATAGGGGATAAGATGCTAGGGGCGGAGTACCCCTTTAAGGACCAGAGCATTATCTGCACATCTGGTCACTTTAAACATTAATAACTCTGGGATGCTTTTCCTAATCATTCTGATGATTCTGAGATTGTTTTTTCGTGACATATTCTACTTTATGTTAGTGGTAAATTGTCATCGATACTTGCATCATTTCTTGGTAAAAAATTCCAATATTTCATGAAAATTTTTCTAACTTTTAAGCTCTCTGCTTGTAAGGAAAATGGACATCCCAAATAAATTATATATTGATTCACATAAACAATATGTCTACTTTATATTTGCATCATAGAGTTGACATGTTTTTACTTTTGGAAGACACCAGAGGGCTTCAAAGTTCAGCAGCAATTTTCACGAAATTTTCCAAAATCAGAATTTTTCATGGATCAGTGCAGTATTGTAATGGATTTGAAGGGCCTTCATATCAGAAATAACCCATAAATGACCCCATGATAAAAACTGCAACCCTCAAAGTATTCAAAATGACATTCAGAAAGTTTGTTAACCCTTTAGGTGTTTCACAGGAATATCTGTGAAACAATCTGTTAAATAATCTTCATTTTTTTACACTCGCATGTTCTTGTAGACCCAGTTTTTGTATTTTTACAAGGGGTAAAAGGAAAAAAAGCCCCCCAAAATTTGCAACCCAATTTCTCACGAGTAAGGAAATACCTCATATGTGGATGTAAAGTGCTCTTTGGGTGCACTAGAGGGCTTAGAAGGGAAGGAGCGACAATGGGATTTTGGAGAGTGAATTTTGCTGATATGTCTTTTGGGGGGCATGTCCCATTTATGATGCCCCTATGGTGCCATAACAGCAAAAAATAATAATAAATAAATAAAATAAACCACATAGCATACTATTTCTGAAACTACACCCAACAAGTGGTCCATTGAGCCTTAACGCCCCACAGGTGTTTGTCGATTTTTCGGTAAATTCGAATGTGTAAATGAAATTTATTTTTTTCACTTAAATGCAATTTTTTTCCCCAAATTTTTACAAGATAAAGTAGGAGAAAATGCCCCCCAAAATTTGTAACCCCATTTCTTCTGAGTATGGAAATACCCCATATGTGGACGTCATGTGCTCTGCTGGCGCACTACAATGCTCAGAAAAGAAGGAGTCACATTTGGCTTTTTGAGAGAGAATTTTGATGAAATGATTTTTGGGGGGCATGTCACATTTAGGATGCCCCTATGGTGCCATAACAGCAAAAAAAAAAAAAGGCATACTATTTGGGAAACTTCACCCCTAAAGCAACGTAACAAGGGGTCCAGTGAGCCTTAACACCCCACAGGTGTTTGACGACTTTTCGATAAATTTGGATGTGTACATTTTTTTTTTTTTTTTTTTACTAAAATGCAGTCCCCCCACCCCCCCCCCCCCCCCAAAGTACAATTTTTACAAGGGGTAATAGGAGAAAATGCCCCCCAAAATTTGTAACCTCATTTCTTCTGAGTATGGAAATACCCCATATGTGGACATCATGTGCTCTGCAGGCGCACTACCATGCTCAGAAGAGAAGGAGTCACATTTGGCCTTTGGAGAGAGAATTTTGCTGAAATAGGGGAGGGGATGTGTGTGTGGGGGGGGAGGGGGGAAGTGTGTATGTGTGTGTGTGCTTGGGTGCAAACTATATAATGGTGTGTGATTATAAGTCACACACCGTTATATTTCAACAGAAAAAAAAACGCTGCGGGCCCCCCCCCACAAAAAAAAGGGTGGCATATCGCAGCACCCTGAACTCCTAATAGGGCCCGGGCCACACTAAAAAAAAATGTGTAGCGGACACTTAGGGACCTATTAAAAACTTTTTTTTTAACACCCTCACTATCTTTCCCTCACTTTATCTGTCCCTGCACTAAGGATGGCAGGAGGCCACTTTCTCTGCCCTGGTCACAGATCTTCGCAGTGGGGGGTCCCTGGCACCTTCTCTCAGCTCTGCCCGTTGACTGAGATCGGTGGGCTGGCAGAGCTGAGAGATGAAGACATTAACCCCTCCTCTGCTGGCTGCTATTGGTTGGACAGCTGGGGAGGTGACATGATCACCAGCTCCCCCCAGGATCAGGAGGTGATTATAATATACCATCGATGACCTTCTAATTCCGGGTTATTGGCTCACACGTGCGGTGGCGGGGACCAGAATTCCCACGGGCATACAGGTACGCCCAGGATCCTTAAGTACCAGGGAGCTAGGCCGGTGTCCTTTAGTGGTTAAAGGAGTACTCAGAGTTCGTGGGGGGCTCCCAGCAACCGGACCACCCCAGCGATCAGACATCTTATGCCCTATCTTTTCGATAGGGGATAAGATGTCCATGGTGTGGTTGCTATTGGTCGGACAGCTGGGGAGGTGACATGATCTCCAGCTCCCCCCAGATATGAGAACGGGAAAGGAGGTCGGGATAGGAGGTCTGGATAGGAGGTCAGGATAGGAGGTCAAGATAGGAGGATGGGATAGGAGGTCAAGATAGGAGGTCGAGATATGAGGACGGGAAAGGAGGTCGGGATAGGAGGTCGGGATATGAGGACGGGATAGGAGGTCAAGATAGGAGGTCGGGATAGGATGTTAGGATAGGAGTTCGGGATAGGAGGACAAGATGGGAGAACGGGATATGAGGACGGGATAGGAGGTCTGGATAGGAAGTTGGGATAGGAGGTCGAGATAGGAGGATGGGATAGGAGGTCAAGATAGGAGGTCTGGATAGGAGGTCAGGATAGGAGGTCAAGATAGGAGGATGGGATAGGAGGTCAAGATAGGAGGTCGAGATATGAGGACGGGCAAGGAGGTCGGGATAGGAGGACGGGATAGGAGGTCGGGATAGGAGGTCAGGATAGGAGGTCGAGATAGGAGGTCAAGATAGAAGGTCGAGATATGAGGACGGGAAAGGAGGTCTGGATAGGAGGACGGGATAGGAGGTCATGATAGGAGGTCGGGATAGGAGGACGGGATAGGAGGTTGAGATAGGAGGTCGAGATAGGAGGACGGGATAGGAGGTCGGGATAGGAGGTCGGGATAGGAGGTCAGGATAGGAGGCCGGGATAGGAGGTCGAGATTGGAGGACGGGATAGAAGGTCGGGATAGGAGGTCGAGATAGGAGGACGGGATAGGAGGTCGAGGACTGGATAGCCGGACAGGATAGAAGGACGGGATAGGAGGACGGGATAGGAGATCGGGATAGGAGGTCGGGATAGGAGGACGGGATAGGAGGTCGAGATAGGAGGTCAAGATAGGAGGACGGGATAGGAGGTCGAGGACTGGATAGCAGGACGGGATAGGAGGACGGGATAGGAGGACGGGATAGGAGGTCGGGATAGGAGGTCGGGATAGGAGGACGGGATAGCAGGTCGAGATAGGAGGTCGGGATAGGAGGTCGGGATGTGGGGTCGGGATATGACAACAATATATAAGGATGGGATATGAAGTCAAAAGCATCCTCCTTTGTTTATTTTCCTCCCCAAAAAGGATTAGGAAGGAAAAAACGGGCAACGCCGCGTACTCAGCTAGTGTATATCTATATATATAAAACTCAACGTGTGTGTGTGTGTGTGTTTCTATGTATGTATGAATGTTCCACAAAAACTTTCAAATGGCTTAAGATATTAACATGAAACTTTGCCCTCCCATATAATTTCCGTACGGCTGGAGCTATTTCATTACCTGGTACACATATTACGAGTCGGGATATGAGGACGGGATGGGAGGTCGGGATAGGAGGTCGAGATAGGAGGTCGGGATAGGAGGTCGAGATAGGAGGTCGGGATATGAGGACGGGATAGGAGGTCTGGATAGGAGGTTGGGATAGGAGGTCCAGATATGAGGACGGGAAAGGAGGTCGAGATAGGAGGTCGAGATATGAGGATGGGAAAGGAGGTCGGGATAGGAGGATGGGATAGGAGGTTGAGATTGGAGGTCGGGATAGGAGATCGGGATAGAAGGACGGGATAGGAGGTCGGGATAGGGGGACGGGATAGGAGGAAGGTATAGGAGGTCGGGACAGGAGGTCGAGATAGGAGGTCGGGATAGGAGGTCGGGATGTGGGGTCGGGATATGACAACAATATATGAGGACGGGATATGAAGTCAAAAGCTTCCTGTCTAGCGCAACAGTCAAGAAAGTTCTCGGAAAAGACGTCGCACTGATCCCCGTCATTGTTGATGCTAAGACAATAGACAAATTGCACGGAAGGCGACGGTGTTTTAAGTGGCGTCTCAGGCAGCCTTCTACAGATATCTAACGTGTGCATTTGATGACTTCTATGGTAATTGCCTCCTATTTATAGATGCATCCTGTTAAGCTCATACTGACTTTTATTTATCTTTTTCTTGTCTACATTCTGGATTTAACCTTTTGATATTCTTGGTTGTTATGTTTAGCATTGGACAATTTAGCACATTTTAGAAATGGGGGGGCTGTCACAGATTTTGCTCTGGGACCCAGTTGACATGAGCCATCAGATCAGAAGCTATATCTCCCTGTCCCATAACTTGTGTATTCTATTTTGTTATTCTTCAGGGGGCTTCAGGTGACAGAGCGCCTCCAAGGTTTTTTTTATTTTTTTTATATATAACTGTTTAATTATTTTTTTACGTAAAAGAGTAAACAGCACGTACAATTAAAGCATAAAGTTAACATCTTATATGCCAGTATACAGGTTAAACCATGGAAATAATAAAGGAAAAGGGGAAGAGGGAAAAAATCAACAGGGCAAGTGGAAGAGAAAGGTATGAAGAGGAATGTCAAAATATTATCATAATGTGGTAATGGGGTGTGATGAGGGCAGATGTTGTTACCCAAAGGCAGATAGCATTGACCCTTTGTATTCGTGATGCCAGGGTGTGGTTTATCCTCGATACCACCCGAAGGTATACAGCTGGATCCTGGGCTAGGCACAGGGGCAATAATGACTCCGACGCCAAGTTACGGAGGGTAGACAGATGGTAAAGTCTATACAGTTCAGCCAGGGCCCACGGAGGTGACCAGTGACTCAAAGACCTTAAGGGCTTGCTTGGACTTGTAGTAGGACTGGACAATTTAATGCAGGCCACGCTGCCTTGACAGATGACAGGGACTGACTTGACTTGACTGATGAGTAACAAAGCTATGACTGTAGCTTTTGACTGTGGATGCATTTGACTGTGGATGCAGACTTGACTTGAGGTCTCATATGACTCTGGACACACTAGGACTCGGCTTCACTGTACTGGACCTCAGCAACAAGAGGTCTAAGCCCCGAGAAAGCGAGCTCCCAGGGCTTATATGGGGGAGACTAGCAGGGAACCCATAGGTCACTCTTGGGGTCACCTGGTCACTGGTACCTCCTGGATAACAATCACATGGTACATTTCTTAAAGCAACAACACATTATATATAATTATACATAGCAAAACATATATACAGGGGGAGGGAACAAGTACAAGGGGCGCAAGGGACAGTGAAGGGAGGCTGCCGGACAGGGCAGCAAGGGTACGGGGTAACACCTCCTGTACCGGGCCACCACAGTAATGAATCAAACAAAAATAAGGGGTACTATATCCATATAGGGATACGAAAATACATGAGATTATCAGTAACAGTAAGTCAAATTACTTATGGGAAATGAGATGGTATTTAATGATATAAAACAAATTAAAGAGTAAGTAGCAAAAAATGGATCACCACTGGAGAGTAGAATGTTGAGGTAAGAAAAGAGGGAAGGGGGAGAGTAAAGATTGAAGGACAGATTCTCGCATGATCATGGTAGATAGAATACTACTATGAAACTACATCTTCCTACATACATATTCCTCCCATGACCTCCATATCTTCTGGTAAATATGTAAATTGTTCTCAAAGATTGCAGACAGACGTTCCATCCTGTGAATCTCTCTGATTTTATCCAATAAAGCCTGGATCGGAGGACGTTTCCACCAGCATAAGGCATTTGGAGACAGTTAATATATGAAGAAGTAATTGAGATGAGTTATTGGACATACCAGAGGGGGGAGAGGTCCAGAAGGTATGTGATCGGGTGGAATGAAAGATGAATGCCCACAACCTGTCTGATTAAAGATTGGACCTCGAGCCAAAAATGCCTGAATAAGGGACAATCCCAGAAAATGTGTTGGAGAGAACCAGGTCCAGCCTGGAAGAGACATGTTTGGAAATAGATAATGCAACTTTTCAGGGATATGGTACCAGAAAATAAGGATTTTGTTCTCATTATCTTGATAAGAAATGCAGGAAGATGATTTGGCTGCAGCTGCCCAAATGTTTTGCCATTTTAATGTGGATAGCAGTTGACCAATGTAAGATTCCCACTCATCCATATAGGTATGTCGATGATTAGAGACGCTTCCTTCTAAGGACAACATTTTGTATATAGTAGAGATGAGATCTCTATTAGAATTAGATCCCCTGCATAATAACTCAAAGGAGGTGGGCGGGGGGGGGGGGGGGGGGGGGGTTCATCTAAGAGCATGCTCAGGTGTTGTTTAATTTTTTAAAAAGTACCTACAGTGCAATCTCAGTTGAGTTCCCACGAGAATCCCTTTAACCATTTAGTGAGCTCACAAGTTGTTCTCACTTTTGTTATTAAAACCCAAAGAGCCACCTTCATGGTGCACAGCTATTTCTCATTTTCTCCATTTTAAGGAGTAGGACCAGAGTTGGATGTCTGCTAGTAGTACACATATAATGTAGTTAATTCATCTTAATTCTCTGGCCAATCACATCACAACACATTAAATATTTCTGTCACAGATTCTGCATTGGGGCCCAGTTGATATGAGTCTTCAGTGTAGAGGCTCTATCCTCCTATCCTATAACTGGAGTATCCTATATCATTATTCTTCAGGGGGATTCATGTTACACCTCTGCCCTTAAATTTAAAGGGTTCCTTTTGTTTCAAAAATGTCTGTTGTCAGGGGATCCCATCCCAGCTGGTGATAGGTGAAACGGGCCTTCACTCCTGCTAACCTCCAAGTGTGGAGGCAAGAGCATGCTGAGGATAGATGAGTTTGCAGGCCCCGTACAGGACCTCCCATAATCAAACACTTATCCTCTATCTTTCCCGTGGAAAGGGGATACTTTGAGTTCCCAGGAAACCACTTTAACCCTTTATAAAGGTCACAAGGTGATTTAGTTGTTCTCACTATTGTTTTTGAGCCCCTAAGAGCCTCCTTTATGGTGGACATCTATTTCTTTTTTTCTCTATTTTAGGTAGCAGGGCCAGGACAAAATGTTTGTTAATAGTGCACACATAGTTAATTCCTTCCTTACTTCTCTAGCAAATCACAGCACGACACATTACATACTCCTCCCTGCTATGCCATAACACAGTGCGGGTGACATTGCACTGGACAGGCTAACAGAACAAAGACTTGAATCTAGCAATATAAATCCACCACCATTCGCATAAAACATAGAGTGCAAACCCACCAAAAAATTGCACTTCTATACCACCCCAAGCACACACAGTGCAGACTTTTAATAAATGTCTACAAAATTCAACACAGAAAAAAACAAAAACACACACAAATACCAATGATAAATACCCCCCCCCCCCCTCCATATCTCACATGGAGAGATTAGTGGGGTCAAAGTGAAGTGATAGCCCATTCATCATGAGCCACATCCCACCCAGGTGCATTGAGGTTTAGACTAAGAATTTGAAAGGAATCTGTTTAATTCTTTCAAAAATTGAGTAGGATGAAAATGTACAATCCCATTGGTTGAGTGACGCTATAAGAATCCGTAATGTAATGTTTACTTGTGGGACAACCCCTTAAAGTTTCACCTACAGAGAACATTGCTTGTCCCCATTAAAAATCCCAGGTTCATTAATCTGTGACAACGCCAACTTATTTCCCCAGATAACAATACTCATCTTTGTTAGATATGGCCCCATAAAACAAAATGATCCCACCAGGAAGACAAGCGCGGCCTCTGAAGCTTTTTATGGATATAATTAAATGAGGGATAATACGGGTTAGAGATCAGCAAAAGAGAACGACCGGGAATTTTCATGACCTGCAAACATGTTATTCCAAATTATTACGCCAATAATCTTTAATGTATAATTACTATATAAAGACATCAGGAGAGCATGAAATGGAGAGGAGAGAGGACGGGACCCCGAATCACACGCAGTTATCACGTTTTTATTAGGGAAAATGGCTTCAGGCCGTAATGAAGAGGCAATATAAAAGCAATATATTGGGGAATAACGAATCTGTATATTAGTAATGATAGAGATAGTAGACATAGATAGATACAGTGGTGCTCAAACATTTGCATACCCTTGCAGAAAACATTATTTAAAGAAGATCTCTGGGATGTTATTTAATTTTTATAAATTTTTTTGCTTCTATTGTGCAACATAAGCTATTATTAGAGAATAATATAGAGATTATTGTGTATGCCCTGTGCTTACCTGTGTTAGCTGATGTGGCAGGCATGGGTCAGGCTCCATGATGGATGTACACAGAATCTCTGAAATGACTTGATAATGCTATCAACATTTCCCATGAATCCTCTGGCTGGGGGTGTGGTGTTTGATTACTGCACCTGGTCATCTCGTCAGACTGCTGGTTTTGGGGACCAGCTAGGTGAACTCATGAGAATCATAAATGGATTGAGGTCAGTCGTACTGCCGTTTTCATGCATTTTCTCAAATATTTTTAACTTTTTTGTGGTAGCCTGGGGATGTAGGGTATGGGGAGTGTAGCTGTGCAGGTAATAAAGTGTGCTTGTTAACCCTTCCTATTCGTGACGCCAGGGTGAGGGCTCCTCAATAAAGCTTTTCCTACCGCCGCCCTTCCCAGGAACGATAGGGAGGTAGATGATACTAGGTTTGAGGTAGTGAGTAATAATGGATTGTCCACAACCGGAAAGCTTCTGTAAACAGCGTTAACTTTACTGAAGAATTTCTGTACACTTCATTAACATAACAGTCTTTCATCAATACAGCTTCCTTTTGGAGATTGACAATGGTTGAGACTTTAGCTTTAAAAGTCTTTAGTCTATTGCGCTGTTCCACTGGATTTAGGGGAATTAGTTGCGGTCCAGTAGTCAGGCTACCATTAGCAGGAATTAGAGTAAAACTCACGATTTTTGGTTCTGCTGAGGCCGTAGGTTTTGAGGCCTAGCGTGTCTTTGAAAGTTGCGTAGCACCATCCTGTTAGTCCGGCATCCACGAGAGCAGCAACCTAAGAGAGCGATAATTGGGCGCCGTTCCCTTATATGGGCAGGGGCTGGACTAACGCTAATTGGTCCAAACGGATGTCAATCACCATTACAGAGATTTGTGGGTAACACGTGACCCAAGGACCTCCTAAGGTCCTACAACATACCATAGAGGTTACTAGCATGGTCACATGACCGAAGGTCCTGCGACGCTGAACAAGGTAAATACTATACATTTCTATACAATATAGCTATAATTATTAATATCATGAACATTAAAGTTAGACTTAAGGAGAGGCGACTAGGGGTTGTCCCACCGGAGGAACCCTACCTGAATGTAGTTACTCTGACTTTGGGGACCTCTACACTAGGTACTGGATGCAATACGGTACCGGGACACCACACTTTTATGAGGCAAAAATGATTTCACCTATAATCACAATTGAGGTGCTTTATGTATTCACAAATTTTTACGGCAATTTAGAGGTTTTTGCAGCGATTATGTAAAACTGTGGTAAAAAATTCAATGTTTTCAACATATGTTGCGCAATTGTGGTACAATACCTCCATTTTTGTCATGATATGGGAACATTTACAGCAAAAAAAAAAAAGTAGTGGTCTTCAATCTGTGGCCTTGAAGATGTCTCAAAACTACAACTTTTTGCATGCCCATACAGTGGCCCTCAAGATTTCTCAAAACTACAACTTTCTGCATGCCCGGACAGCCAACGGCTGTCCGGGCATGTAGAGAGTTGTAGTTTCGAGACATCTTCAGGGCTACAGATTGAAGACCACTACTGCCAATATGTGACTTGATCCTGGTAGACCATGGTAGTCCCATCCCCGGTGTCCCCTATAGTGATTGTAGAAGCCATCCACGTGCTTGAGGCGTGATCGGAGCGCTGCTGGTGTAATATTATCTGGCTTTATTCCGTGTGTGTGCAAAGGCAGCCGCGCGCTGCCTCAGCTCTGTGGGGAGCTCTAATTGCAGCACTTGCAGCACTTTCCTTCAATTTACAGACAGAATGCCAATTCCGAACAAGAACTAATTTATCAATGGCCTCACTTCTAAATGGAACGTATTCGCTGTCATGTACTCTTCTGTGGCTTGAAAGGAGCAGAACCCATTCTCAGAAATAATATGTGTTCAGGGGAAGGTTCTGCAGTGATCTGGAAGGTGTATGGCAGATAGAGTGCCATTAGTTAGTCCTTGTATACCGGGAGCCTCTTTTAATAAGGATCTAATCGTTCCTTTGTGATTCATCCCGTGTGCAGGGGTCATAGTAGTACTCAAAAAATACAATACTGACAAATCTCAGCATAGAGATAGAGACTCATAGAAAAGGTACAAACCTTTTTGAGGATTCCCCCATCCTTCAACCCCCACCATCCAAGAGCCATCTTTTTTTTTTTACTTTTTTCTAAATTTAAAGGGGTACTCCAGCCAAAGGATGGGGATAAGTGTCTGATAGTGGGGGTCCAACTGCTGAGACCCCCACAAAATCTCCAGAACAGGGACCAACTCTCCCCCACTGATATCCCCTATTATGTGGAGAGGTCAAAGTGTTTGATCGCAGGGAATTGGACTGCTGGGACCCCCCCCAAAATTTCCAGAATGGGGCCTATCTCTCCTTGCTGAGTGTTTCATCCATGTTTTTGCAATACAGTTCCTGTATCAGGTTTTTGATTAAAAAAAACGGATTCCTCAAAACCTGACTAAACTGAATCACAACGTGTGTACACATTTTTATCTGTATATGGTTTGAAAAATGATGTCCGGTTGCATCCGTTTTTTAAGAAAAAAACGTATACGTTTTTAACTTTTTCACTCCGTTATGAATAAAGTTTTACTTGTTGGATTGAAATTCCAAGAAAAAAAAACTGAGCAAAGCCAAAAACCGTATGGTGAAAACCGGATGGAGCCGTACGCACATGCGGTTCTGTACGGTTCCCATTGACTCCCATGTAAAAAAAACAAAAAACGTATACGGTTTAATACAGTTTTTCACCTGGACCAAAAACCGTGGTAGGCCACGGTTTTCTGTCCGGAAAAAAAAAGTAAAAAACCGTGTGGTTTGAAAAACGGAGACAACCGTATACATTATGGTGCATATGATTTTGAATGGGAAGTCTATGGGCACGGTTTCCTGTACGGTTACATTCGTTATTTTTATGAAACCGTATGCCGAAACCGTATAGTAAAATCGTGGTGTGAACCCACACTTATACTAGTCTTAGCAGTGAGAGCCCACTACGCCAGTATGGATCAGCTGGTGATTGGCTGATCGGGGCATCACTGAAACTCGTCTCCGAGGGTGGGGGCCAAAGCACACTGAGGATGGGTGAGTAGCTGTAGCCTTTACAGAGTATTGGTCGGATCCCCGCAATCAGAAACATATTCTCTATCCTGGGGTATTCCTTTACTAGCTCTATGAGAGCTTGTTTTTTGCGGGATAAGTTGATGTTTTTAATGGCACCATTTTTTTTATAAACTTTTTTTTAATAAAGTTTTACAGAATTTTTCACAGAGAAAAAAAAAAGGGGCAAAAACAAGTGGCACCAAATATTTAAGCATAATAAAACAAATGTACATCAACCATGCCTTAGGTGATGTATCATCGTGAAGCACCAAACAATGAGGGAATCCAAGCACAAGCTAAGCATACACAAAAGTCTTTGTGCAGAGCAACAGATGTCCCAGCATTCAAAGCATTTCCATAAGATCCCTATTGCACTTAATGGCACCATTACATGTACCATATCTTGTATCTAAAGTTTTTTTACAAAATGTGTAAAGTTGGTTAGAATAAAAAAATAAAAGGTGCCATCTTCTTATTGTTTTGGGTAATAACAGATTAAGTGGCATAAATACATGTTCATTTTATTCTGCAGGTTAGTATGATCCCAGCAACACAGCTTAGTTTAGTTTTACTTTTAATTTTTTTCTATAAATTTGATTTGTGTCACCATATTTCTATCTATAGACCAATGTGAGAAATTATGCTTTAGTTTTCCGTGGCACTATTCTGGAATACATACTTTATGACTTTTAGGATCACTTCTTTTTTAGAGATAAGGGTAAGCATTTAGATGACAGACAGGGCTACAGCTCCCAGTGTTACAGCTTAGATGCTACAGTCACTATTGACTAACGCCAAGTTGACATCTACCTGCCTACTGTGTGCGCCACTGTCTATCTCCACCTAGCTGCATGCTCAGCTCCATTCCTTCTCCTCTCCAGCACTGTTGTACACTTCATCCGTTTGTGATGCTCCTCATAGGGGCTACACAGGCAGGGCGGATTGGTCTAAAGGGATACCGGGAAAGTTCCCAGTAGGCCAGTCGACCTGTGGGCTGGCAGTGTCTGGAGTCCAGACAAATCACTGTATTCGGACCTGTGTGCATGGCAGCTGAAGCATTACACACATGTCCTGAGAATCCTGACAGGCTTATACAGTGAGCGGCGGTCCGGGGCTACAGATTCTGAACTGGGATCTGTACAGACAGGACACCTTGGCCTCTTCTCTTGGCCTTCTCACTGCTCCTGGCCCCTCCTCCTGTCGGCACACAGTGACTGGAGCTACTTGGGGGAAGATCTACTATACTGTGTGAGAGGAGAGGGGGCCTAATGCTATTACTATGTAAGGGAACGGGGTGAGAGTCCTGTTATATAGAGTGTGTGGGGTGGGGGACCTGTGATGTGGGGGGCTGGAGAGAGGGGGGACCTGTGATGTGGGGGGCTGGAGAGAGGGTATCTGTGATGTGGGGTGCTGCATAGGGGGGGACCTGTGATGTGGGGGTCTGCAGAGGGGGGACGTGTCATGTGGGGGGCTGGAGAGGGGGAATCTGTGATGTAGGGGGCTGCAGAGGGAAGACCTGTGTTGTGGGGGTCTGCAGAGGGGGGACCTGCTATGTGGGGGTCTGCCGAGGGGGGACCTGCTATGTGGGGGTCTGCAGAGGGGGGACCTGTGATATGGAGGCTGGAGAGGGGGGACCTGTGATGTGGAGGCTGGAGAGGGGGGACCTGTGATGTGGGGGGCTGCAGAGGGGGGACCAGTGATGTGGGGGCTGCAGAGGGGGACCTGTGATGTAGGGGGAAGCAGAAGGAAACTGTAATGTGGAGGCTTGAGAGGGGGACCTGTGATGTTGGCTGCAGAGGGGGGACCTGTGATGTGGGGGTCTGGAGAGGGGGACCTGTGGTGTTGGCTGCAGAGGGGGACATGTGATGTGGGGGGCTGCATAGGGGGGACCTGAGATGTGGGGGCTGCAGAGGGGGGGACCTGTGATGTGGGGGGCTGCAGAGGGGGACCTGTGATGTGGGGGCTGGAGAGGGTTGACCTGTGATGTGGAGGGCTGCAGAGGGGGGACCTGTGATATGGGGGGCTGCAGAGGGGGGACCTGTGATGTGGGGGGCTGCAGAGGGGGACCTGTGATATGGGGGGCTGCAGATGGGGGGACCTGTGATATGGGGGGCTGCAGGGGGGGCCTGTGATGTTAGGGGCTGCAGAGGGGGACCTGTGATGTGGGGGACTGAAGAGGGGGGGTGGCTGCAGAGGGGGGGACCTGTGATGTGGAGGCTGGAGAAGGGGGACCTGTGATGTGGGTTGGGGTGTGGCCTCTGGGGAGAGAAGACCTGCTGTTATTACTACTTGGGGAGAGAAGAGAGAGGCACTTTGGTTCTCTTTTTTTGCAATTTAAGTTGTTTTATTATTTTTAATTAACTATTTTTTATATTTAGCTACAGTTAAGGGGAATGTTTTCTCAGTTTTGTGCTGCCCAAACCGTGGGCAGCATAAAACTGGTGCAGGCGTCACGATCCCAGGACACTATGAATTTGTTCATTCAGAGTAATCTTAGTTTGAAAATCCCACTGAAACCCGAGTAATTAGTCCCTGGGGCCGGTCCCAGCGGGGTGGGTGACGCATCTCTCCCTATGCCAATGGTCTCCAAACTGTGGACCTCCAGCTGTTGCATAACTAAAACTCCCAGCAAAACTACAACTTCCAGCATGCCCAGACCCTTGTTGGAACAGCCAGCAGTCCACAGTTTGGAGACCTATTCCCTATACACTTAAAGGGAACCAATCATCAGATTTTACCCTATATAACACTTGGTAAAGCGTTATATAGGGTAAAATCTTTATTTTCACCATTCCCGGGGGATGCTCCTGCCCCCAGGGATGGTGAAGATGTGAAGTTATAAACTAGTCACCGCCGCCGCCGTAAGTAGTCACCTGGGCGGGGAGCTCTTCTCCCCTACTCCCGTTCTTCGGCCGGCAGCGACGCCCCCTCCGCTTGATTGATGGGCCGCGTCATTGTTCCGCTCACTGAACAGACGGAGCAGAGTGATGACGCTGCCATCAATCAAGCGGAGGGGGCGTCGCTGCCGGCCGAAGAACGGGAGTAGATGAGAAGAGCTCCCCGCCCAGGTGACTACTTACAGCGGCGGCGTTGACTAGTTTATAACTTCATATCTTCACCATCCCTGGGGGCAGGAGCGTCACCCCGGGAATGGTGAAAATAAAGATTTTACCCTATATAACGCTTTACCAAGCATTATATAGGGTAAAATCTGATGATTGGTTCCCTTTAAATTCTTCACTTTCGCACTGCTACTGGAATTACAGAATTCTGTTCCTGGTATCTGGCACTTCCGGGTTAGGCGACGTGACGTCATATGGCTAGCCATCCAATCAGCGGCTGAGGCTGGACATTGCTTCGACGGTAATTGAATGAGCAGCTGTGTAACGTCACGTCACCTAATTCAGAAACGCTGGACACCAGGAACTGAGTTTCGAGATTCTGCCGGTAGCGCAAGAGCAAAGAAGAGATGTTTTTTTTTTTTTTCCTCTTTCTACTGTCTTCTCCAAGTGGATTTTATATAGCGTTTCTGTCTTGTATGTTGCGGCTGCGCCCTTTAACTTCAGAGCGCAGTCACGACATAGTTCTCTTGTGGAGGCCTGGCAAATCATGTGCCAAGCTTCCCTGTCCCTTCCCTGCAGCCGGCGGCGGCCACAATGACACAATGACGCTGTGCGGCTGGTTTGATCATTTTTCCAGGGCTGGTTTTTAGCCCCAATCCGGCCCTGTGCACAGGATACTTCTATAAGGACCAGTCTTTCCTGACTTCTCCCACCAATCACTGCAAGGCACCATCTACCGTATTTTTCGCCGTATAAGACGCACTTTTTCTTCCCCAAAACTGGGGGGGAAAAGTTGGTGCGCCTTATACGGCGAATACCTGCGGCCATCAACGGCCGGGACCCGCGGCTAATACAGGACATCACCGATCGCAGTGCGTCCTATGGGGCGAAAAATACGGTATATAGCTTGTTCCTCCTATGCTCTGGTGCCTGATCGATATTGTAGTTTATTACTAGTAAAGGTGTCTGTTCCTGTCCTGCTCTGATCAGTGCCACTGTATCTCGGTAACTCTCCTGTGCCTGACCTGTACTCTTGACCATGTCTTTAAAGGGGTACTCCAGTGGAAAACTTTTTTTTTTTTTTTATCAACTGGTGCCAGAAAGTTAAACAGATTTGTAAATTACTTCTATTAAAAAAAAATCCTAATCCTTCCAGCACTTGCTGCTGAATACTACAGAGGAAATTCTTTTCTTTTTGGAACACAGAAAACATGCTGACATCTCTGTCCATTTTAGGAACTGTCCAGAGCAGCATATGTTTCCTATGGGGATTTTCTCCTACTCTGGACAGTTCTTAAAATGGCAGCAGAGAGCACTGTGGTCATGATGTCAGCAGAGAGCTCTGTGTTCCAAAAAGAAAATAACTTCCTCTGTAGTATTTAGCAGCTAATAAGTGATGGAAGGAATAAGATTTTTAAATAGAAGTAATTTACAAATCTGTTTAACTTTCTGGCACCAGTTGATTAAAAAAAATTTTTTTCCACCGGAGTACCCCTTTAAAACTTATCAAGATTTCTGTCACCTTGAACGTGAGCCCACTCAGCTTTCCTAGGCTTCCTCCACCTACAGTGCCAGCTATTCAACTCTGCTTGCTGGCATCTCCCTTGCACAATTCAGGAGTGGGTGGGCACAGCTGGCCAATAGACTTTGGGGTGTTCCATTGACTGTGGCATATAAGTGGTTAAAAGGCCAGACTCTAAGGTATATAGGATCCCAGCATGCTTTAAAGGGGTATTCCAGGCAAAAACTTTTTTTTATATATCAACTGGCTCCAGAAAGTTAAACAGATTTGTAAATTACTTCTATTAAAAAATTTTAATCCTTCCAATAGTTATTAGCTTCTGAAGTTTTCTGTCTAACAGCTCATTGATGATGTCACGTCCCGAGAGCTGTGCATGATGGGAAAATATCCCCATAGGAACTGCACAGCTCCCGGGACATGAGTCATCAGAGAGCAGTTAGACAGAAAACAACAACTCAACTTCAGAAGCTAATATCTATTGGAAGGATTAATATTTTTTAATCGAAGTAATTTACAAATCTGTTTAACTTTCCGGAACCAGTTGATATATAAAAAAAAGGTTTTGGCCTGGAATACCCCTTTAAGCACCTGAGCCCACTCTGTACCCAGTCTCCCTTTCCCTTGACATTATTACATACATATACAGTACATCAAAGGTCAAGGAGGGGGTTCTATTAACCCCTAAACAGCAAGATACTGTTCTCTGGGCAAGACAACTAAGGCTTGTTGGGTTGAAAGGAGAGATAGGCCGGAAATGGTGAGATGGATTCTATTAATGGGTGCAATTGATTTGGTATTAGAACACTGATTGATTACATGTGACATTCTATAATGGATAAAGTAAGAAATATGAATTTCAATAACTACATAAGAATTAAACTTTAGACCTGGGAATCTGCATCATTTTTCTTAAAATGATGATCCCTAGAAACATATATATATATATTGTAGTTTTAATTGTTGATGTGATATTTTCATAGATATTCCGCCGGCGTCCTGTTGTGCGTTCCCCTTCCTCCGATCGCCTTAGTTCTTTCTATTATGTAATCATCTCATTTACATGAGTCTCGACCTTCTCCTTTCCGTCTTCCCCAGTTAATGTCAGGGTCAATTTTTATTTTTATTCAACATCTAAAATGTGTTGTTTTTGTCTTTCCCAGGCAGACTTATTAACAATTCCTCTCACTGTGGATCCCTACTGTGTATCATTTAGTTTACAGAATCTTACAAAGAGATTCAAGGACATATTGTAGAGCAAACATTACACCATATACACAGGCGCGGCTGAACATGTTCCGTAACTCCTTCTTATTATTGTTGGTTGTGTCTTACAGTTCGTTTACCTTTGTAATAGCGCAGAAAATACATCATGACCTGAGGAAAAAAAAGAACTCCGGCGCTTAGACATCTTATTCCCTATCCAAATGATAGGGGATAAGATGCCTGATCGCAGGGGTCCCGCCGCTGGGGACCCGCGTGATCTTGCACGCCGCACCTCATTAAAATAAGTCCCCGGAACATGTTCGCTCCGGGTCTGATTACTGATTAAAATCAGTCCCCGGAGCATTGTGACGTCAAGGCTCCTCCCCGTGTGATGTCACGCTCCGCCCCCCTCAATGCAAGCCTATGGGAGGGGGCGTGACAGCTGTCACGCCCCCTCCCATAGGCTTGCATTGAGGGGGCAAAGCGCAACATCACATGGGGTGGAGCTTTGACGTCACAATTAGTGTTGAGCGGCATAGGCCATATTCAAATTCGCGATATTTCACAAATATATGGACGAATATTCGTCATATATTCGCTAAATTCGCATATTCGTAATATTCGCGGTATATTTGTATATACGTAAATTTGCATATACAAAAATTTGCATATGCGAAAATTCTAATATGCGAAAATCTGAATATGCAAATGTTCGCATATGCGAAAATTCGCACGCCAGTCTCACACAGTAGTATTAGAGCTTTCTTTACGCCACACAAGCTGGAAGCAGAGAGGGATGATCACTGTGATGTGTTATGTGGAAAAAAAAAACAATATTCGTAATTGCGAATATATAGTGCTATATTCGCGAATATTCGCGAATTTGCGATTATGCGATATTCGCGAATAAAATTAGAATTGCGAATATTCACGAGCAACACTAGTCACAATGCTCCGGCCCCGTGATCGGCAGTAATCAGAAACGGAGTGAACACGCTCCGAGGACTGATTCTAACGGCGGGGGGGCCTGCAAGATCACTGGGTCCCCAGCAGCGGGACCCCCGCGATCAGGCATCTTATCCGCTATCCTTTGGATAGGGGATAAGATGTCTAAGCGCCGGGTACCCCTTTAAGTTTTCATACCTACAAGAAAAAATAAGATATTGAGATACGTGTCAGGACAATATGAAAGGCCACTCAGACTGCCATTTTTAACTTGGAGGCGAAATATATTGCGAATTCGAATATGGCCTATGCCGCTCATCACTACTAGTGAATCTGTCCCCGTACAATTTTCCCTGTCCCCCATATAGGCGACCCCGGTTCCAGACGATTGAGCCACATGAAATGGCCTTAAATTTTTTGTCAGTGAGGACATTTTGAAGGCGGCTCAAACAAATTTATCCTCCCAGCAGTTTGTGGCTCAGCACCCCGATGCTTTTTTGACTAGGCCCAATAGATGGACCCCCATCAATGCAGCCGAGATGAGGACCTATTGGGTCCTTGTCCTGCATATGGGCCTAGTCAAAAAATAATTATTATTAGGTAATGCTGGAGGGGGGGGGGGGGGGGGTTCTGTACAACACTGCACTCACTTATGGCCATAAAAAGACTTGCTTCTCAGTAAACCCAGCGGCTTTGTTGCTGCCCTTGTGCTGGTCACAAATATATACACCACCTATAGAGGAGATATCTATTTTAGCGATTTTACATGTTGCAAGTCATCACTAAATTTGAGAAGGACATGCCCCCTGGCCCGCTCCTTTAAAGCGAGACAAACCCTGCGACTGTCAGCCTCCACCATGCAAATCGCCAATTTAGGCCTCAAATGCGCATGGAGCTCTCACTCAAGGCAACAGTTTAAAGGGGTATTCCGGCTTTATACATCTTATGCCCTATCTAAAGGGATAAGATGTATGATCGCAGGGGTCCTGCCGCAGAGGACCCCCCGCTATCTCTGTTCAGACCTTCTGTACTGGCATTCTGTACTGGGCGCTGCCTTAGAGACGGGGGCGTGATGTCACGGCCACACCCCCTAGTGACATCACTCCATGCCCTCTCCATTCAAGTCTATGGGGCGTGACGTGATGGTGGCTTTTTGCTTCTTTTACCTCCTATGAAAAGGAAAACTTGGGGTCTATATACACCTGTGTGGTGAGCACCATGTACATTTGAGGTCTCAATTTGTGATTTGCATTAGAATGGCTGATAGTTGGCAAGGGTTCTGACATAACAAAAAAAACAAACACATTTGACCACATTTTGGAAACTACACCCCACAAGGAATCTAATAAGTTCAGTCAGCATTTAGAGCCCATAGGTCAGTGAAAATAAAAAATTACATTTTTCATGATCACGGCCCACTGTTCCAAAAATGTGTCAAACACCAGTGGGGTATAAATGCTCACTAAACTTATTAGATTCCTTGGAGGGTGCAGTTTCCAAAATGGGGTCACATGTGGGAGATTTATAAACGCAACATGGCCCCCAACATCGATTCCAGCCAAATGCATTCTCCAAAAGCCTTCACTTCTGAGCCCTGCTGTGCCCCTGCAGAGCACTTTATGTTCACATATGAGGTATTTCCGTGATCGGGAAAAATCGGGTTACAATTTCATGGTGTTTATTCTCATTTTACCCATTGTAAAAATTTGAAGTTTGTGGCTTTACCAAAATGTTTCATTTTTATGGTGTCCAAATGCTCATTGCACCCCTAAGGGGTGCTTTTTTCAAAATTGAGTCACATGTAGAGGTTTCCACTGTCCAGGCACCATGGACAACGAAACATGGCCCCCAAAAACTATAATAAACTATAAACTACTAATAAATAACAATACAGTGACCCCCCGACCTACGATGGCCCTGACATACGATAATTTCAAAATACGATGGCCCCTCAGAGGCCATCGCATGTTGAATGCAGCATGCTTTTATATGTTGGGGCCATGGCATATACGGCTATCCGGTAGCGCAGACTGCTTCAGCTGCCACCGGATAGCCGTTTAAGGTGCCCCGTGTGGTCCGGTGATGATCACTCATGTCACGATGCCGGCTGGCAGGTAGTGGATCCCCTGTGCCAGAGAGGGATGGCGAGGACCGCGCTAGTGGACCGGTTCTAAGCCACTACAGGTTTTCACCAGAGCCCGCCGCAAAGCGGGATGGTCTTGCTGCGGCGGTAGTGACCAGGTCGTATCCACTAGCAACGGCTTACCTCTCTGGCTGCTGAAGATGCTGAAGATAGGCGCGGTACAATGGAGTAGGCAGAAGCAAGGTCGGACGTAGCAGAAGGTCGGGGGCAGGCGGCAAGGATCGTAGTCAGGGGCAACGGCAGGAGGTCAGGAACACGGACTAGGAACAGACTAGGGAACGCTTTCACTAGGCACTAAGGCAACAAGATCCGGCAAGGGAGTGCAAGGGAGGAGACTAGATATAAGCAGGGAACAGGTGGGAACCAATTAAGCTAATTGGGAAGATTGGGCCAGGCACCATCATTGGTGCACTGGCCCTTTAAATCGCAGAGACCCGGCGCGCGCGCGCCCTAGGGAGCGGGGCCGCGCGCGCCGGGACAGGACCGAGGGAGAGCGAGTCAGGTACGGGGACCGGGGTGCGCATCGCGAGCGGGCGCTATCCGCATCGCGAATCGCATCCCGGCTGAAGGCGGGACCGCAGCGCACCCGGTCAGTGGATCTGACCGGGGCGCTGCAACAATGAAGATGAGGCGAGCGCTCCGGGGAGGAACGGGGACCCGGAGCGCTCGGCGTAACAGTACCCCCCCCCTTGGGTCTCCCCCTCTTCTTGGGGCCAAAGAACCTGAGGAAAAAAAACTCAATTTTTCCGTGATGAGGTCCGATGCAAATTAGGAGGGGTTCTGTGTGGAAACGTACGAGACAGTCCAATCTTTTATTGTAAAAACAATAGATGTAGAGGGGTCTGGCGAGACTGGTCACAGGAACGTAGAACCTGTTGATGAGAGAGGCCAAAAAAAATTTTCCTGCAGATCCGGAATCCAAGAAGGCCACTGTAGAGAAGGAGAAGGCAGAGGCAGACATCCGCACAGGCACAGTAAGACGTGGAGAAGCAGAGTAGACATCAAGGACTGTCTCACCTTTGTGCGGAGTCAGCGTACGTCTTTCCTGGCGGGGAGGACGGATAGGACAATCTCTTAGGAAGTGTTCGGTACTAGCACAGTACAGGCAGAGGTTCTCCATACGGCATCGTGTCCTCTCTTGAGGTGTCAAGCGAGACCGGTCAACTTGCATAGCCTCCGCGGCGGGAAGCACAGGAACAGATTGCAGAGGACCAGAGGAGAGAGGAGCCGGGGAGAAAAAACGCTTCGTGCGAACAAAGTCCATATCCAGGCGAAGCTCCAGACGCCATCCGGAAGAACGCATGTCAATGCGAGTGGCAAGATGAATGAGTTCATGTAGGTCAGCAGGAGTCTCTCGTGCGGCCAGAACATCTTTAATGTTGCTGGATAGGCCTTTTTTAAAGGTCGCGCAGAGAACCTCACTATTCCAGGACAACTCGTAAGCAAGAGCACGGAACTGAATGGCGTACTCGCCAACGGAAGAAACACCCTGGGCCAGGTTCAGCAGGGCAATCTCGGCTGAAGAAGCTCGGGCAGGTTCCTCAAAGACACTTCGAATTTCCGAGAAGAAGGAGTGTACAGAGGCAGTGACGGGGTCATTGCGGTCCCAGAGCGGTGCGGCCCATGACAGGGCTTTTCCAGACAGAAGGCTGACTACGAAAGCCACCATAGACCTCTCAGTAGGAAACTGGTCCGACATCATCTCCAAGTGCTGGGAACATTGCGAAAGAAAGCCACGGCAATACTTAGAGTCCCCATCAAATTTGTCCGGCAAGGACAGGCAGAGGCTAGGAGTGGCCACTCGCTGCGGAGGAGGTGCAGGAGCTGGCGGAGGAGAAGATTGCTGGAGAAGTTGCGACTGAAGTTGGTGCGAAATGGTGGACATTTCCGACAGCTGACGGGTTAGAAGGGCGATCAGTCGGGCTTGCTGGGCGGCCACCGTGGTGAGGTCAGCGACCACTGACAGAGGAACTTCAGCGGGATCCATGGCCGGATCTACTGTCACGATGCCGGCTGGCAGGTAGTGGATCCCCTGTGCCAGAGAGGGATGGCGAGGACCGCGCTAGTGGACCGGTTCTAAGCCACTACAGGTTTTCACCAGAGCCCGCCGCAAAGCGGGATGGTCTTGCTGCGGCGGTAGTGACCAGGTCGTATCCACTAGCAACGGCTTACCTCTCTGGCTGCTGAAGATGCTGAAGATAGGCGCGGTACAATGGAGTAGGCAGAAGCAAGGTCGGACGTAGCAGAAGGTCGGGGGCAGGCGGCAAGGATCGTAGTCAGGGGCAACGGCAGGAGGTCAGGAACACGGACTAGGAACAGACTAGGGAACGCTTTCACTAGGCACTAAGGCAACAAGATCCGGCAAGGGAGTGCAAGGGAGGAGACTAGATATAAGCAGGGAACAGGTGGGAACCAATTAAGCTAATTGGGAAGATTGGGCCAGGCACCATCATTGGTGCACTGGCCCTTTAAATCGCAGAGACCCGGCGCGCGCGCGCCCTAGGGAGCGGGGCCGCGCGCGCCGGGACAGGACCGAGGGAGAGCGAGTCAGGTACGGGGACCGGGGTGCGCATCGCGAGCGGGCGCTATCCGCATCGCGAATCGCATCCCGGCTGAAGGCGGGACCGCAGCGCACCCGGTCAGTGGATCTGACCGGGGCGCTGCAACAATGAAGATGAGGCGAGCGCTCCGGGGAGGAACGGGGACCCGGAGCGCTCGGCGTAACAACTCACCTGTCCCCGGCGCTCCCGACCGTCCTCTTCGGGATCCCCTGCATCGCCGTCGCTCTCCGTCGTCGTCATCACGTCACCGCGCACGCCGTCCCCTCATCCAATAGGAGCGGCGTGCGCAGCGACGTGATGATGGCGATGGAGAGCGTCGTTCCCGGCCAGCAGAGACGGTCCAGAGCGACGGGGACACCCCGGGGACGCGGCGACAGCGATGGAGGGCGACATCCAGGGCAGCGGTGATGGTCCGGAGCGGCGGGAACAGGTGAGTATAACTTCCTATTCTTTTCATTGCACGGATCCCTCAACATACGATGGTTTCAACTAACGATGGTTCATTTGGAACGAATTACCATCGTATGTTGAGGGACCACTGTACGAGCAAAACAATAGGTATCCTTTGCAACTTAATTGTTTGGCCACCTAAAGAGGTTTACAATGCAGTGTACTATTTAAACCTATTGAAGTGGTGGGATTACTGATATTACCATGCATATAAAAGCCTCTTCATCAGATGTAGTCTAGAAACGCGTCGTATTGCACACGATATGATTGTGATATTGTCTCACTAGCCCGGGGATTATAGAGGTTGTAGACTTGGTCTGTAGCACAAAGGCACTTTAGTTTAGGAATAAACACAGAATTGCTTTTTTTCTGACAACGAGCTTGATGATCACTAAATGCGGAGGGCGACATGAAGACCTTGCACCTGCATTTAACCAATTGTCCCTGCTGGAAATCCAGTAAAAGCAATTAAAATGGCATAAATGTACCCAGAGTTCTCCTCTCCTAACTCACTCTAATACCTGCAGCCGAATGTCATGAAGGTAATTGTATCGGCTTTGTATTACGTGAACGGTGAGAGGCTCCATAATACATAAAGCCCCTTGATGAGAGAGGAGATTTCATAAGCTACAAAGTCTAGTTGTTTACTATGCTGTGATATCACATATGGCATAGTAATTACTAGGTTCTGTAGGTGGGCCACTTACATTCTTAGCCCAAGGGTGGCTATGGCTGTGCGCGAAGCCACGTGTGCGGCTGAAATATTGCAAGTAGCTTTCAATGGGTTTGTACTCTAGACATAGAAGGTGCTGAACATAAAGCAAAGAGCACGTAATGCTACAGAATTGAGGCACTACATTTTGCATAGGGGTCTGGTTCACTAGTTTGGGTGCGTACACGGAAATGGACATATTATATAATCAATCTAACAGAGTATTTTACTTTTCACACTAGTTCACACACAGCATATTGCCAGCAACTAATGTTTCAGCTTTGCTGTGCAGGATGAGACAAGGTCTTCACAGTTGTCTCATTAGAAAGTAGGGAGTTTATTGACAGATAAAAGCTCTATTAGTCTGCTGCAGACCTGGGTGAGGCAGTATAGAAACATTATAGATGTTTATACGCTGCCTCACCCAGGAAGGTAGAAGGATACCTAGGGAATAGTGATCATAATATAAAACATTATAACTTGTTCTGTAAAAAGGGAACCTCTCGAGGTGAAATACAGCAAGATAAGGTAAACTCCCCAGTACAGGTCTCCTGTGTAACCCAGGAAGAAGTACAGGTGACCTGTGTAACCCAGGAAGAAGTACAGTGCCATCTACAAAAAATCAAAATAGACAAATCACCAGGTCCAGATGGCATTCACCTCCATGTTCTAAAGGACTTAAGTAATGTAATAGACAGACCCCTATTTTTAATATTCAGGGATTCTATAGTAACAGGGAAGGTTCCCCAAGACTGGCGCATAGCAAATGTGGTGCCAATATTTAAAAAGGGACCCCGGGAATTAGAGGCCTGGTAGTTTAACCTCCATTATGTGTAAATTGTTTGAGGGTTTTCTAAGAGATGCTATTTTGGAATATCTTGATAAAATTATAACAAGGGGGCATCCTCTACGTTTAGAGGAAAGAAGGATTCTACACCAGCACAGACGGGGGTTCTTTACTGTAAGAGCAGTGAGACTGGCGAATTCTCTCCCGGAGGAGGAGATCATGGTGAACTTTGTAAAAGAGTTCAAAAGGGGTCTGGATGCATTTGTGTAGAATATTACAGGTAATGGATTCTAGATTTATAGGGACAGAATGATGATCCAGGGATTTATTCTGATGCCATATTTGGAGTTGGGAAGGAATTTTTACCTCTAGTATGAGGGTTTTTTGCCTTCCTCTGAATCAACTCAGTAGGGACTCATTAGGGTTATAGGCTGAACTTGATGGACTCTGGTCTTTTATAAACCTTATGAACTGTGTTACTAGATGGTACATACACATAAGACCCTGTATGTAGTTCCTGTGATGTTGAGGAATAGGCTGTGCTCCGGCTCTTCCGAGATAGCGTTAAAGTATAGGGACACTTTTATGTCCATTAACTTGCATTCTGTTGGTCCCGGACAGGTTTAAAGGGGTACTCCACTGCCCCAGTGTTTGGAATATTTTGTTCCGAATGCTTGGTGTGGGTTGCTGGGGTTAGATGTCACGGCCACGCCCCTCATGTCATCATGTCCCCCCCTCAATGCAAGTCTATGGGACATGCATTAAGGGGGCATGACATCACGAGGGAACGTGGACAACCCCCACAGAGCGAACACAACGTTTGGAACTAAATGTTCTGAACGCTGGCTAGTGGAGTACCCCTTTAATGTTAATGCGACCCCTCTTTACCAGTGGTCTTCAAACTGTGGAAAAACTACAACTTCCAGCATGCCTGGAGAGCTGCTGGGATTTGTAGTTTTGCTTAAACATGCAATACAGGGTTTACTTTTTAATATGGCCGAATTGAGGATGTTATTTAAATATTTAAATTTAAGCAGATCTTTCCCACATATGTAAATTTAATGATCCTTAAACTAAATACATAGCACATTGCAGGATGCGCATTGATAGCAGGGCACACATTTCATAGAGCCAACTTATCTGGCTATGTAACCCCAACTCTGACCCCTAAATCATCAGATCCCACAACAAGTAACTAAATTAATTTAAATGAGACTTTAGATGAGACTTCTAAAGTATCGCACCCCCGGACAGACCTATAAACTGCAGGCGAACGCGGTGCAATAAAATTCCCTTTTTTTGACTGCACATTTAGTCATGAGTGCAGTACAGGCACCGTTAACATGTTCGTTATAGCGCGGTAATATTTCTGTCTGCTTTCTTTATTTTTAAGTTTTTAACAAATAAATGCAATTTTATTGGCTCAGTCTGCTGTTTGACCATTACAATCCGTATCATCCATTAGGGAATGTCCCATGAAGTTTATTTTAAAGGGGTACTCCATTGGAAAACAAATGTTTTCAAATCAACTGGTTCCAGATAGTTGAACAGATTTGTAAATTACTTCTATTTAAAAATCGTAATCCTTTCAGTACTTATCAGCTGCTGTATGCTTCAGAGGAAGTTGTGTAGTTCTTTCCAGTCTCTCTGTTGACACCTATGTGAGGAACTGTCCAGAGCAGGAGAGGTTTACTATGCTTTGGACAGTTCCTGACATGGACAGAGGTGTCAGCAGAGAGCACTGCGGTCAGACTGGAAAGAATCATACAACTTCCTTTGGAGCATACAGCAGCTAAGTACTGGAAGGATTAAGATTTTTAAATAGAAGTCATTTACAAATCTGTTTAACTTTCTGGTACCAGTTGATTTGAAAACATTAATTTTCCACTGGAGTACCCCTTTAAGCCTCATTGAATTTAAGTATGTGGAAAATATATACTGTGTGGAGGTACAGACTGGAGTAAATACACAAGTTAGCTGGTTCCTTCTCCTCCTAATCCAGACCCCAGACCAGACCCCCGCCCCCCCCCCCCCCCCCCCCCCACAGGCCCCTAAACTAATAGATCAGACTGTACTTCTAAAATGATCAGACCTAAGACTCCTAAATTATTAGACAATAGACCCCCTAATTTAGAGTTCTTATATTACCATACCCCAGACCGGGCCTCTGAGACCCTGTGAACCTTTTAGCAGGCACTATGGCCACTACGGTGTAATTATGCTCCTAGACCAGTGATTCCCAACCAGGGTGCCTCCAGCTGTTGCAAAACTACAACTCTCAACATGCTTGGACAGCCAAAGGCATACTGGGAGTTGTAGTTTTGCAACAGCTGGAGGCACCCTGGTTGGGAAACACTGTCCTAGACAGTACATGTTTCTACATGATAATGCAAAGATCTAAACCCTACTGGGTGCTTGGTCTGAATTGGGGATATTTGTAAATGACTTAACAGGCCAGAATGAGCCATTCCAAAAATGACTTGCTGTGATCCAAAATTTGCTGGTAGTGTACCCCTATAGCTGTGTCTAAGCTGGTAGAGCGAGTGCACTGTACTGTATATAGCAGTGGCCTCCAACCTGCGGACCTCCAGATGTTGCAAAACTACAACTCCCAGCATGCTCGGACAGCCAAAGGCATGCTGGGAGTTGTAGTTTTGCAACATCTGGAGGTCCGCAGGTTGGAGACCACTGCTATATAGGATCAGGAGCAGTGAGATTAATTAGCAGAAGCCTAGTTGGAGTTTTATGTTGCTTTTGACTCTACAGGCACCGCAGGATCTGATCAAATTTATTGAACTTGATAGAATTTTGCTTCATTTCTCGTTTTAACTGTGTAGAATAAATCGTAGTCGGCTGCTGAGCCTTTTGTAAGAACTCCTCAATAAGAAAGAACTGTCTACAGGATTTACTGTAATTACATATACGACTCTTTACAATATACATTACATAATACAAACCTAGAGTACAATAGTGTTGCTCGCGAATATTCGCAATTCGAATTTTATTCGCGAATATCGCATATTCGCAAATTCGCGAATATAGCGCTATATATTCGTAATTACGAATATTCGTTTTATTTTTTATATTTTTTTTTCACAGTACCCATCACAGTGATCATCCCTCTCTGCTTCCAGCTTATGTGGTGTAATAAGGCTCTAATACTACTGTGTGAGACTGGTGTGCGAATATTCGCATATGCGAAAATATGTATATGCAAATCCTCGCGTGTATTAATTTTCGCATATGTGAATATTCGCATATGCGAAAATAAAACGATAACATTACGGCTGTGCGAATGTGACGAATATTCGTCCATATATTCGCGAATATTCGCGAATTCGAATATGGCCTATGCCGCTCAACACTAGAGTACAAACCCAAAGATGATTGATAATAAATGATTAACGCTAAATTTATTAAAGGGGTATTCCAGCCTTATATATCTTAACTCCTATGCAAAGGATAGGGGATAAGATGTGTGATCGCAGGGGTCCTGCTGCTGGGAGCCCCATGATCTTGGTGCAGCCCCCAGCAATTTTTATTATTATTGTTTTTATTATTATTATTTTTATTATTATTATTTTTATTATTATTATTGTTTTTATTATTATTTTTTTTATTATTATTATTTTTTTTATTATTATTGTTTTTATTATTATTATTTTTATTATAATTTTTATTATTATTGGGGTATTCTGGCCCTATACATCTTAACCCCTAACCAAAGGATAGGGGATAAGATGTGTAATCGCAGGGGTAGAGCTCGGTGCAGCCCCGGACATTTTTTGCGCTGCCTCCGAGACATGACTTCACCACCACGCCCCCTGGTGATGTCACACCACGTGCCCTCCCATAGACATGAATGGAGGGGGCGTGGTGTGACATCACCAGGGGATGTGGTCGTGAGATCACATCTCGGAGACAGCACCTTGCACATTCTGTGCAGGGTGCTGTCTCCGAGATGTGATGTCACGTCTATGGGAGGGGGCGTGGTGTGACATCACCAGGGGGCGTGGTGGTGATGTCATGTCTAGGAGGCAGCACAAAAAATGTCCGGGGCTGCACCGAGATCACGGGGGTCCCAGCAGCATGACCCCTGCAATTACACATCTCATCCCCTATCCTTTGATTAGGGGTTAAGATTAGTGTTGAGCGGCATAGGCCATATTCGAATTCGCGAATATTCGCGAATATATGGACGAATATTCGTCATATATTCGCGAATATTCGCATATATTCGCGAATATTCGCATATTCGTTATATTCTCGTTTTATTTTCGCATATGCGAAAATGCGCGTATGCGAAAATTAACATATGTGAATATTGGCATATGCGAAAATTCGCATGTGCTAATTTTCGTATATGCGAATTTACGCACGCCAGTCTCACACAGTAATATTAGAGCCTTCTTTACACCACACAAGCTGGAAGCAGAGAGGGGTGATCACTGTGATGTGTACTGTGAAGAAAAAATAAAAATAAAAAAAACGAATATTCGTAATTACGAATATATAGCGCTATATTCACGAAATTCGCGAATTCGTGAATATGCGATATTCGCGAATAATATTCGAATTGCGAATATTCGCGAGCAACACTAGTTAAGATGTATAAAGCCAGATTACCCCAATAATAATAAAAATTATAATAAAAATTATAATAAAAACAATAATAAGAAAAACAATAATAATAAAAATAAAATAATACAAAAAATATAATAAAAAATAAATAAATAAATATTAATAATAATATAATTATTATTTATTATCTCAAGCATCTTTTTACATTTCTTTACAGTACTATTCAGACCCATTGTAATAATAGCACGTTCTAGGAAATGTTCTGCTATTATCGGTGGTAAATGCCTGGGAGAAATTATACATGTACCTAATATTTATGAAAAGCTTTTAACATGAACAAACTCAAAGACCATATTTAGCCTCATGTATATAATTGAAGTTTCTGGGGGGAAAAATTAATGAAAGATGAGAAAATTAACTCAAAGGTCACAGAAATTGTAAAGGAAAGGGGCCAAAAAAAGGTATCATGGCAGCAATAGCAATGACCTAAATAATTGTCATATTGTTTGTAGAGATGAGCGAACTTACAGTAAATTCGATTTGTCACGAACTTCTCGGCTCGGCAGTTGATGACTTTACCTGCATAAATTAGTTCAGCTTTCAGGTGCTCCGGTGGGCTGGAAAAGGTGGGATACAGTCCTAGGGGACTCTTTCCTAGGACTGTATCCACCTTTTCCAGCCCACCGGAGCACCTGAAGGCTGAACTAATTTACGCAGGATAAGTCATCAACTGCCGAGCCGAGAAGTTCGTGACGAATCGAATTTACTGTAAGTTCGCTCATCTCTAATTGTTTGTACAATACTGTATATACAGTTATATAGAGTGCCCACATAATACTGTCAAAATAATTCTGCCCTACAGTGTTCCAGTGAGATCCCCGCAAGCAATGGACCATGGCAGGACCCATAAAACGGCCTCAGCCAATGTTCTTTGTCTGTTTGGAATGACACATTTTGGCTTCCACGATGGTCCCCATCCAGCCTGACAGAGCTTGAAAGGATCTACAGAGAAGAATGGCAGAAAACTAAATCCAGGGGTGCCAACTCTTTAGCCTTATCCCCAAGGAGACTGGAGGCTGTAATCCCTGCCAAAGGAGCTTCAACTACCGTATTTTTCGCCCTATAGGACGCACCAGCATATAAGACGCAATTTATAGGTGCAAAATCTAAAAAAATAAATATTTTGAACCCAATAGTGGTCTTCAACCTGCGAACCTCCAGATGTTGCAAACTACAACTCCCAGCATGCAGGGAATGGTAGTTTTGCAACATCTGGAGGTCCACAGATTGAAGACCACTGCATAGGGGGTAATACTCAAGTGTCCCCGCCGCTCCGGACCCGTCACCACTGCCCTGGATGTCGCTCCATCGCTGTCGCCGCGTCCCCGTCGCTCCGGAACGTCCCTGCTGCCGGCCGAGTATCCTTGCTCTCTGTCGCCGCCATCACGTTGTTACGCACGCAGACGCACGTACGCGACGACGTGATGACGAGGAAGGAGAGCGCCGGCATACAGGGGATCCCTGAACGGAGAAGACACCGAGGAGGCAGGTAAGGTCCCTCCCGGTGTCCTGTAAGCACTAACCCGGCTTTTCAGTCGGGCTGTTCGGGACCACCGCGGGGTTAGTGTCACTTTCTCTTCAGACGCGGCGGTCAGCTTTGATCGCCGCGTCTGAAGGGTTAATACAGGGCATCACCGCGATCGGTGATGTCCTGTATTAGCCGCGGGTCCCGGCCGCAGGGACCGCCGCGATAGGGGTGTATTCGCCATATAAGACGCACCGACTTTTCCCCCCCAGTTTATACGGCGTAAAATACGGTAAGTCCCAAGTAAATGGTATGAACACTTACGTCACTGCATAGTTATAGTTTTTTCTTTTTCAATAAATTAGCAAAGCTTTCTACCATTCTGTAATTACTTTGTCATTATAGGGTATTGAATGCCGAATAAAGGGGGGAAATTTGAAATAAATGGGCATTCTCAGATTCAAAAACTTTTCATATATTGTACAACTTGGCAAAACATTTTTATAGAAATCATTACTTAAAAAATAAATAAATAAATAAAAACATCCAGAACATAATCCTGCCCGGCTGCAGCATCATTTTTGTCCCAGGTGAAGCAGAGGCTGAGACAAAATCCAGGAAGTAAGGACGGGACTAGCATTCCACTGTGCTCACTCCTGTCCTATCAGACTGCAGCATGAAAACAGAGAGGAGGGGGTTACAGAGCAGCCTGCAGTGATTGGATGAAGAGACCCAGCACAGCAGACTCAGGGAGGAAGCCCTGAGTCATGCAGAGTGAGGACATGCCCTCTCCAGAGCACATAATGTCAAACAAAGTGAGCAACAGAAAGAATGTATTTGTAAGAGAAATATAGGTGCTAGACACAAACTATATGTAGATAAGTAGGAGAGGACCATATTGACCTGCTCCTTGATGTCGGCCTTGTTTGAGCCATTCAGACTGCAGCCTAAAAGTGCCTCCTCTCCCCGTTCTTTCTCTTGATGCCACTGCTGCACATGGACAACAAAGGAGAGAGGCATTGGGGAAGGGCGGCATGACCTCAAAATGCCCCAGATAAGATAGCGGAATTGCAGTTTTTGGGGTTTTACTTCTTCCCCACTGCTGCTTGACATTGAGTTTCTTAGATACCGGTGAGGGCTGTATTCTTTTGAGAGCTGAGATGCCTTCCATACCCTGCAGCCACCTGAGGCGAAGTGCTCACCTTGCTCCATGCCTTAGAAGAACACTCATACCGTATACCTTGTGGTCTCTAGATGTTGCAAAACTACTACTCCCACAATGCCCGGACAGCTGTTGGCTGTCTGAGCATGGTGGGAGTTGTAGTTTTGCAACAGCTAGAAGTCCAAAGTTTGAAGAGACCACAAGGTATACAATGTCAGTGTTCTTCTAAGGCACAGTCTTGCTCGATTGCAGATATACTAGCTTCCACGGCTGCACTATCCATGGAGCAAGGTGAGCACTTAGCCTCAGGCAGCACTCCTGCTGGGTACGGAAGCCAGGGCACTGAGCAGGTCAATATGATCCTCTCTTGCTTATATACATATAATTTTTATGTGTCTAGCGCCTTTAGTTCTCTTACAAATACCTTCTTTCTGTTGCTCACTTGGTTTGACCATTACCATTGCGAATCCACAAATATTAGCAGCGGAACTGTAGTATCTGTAGTCGTCGCAAACATCTGAAGCCAAGTTCTGAGCAGTTGTAAAACACCAGACGAAACCAAAGTTTTTTTTTTTTCGCAGTCAAATAATCTCCCATAGGTGTTACGCCTAGCGCTCCGGGTCCCCGCTCCTCCCCGGAGCGCTCACGGCGTCTTTCTCCCTGCAGCTCCCCGGTCAGTCCCGCTGACCGGGAGCGCTGCACTGTCATGGCCGTTGGGGATGCGATTCGCACAGCGGGACGCGCCCGCTCGCGAATCGCATCCCAGGTCACTTACCCGTCCCGGTCCCCTGCTGTCATGTGCTGGCGCGCGCGGCTCCGCTCTCTAGGGCGCGCGCGCGCCAGCTCTCTGAGACTTAAAGGGCCAGTGCACCAATGATTGGTGCCTGGCCCAATTAGCTTAATTGGCTCCCACCTGCTCCCTGCCTTTATCTAGTCTCCTCCCATGCACTCCCTTGCCGGATCTTGTTGCCTTGTGCCAGTGAAAGCGTTTAGTGTGTCCAAAGCCTGTGTACCTGAACTTCTGCTATCCATCCTGACTACGAACCTTGCCGCCTGCCCCCGACCTTCTGCTACGTCTGACCTTGCCTCTGCCTAGTCCTTCTGTCCCACGCCTTCTCAGCAGTCAGCGAGGTAGAGCCGTTGCTAGTGGATACGACCTGGTTGCTACTGCCGCAGCAAGACCATCCCGCTTTGCGGCGGGCTCTGGTGAAAACCAGTAGCCTCTTAGAACTGGTCCACTAGCACGGTCCACGCCAATCCCTCGCTGACACAGAGGATCCACTACCTGGAAGCCGAATCGTGACAGTAGATCCGGCCATGGATCCCGCTGAGGTGCCGCTGCCAAGTCTCGCTGATCTTCCCACGGTGGTCGCTCAGCAATCGCAGCAGATTGCCCAACAAGGACAGCAGCTGTCGCAGTTGACCGCCATGTTACAGCAACTTCTGCCTCTGCTACAGCAGCAACCATCTCCTCCGCCAGCTCCTGCACCTCCTCCGCAGCGAGTGGCCGCTCCTAACCTCCGCTTGTCCCTGCCGGACAAATTTGATGGGGACTCTAAACTCTGCCGTGGATTTTTGTCTCAGTGTTCCCTGCATATGGAGATGTTGTCGGACTTGTTTCCTACAGAACGGTCTAAGGTGGCGTTTGTAGTAAGCCTTCTTTCAGGAAAGGCCTTGTCTTGGGCCACACCGCTCTGGGACCGCAATGATCCTGCCACAGCCACAGTCCAGGCCTTCTTCGCTGAACTCCGGAGTGTCTTTGAGGAGCCAGCCCGAGCTTCTTCTGCCGAGACTGCCCTGTTGAACCTGGTCCAGGGTAATTCCTCCGTTGGCGAGTACGCCATACAATTCCGTACTTTTGCTTCTGAACTATCCTGGAATAATGAGGCCCTCTGCGCGACCTTTAAAAAAGGCCTATCCAGCAACATTAAAGATGTTCTGGCCGCACGAGAGATTCCTGCCAACCTCCAAGAACTCATCCATTTGGCTACCCGCATTGACATGCGTTTTTCTGAGCGACACCAAGAGCTCCGCCAGGAAAAAGACTTAGATCTCTGGGCACCTCTCCCACAGCATCCTTTGCAGTCTTCGCCTGGGCCTCCCGCCGAGGAGGCCATGCAAGTGGATCGGTCTCGCCTGACCCAGGAAGAGAGGAATCGCCGTAGAGAAGAAAATCTCTGTCTTTACTGTGCCAGTACCGAGCATTTCTTGGTGGATTGCCCTATCCGTCCTCCACGCCTGGGAAACGCACGCACGCACCCAGCTCACGTGGGTGTGGCGTCTCTTGGTTCCAAGTCTGCTCCTCCACGTCTCACGGTACCCGTGCGGATTTCTTCTTCAGCCAACTCCTCCCTCTCAGCCGTGGCCTGCTTGGACTCCGGTGCCTCTGGAAATTTTATTTTGGAGTCGTTTGTTAATAAATTCAGCATCCCGGTGACCCGTCTCGTCAAGCCGCTCTACATTTCCGCGGTCAACGGAGCCAGATTGGACTGCACCGTGCGTTACCGCACAGAGCCCCTCCTCATGTCTATTGGACCCCACCTTGAGAGGATTGAGTTCTTCATTCTCCCCAACTGTACCTCTGAGGTCCTCCTCGGTCTGCCTTGGCTCCGGCTTCATTCCCCCACCATTGATTGGACCACCGGGGAGATCAGGAACTGGGACTCTGCCTGCCACAGGAAGTGCCTCTCCCCCCCTCCCAGTCCCGTCAGGCAAGCCTCTGTGCCTCCCCATGGCCCCCGTCCTGGTGTCACACTGCCCCGTGCCAAGCTTCACCCTCTGCCCTCCCTCCCCATTCCCACTCCTGCTGTACTGCCTGCCATTGAGGAAACCATCCATTCTTTCCCGGTGTCCTCATCCCAGGGGAGGCAGTCACCGGACAAAAAAAAGGGGAGACCTAAGGGGGGGGGTACTGTTACGCCTAGCGCTCCGGGTCCCCGCTCCTCCCCGGAGCGCTCACGGCGTCTTTCTCCCTGCAGCTCCCCGGTCAGTCCCGCTGACCGGGAGCGCTGCACTGTCATGGCCGTTGGGGATGCGATTCGCACAGCGGGACGCGCCCGCTCGCGAATCGCATCCCAGGTCACTTACCCGTCCCGGTCCCCTGCTGTCATGTGCTGGCGCGCGCGGCTCCGCTCTCTAGGGCGCGCGCGCGCCAGCTCTCTGAGACTTAAAGGGCCAGTGCACCAATGATTGGTGCCTGGCCCAATTAGCTTAATTGGCTCCCACCTGCTCCCTGCCTTTATCTAGTCTCCTCCCATGCACTCCCTTGCCGGATCTTGTTGCCTTGTGCCAGTGAAAGCGTTTAGTGTGTCCAAAGCCTGTGTACCTGAACTTCTGCTATCCATCCTGACTACGAACCTTGCCGCCTGCCCCCGACCTTCTGCTACGTCTGACCTTGCCTCTGCCTAGTCCTTCTGTCCCACGCCTTCTCAGCAGTCAGCGAGGTAGAGCCGTTGCTAGTGGATACGACCTGGTTGCTACTGCCGCAGCAAGACCATCCCGCTTTGCGGCGGGCTCTGGTGAAAACCAGTAGCCTCTTAGAACTGGTCCACTAGCACGGTCCACGCCAATCCCTCGCTGACACAGAGGATCCACTACCTGGAAGCCGAATCGTGACAATAGGTAGCTGTTAAGCAGGAAAACCAATATTGTAAGGATTTTCTAAGATTCTGCAGTTACTTAACACAGAAAGACAATTTCTTCGAGAAAATCCATCGAGTCAGCTTGAGCTCGTCTCTGTTGAGCATTTGAACGAGGGGCTTATCAGTTGTGTGCCAGGAATGTATTGAGCAAGATGGATACGAATCTGTGCCAGGATCGGTTTTGCATGGGTTTAAGATGATGAGAGTCTAGAAAAAGGGTTTGAAGGATGATCAATTTGATGTAATTTTAAAAAATAAAATAAAAATATGTAAAATAAAATATGCATTTGAAAAATCTCCTATTTATTCCTATTGCCCTGTTGTGAGTCGGGAATTCTTTTTTTTTTCTTGGTAACGTGAAATGATTGGAAACTACTTCACTACTTTTTTTTTCCACAAAAAAAAAGGAAAAAAGGAAAACATACCCGCCTGTCCGATTCCCCGCAGTTGCTATTCAAACTGCTCCTGGTCCCCACTGCTCACTGCTGGCCTCCGATGTGGCAACCCTGCAGGAAATGCCTGCTTAGCCAATCACAGCGGGGACTCACCTTTAGCTTGTGATTGGCTAGGCAGGCATTTCTTGCAGGGTTGCCTCCATCAGGGGGAGCAGCAGTGAGCATTGGAGACCAGGAGCTGTTGGAATGGCAGTGGTTACCCACCTCAGCTAGAGATTCGCTAAGCAGACATTTACTGCAGGATTGGCATGTGAGCAGTGGGGATTGAAAGGCATCTGAATTGCAGCTGTGGGGGATCAGGGCAGGTGAGTATGACTCTTCTTTTTTTTTTTCTCTCTAGGGGTCCGTTCACACGGAGTAAATGAAGAGTAATTCATGCCGAAAAATTTACGGGCAGAAAAAAGAATGTTATTTGCGGGAAATGCACGCGCAATTCCACACAAGTTGCGCGCGGAAATGGGGGAGAAAGAAGTGAAGGGTTTTTCAGCCATTTCCGTGCAAATTCCACACGAATTCTACACTAATTGCACGCAAATTGCGCACAAATTTTTTTTTACCATTGACTTCAATTGATTTCTGCTAGGGGATTCCGCTTGAAGAATGAACATGCTCTTTCTTCAAGCGGAACGGAATTCAGCGTCAAAATTCCGCTAGCAGAATTTCCGCAGTGTGAACAGGACTGCAGAAATAACATTGAAGTCAATGGGCAGAGGAGATGTGAATTAATTTGGAGCGGAGAATTCAAGAGGAATTACTCGAGTAAATTCCTCTTGAATTACTCCGTGTGAACGCGCCCTTAAGCACTCCAATCTGTTATTCTGGAAACATCTTGGCTAAAACATAAAAACATAGAATGTGTCAGCAAATGAGAACCATTCGGCCTATTTAGGGTCTATTCACACAGCAGAACTTCTGCTCATCTGCCCCAAATCCGCTTACACTTGTGTGGATTCTGTGCAGAAATTGTGAATTGGTGTGAATTCTGTGAATTGGTGCGAAATTCTGCAGAAGTGTGAATGAGAGTGTGGTCTCCCATTGAAGTGTATTGGGCTTTCATTTGCAGAGGAATTCCGCTTGAGGAAATTCTGCAGTGTGAATAGACCCTTAGCCGCCTAATATTCAGAATACTATGGGGGAGATTTATCAAAACCTGCTGAAAATACCTTTCCCTATACACCCGTGAGTGTATATTCAGAGGAGCCAAAAAAAGTTGCTATGACCGTATGTTTAGACATAAGACATAAGTGTAAAGAAAATAGTAAAAAAAAAAAAAAAGTGAAAGCTCCAATAAAATTTAAATGGCCCCTTTTTCCCATTTTACTCCAAAAAGCCTAAAAAAACTAATAAACATATTTGGTATCGGCTTGTGCGTAAATGTACGAACTACAAAATATAATGTTAGTGATCCCGTACAGTGAACGGCGTAAATGTAATAAAAAAAAAAAAAAATTGCTGCTTTTTTGACACCTTACATAATTTTAAAAATTCATAGTGATTAAAAAGTTATATATGTAAAAGTAGTAGTTTTGAAACATCTGGAGGTCAGCAGGTTGAAGACCACTGCTGCATTCGTCATCATCCAGACCTCCCTTTAGTTTTCTACTCACCTCCCCTTGGTGGGAAGGAAGGGTGAGCTGGCCTGGGCCATCTATGCTGCAGGGACCGTCCGGTGGGGAGGGTTAGTCGTTCCGGGCTGTACATTTCCACCCGGGAGGCCCTCTTCTCCGCTCCGGCCCCGGCCTAGTGACGTTGCCTTGACGACGAAGCACAGGGACGTCCGTGCGCAGCAGACGTACCTGCGCATGAACGTCCCTATGCGTCATCTTCAAGGCAACATCACTAGGCCGGGGCCAGGCCGGAGCGGAGGAGAGGGCCTCCCGGTGAAAATGGAAAGGCCGGAACGTCTAACCCTCCCCACCGGACGGTCCCTGCAGCATAAATGGCCCAGACCAGCTCACCCTTCCTTCCCACCGAGGGGAGGTGAGTAGAAAACTAAAGGGTGGTCTGGATGATGACGAAGGCCGCAATAGTCTTCAACCTGCGGACCTCCAGATGTTTCAAAACTACAACTTCCAGCATGCTGGGAGTTGTAGTTTTGTAACATCTGGAGGTCCGCAGGTTGAAGACCACTGAAAGGGATTGACAGGCGGTGATGATGAAGGGGGGGGGATGATAAAGGGGATGATGACAGGGTGTTAATGACAGGGTGATGGCAAGGGGATGATGAAGGGGGGATGACGAGGGGGATGATGACAGGGTGATGATGATGAGGGTGTTAATGACGGGGGTCTGGATGATGACATGGGGGGATGATGTATTTCCCACACTAGGCTTATAGTCGAGTCAATAACTTTTCCTGGGTTTTTGAGGTGAAATTAAGGGCCTTAGCTTGTATTCGGGTCGGCTTATACTCGAGTATATACGGTAATAATTTTGTTACAAAAGTTTAAGATTTTTTTATTTTTTTAAAGCAGTACAATAATGGTAAAGCATGAAATCAGGGGCATCATTTTAATTGTATTGACCCACAAAATAAAGAAAACATAATTTTTACAGTTTTAAAGTGTACAGCGCGAAAACTAAACCTTTCAAAATTTGCTAAACTGCAGTTTTCATTTCAATTTTCCCACACAAATAATATTTTTTTTGTTGCGTTGTACATTTTATGACAAAATGAATGCTGTCATTACAAAGGACATTTAGTCACGCAAAAAAAAAAAAAAGCCCTCACATGGGTCTGTGGAGTTATAATTTTTAGAGAGAGGAGGAAAAACGAAAATGCAAAAATAAAATTGCCCGTTTCCTTAAGGAGTTAACCAAGTTGGATTGTACTTTAAAATCCTCCAGAATAAATTTCCTAAACTTCTTCTTTTTTTTGCCCAAGAGTATGTCAAAACATGAATTTTATGATTTCCAAAAAACACTGTTTAGATTTGTTTTTACAAATATTATATTTACTTTCTTTTTTTTTATTTTTTTATACTTTTTAACATTGTTTTCTTTGTAAAGATAAAATTGGGGCATAAAAGAAGTAGGAGTATAAGGTGTATCTAATGCATTCTTACTTTAGGCTTTTTTTGTTCTTGACTTTAGCTGCCAGTGGTTCTCAAGCTGTTGTTGTTGTACAATTCTCAGCATGGGTGTTATCATTCCGGAGCAGCGGGAGGGGCATACGTTGCAGGCTTCCTGTTTTTAGTCATGCTATCAGAAGTAGAGTAATGAATAAAAAAATGTTTTGATAATGGCAAACCCAACCCTAATTTATTTTATATAATAATATATTAAGCTATTAGGGGTGTGAATCGCCAAGAATTTGGCGATTCGATTCGAATCGCGATACCAGTGTAGCGATTCGATATATCGCGATATATCGCGATACCGTCTAGGTGACGATACATCGCGATATATCGCCCACCTGGGAGCATTCATAGATCCCAATAGACGCCGCTGTCAGCTTTGACAGCGGCGATCTAGTACTCCGGTGCTCACTTTTCTCATGTTATCCCGTCCGGGCTGCAAAATAAAATAAAACGCACTTTATCTTACCTGCCAACGAGCCCGCGGAGCTCCGGTACACTCCAGTACAGGTGTTCGGTCCCCGGGCTGTATTCTTCTTACTTCCTGTTAGTCCGGCACGTCACATGGAGCTTCAGCCTATCACCAGCGGAGGCGGGACATCGCTGCGGCTGGTGATAGGCTGAAGCTCCATGTGACGTGCCGGACTAACAGGAAGTAAGAAGAATACAGCCCGGGGACCGAACACCTGTACCGGAGCTCCGCGGGCTCGTTGGCAGGTAAGAAAAGTGCGTTTTATTAAAAATTCCACATCCCTAAAAGAATCGATTCAAAAATATTTTGAATCGATTCTGTATCGGCAAATGAAAAATCGCGATTATCGCGAGAATCGATTTTTTCTTACATCCCTATAAGCTATACATTTTCTCGCTAACGGACCATCCCGGTTATTTTTGCGCTTTTCATGTTTTTTCCTCCTTGCCTTTTAATAGCCATAATTGTATTCCACCTACAGTCCCAAATGTTTTATTTGAAACAAATTGTGCTTGGCTATGACATCACGCATTATACTGCAAAATCTAAGACAATCCAAAACAAATTACAATTGAAAAAAAAAAAAATGAAAGAAAAAAAAATGCCATTTTGCTATTTGGTTTTTTTTTGTTTACATGCATGGGCACTTTGCGGATAAAATGACACGTATTTATTCTGTAGGTCAATACAATTACATTACCCAGTTTATATAGGTTTTGTTTTATTATACTACAGTAAAAAAAAAAAAAAAAAACTTTGTAAGAAAATATATATATATATATATATATATATATATATATTTTATATAGTTAGTGGCAGTATTATATTCAGGGGGCATTGTGTTTGTGGTATTATTTTCAGGGGGTACAGTGTGGTAGTATATTGACAGGGTACAGTGTGTGGTAGTATATTCAGGGGGTACAGTGTGTGGTAGTATATTCAGGGGGTGCAGTGTGGTAGTATATTCAGGGGGTACAGTGTGTGGTAGTATATTCAGGGGGTACAGTGTGTGGTAGTATATTCAGGGGGTACAGTGTGTGGTAGTATATTCAGGGGGTACAGTGTGTGGTAGTGTATTCTGGGGGTACAGTGTGTGGTAGTGTATTATATTCAGAAGATACAGTGAGTGGTAGCATTCAGAGGGTACAGTGCACCACAGTTTTATATTTAGGAGGTACAGTGTCTAGAAGTATTATATTCAAAGGGTAACGTATAGCAATAATATATACAGAAGCACGGTGTGTTGCAGTATTATTTTCAGAAGTACTGCAGTGTGTGCTAAAAGCAGCAGTATACAGATAAATCTGGAGGGGAAGTTGTGTAACTACTATATATTATACTATATATACCAATCCCACAGAGAGCAGCAGCAGCAGTAAACTAGAGAACTAGAGAGGAGGTGTATAATTACTATATGTATACTGATTCCATATAGATAGCAGCAACAGTATACATATTGAGCTGGAGGGGAGGTGTATAACCACTATACAGTATATCTGATCCCATAGAGATAGCAGCAGCAGCAGCAGCATCCAGATAGAACTGGAAGGGAGGTGTATAACTACTCAATATCCTGATCCCATAGAGATAGCAAAAGTATACTGAATAAGCTAAAGGGGAGGTGTATAACTACTATATATCTTGATCCTATAGAGATAGCAGCAGTAGTATACAGATAGAGCAGGAGAGGCGGTGTATAACTTTTTTTTATATATCATGATCCTATAGAGCGAGAGCTAGAGGGGAGGTGTATACTTACTATATATTCTGATCCCTTAACAAAAAGCAGCAGCACATAGATCTTGGAGGGAAAGGAGGGGTCTGGGTGCTATCAGGAGATGATCTTGTGAGTGATGATGTCACCCTATAGTTCACATAAAGTCAGCTGACCCAGGACATCCTCTGGCATTCATTAAGCCAAGTAATTTTCTGGGAGTCAGGCTGTTAATCACTTGACCCAGTTACAGTTTTGAAGAGTTACTGTCCTTAAAAACAACTTTTGACATGACGGTCAGACATGTCAAAAGTTGTTGATCATACCGGGTCTCAATTTTTTTTTTAGAGGCAGTAACGCTTAAACTATTTTGGAAAAAAGTTAAGGGTGGACACATCTATAGGAGGCGGGATGCCATATTGATGCGCCAATTACATAAATTCCACTACAGACAAGGACAAAATATACTCCTGAATCCCTAAAAATGCATGTACCCCAAATCCACCGGTACACCCATTGGGCAATCTATAGATGGTAAATCTAAATCCCATAGCACCCAAGTAACAACTGATACAGAACAGTACAAAAAAAAATCAATCATAAAAAAGTGCAAATAACATCAATAATATATATTTCCTGGGGTGCTCATGGTGCCTGTAACCATATGGGAACCAATGCGAACCCTTGACGAACATTTTGTGGAAGGATCCACTTCGTCAGGACCTTGATTGTATTTGCATTTTACAACTTTATTATAGATTATTTTGCACTTTACTGTATCAGTTGTTACCTGGATGCTATGGGCTTTAGAATTACCATCTATAGATTGCCCTATGGGTGTAACAGTGGATTTGGGGTACATGTATTTTTAGGATTTCAGGGTTATTGTTTGTCCTTGGCTGTAGTGTAATTTATGTAATTGGCATAAAGATTAATTTTGCATTCTAGATTGGTTTGATGGTTTTTTATGGTTGGCACATATAGGTTTTCTAAATAGAACTTTTGTCACCATATATTTATTATATTTGGTTCCCGTAGAAGAGTGTAGGCTATAACGCCATTTTGATGGGGTTTGCGTCCTTGGTATGTAACTTGTCAGAATTACGATAACTAAAACAAAGGAAAGTGCTCCATAGTGTGAAATCGTATAAAATTAGGATAGGTGAACAGTAGGGATATTGCTCACCCGCAATAGTTGCACTCAGCCAACTACAACAATGGTGAAGACATGTGGAGACGTCAAGTCTCAGATCAGGCAGCCGTTCCTGGGATGGAAACAAACGATTGCAAAATTCCTCCAAGGTAAACCACAGGATAAATCAGGCGCCACAAACTTGTAAGGAGCAACAATTTATTTTATCCACAATGCAACATGTTTCGCGGTGAAGACCGCTTCATCAGGCATCTGATGCCTGATGAAGCGGTCTTCACCGCGAAACGCATTGCATAGTGGGTAAAATAAATTGTTGCTCCTCACAAGTTCGTGGCGCCTGATTTATCCTGTGGTTTACCTTGGAGGAATTTTGCAAAAGAATTACGATAAGGTATTAATGGGTACTCTGCTGCCCCAGCGTTCGGAACATTTTGTTCTCTACGCTAGGAGTGGGCGGCAGGTAGTGTTGGGCGTGAAAATTCACATTTCGAATTTTTATTGCGAATACCGCAAATTCACGAATATTGCGGATATATTCGCTATATATTCGAAATGACGAATATTAACTTTTTCCCGCTTATTCGCATATGTGACTATTCGCATATTCTTTCTTTTCACTTGTGGGCCAATTAGAATTATGCAAATACACTTGTCAGAGGTTATCAACAACATCCCTAGCAACCAATAGTAAAGTTGCCCACCCCTCACTGTTTTCTTCCTCGAATACGCGAATATGCGAATATAAGGAATACGCAAAATTCACGAATATAGGACGAACATTGGTCTATATATTCGCGAAATATCGCAAATTCGAATATGGGCAATGCCGCTCATCACTAGCGGCAGTGTCGTGATGTCATGGTCACGCCCCTCGTGACGTCACGCCATGCCCCCTCAATGCAAGTCTATGGGAGGGGGCGTGGCATCCGCCACGCCCCCTCCCATAGACTTTCATTGAGGGGGCATGGTGTGACATCACGAAAGGCGTGGCAGTGACGTCACAACCCCGCCGCCTGCACCCAGCTTTCTAAACGAATCCCGGGTGCTGCACAGAGATTGAAGGTGTCCCCCAAAATCAGACATATTATCCCCTATCCTTTGGATAGGGGATAATATGTCTGGGGGCGGAGTACCCCTTTTAAACCTGTAAGGCAGTATGTGGAGGCTGAATGAAAAGCTTTTTAGAAACAGCATTACATTTTTTTTGTACAGAAAGAAAAAACCCGCCGTATGCCCCCTCCAAAAACATGTGCTGTGTGCCTGAAAACACACGATAGAAGAAAAAACCCTTTTTGCCAGCGCTCGGCGGTAATTGTATCCGAGTCTTGTATATTGGCGCGATTGACATCAGCCCTCTGGTAGGAGAATTAACTCGTATTCATCCCTGCCGAGAATGATAAAAAAAAACACCACAAAAGAATGAAATTCATCTCTCCCAATAGAAACGGCAACGTACGACAATTCCTAAAATATTGCCTCTGCTCTGCATTGTCTTCTAGGAGACGGGAAAAAAAAAGTGTTGTGGGAATTTGTGAGAACTTGTCAGATTTTTAAACACTCTCGGAATCCTTTCTCTGTTTGATGTACCTCGGAGCCTCCGGAGTGCACTATTTTTCCATCACATACAAATCAATACCACCTAGTACACTTGGGCTTTTAGTCTAAAATAGAATGCATTCAATACCGCCTCTTTTATGCCCCCATGGACGCGATAGGAAGAAAATGATCTGACTAATCCTTTAGTGGAAAACAAAAAGTAGAAAGCGTCTTCTCTGCAGGTGCCTCGAAGTAGAAACCTTCAAAGGGCGTCAATGATATTAAAGGCCAATAGTAATCGTTGCTAAGAATCCGTCTTTTCGGCGTTCAATGAAGTGAACGCGCGCGCTTGATATTTTCTGTCGCTATTGAAAGGGCGCCAATTAAAGGAAATGGATCGATTTATCCTAAAAAAAACCTTTAGCCTACATCAAATAAAGGATAAAAAGAAAGTCTTAATTTGAAGCTTTTTTTCATTCAATATCAAATGGAGGAACCCAATTGGACTATGGATAGCGCCGCTATTATTCTCTTATCATCCCTATACTTATACACTGTTTATCAAATTAACCCGTAGGGGGCGCGTGCTGTAATTGTACAGAGCAGCCTGGTACTTGACACACAGCACCATACAGGAGCTGTGCTTGCTTTATAACAGACGAGTGCCAGCTGCTATCAGCTGCCGGGACTCACTGCAAATGATGTGTGATCACTTTGATGGCCACCATTAAAGGGGTACTCTGGGGCCGGAGCGTTGTGATGGCAAGGCTCCACCCCGTGTGATGTCACACTCCGCCCCCTCAATGCAAGCCTATGGGAGGGGGCGTGACAGCTGTCACGCCCCCTCCCATAGGCTTGCATTGAGGGGGGCGGAGTGTGACATCACACGGGGCGGAACCTTGACGTCACAACGCTTCGGCCCAGTGATCAGCAGTAATCAGACCCGGAGCGAACACACTCCGGGGGCTGATTCTAAAGGGGTGCGGCGTGCAAGATTACAGGGGTCCCCAGCGGCGGGACCCCCGCGATCAGGCATCTTATCCCCTATCCTTTGGATAGGGGATAAGATGTCTAAGCGCCGGAGTACCCCTTTAATCCCTTAGTAGAAAAATGAAGGTGTCGGTGGGTTCAGGTTGCTCATTGGACTCCCCCACAGCGCAATAGCAAGGGTCCGATGGGTCTTTTCTACAGTCGTTTGCCTGTTGTTACATAGTACCGAACAGTACATGGACTCAGATGTTTGCATATCATAGTCCCACATGTAAAATAAATAATAATAAAAAAAGGCTTTAAAAATACTTAAAAGCTGTAAAATGCTGTGCAGCTCACACTAAACTATAGAGGGGGTAGTGAGGTGACTGAAATACAGATTACCCCATGTGTAAAATAGATGAGTGAACAGCAATGCGATTGCACTTTGGGGGTCCAATAAGCCCACCCAAATCCATTAGCTCCTCCATATTCAGTATAAATGTTGTAATCTGCATTGATAAGCACGTCCACCATTATCAGTGAGTCTCTGGCTGCTGAAAGCAGACAGAAATCACCCGCAGTATCTGTTCACACTTCATAGCAGTGGCGTAAATGCACGGCACTGAGCCCAAAGTGACTCCCTGCAGCTTCATACATTTGCGGCGTGTATCCTTAAAGTGTACCTGCCGTATCACAGAAAAAATAATACTTCTATATGTTACTCATAAGGTCATGCAGATGCTTTACATGTCTTTTTTTGGTGTCTAGCTTCTGTATTTGGCTCACAAATAATTCCCTCTGTTTTGCTGCTCACTCATTCTGACATCCACTGCTCAGGAAGGGGCATCTCCGAGGCAAGCACTGAGCCCGTCCTCACTCACCATGCATTCACTACCTCCCTGAGTCTGCTGTGCTGGGTCTCTTCATTCAATCACTGCAGGCTGCTCTATAACCCCCTCCTCTCTGTTGTTATGTTGCAGTTTGATAGGTCAGGAGTGAGCACAGAGGAGTGCTAGTCTCGCCCTCACTTCCTGGACTTTGTCCCGGCCTTTGCTTCAGCTGGGAAACAATGATACTGCAGCTGGACAGGGTTATCTTCTGGATGGCATGGGGACCCCTAGTGGTCTTTTTTTTATAAGCCAGGATTTCTATAAAAAAAGAGAGAACATTTTTATGATGCATATTAGAAAGGTTAATGTTTTTCCAAGATGTACAACAAATAAAAAGTTTTTGATCCTGCCAGTGTCCATTGATGATGATGATGATAGTGGTAATAATGAAAATCAATAATAAATAAATAATAGTGTAAGTATGGAATACAAATACCTAATTCCAATATTTATTATAACAGTTTTCTCCTTAAATTACATTACATTAAAGGACATCTGCAGCGTGATTAACACTTATCCCCTATCCACAGGATAGGGGATAAGTGTTTGATCGCGGCGGGGGGTCCGACCGCTGGGACCCCCTGTGATCTCCTGTACGGGGCCGCGGTTGTCCCGTGCAGGGGGCGTGCCAGCCGCAGCATGACGATGCAGCCGGCACGCCTCCTCCATACATCTCTATGGGAGAGGCGGGGAGGCAGCGTTTCTGCCTCCTCGCCTCCCCCAATAGAACTGTATTGGGACGGGGAGGAGACGGGGTGTCACCGTCGACCTCTAGGTCAACGCTACGCGCCTTAGCGCTCACTATGAGCGCTAATGGCGGTGCCCCGTTAGGGAGATCGCGGGGGGTGTCCCCCGCGATCAAACAGTTATCCCCTATCTTGTAGATAGGGGATAAGTGTATATTGCGCTGCAGTTGTCCTTTAAGGTCTCATTTATCGACTGGTTATTTGAGCCTTCTGGGTGTTTTTTCTTATCCCTTGTATTCATCATTTTTTTTGTCTTGTTGTTGTTACTGTAATTGTCATGCATGATCCATTATCCTTTTTGACATTATCCCTACATGAAATCATTTGAATTTCAAAGTAATTCTGTACCAGTCAATCAATGTATAAAAGTATTTGCCTCAAATTACATCTTACAGGCGTTTTGACAGATGTTTTTTCATTTTTTTTAATCTCATTTGATTGTCAGTTTTTTCTTTTAACATACTACTACCCATCTACATATCCAAATAGCCCTAAAATGAGGATTTTTTTTATTCTTCTTTTTTTAACTCTATTTAGCTGTTTAACTATGATATTTCTTCAGGTGATAGTTGATATGGCCGCCATTCCTGCTCTAATTAAAGTTAGCTGTAGGACAGTTGTCTCCTAACTGTGGACCTCCAGCTATTGCAAAACCACAACTCCCAGCATGCCAGGGCAGCCATGCTGGGAGTTGTAGTTTTGCAACAGCTGGAGGTCCACAGTTTGAAGACTACTGCTGTAGAAGGTGCAGAGGTGGCAATCAAAACTGGACCATGATACCTGAGATGGCCCAAAACACTCTGATACACCATTAAGGACTGTTCATTTTTGCATTTTTGTTTTTTCTTAAAATCTTAACGTTTTCAGTTTTCCACCTACGGACCCATTTGAGGGCTTTGTTTTTTTTTTGGTTTTTTTTTTGCATCACCAATTTTACTTTGTAATGAAATCAATCATTTCGCCCCTCAATCTACGGCAAAGCAAAAATGAAAAAATTATTTGTAGGGAAAAATGTAACAACCCCCCCCCCCCCCCCCTGCCATTTTGTGACTTCTATGTGGTGCACTTTTCAGCAAAAATGACACCTTATCGTTATTCTGTAGGTCCATACGATTGAAATGATACCTAACTTATATAGATGATCCCAGGTTCAGTATGAAGACTAGGAATGCGATGGCTGTTCAGGGCACTAGAGACGTGGTGCCTTCATGAGCCCTGAGCCCTGTGGGGGCTGAACTGCCACGCGCTATTAACCCTTTAGACGCGCCGTTCAAAGTTGAACGCTGCGTCTAAAATGAAAGTGAAACCATGCCGGTTAGCTCAGGGAGCTGTTCGGGATCGCCGGGGAAAAATCGCGGCATCCCAAACAGCTTACAAGACAGCTGGAGGGTTCCTACCTGCCTCCTCGCTGTCCGATCGCCGAATGACTGCTCAGTGCCTGAGATCCAGGCATGAGCAGTCAAGCGGCAGAATCATCGATCAGTAGTTTCTTATGAGAAACCACTGATCAATGTAAAAGATCAGTGTGTGCAGTGTTATAGGTCCCTATGGGATAACAATGATCAGAATAAAAGATCAGTGTGTGCAGTGTTATAGGTCCCTATGGGAGCTATAACATTGCAAAAAAAAAAGTGAAAAAAAGTGAATAAAGATCATTTAACTCCTCCCCTAATAAAAGTTTGAATCACCCCCCTTTTTACATAAAAAAAAACTGTGTAAATAAAAATAAACATATGTGGTATCGCCGTTTGCGGAAATGTCCGAATTATAAAAAAATATCGTTAATTAAGCCACACGATCAATTCCAAAAAATTCCAAAGTCCAATATAGTGCATTTTTGGTCACTTTTTATATCATGAAAAAATAAATAAAAAGCGATCAATAAGTCCTATCAATGCAAAAATGGTACCACTAAAAACTACAGATCACGGCACAAAAAAATGAGCCCTCATACTGCCCCATACGCTCAAAAATAAAAAAGTTATAGGGGTCAGAAGATGACAATTTTAAACGTATACATTTTCCTGCATGTAGTTTTTTCCAGAAGTGCGACAAAATCCAACCTATAGAAGTAGGGTATCATTTTAACTGTATGTGTTACGCCGAGCGCTCCGGGTCCCCGCTCCTCCCCGGAGCGCTCGCTTCACTCCCTCCGCTGCAGCGCTCCGGTCACGTCCTCTGACCCGGGGCGCTGCGATCCTGCTGCCAGCCGGGATGCGATTCGCGATGCGGGTAGCGCCCGCTCGCGATGCGCACCCCGGCTCCCCTACCTGACTCGCTCCCCGTCTGTTCTGTCCCGGCGCGCGCGGCCCCGCTCCCTAGGGCGCGCGCGCGCCGGGTCTCTGCGATTTAAAGGGCCACTGCGCCGCTGATTGGCGCAGTGGTTCCAATTAGGGTTTTCACCTGTGCACTTCCCTATATTACCTCACTTCCCTTGCACTCCCTTGCCGGATCTTGTTGCCTTAGTGCCAGTGAAAGCGTTCCTTGTGTGTTCCTTGCCAGTGTTTCCAGACCTTCTGCCGTTGCCCCTGACTACGATCCTTGCTGCCTGCCCCGACCTTCTGCTACGTCCGACCTTGCTTCTGCCTACTCCCTTGTACCGCGCCTATCTTCAGCAGCCAGAGAGGTGAGCCGTTGCTAGTGGATACGACCTGGTCACTACCGCCGCAGCAAGACCATCCCGCTTTGCGGCGGGCTCTGGTGAAAACCAGTAGTGGCTTAGAACCGGTCCACTAGCACGGTCCACGCCAATCCCTCTCTGGCACAGAGGGTCCACTACCTGCCAGCCGGCATCGTGACAGTAGATCCGGCCATGGATCCCGCTGAAGTTCCTCTGCCAGTTGTCGCTGACCTCACCACGGTGGTCGCCCAGCAGTCACAACAGATAGCGCAACAAGGCCAACAGCTGTCTCAACTGACCGTTATGCTACAACAGTTGCTACCACAGCTTCAGCAGTCATCTCCTCCGCCAGCTCCTGCACCTCCTCCGCAGCGAGTGGCCGCTCCTGGGATACGCTTATCCTTGCCGGATAAATTTGATGGGGACTCTAAGTTTTGCCGTGGCTTTCTTTCCCAATGTTCCCTGCATCTGGAGATGATGTCGGACCTGTTTCCCACTGAAAGGTCTAAGGTGGCTTTCGTAGTCAGTCTTCTGTCCGGAAAAGCCCTGTCATGGGCCACACCGCTCTGGGACCGCAATGACCCCGTCACTGCCTCTGTACACTCCTTCTTCTCGGAAATCCGAAGTGTCTTTGAGGAACCTGCCCGAGCCTCTTCTGCTGAGACTGCCCTGTTGAACCTGGTCCAGGGTAATTCTTCCGTTGGCGAGTATGCCGTACAATTCCGTACACTTGCTTCAGAATTGTCCTGGAATAATGAGGCCCTCTGCGCGACCTTCAAAAAAGGCCTATCCAGCAACATTAAAGATGTTCTGGCCGCACGAGAAATTCCTGCTAATCTACATGAACTTATTCACCTAGCCACTCGCATTGACATGCGTTTTTCTGAAAGGCGTCAGGAACTCCGCCAAGATATGGACTCTGTTCGCACGAGGCGTTTCGTCTCCTCGGCTCCTCTCTCCTCTGGTCCCCTGCAATCTGTTCCTGTGCCTCCCGCCGTGGAGGCTATGCAGGTCGACCGGTCTCGCCTGACACCTCAAGAGAGGACACGACGCCGTATGGAGAACCTCTGCCTGTACTGTGCTAGTACCGAACACTTCCTGAGGGATTGTCCTATCCGTCCTCCCCGCCTGGAAAGACGTACGCGGACTCCGCACAAAGGTGAGACAGTCCTTGATGTCTACTCTGCTTCTCCACGTCTTACTGTGCCTGTGCGGATGTCTGCCTCTGCCTTCTCCTTCTCTACAGTGGCCTTCTTGGACTCTGGATCTGCAGGAAATTTTATTTTGGCCTCTCTCGTCAACAGGTTCAACATCCCAGTGACCAGTCTCGCCAGACCCCTCTACATCAATTGTGTAAATAATGAAAGATTGGACTGTACCATACGTTTCCGCACGGAGCCCCTTCTTATGAGCATCGGATCTCATCATGAGAGGATTGAACTTTTGGTCCTTCCCAATTGCACCTCGGAGATTCTCCTTGGACTTCCCTGGCTTCAACTTCATTCCCCAACCCTGGATTGGTCCACTGGGGAGATCAAGAGTTGGGGGTCCTCTTGTTCCAAGAACTGTCTAAAACCGGTTCCCAGTAACCCTTGCCGTAACTCTGTGGTTCCTCCAGTAACCGGTCTCCCTAAGGCCTATATGGACTTCGCGGATGTTTTCTGCAAAAAACAAGCTGAGACTCTACCTCCTCACAGGCCTTATGATTGCCCTATCGACCTCCTCCCGGGTACTACTCCACCCCGGGGCAGAATTTATCCTCTCTCTGCCCCAGAGACTCTTGCCATGTCCGAATACGTCCAGGAGAATCTAAAAAAGGGCTTTATCCGTAAATCCTCCTCTCCTGCCGGAGCCGGATTTTTCTTTGTGTCCAAAAAAGATGGCTCCCTACGTCCTTGCATTGACTACCGCGGTCTTAATAAAATCACGGTTAAGAACCGCTACCCCTTACCCCTCATCTCTGAACTCTTTGATCGCCTCCAAGGTGCCCACATCTTCACTAAATTGGACTTAAGAGGCGCCTATAACCTCATCCGCATCAGAGAGGGGGACGAGTGGAAAACGGCATTTAACACCAGAGATGGACACTTTGAGTATCTGGTCATGCCCTTTGGACTGTGCAATGCCCCTGCCGTCTTCCAAGACTTTGTCAATGAAATTTTTCGTGATCTGTTATACTCCTGTGTTGTGGTATATCTGGACGATATCCTAATTTTTTCTGCCAATCTAGAAGAACACCGCCAACATGTCCGTATGGTTCTTCAGAGACTTCGTGACAACCAACTCTATGCCAAAATTGAGAAATGTCTGTTTGAATGCCAATCTCTTCCTTTTCTAGGATATTTGGTCTCTGGCCAGGGACTACAGATGGATCCAGACAAACTCTCTGCCGTCTTAAATTGGCCACGCCCCTCCGGACTCCGTGCTATCCAACGCTTTTTGGGGTTCGCCAATTATTACAGGCAATTTATTCCACATTTTTCTACCATTGTGGCTCCTATCGTGGCTTTAACCAAAAAAAATGCTGATCCCAAGTCCTGGCCTCCTCAAGCAGAAGACTCCTTTAAACGACTCAAGTCTGCCTTTTCTTCGGCTCCCGTGCTCTCCAGACCTGACCCTTCCAAACCCTTCCTATTGGAGGTTGATGCCTCCTCAGTAGGAGCTGGAGCTGTTCTTCTACAAAAAAATTCTTCCGGGCATGCTGTCACTTGTGGTTTTTTCTCTAGGACCTTCTCTCCAGCGGAGAGGAACTACTCCATCGGGGATCGAGAGCTTCTAGCCATTAAATTAGCACTTGAGGAATGGAGGCATCTGCTGGAGGGATCAAGATTTCCTGTTATTATCTACACCGACCACAAGAACCTCTCCTACCTCCAGTCGGCCCAACGGCTGAATCCTCGCCAGGCCCGGTGGTCTCTGTTCTTTGCCCGATTTAATTATGAGATTCACTTTCGTCCTGCCGATAAGAACATTAGGGCCGATGCTCTCTCTCGTTCCTCGGATGCCTCAGAAGTTGATCTCCCTCCGCAACACATCATTCCACCTGACTGCCTGATCTCCACTTCTCCTGCCTCCATCAGGCAGACTCCTCCAGGAAAGACCTTTGTTTCTCCACGCCAACGCCTCGGAATCCTCAAATGGGGTCACTCCTCCCATCTCGCAGGTCATGCGGGCATCAAGAAATCTGTGCAACTCATCTCCCGCTTCTATTGGTGGCCGACTCTGGAGACGGATGTTGGGGACTTTGTGCGAGCCTGCACTATCTGTGCCCGGGATAAGACTCCTCGCCAGAAGCCCGCTGGTTTTCTTCATCCTCTGCCTGTCCCCGAACAGCCTTGGTCTCTGATTGGTATGGATTTTATTACTGATTTACCCCCTTCCCGTGGCAACACCGTTATTTGGGTGGTCGTTGATCGATTCTCCAAAATGGCACATTTCATCCCTCTTCCTGGTCTTCCTTCTGCGCCTCAGTTGGCTAAACAATTTTTTGTACACATTTTTCGTCTTCACGGGTTGCCTACGCAGATTGTCTCGGATAGAGGGGTCCAATTCGTGTCTAAATTCTGGAGAGCTCTCTGTAAACAACTCAAGATTAAATTAAATTTTTCCTCTGCATATCATCCCCAGTCCAATGGACAAGTAGAAAGAATTAACCAGATCCTGGGTGATTATTTGCGACACTTTGTTTCCTCCCGCCAGGATGACTGGGCAGATCTCCTTCCATGGGCCGAATTCTCGTATAACTTCAGGGTCTCTGAATCTTCCTCCAAATCCCCATTTTTCGTGGTGTACGGCCGTCACCCTCTTCCCCCCCTCCCTACCCCCTTGCCCTCTGGTCTGCCCGCTGTGGATGAAATTTCTCGTGACCTTTCCATTATATGGAGAGAGACCCAAAATTCTCTCTTACAGGCTTCTTCACGCATGAAGAGGTTCGCGGATAAGAAAAGAAGAGCTCCCCCCGTTTTTTCCCCTGGAGACAAGGTATGGCTCTCCGCTAAATATGTCCGCTTCCGTGTCCCTAGCTACAAGTTGGGACCACGCTATCTTGGTCCTTTCAAAATTTTGTGTCAAATTAATCCTGTCTCTTATAAACTTCTTCTTCCTCCTTCTCTTCGTATCCCTAATGCCTTTCACGTCTCTCTTCTCAAACCACTCATCCTCAACCGTTTTTCTCCCAAATCTGTTCCTCCCACTCCTGTTTCCGGCTCCTCGGACGTCTTCTCGGTCAAGGAGATTTTGGCTGCCAAAAAGGTCAGAGGGAAAAATTTTTTTTTAGTAGACTGGGAGGGTTGTGGTCCTGAAGAGAGATCCTGGGAACCTGAGGACAACATCCTTGACAAAAGTCTGCTCCTCAGGTTCTCAGGCTCCAAGAAGAGGGGGAGACCCAAGGGGGGGGGTACTGTTACGCCGAGCGCTCCGGGTCCCCGCTCCTCCCCGGAGCGCTCGCTTCACTCCCTCCGCTGCAGCGCTCCGGTCACGTCCTCTGACCCGGGGCGCTGCGATCCTGCTGCCAGCCGGGATGCGATTCGCGATGCGGGTAGCGCCCGCTCGCGATGCGCACCCCGGCTCCCCTACCTGACTCGCTCCCCGTCTGTTCTGTCCCGGCGCGCGCGGCCCCGCTCCCTAGGGCGCGCGCGCGCCGGGTCTCTGCGATTTAAAGGGCCACTGCGCCGCTGATTGGCGCAGTGGTTCCAATTAGGGTTTTCACCTGTGCACTTCCCTATATTACCTCACTTCCCTTGCACTCCCTTGCCGGATCTTGTTGCCTTAGTGCCAGTGAAAGCGTTCCTTGTGTGTTCCTTGCCAGTGTTTCCAGACCTTCTGCCGTTGCCCCTGACTACGATCCTTGCTGCCTGCCCCGACCTTCTGCTACGTCCGACCTTGCTTCTGCCTACTCCCTTGTACCGCGCCTATCTTCAGCAGCCAGAGAGGTGAGCCGTTGCTAGTGGATACGACCTGGTCACTACCGCCGCAGCAAGACCATCCCGCTTTGCGGCGGGCTCTGGTGAAAACCAGTAGTGGCTTAGAACCGGTCCACTAGCACGGTCCACGCCAATCCCTCTCTGGCACAGAGGGTCCACTACCTGCCAGCCGGCATCGTGACAGTATGGACCTACAGAATAAAGAGAAGGTGTAATTTTTACCGAAAAATGTACAGTGTAGAAACCGAAGCCCCCAAAAGTTACAAAATGGCATTTTTTTTTCTTCAATTTTGTCTCACAATGATTTTTTTTTCCGTTTCGCTGTAGATTTTTGGGTAAAATGACTGATGACATTACAAAGTAGAATTGGTGGTGCAAAAAATAAGCCATATGGATGTTTAGGTGAAAAATTTTAAGAGTTATGAGGTAAGGAGGAAAAAACGAAAATGCAAAAACGGAAAAACCCCGGGTCCTTAAGGGGTTAAGCCAGTACATGTCCGGGCCCATCTGAAGTTTGCTAGAGAGCATTTGAATGATCCAGAAGAGGATTGGGAGAATATCATATGGTCAGATGAAACCAAAGTAGAACTTTTTTGTAAAAACTCAACTCGTCGTTTTTGGAGGAGAAATAATGCTACGTTGCATCCAAAGAACATCATACCTACTGTGAAGCATGGGGGTGGAAACATCATGCATTAGAGCTGTTTTTCTGCTAAGGGACCAGGACGACTGATCCGTGTAAAGGAAAGAATGAATGGGGCCATGTATTGTGAGATTTTGAGTGAAAACCTCCTTCCATCAGTAAGGGCATTGAAGATGAAACATGGCTGGGTCTTTCAGTATGACAATGATCCCAAACACACCACCCGGGCAACGAAGGATTTGCTTTGTAAGAAGCATTTCAAGGTCCTGGAGTGGCCTTGCCAGTCTCCAGATCTCAACCTCATAGAAAACCTTTGGAGGGAGTTGAAAGTCCATATTGACCAGCGACAACCCCAAAACATCACTGCTCTAGAGGAGATCTGCATGATGGAATGGGCCAAAATACCAGCAACAGTGTGTGAAAACCTTGTGAAGAGTTACAGAAATACAAAGTATTGAGATGAACTTTTGTTATTTACCAAATACTTATTTTCCTTCATAATTTGCAAATAAATTCTTTAAAAATCATACAATGTGATTGTATGGATTTTTTTTCTCATTATGTCTTTCATAGTTGAGGTTATAACCTATGATGAAGATTGCAGGCCTCTCATCTTTTTAAGTGGGAGAACTTGAACAATTGGTGGCTGACTAAATACTTTTTTGCTAAGTACTTTTTTGCTAAGTGTGGGTTCTACCCTCATGGGCTGTGCCATTAATGTCCCATTTAGAAATGCCCATTTTAAACAACAACTTTGTTCCAAACCACTAGTCCAAGTCATAACTTCTAGGCAATTCTTTTTCCCCATCCATTGACAATAATTCAATGTGAATAAAGCACATCAATTGTGAAACAACAACATGCCGAGGCACGACAATGTAGTCAATAAAATTTGAAGCGGTTCATATGAGAGATGAACTGTAAATTTTCCGTTGCCTGACTCTTTAGATGGATATTTTTAATCCATGTGACTGCTCAGTAATCTTTGTGCCTGTTCTGATGTCGCACAGTTCGTGTAGATATATATGTATGCTGATAATTTGCATTGTTTGTGTTAGGGGTCGTCCGATTATCGGTTTAGCCAATATTATCAGCCAATAATCCCGATTTTGCACATTATCGGTATCGGCAATTACCTTGCCGATATGCCAATAATGCCCCGCCAGAGACGACCGTCGCCACCGCTGCCCCATTGCCTCCCCCCATCCTCTGCTCTCATACCGCCGATGCTGCCCCATTGTCTCCCCCCATCCTCTGCCTACATACTGCCGCCACTGCCCCATTGCCTCCCCTCATCCTCTGCCCACATGCCGCTGCCCCATCGCCTCCCCCCCATCCTCTGCCCACATACCGCTGCCCCATCGCCTCCCCCAATCCCCGGTGTTATAATTACCTGTTCCCGGGGTCCGCGTACCTTCTGGCTCCTGCGCTGTTGCTGTGTGCTGCGCTGTGCAATGACGAGTGACGTCCCCAACGCGACGTCACCGTCAGTGCGCACAGTGACAGCACAGGACGCCGACGGAGCCAGAAGGATTGTGGACCCCAGGAACAGGTAATTATAACACCGGGGATGGGGGGAGGTGATGGGGTGGCGGCGGTATGTGGGCAGAGGATGAGGGGCAGCGGCGGTATGTGGGCAGAGGATGGGGGGGCCGTGGCGGTATGTGGGCAGAGCATAAGGGGTGGTGGCGGTATGAGGGCAAAGAATGGGGGGGGGCGGCGGCGGTATGTGGGCAGAGGATGGGGGGATGGCGATGGGGCAACTGTAGTGGTTAGACTCAGGACCCCAGGACAGGCAGGGGGAGAGAAGCGGGTGGTGGCGGTGGTATCTGGCCTTGCAAAAGCTGCTGCAGTTCATTAATTTAAAGCGCCCGCTTTAAATCATTGATCTGCAACGGCTTCTGCCACGCTGGGGGGTTGAAATAGCCGATAACTTATACAGGAATATAGGTATAAGTTATCGGCTATTGGCCTGAAAGGTGACAGATTATCGGTATCGGCCCTAAAGAATCGATATCGGTCAATCCCTAGATTGTGTGTTGAGTCTGTTTTATTGGAAAAATCATAAGATGGTGGGCTGGGATACCCAAACCAACCACCACATTGGGTTGCAGTGGTTTGTAACAGGAGTGTATTTCTTCTTGGCTACCAACCAGGAGGTATGGGGGCCATACAGATATTAGGATAGGCCTAGGAGTGGCCAGACAGTTTGGAAGGTGTTCAAAGTCTGGGTTCTTGGTGCCAAAAGTGGATTGTAAAGAACGTCCCAGGAGGTAAAGTTTGGAGTATTGTTATCTTGGGTATAAAGAAGTGGCTGACTTGCCCCCTGCAGGAGAAACAGACAGATTGGAGGCTGTTGAAGGCACTAGAGGACTTGAAGACAGGATACATTGTGTGAGGGTGAATGGAGCTGATTTGGAATGTCACCCGTGCGGTGATCGAGTTTCTACAGGAGAGACACTTGTTCTGCTTCACCAAGGGGACCTAAATGTCATGGAACAGACATGAGCTAGTAAAATAATCCCCACACCATCCTGACATTAGGGATATCCAGGAAGAAGGTGACATGTGGGCAGTGTATGTTACATGTACTAGGAACCTGTGAGTACAGAAGTTCGTAAGGAGGGTGAAACTGGGTATGTGAAAAGTGGAACACACCCTCCATGTTGGGTTGCATAGACCTGTCTGCCAAATATATAGCATTGCACTTAACTATCTGTGTAACATATATTTTTGTTGACCTTACTACGGGCAATAAAAATGGTTGACAGTTTTTGTACAGTTGGCAACATGGTGGTAGGGAATTCCCAGCCTTATGCACCATGTAGCTGGTAATAAGTAGGGTTTTGCATAGAAAGCCCTGTAAGAATAGATGAATATTAGACACTAACTGTGCCAGCCTTTTCTGGGGCATTCATGTAAAGAAGGCTGGTTTCCCGCTAAGAGTTCCATGGGGGCTGTTATTGCATATAGCTATGTGTCAAAGCCTGGGTCAGCAATGAAGATTAAAGGGGTACTCCAGTGGAAAAATATTATCATATATTTTTTTAATCCACTGGTTTGTAAATGACTTCTATTTAATAATCTTAATTCTTCCAGTACTTATCAGCTGCTGTATACTACAGAGGAAGTTTCTTTCTTTTTGGATTTCCTTTCTGCCTGACCACAGTGCTCTCTGCTGACACCTATGTCTATGTCAGGAACTGTCCAGAGTAGGAGCAAATCCCCATAGCAAACTTATCCTGCTCTGGGCAGTTCCTGCTACAGACAGAGGTGTCAGCAGAGAGCACTGTGGTCAGACAGAAAAGAAATTCAAAAAAAGAAATGAACTTCCCGTGGAGCATACAGCAGCTAAGTACTGGAAGGATTAAGATTTTTAAAAAGAAATAGATTACAAATATGTTTACCTTTCTGGCACCAGTTGATTTAAAAAAATAATAATAATTCTGCCGGAGTACCCCTTTAAGTACTGAGAGACACCATGAGAAAAAATGGCGCACCTGTGCTACTTTTTTGAAACATGCAGATCTATTCTACTAGAAAAGCCTGGTGTAAAAAGTGGAACAGGTGCGCCACTTTTTCCCATGGTGTGCGGGAAAAAAGGGGAGAATACAATACAAAATGTGTTTTCCAAATACACTTTTAACTCTTTTTTATTTATTATGGAGCTGTTTGCCACACAATTCCCATTAGGGGTTGGACTCTGGAACAGAGCAGCCTCAGGGAGGGTTAAAGGGGTATTCCGCCCCTAGACAGATGTCAGATCGCCGTGGTCCCTCTGCTGGGGACCCCCAGGATCCCCGCTGCGGCACCCCGCTATCATTACTGCACAGAGCGAGTTCGCTCTGCACGTAATGACGGGCAATACAGGGCATCGTTCCGTCACGGCTCTGCCCCTCGTGATGTCACAGCCCGCCTCCTCAATACAAGTCTATGGGAGGGGGCGTGGCGGTCGTCATGCCCCTGCCATAGACTTGCATTAAGGGGGCGAGCCGTGATGTCACGAGGGGCGGAGCCATGACGTCACGCTGCTCCATCCCCTGTACCGCCCGTCATTACACACAGAGCGAACTCGCTCTTTGTAGTAATGATATCGAGGTGCCGCAGCAGAGATCCTGGGGGTCCCCAGCAGCGGGACCGCGGCAATCTGACATCTTATCCCGTATCCTTTGGATAGGGGATAAGATGTTTGGGGGCGGAGTACCCCTTTAAGAGAACTAGGCAACTGGAGTCACCTGGCTTGGTTGATCTATAAATCACATGATTTATGATGGGAATAAAATACTGGAAAAGAAAAGGGCAGCCAAAATGATGCATTTCAAGAGAAAAATAAAAAGGAACTAGGGTTTTTGGGTCTTTTTAAAGGGGTACTCCACTGCCCAAGCATTTGGTACAACTTGTTCCTAATGCTGGGTGTGGGCTGTGCGAGTCATGACGTCACAGCCATGCCCTCTCAATGCAAGTCTGTGGGAGGGGGCGTGGCATCTGCCATGCCCCCTCCCACAGACTTGCATTGAGGGGGTGTGGTGTGACATCATGGGGAACATGGCCGTGACGTCATGACCCGCGCAACCCGCACCCAGAGTTCAGAACAAAATGTTCCAAACGCTGAGCAATGGAGTACCCCTTTAAAGAGAAAAGGCCCCACCAAGAAGTAAGAGTGAAGAAGGCCTAAAAGTTTTTTTATTTTTTTTTACCCTGCCCCTCCTGAGACTGTGTTTTCTACATTAGAACTAAACAAACATTCACTTAAAAATATAAAGTCTTGACAAGCATCTTGATGCGTGCGCAAAAAAATAAAATAAATAGACTTCTGACAATTTAAATGCATTTGTCACCGCTTAACTCCTTTAATTAGATGCAATTTCATCCACCGAGAGACTTTCAATCTGTCAGCGAGTAACAAGCCGCTCGGACAGGTTGACAGGCTTCAGCTTTAAAATAAAATCTAAACAGAATCGGAAGCGTTTGTCCCAGTTTATAAACCCGACATTTAATGCGATTACAATAGGGTTAACCCGGAGAAGATGTAGATGTTTCCGAATTACGAGCTAACAATAACTCTGACTTAATATGTTAATGGAAGACGAAAACCAGGAGTCATTTTGCCGTACATTACTGAAATCCTTATGACAGGCTATTATGGGACCTTCGATTATTATTAATGGAGCATCAAGGAGAATTTATTGTTTTGAGATTATTACGGAAAGAAAAGTAACACTTGGCATTCAGGTGCCGTAGAGATAATATGGGCAAAGCCTTATGGGAAGAAGATTGTACGAGAAGACACGGAAGTTCATTCTTGAGATGACTTGTTAGATACCTATATACTGGAATTAAAGATATAGATATGAGAGATTGATAGACAGATATAAAGAGATAGATAGATATGAGATAGATAGATAGATATGAGATAGATAGATATGAGATAGATAGATAGATAGATAGATATTTAGGAGAGCGCTAGATAAGAGAGAGAGAAATAAAGAGATATATTGATATAAAAAAGAAAGACATATAAGAAATAAAGATAAAAAAAATTATATAAATATTAGATAAATAAGAAGATAGATATATGAGATAGATAAATATGAGGTCGGTAGGTAGATAGATAAGATATATATTAGATTTAGATAGATATTAGATATATTGATATAAGAAAGACAGCAAAAAGAAATAAAGATAAAGAAAGAGGATATAAATACTAGATGAATAAAAACATAGATATGAATTAGGTTAATAGATATAGATATTACAATACATCCAAAGAATCAGAGCGCACTCACCTGGGGTCGGTCGCCGTTCAGACGCTGGCCACGGTCCGTATCACGCCCTCCGGCGCCAGAGGGCGTGATACGGACCGTGGCCAGCATCTGAGAACTCCCCCACTATCTCTCCCTCGACAGTCCTGATGGACCGAAGATAACCGGTGCTGGAATTCCTGAACGGCGACCGACCCCGGGTGAGTGTGCTCTGATTCTTTGGATGTATTGTATGGAAAGCTGTTTTTCTAATAGAGGAGCACCACCCCTAGGACTACACAGTCGACCCTCATGCCATAGACTCTATGTGGTGAATACATATATCGGATTAGTGGACGTTCCTGTGACCGCACAACCGGAAGAATATATAGCTGTGATATTTCTAGCAGTGCCGGTGATTTAATTTCTTTGTACATATAGATATAGATATTAGATTGATAAATATTAAAGTAATAGATAGATATTGTCACGGTCCGGACTAGCGGCTGGTGAGGACACTGGAGGTGGATCCTTTGTGCCAGAGAGGCGATGGCGCGGGTCGTACTGGGGGATCGGTTCTAAGCAGTTACTCACCAGAGCCAGCCGCAAAGCGGGATGGACTTGCTGCGGCGGTAACTACCAGGTCGTGTCTCCCAGTAGTGACTCGACCCCTCTGGCTGCTGAGACAGGCGTGGTACAAAGGACAAGGCAAAGGCAAGGTCAGACGTAGCAGAAGGTCAGGGCAGGCAGCAAGGTTCGTAGTCAGGGGCAATGGCAGAAGGTCAGATACACAGGCTAGGGAATTCAAAAAACGCTTTCTTAGGGCACAAGGCAACAAGATCCGGCAGGGACAGGAAGGGGAAGTGGGTTTTTATTATGTAGGGAGTAATTAGAACTAATTGGGCCAGGCACCAATTAATGGTGCACTGGCCCTTTAAATCTGAGAGACCCGGCGCGTGCGCGCCCTAGAGAGCGGGGCCGCATGCGCCAGGACTGAACAGAAGGACGGGGCCAGTGAGTGACACGGGATGCGACCCGTGGGCGGGCACTTCCCGCCACGGGGATCGCATCCCCGCCGAGGGACACCGAGCAGCGCTCCCGGTCAGCGAGTCTGACCGGGGTGCTGCAAGCAGGAGTGTAACGCCGCGATCGCTCCGGGGGAGAAGCGGGACCCGGAGCGCTCGGCGTTACAGATATGAGGTAGGTAGGTAGATAGATAGATATGAGATAGATATGAGGCAGGTAGGTAGAAAATAGCTAGATATCTTGGTGGATAGGTAGGTGTATATGAAAGTGGTAAGGTAGGTGGATATGAAGGTGGTAAGGTAGGTGGATATGAAGGTGGTAAGGTAGGTGGATAGGTAGGTGGATATGAAGGTGGGAAGGTAGGTGGATAGGTAGGCGGATAGATAGAGTAGATAGAGTGGCAAGAGAACCTCTCCAGACAAATATGTGATCAGAAATAAGTAGCCAGTCATGTCCAAATAAGGCTAAGTTCCCACTTGTTTTTTTTTCTGGCAGTTTTTGGAAAACTGCCACTGCAGTTTTTGAGCCAAAGCCAGAAGTGTATTCAAAAGGAAATGGAAATATAATGGGAGGACTTTCCCTTCTCCTCCCTTATGGATCCACTTCGCACTTTGGCTCAAAAACTCCAGTGGCAGTTTTCCAAAAATTGCCAGAAAAAGAACCAAGTGGAAACTTAGCCAAAGACAAATGAAAAATCAACTTGTTGCAGACCAGTAAAGCTTTGAGATCTAAATAAATAAAATAAATAAATAATGAAAATTGAGGAAAATGGAATTAATGGACAAGTTTCTCCACCTTAATTAAGTAACATCCAGAAGTTAGTCTGAGACTGTACCAGGGCGGGCAGCTAAGATGCGGAACCTTAGAGGAGACATAGATAGGAAAGTGATCCTGGCTATATTGATAGCAGTAGAGTGGACTGGTAATTGGGAGGAGAAGTGGATGTTACCTTACAGATAATCTCAGGCACATTATACCAGAAATCCTCCATAGAGGAACATGTCCATCATTTATGTAACATACAACCTCCTGTGGCTCCACAGCACCAATAATTATCCATCACGGTGGGGAATAATTTGTATAGGACAGAAGGAACTCTGTATCATCGAGTCAGGTTCTTATAATTAGTTTCATGTGCCGTGTAAGCGATGGAGGTATTATGGCAGAAGACTAAAGATTTATGCCAATCATCTGTCGAGAAGGAACATCCCAGTTATTTTCCCCAACTAGCAAGAAAAGAAAGCGGATAAAAGTCTAGAAACAAATCCTACATAGTGGTGACAGGTTTAAGGATTGGCACTGTGGAGGCACACGGTGAAATGGCAGGAATGTCTTATTAGTCTCATAAAAGTGCTTCAATTTAGAATGATAGAGAGATGTGAGCATTGAGTGGTTTATGTCAGGAAGGATGTCAGTAAGAAGTTTCAGACCATCTGAGGTCAGGAAATAAGAAAAAGAAGAATCGTAATAACTTTGTAGATCAAGGAAGGAGGAAGGTGAATGAGGGTGAGAAAAGTTTATCCAAAAGAAGTCTTCAGTACTCCAATCTTATCCCCATCTTCATCTTTATTATGGATCCATTGAATCTACTTAAAATAAATTAATAAAAAGCAAGAGGTAGTCGGCAAATGCCGAACATTTATGGTGATTGGGATAAGCATGGAGACATTTAACATCGGGATTTTGACGGATCGCTACAAGTTGAGATGAGAGGACTCTTCAAAAGTTTGATTTTGTGAGTATGTGAACTCAGGAAAAAAATTCTGGTTCAGACAGAACTAATTCTCTTCAAACCTGTATTTCACCAGTAGCACAAAAACATGTGTATAACACTGTCTAAGTTAACAAAGGACCAATATATGGCGGGTATAATTGACGAGTGAACCTATAGATCACCAAAGGCGATCCAAAAATACCCAATTTCCCATACACATACCCCTATAACTTTATTAATTTCTCACACCAAAAACAAAAGATTAAAAAGCCAGTGTTATTCACTCCATTATGTAGCCCTTAATGTCATGTGATGCCATTCAGGCTTCCTACCACTATTGGTATATGTTTCGCACGCACCTGCAGTGTGCAGTGCGGACAGGAGTGAACACAGTGTTTAAAATCAATTCTCAGCCCCTTTCGACATGTTTCGCTGCTAAACGTTGCTTTGTCAAAAGAGCGTGTAGCAGCAAAACATGTCGAGGGGGGCTGAGAATTGATTTTAAACACAGTGTTACCTCCTGTCCGCACTGCACTCTGCAGGTGCATGCGAAACATATTCCAATAGTGGTAGGAAGCCTGATTGGCACCACATGACATTTAGGGTTACATAATGGAGTGAATAACACTGGCTTTAATCTTTTGTTTTTGATGTGAGTAATTAATAAAGTTATAAGGGTATGTGTATGGGCAATTGGGTATTTTTGGACTGCCTGTAACACTGTCTAAGAGCCCCAAAAGCCCTGCTTAACACACTGAGGTCGCCTAACAGTGTATCTAGGTACTTCTAAGCTGTTTTTAAGGCAAAATTAATTTCAAAGTTACGGCAACATGTTTTGCTATGGGTAAATGGATGGTACCCAGTAGTAACTAACACGTTAAATAAAAATACACTGCACTAGAGGATGTTTATGCTTTTTAACATTAATATCCAAAAAATGATTCCTTTTTGGAGGCAGATGCTTTTACAAGCTGTGAAAAAATGATTCCTATTTTGGGACATAGCACCAGGATTAACATCCTAGAAATTCACAATAGTGACACAAAACCCTCTATGCTAATTTATCAGAATTAGTGTAAACCAAAAAATAACTGTCACATCTAACTTCCATTGAAATAGTTTTTGCACTGACAGAACAGATGCAGAACGCTCTCTGCTGCTATACTACAATTAATATATACCGTATGTGTGGTTCTCCTCCTATCTGCTCACTGTCCCTCACAGAGATCTTCACCTAACACTTGCTATCTCTAAAATGGCTGAAGCTATGTGCAAAAGCATTTATAGTGGCTCTGACATCACCCCTATACTGCCTGCTGGAGAGCTGTTTGAAAGGCAGTACAGGATTCCCTGACCTCATGTGATCCTTCCTCTTTTCTTTCTGCCATGTGGTGAGGTTATTTTAACAGGTTCTGCCAAATGGAACCTCTCACAGTTTGTGTTCTAGCCAAATAGAACTTTTAGCAAAGTTGCGACCTGGTTCATTTCGCTCATCTTTATAAGGAAGGGTTCCATACATAGACTATTGACAATTGCACAATATATGAGTAATCCTTGTTCCGTTCTTTATGTTCTAAGGAGAGGAAAGTTGGTTATTAATCCTCAGCTGGGCCTGGGAATGGCACTAGACGGCCAAGGAGGAAACCAGAAATTTCCAATCTACCCGATCAGAACCCTCAAAGTGTTCTCAAAGTGTTCTCAAAGTGTTGTCTCGAGCTTCCCAGGGTCTAACAAAGCAAACTTAAAGGGGTACTCTTCCCCTAGACATCTTATGCCCTATCCAAAGTATAGGGGATAGGATGTCTGATCGCGTGGGTCCCGCCGCTGGGAACCCCGTGATCTCTCCTGCGGCACCCCAGACATCTGGTGCACGGTGCGAACTTTGCTCCAGGCCGGATGACTGGCAATGCGGGGCGGAGGCTGGTAACGTAACGGCGTGACTTAGAGATCCTAGGGGCCCAACAATCTACTAGCTATCAACTCTGGCAAAGAGTTTGAGTCAATATTAATTAGGAAATTGGGATGGTAGCTGGAACATTAATTGGGATCATTCCCTTCTTTCGTACTTATTGTGAACTTTAATTTTTTTTTCTGTCTAACCACAGTGCTCTCTGCTGACACCTCTGTCAGGAACTGCCCAAAGTAGGAACAAATCCCCATAGCAAACCTCTCCTGTTCTGGACAGTTCCTGACATTGACAGAGGTGTCAGCAGAGAGCACTGTGGTCATACAGAAAATAACTTTAAAAAAAGAAACAAACTTCCTCTGTAGCATACAGCAGCTTATAAGTACTGCAAGGATTAAGATTTTTATATTGAAGCAATTTACAAATCTGTTTAACTTTCTGGCACCAGTTGATTTAAAAAAAAAAAAAAGTTTTCCACCAGAGTAAATTGTGGTTAATTGACCATGGTAATAAGGTCAAAGGTGATCAACTTAATATAACAAGCGATAAAGATAAAGTATCTTCAAGCTGCAACAGATGCAAAAGCGGGCAAACACACATCATACCAGAGGCATAGCAGATAAAATGAATAGCAGAGGCAATTAAAGGGGTATTCCGGCCAAAGACATCTTATCCCCTATGCAAAGGATAGGGGATAAGATGTCTGATCGTGGGGGGTCCATGCAGCACCAGCATTCTATATGGGGCTGCTGCTCCAGTCTTGGAAACTTTTGTGTATCTGGGACTGGAGACGTTGCGTCATGCCCCCTTGTGACGTCCTGCCCCACACCCCGTCCATTCATGTCTATGGAAGGTGGCGTGACGGCCCCTCCCATAGAAATTAATGGAGGGGGTGTGGTATGATGAGGGGGCGTGGTGCGCCGTCACGTCTCCAGTCTCGGAAACACAGGGAGAGAGAAGGTCCATCAAGTAGGTTTCCTAGGCACAAAAAGAGAGTGGTGGAAATGGAGGAGGAAGTTGTGCAGGTCTTCTGGAGTATCTCCTAATCTTTATCTCCTAATCTTACCTCAATGATATGGGATCCAGCGGGTTTGGAGCACTTGTAGGAGGCATTATAAAGCTTATACAAAGATAAGAAACTTCTTTCCCGGATGAAGGCCATACGTGCCGAAATGAGCGGCGGAGCATTATAGCATTTGCGTTTGGGTGTGTATGATTTATTACAGTTTGTAAAGAACTCTGCTATACTGTATACTGGTATTTGTGGCATTTTATGCACATGGCACCTTATATAGTTACAATCGTCAAATGCACTTTACTACTTTGTCTATTTCATGCTGCTTAGTCGCTGTCAGTTAATTGTTCGTGTATATAGATCTGATGGTTTTTGTTATCTTTTTAACATTGTGTATTATGTTATCATTACTCTCTTCTTCTCTTCCTCCATCTCTGGTCTCTCTATTCTCCCATTTTTTCTCTGACCCTTTCTCTCTCTCTTTCTTTCTTTCTTTCTCTCTCTTTCTCGTTCGTTCTCTCTCTCTCTCTCTCATTCGTTCTCTCTCTTTTGTTCGCTCTCTCTCTCCTTCGTTCTCTCTCTCATTCGTTCTCTCTCTCTTTCATTCTCTCTCTCGTTCGTTCTCTCTCTCGTTCATTCTCTCTCTCTCTCGTTCGTTCTCTCTTTCTCTCTCGTTCGTTCTCTCTCTCATTCATTCTCTCTCTCGTTCATTCTTTCTCTCGTTCGTTCTCTCTCTGTCGTTCATTCTCTCTTTTTTCTCTCTTTCTCCCTCTTTCTTTCTCTTTCTCTCCCTCCCCTATCTCTCTCTCTCTCGTTCTCTCTCTTCCTCTTCTTCTCTGCCCCTTTCTCTCTCTTTTTCTCTCTCTTTTCTTTCTCCATCTTTTTTTTCTCTTTTTTTTTTTCTCTCTTTTTCTCCTCGCTTTTTCTCTCTCTCTCTCTCTTTCTTTTTTCTTCCTCTCTCACTCAAAATCCAAGACATGATAGTCCCAAATGGACAATCCCTTTAAGTTTTTAGCACTTCAGACAAGTCTCGGAACTTGATGTTGTCAAACGACATATTTATTTTATCTTTTATCTACTGAATATAGAATCCAGACTGAAACTTTCTTCTCTCTCGTTGTTTTTTTTCCCGTCCTTGATATTGATTTCCATTCATGTGTGTAGGAAAAATAAGGTTTTTATGTGAACGTATGAATTATCATTCTGAAGCCGATAGACACAGTCCATTAAAAATGGCATTGCAGCTTAGTGGTTAATGAACATTCATTTCGATACACTTGACAGGGGACATTTTAATATCCATCTATTCCTTATTCAGCGTATGGCTCTGGTGATCTCGCAGATTTATCACAGATGCTAATAATGGATATTACACTAATGAATTACTTAATGACAATTATATAGGAAACAAAAACTGAAAGTGATAGCCCATATTCCGACCACGGTGCAGTATGTCTTTTGTGGTGGCGCTCCTGTTTTTTTTTTAATTTCTTTCGTTTTTTTTTTTTTCAATTTCCCTCTATACACTATTGTATTACTGGAGCCATTGATTTACTTTATGCTACAAATGCCTTTGGATCATAAAACTATTATATTTAGAATGTCAATGAGTGATACACAGGGGGGGATTTATCAAGACCAGCAGCTCACAAGCCAGTATTAAAGGGGTATTCCATAAAAGAAAACATTTTTTTTTTCATATCAACTGGCTCCAGAAAGTTAAACAGATTTGAAAATTACTTCTTTAAAAAAAAAATCTTAATCCTTCCAGTACTTATCAGCTGCTGAAGTTAAGTTTTTCTTTTCTGTCTGACAACAGTGCTCTCTGCTGACACCTCTGTCTGTCACAGGAACTGTGCAGAGTAGGAGCAAATCCCCATAGCAAACCTCTCCTGCTCTGGACAGTTCCTGAGACAGACAGAGGTGTCAGCAGAGATCACTGTGGTCAGACAGAAAAGAACACCTCAACTTTAGCAGCTGATAAGTACTGGTAGGATTAAGATTTTTTTTAAAGAAGGAATTTACAAATCTGTTTAACTTTCTGGAGCCAGTTGGTTTGAATTTTTTTATTTCGATAAAAGAGAGGGGATGAGTGTCTGAACGTGGGGTAGTCCTACCGCTGGAACCCCCTGCAATATCCAGATCAGGGCCCATCTCTTACCTTAGAGCACCCCAGCCCCCTACCTTCCGAGATAAACTGTTAGAAGGCTGTTAGCCATGGTCCCTCCTGGTTACCCCCCTACCACTTACTATTCTCACCACTTTTAAAAAGTAGGAAACTTTGTTAAAAAAAAAATTCTACTTTTTGACTGATGACTTTTAGAGCTGTGGCGGGCCGTCACTCAAAAAGCCATCAGTCAATAAGTTGCACATTTTTTAACAAAGTTTCTTACTATTCTGACTAATTTTAAAAACTGGTTAAAAAAGTAAGTGGTGGGGGGTAACAGGAAGAACCATGGTCAACAACCTTCAGATTTATTGTTATTCAAAGGGGTTATCCAGGAAAAAAACTGTTTTCATATATATATATATATATATATATATATAAACTGGCTCCAGAAAGTTAAACAGATTTGTAAATTACTTTTATTAAAAAATCTTAATCCTTTCAGTACTTATGAGCTGCTGAAGTTGAGTTGTTCTTTTCTGTCTAAGTGCTTTCTGATGGCACGTGTCTCAGGAGCTGTCCAGAGTAGAAGCAAATTCCCATAGCAAACCTCATCTGCTCTGTGCAGTTCCTGAGACAAGCAGAGATGTCAGCAGAGAGCACTGTTGTCAGACAGAAAACAACAACTCAACTTCAGCAGCTGATAATTAGTGAAAGGTTCAATAAGATTTTTTAATGGAAGTAATTTACAAATATTTTTAACTTTCTGGAGCCAGTTGATCTAAAAAATAAATAAATAAAAAAATAAAAAAGTTTTTCCCTTGAATACGCCTTTAAGGAAAGTAAACATTTTTAGTTTTTTAATCATAACAAATCTATGCTTGTTTTCTGCATACCACAATTTTTTTGCCATTTTTTAAAACTGGCAAAGAAAAGTAAACTTCTAAAATGCTAAAGCTAATTTGTGTTATAAGAAGTCTGAAGCTTCATAAAAATTATACAGGTTAAAGGGGTCCTCCACTTTTGACAATCCTGCTTGTTAGAAGCGTCCCTTGACGGTAAGATGATCTCTCCTTGCTGGGACTACCAGCGATCAGCTATAATCTGTCAAGAAACATAGCAGTACATAGAAGTAAGTGTTCAGTTTCTCTGCAGCTCCTCCGCAGGTGAAATGAAGCATTACACAATGTTCATTCACATCTATGAACTGTCTGTGTAAAAGAGGATATGACTGGTCCTCCAAACTAAGGGACACTCTTTGTTACCTCTCTACATTCTAGAAAAGGGATAAGGATCCTGAAGAATCCACCCTGCCACCACCATCTCTTAAAGGGGCACTCCACTGGAAGAAAAAGAAATGTTTTAAATCAACTGGTGTGAGAAAGGTAAACAGATTTGTAAATTACTTCTATTACAAAATCTTAATCCTTTCAGTACTTATGAGCTGCTGTTCTGATCCACAGGAAGTTCTTTTCTTTTTGAATTTCCTTTCTGCCTGACCACAATGCTCTCTGCTGACACCTCTGTCCATTTTAGGAACTGTCCAGAGTAGTAGCAAATCCCCTTAGAAAACCTCTCCTGCTCTGGACAGTTCCTAAAATGGACAGAGGTGTCAGCAGAGAGCACTGTGGTCAGACAGAAAGGAAATTCAAAAAGAAAAGAACTTCCTGTGGATCATAACAGCAGCTGATAAGAACTTTAAGGATTACGATTTTTTAATAGAAGTAATTTACAAATCTGTTTAACTTTCTGGCACCGGTTGATTTAAAAGAAACATGTTTTCCAGTGGAGTACCCCTTTAACTCAAAATGTCCATCAGATACGCATCCGCAGGGTTTTAACTCTGCGGATGCGCTGCCGGCAGTACACAGAGCTAAAATGAGCTCCCTGCAGTTCTGTGTGTCTGCTAGTAGTGGCAGATTTCCCTCCTGCTCTGCAGTCGCTCTGTGTCTGCCAGCAGTGCATCCGCAGCGTCAAATATGCTGCAGATGCACTGTTTGTGACCCTTTATATGGTATGTGAATATGGATTTTCTAAATTCGGCAATCCAGGATTAGATAAGCAGAGTTACTTTCTTCCAGGAACAGTGCCACGCCTGTCCTCAGGTTCTGTGGGGTGTTACAATGTAGCTCCTTTATATGGAACTGAGCTGCAATACCACACACAACCTGAGGTCAGGTATGGCACTCTTTTAAGAAGTAATCAGCTCTGCTTTTCGAATCTTGAATAACCCAATGAAGAAGTGCAGCAAGATAACATTTAATATGATGATAATTGTGGATAATTGTATGTAGAGTCTTTTCATTTCGATAAGGTACAAATGATTCCATTATGACACTGATTGGTATTGTACATCAGGAGGCTATTCATTCCTATGGAGATGACCTAAAACGGCTGTCTTCACATGCGCTGATAAGACCTCGCTGACAATGCAGATCCTTAACGTGACAGAATAATTCAGAACACAATGGCGGTGATTATAGTCGAATGAACACAGACGTTTCAGGTCATTTACACCCAGAAATAAGCTTAAAATGTCATGGAACTTCACCGGTCTACTCCAAAGTCCATGGGCTCTGGCACACGCAGGGTTATCGTGCGGCAGAAGAAAATGCATTGTTAGTGATGCAAATGTCTCGGCCCCTCGCAGGCTGTAAATAATTTGTGGAAACCGCAGCTGACATTTTTAATCAGACGAAATCTTGTGGGAACGGGAATGATTAAATGAAAGATCACATAGAAAGAAAAATACCGCAGGTGAGCTGGGCCCGTCCATCCCGCCACAGCATTATCTTCATGGTAATTTCCACCGGCAGTTTAATTAGTTTTTAGTCGCCTTTTCATAAACTTTTTTTTTTTTTATACTTTTTTTTTTTAGACCAATAAGGAACATAATGGGGATATGTGGTAGGATTCTTAATGTCATGCGAGGATACTTAAAGGGGTATTCCACTGCTCAGCGTTTGGAACAAACTGTTCCGAACGCTGGAGCCGTTGCCGGAAGCTCGTGACGTCACGCCCCACCCCGCCGCCTCAATGCAAGTCAATGGGAGGGGGCGTGACGGCTGTCACGCCCCCTCCCATAGACTTGCATTGAAGGGGGCGGGGTGGGGCGTCATGAGCTTGTGGGGCTATGACGTCCTGGCAGGAGACCAAACTCAGGAAGTGCATGGGGGGGAATGGCGAGGCACAGCTCTCACAGGTTTCAATGACGTTGCACCTGCTGGGGAACGCCCACTTTCTCCTGCCAAGAGCTCACACAATGTGAGCAAGGGAAAAAGGTATGATACACAGCTTTTTAAAGCTCGGAAATTTTTTTTTTTAATGGCAGTTGGGGGGGGTTGTTAGGAGTAGTTAGGGAACATAATCTGAGTTAGTTTAGGAAATATGGTTTGATGACAGGTACTCTTTAAGGTTGGTTGTGCTCCGTGATTGACGCCAGGGTTCTCTTTATTTGTTTGCTTTTGAGCATATGTGAGACCATCAACATTTTGGGGTTGTTAGTGGGTTCAGAGAATATAATGTTGGAGGTGTACTCTGCCCCAAGACATCTTATCCCCTATCCAAAAAGGATAGGGGTTAAGACGTCTGATTGTGGGGGGGGTTCAGCCACTGGGACCCCCCACGATCTTTGGGATGGCGTCGCAGAGTTCTGAACTCAGAAGCATGGAGCTTCCATGTTTGTGATGTCATGCCACGCCCCCTTCATTCATTTCTATGGGATGGGGTGTGGCGGCTAGTACATAGCTGTCACGCCTCCTCCTATAGACCTGAATGGAGGAGGCGTGACGGCTGTGGTCACCCGTTATTTGGCATGGAAAAGAGTTTGCTCCATGCACCAGAGGACTGGGGTGCCTCACCGGAGATCATGTGGGGTCCCAGTGGCAACCCCCCATGATCAGACATCTTACGTGCCTATACCAGTGTCTCCCAACCAGGGTGCCTCCAGCTGTTGCCAAACTACAACTCCCAGCATGCCTGGACAGCCGTTGGCTGTCCAGGCATGCTGGGAGTTGTAGTTTGGCAACAGCTGGAGGCACCCTGTATGGGAAACATTGGCCTATATAGTGACATACATAGGGTAATGCTTTCTACATAGACCTTCCATAAAAGACTCCGATTTGCACAGAGCCTACAGAGAGAACGATGTATCCAAGCGCGGTTATTATTTGCATTTAGTTATACAGAAAAAATATTGGCACTTAAAAATAATGAAACGTTCCGCTCAAGCTGATGAATGATTTAATGAAGCAGAATCGAAAACAAACAAACAAAACAAACAAATAAATAGAGTTAAAGGGATTTGTGAGACTCCCGTAGATTCGACTACATTCCTATAATTTCAGCTTTTGTACATTGTGGATATGGTACGAAGAGTGGGGGTGTAAAACAGAAAAGAGGGGGCTCCAAAGCTAAATAAAAAACTAGACCCCTTCCCCCCCCATTGCTGTTTTGTGACCTTAAAAGGGTTATCCAGGGAAAAACTTTTTTTTTATATATATATCAACTGGCTACAGGAAGTTAAACAGATTTGTAAATTTCAGTACTTATGAGCTTCTGAAGTTGAGTTGTTCTTTTCTGTCTAAATCCTCTCTGATGACATGTGTCTCGGGAAACGCCCAGTTTAGAAGCAAATCCCCATAGCAAACCTCTTCTACTTTGTGACAAGCAGAGATGTCAGCAGAGCACTGTTGCCAGACAGAAAACAACAACTCAACTTCAGCAGCTGATAATTATTGAAAGGATTAAGATTGTTTTATAGAAGTAATTTACAAATCTGTTTTACTTTCTGGAGCCAGTTGATATATAAAAAAAAGTTTTTTCCTGGATAACCCCTTTAACATTCCCCTCTTTCCGAGACTGACAATATGGAGAAGCTGGATCCATCGGCGCTAGAGCAACTCTGACATCGAAATCGGGCGAAATTAGTATTGAACACATCCCCATATTTCTTGCTAAATACTGTTCTCTTTGAGACAACAGTACCTGCTAATTCCAGGTCTTTTTGAAGCTCTCGAAAAGTGTCTTCGGCTTTTGGACAACTCTTCTGATTATTCTTCTCTCCTCCATCGGAAACCTTGTGAGGAGCACCAGGTCAAGGCAAATTTATGGTGAAATGATCGTCTTCCCATTTCCGTATTATGGCCCCAACAGTGCTCACTGGAACATTCAGAAGCTTAGAAATGCGCCTGTAACCAACACCATTGTGTTATTACGTTTTGAAGGTCTGGAGACAGCTCTTTGCTTTTACCCATCATGAGATGTATCTTGTGTGACCTTTTTGTAGCAATCAATTGGGACTGAACCAGCTCATAGTAATTTGCACTAACAAGGGGCTCAATTGCTTTTTAATGACTGATTTCAGCTGTTGTCTTGGCTTTACATGTCTTTTTGCACCTCCCTTTTTTCACGTGTTCAATATTTTTTTTATTTCACATTATTACACATAACTTATTTTCTGAGCCTATTTGTTTTGGTTTCTTTGTATGTGTGGATTATTTGGGTTGCTACCAAAATCTGGTCAAAATTTCAAGTCAATAGAAAAACAGTGATGTGTTCAATACTTATTGCCCCCCGCTGTAGCATTTCTCTGTTTTGGTCTATACAGGGGGAACTCCCTTTATGATAGTAATAAGTCCTAATGGAGGATATGGACATTTTATGTTCAGGATCCAACCTAAATCCCTGTCTCCACCTACCACTGTCCGGTTGCTGAGACACCTGATGCCCCAAAAGTGATGTCATGGGCAGCATCCTTCCTGATCTACAGATTTTGCATGGTCAGATGTACGGCACTTAGAACTTGTTTATCATTACAATTCCAGTTTTACTACCTGTTATGTCCCCTTAAAAGGGTACTCCGCTGGGATTTTTTTTTTTAATTCAACTGGCGCCAAAAAGTTAAACAGATTTGTAAATTACTTTGTAAAAATCTTAATCCTTCCTGTACTTATCAGCTACTGTATGCTCCACAGGAAGTTGTTTTCTTTTTTAAATTTCGTTTTTTGTCTGACCGCAGTGCTCTCTGCTGACACCTCTGTCCATTTTTAGGAACTGTCCCGAGCAGGAACAAATCCCCATAGCAAACCTATCCTGCTCTGGACAGTTCTTGACATGGACAGAGGTGTCAGCAGAGAGTAGTGTTGCTCGCGAATATTCGCAATTCGAATATTATTCGCGAATATCGCATATTCGCGAATTCGCGAATTTCGTGAATATAGCGCTATATATTCGTAATTACGAATATTCGTTTTTTTTTTTTTTTTTTTTTTTTCTTCACAGCACACATCACAGTGATCACCCCTCTCTGCTTCCAGCTTGTGTGGTGTAAAGAAGGCTCTAATACTACTGTGTGAGACTGTCGGATAAAAATTTGCATATGCGAAAATTAGCATATGCTAATTCCTGTATATGCGCATTTTCGCGTACATTAATTTTCGTATATGTTAATTTTCGCGTATACGCGAATGTTCGCATATGCGAAAATAAAACGGGGATATTACGAATATGCGATTATTCACGAATATATGACGAATATTCTTCCATATATTCGCGAATATTCGCGAATTCTAATATGGCCTATGCCGCTCAACACTAGCAGAGAGCACTGTGGTCAGACAGAAAATAAATTCAAAAAGAAAAGAACTTCCTGTGGATCATACAGCAGCTGATAAGTACTGGAAGGATTAAGATTTTTTAATAGAAGTCATTTACAAAATCTCTGCAGTCTCCACGATGATCTTCGGTCCCCACGCCATCTTCAAGTAAGGTACCGGTCTCCATCTTCTCCCCCCCCCCCCCATTCTTCCCGACATCCAGGGGTGGACAGAACGGGGGGCTTCCATGGCAACCCCCTGTCCTGCACTGCCATTGGTCAGAACTCAGTTCTGACTAATGGCAGGGGATAGGAGGAGATCGCAGCACTGCGACCTCGCTCCTATCCCTTAGGCTGATCGGGGCTGTCACTGACAACTTCGATCATCCCTATTTTCCGGGTGATCAGGTCACCAGAGACCCGATCAGCCTGGAATAGCAGAAAATCGCATATCTGAATTGACATGCGATTTTCTGCGATCGCCGACATGGGGGGGTCTCAGGACCCCCCTTGGCGATGTGCCGGGATGCCTGCTGAATGATTCCAGCAGGCATCCTGGTCCGGTCCCCACGGGCGTATGCATACGTCCCACATCCTCAAGGACTTGGGATGCAGGGCGTATGCATACGCCCCATGTCCTGAACAGGTTAAAGGGTACTCCGCTGCCCCAGCGTTTGGAACATTTTGTTCTGAATGCTGGGTGCGACCTGCGGTGGTCGTGACACGCCCCCTCCCATGGACTTGCATTGAGGGGGCATGGTGTGATGTCACAAGGAGGTGTGATCGTGATGTCACAACCCCTGCATCCCTCACCCAGCGTTCGGAACAAAATGTTCCTAATGCTGGGGCAGTGGAGTACACTTTAAAGGGGTACTCTACCCCTAGACATCTTATCCCCTATTCAAAGGACCCCTGCGATCTCTCCTGCAGAACTCCGTGTCTGATGACGGGTGATACAGGGGCCGGAGTATCGTGATGTCACGGCCCCGCCCCCTTGTAACATCACAGCCTGCCCCCTCAGTGCAAGTCAATGGGAGGGGGTGTGGTGAACATCACATCCACTCCATAGATTTGTATTGAGGGGGTGTGATGTCACAAAGTGGCGGGGCCGTGATGTAATGATACTGTAGCCCCTGTATCGCCCATCATCAGGCTTGGAGCGAAGTTCGCTCCGTGCAGCAGATGACACGGTGCTGCAGGAGAGATTGTGGGGGGGGGGTTCCCGCGATCCTTTGTATAGGGGATAAGATGTCTAGGGGCGGAGTACCGCTTTAAGATAAACACTTGATGATAATATTGCTTTTCTTCCAGCTGCACAAATATACGAGTATGAAAAATCATGTTGCAGACTTGGCTCCATCATGGTCCTTTTCCTAACCTTGGCCTGTCAGTAAAATGGAGAGGGTTTTTTTCTTTTAAATACATGAGAATTTATTGTAGTTGAGCAGCGACGAGGACAATCGCGAAAATGATTGTCTCTCTTATCTCAAAAACAAACTGACTTTAAATTGTATACTCTTTGCCATAACTCTGCATGACAAGCCCAGAGTCTATCCATCAACGGCGTACGCCGCAAAGTTTTCAGCTGCGATGATATCGGCCCAGAACAATGCATCAGAAGTTAGGTCTACGGCGGTGGCGGGGGGGGTTACATTGTTTGCGGAATGTTGTCACCTACATGAGAGGGAATTATCACAGTGGTCAGAGCTACATCTATGGCTCAGGGGAGACGTTCATAAAGATCGGCACGTTGTAGGGCCGTTATAGAGATCCTTTTATAAAATCGTATCTACTGTGCAAGCTTCCCTTTGTATTTGTGTTGTATTCACAGAAGACTTGTTATGGCTTTTAACAGGTTATATGTCTCCTAGTAACTTTTAAAGGGGTACTCCGCTGTCCCAGTGTTCAGAACATTTTGTTCCAAACGCTTGTAGTAGGCAGCAGGGGGGGTCGTGATGTCACTGCCATGCCCCTCGTGATGTCACACCACACCCCCTCAATGCTGGGTGCTGCACAGAGATTGCGGGGGTCCCATTGGTGGGACTCCGTGATCAGACATCTTATCCCCTATCCTTTAGATAGGGGGTGAGATGTCTAGGGGTGGAGTACCCCTTGAAATACAACTGTTAGAAGAGCCAAGTGGGGTGTGAAGTGGGATATGATCTGATCATTGACTCCCTGCGGGCTGCTGGGGTAGCTTAGTAAGCAACAGGCTTTGCTGTTGAACTTTAAGGGGTTCTCCACCATAAGCTGACTTTAGTACTTACCTGCCAGACAGTAATGGACATGATTAGGAAGGATCTGTACTTGTCTTGGAGCTAAATGGCTGTTTTCTGAGATTACCATAACGCTGAGGCTATCTTTTTGTGAACTGGCTATTTCCTGTTGAAGTTCCCTCCCTCCAACTACAAGTTCCATGATCACTTGATTGTTAGTGTGAGGTCAGTTTTTTCCCCTCCCACACATCAGCCACCCCACTCCATGCTGTGCTGTAAACAATAGACCACTGTTTTCTAACCAGGGTGCCTCCAGCTGTTGCACAACTACAATTTACTGCAGAATAATACCTCCAACACCCAACTGTATCGGGCGCTGCCTCCAAAATGGAGAGTGATGTCACGGCCATGCCCCTTAGTGATGTCACGCCCGCCCCCTCCAGTCATGTCTATGGGAGGGGGCATGGCGGCCGTCATGTCCCCTCCCATAGACATAAATGGAGGGGGTGTGACATCACTAGGGGCGTGGCCATGACGTCATGTCCCCGTCTCGGAGGCAGTGACCAGCACAGAATGCCGGGGGGCTGCACCGAGATTGTGGAGGTCCCCAGCGGCGGGACCCCTGCGATCAAACATCTTATCCCCTATCCTTTGAATAGGGGATAACATGTATAAACCCTGAATACCCCTTTAATTATATATAAATACATATTTAGTAAATGCAATACAGAAGGCTCTTGGGTGGCACTGCTAATAGATACACCAAATAGTAAAAAAATCCTAGTGTAGGAAGCTTGTTTCACAGGTAATGGGGGTGGATCTATTCACTGGAGTGGTCCGGTGGTGCTAGGACAATGATATGCAATAGATTCAATAATGTATGCATAACCCAATTAGGGACCAATATATGGAGGGTTGTTTTAAACCAATTATTTAAAAGATCACCAAAAAATGTAATGCAGTAACTAAAATCCAAAATGCATCCTGCATTCACTGCTCAAACCGTGGTTCTACCTTCCAACCATGTAGAAACTGAACTGACAGAACTGTGTGGGCGCTCAGAGTCAACTGCCGGCAGTTTTGCGCATGTGCGCTTCTTCTGACAGAAGCGTGAGTACTGTAAGACCGCACTATTTGAACGGTTGTCTGTGCCTTTATTTTATATATGTTTTTTTTTTATATTTTGCTGGCAGTGCAATTAAAATTCAAAATTCATACTCACCCACCCTGCTCCCCCACAGCTCCCTGTAAGACGTCATCCAGTCCCAGTTCATCTTCCTTCTTTCTGGTTCCTAGCAGCCAGTCACTGACTTCAGCAGCAGAATTGTATAAATGGCACATGGGGCCCTGTTGGTTGCAGATTTTGCATTGGGGCCCAGAAGCTGCAAGTTAAGCCTCTGGGAATGTAGTTCCTGCTGAGACGACTCCATCTCAGAAGTAGGTAGAAGGAGGACAAGTAGGGATTGGATGACATACCGGGGGACCAGGGTAGATAAGAATGACTTTTTTTCTTTAAAGGATAACTCCAGAATATAAAAATTGCCCCCCAAACTGCCGTCAGTAAAAAAATAAAGCTGTACATACCTTCCTCCGCTCCCCTGGGGCCTCCGGTAACCGTCTCCGGTCTGCGCCGTGATCCTCTTCCTGGTTGCCAGTGGTTGGCGAGTCATACTGCGCTCAGCCAATCACCGGCCGCAGTGAAGTCCCGACTCGGCCGCCGATAGGCTGAGCGGCAGGGTGATGTTTTCAGCCGCGGTCGCAGGTGCCGGTGTAGTGAAGAATTTTGTGTCCTGAAGCTTCTCACACTGCCGCTCAGCCTATCGCTACCCTAGTCGGGACTTCACTGCGGCCGGTGATTGGCTGAGTGCAGTATGACTCGCCGACCACCGGCAACCAGGAAGAGGATCACGGCGGAGACCGGAGACAGTTACCGGATGCCCGGGGGAGCGGAGGAAGGTATGTACATCTTTATTTTTTTTTTACTGCCGGCAGCATGGGGGACAATTTTTATATTCTGGAGTTCTCCTTTAATATCTTTATTGTACCCCCATAAAAATATTTTTTTTAAATGTATGGGCCCAGACGACTCCTCCTTTAAGGGAAATGTGTCATTAAAAAATGACTTATTGTTTATAGAATTTTTTTATGTTGACCATTTGGTTTCTATTCTGGCCACTAGACCTAAAACTAAGCTGAGATTTCCTGTTCTGTACTGATCAGTTCCCAGCAGTCCCCTTTTTATCAACATAGACAAGATTAAAGTGAACGGTGGCATCAATGCATAGCTACACAAAAGCTGTTGCTCAATAGCTGTACACAATAGCTGATGCTCACAGATCAGCCTTCCCCTCCCTGTAGAATGATCTCTTCAAAAGGTCCCAAAGCATGCACAGAAACCTTTCCCAATGTGAATGGGACAGCATGGCAAACATGGCAAAATTATATCATTTGACCACAGTATGGGTTTGAATGTAGCAGTGTTTCCCAACCGGTGTGCCTCTTGCTCTTGCAAAACTACAACTCCCAGCATGCCCGGACAGCCAAAGGTTGTAGTTTTGCAACAAAATATAACAGAATAATTTACACATTGTACGGTAATAATATTTGAGCACTATATGACGGCATCCATAAGATACGTGAAAATAAAATGTCTCATTTTCCAACACTATATACTGCTCACTGTATGTTTTATGCGCTACAATTGCAGTAAAGTATCCTGGAAGGATTCGCTATTATTTGCTTTGACTTTTAGAGATGTAGGGTTTTTCTGTTACTAGGGGGGGGGGGGAAAGCGAAAAAAAGAATAAAAAAAATAAAAAATAAAAACCTTCCATCTGTCAGACAAGTTGCAATAGAGACTGGATGATGGTTTCTAACATCCAATAATTGTCAATCTTCTGTCTTTTCTGTCTTTATCTAGTACCCTGGTCGCCAAAAACGTATATTTCTGGGACAGTTATGATGTCTGTTCTGGCTCATAGATGACAGTGTGATGGCTGAGACAAAGTGTGTGAGAGGCTGGAGACAGTCGTGTGTCCCTAGCGGCTGATGGCAGCTTTGCATGCCAATTATTATTTAAAATATAATAGAATATATATATATATATATATAGCAACAGAAGAATGCAGCAGCACACTGCCAGCACAAGGATATAGGTGCAACATGAATATGTAGTTAAAACATGGAGAGCTATACAGCTATGGTGTAATAGATGCAAATGTGAAACTATGAAATAGTGAGGCACTTAGCTCGCAAATTTGTCTCCGCCGGCGGTCAAATAGCTTGGACCGTCCTACCGCGATAAGGTAGCCTCCTGGGACGGACCCTACACTATGAATATGCCTCTGTGTGAACAGTTCAGTAAGCATGGCAGGGTCTGGAACATCCAAGCCACCTTATATACACACCTGATAGATGTATATATATATATGTATGTATGTTTCAGCATAATTTTGTAACGGCTGGAGATCTTTCGATAAAACTCAACTAAAAATATAGCTGCGTTAAATTTACCCTAACCTACCTCTATTTAGGAGGGTCTGGGTTTTCATCTGAAGTCCTGTGCAAGTCTATGAGACTTTGGGTACATCTCATGATCACATTACTCTTGGGCTGCAGAGATTGCCCGGGACTTTAACTTCCTGCCGACTCAGCGGCAGGCAGGTGAGGAGAATAGTTAGTGAGGGGAAGGGCATATGAGGTTGGGATATGGGGACTGGATATGAGTCAGGACATGAGAAAGGGATGGGAGGTCGGGATAGGTGGTAGGGATATGAGGACGGGATATGAGGAAGGGATAGGAGGTCGGGATAGGAGGATGGGATATGAGGATGTGATATGAGGATGTGATATGAGGTCGGGATATGGTGACTGGATATGAGTCAGGACATGAGGAAAGGATAGGAGATCGGGATAAGAGGTTGGGATATGAGGATGTGATATGAGGACAGGATATGAGGAAGGAAATCTGAGGTCGGGGTATGAGGACAGGATATGAGGAAGGAATATGAGGTCAGATATGAGGTCGGGATATAAGGACGGGAAATGAGGAAGGGATAGGAGGACAAGAGGTCAGGATATGAGGATGGGATATGAGGTCAGATATGAATACAGGATAGGAGGACGGGATATGAGGTTGGGATATGAGAACAGGATATAAGGACAACATATAAGGTCGGGATATGAGGTCGGGCACTCTGCTGGTCCATATATATATATATATATATATATATATATAAAAGCAAGGTAGAGCCGCTCACCACTCCTGCGTCTACTGTACGTCCTCGTGCTACGGACACCGGTACCGCTCCCGGCTCAGTAGAAACCACAAAAGAAGACGTCCGGCACTCAGGGAGTTGAAGGTAAAACTTGTAGACGGCTTTATTCAAAATGCTATAGGCAGGACAAAATCTGACACGTTTCGCACGCTCAGGTGCTTAGTGGTAGATCTACGACTAAGCACCTGAGCGTGCGAAACGCGTCAGTTTTGTCCTGCCTATAGCGTTTTGAATAAAGCCATCTACAAGTTTTACCTGCAACTCCCTGAGTGCCGGACGTCTTCTTTTGTGATATAAATATATATATATATATATATATATATATATATATATATATATATATAATTCTACATTTGTGTATGTATGTACTATATAAATATTCCAGCATCACTTCCAAATGTCTGGAGATATTTTGATGAAACTTGCTACACATGTTACTTATATGTCAACTAAAAATATAGTAGAGCTAAATCAACCCTAACCCACCACCCTCTTATGCAACTGGGGAGGGATTCTGAAGTCCCATGTCCCATGCAATTCTATGGGACTTCTGGGACTTTTGATTGCATTTCTCTAAAGCTGCAGTGATTACCCAGGACTCTTAAACAGTCTACCGGCAGACAGGGACAGAGAATAGGTAGTGGGGGGAACAGGATATTAGGTCAAGATATGAGGACAAAATATAAGGTTGAGGGTCATTGTTACTTCTCCTCTCCCAAAAGGAACATCGGACAACGCTGAGTATTCAGCTAGTAGGAAATAACGATCAATGATTTAATTTCACTTGTATTTTTGCTTCGTAATACTATAAAAACCTATAAGCACCCATCCATCACATAGTACCTGTATAGCATATAAATCTGCATTACATTGCTGCTTATAGAGCCATCTCTCTGACTGCTCGGAATGTTATAAAATAGTCTTAGCAGTACAAGTTTTTTTGTATTCAATTTATAAAGAATCAAGCCCCGAATGACCAAATGATTTGGGAATCTCTTGAAGGGGATGTATTTACTAATTTTATTAGAGCCAGATACAGAAACATATATCTTTTAATCTGTTCCCATTCTTAAATTTTTTAAGTACATTTTTTTTGTCAATTATGTGGGCTGCCATCTTGCCTGAGCTGTTTTTAACTTTACAGCAGATCACAAAAAATAGACTGAAGCTGTCCCATTGGCATGATTGAAAAAAGGTGTCTGGGAATGCTCCGTGACCTTCTACAGAGCTCATTTGACATGGAGGGGGAGGCTGATCTGAGAGCAACAGCTGCAGCTATCGTGTGTACCTCTATACACTGTTATCTATACACTAGTATATAACCTTTCAATGTGCTCCAGTTTGTGATGATAAGGAGGAGACTGCTAGGAAGTGATGTGTATAGAAATGGAAGTCTTAGCTCAATGGAAGGCCATGTGGCCAGGATGGAAACAGGAAGGTTTTAAATTAAGGTTGAAAAAACAAGTGATCAGCAAATAAACGCCCTTTAGAAAATAGCCCTTTCACCCAGAGAGGCTTATAATACTGGGGGGGGGGACGACGACAATAATGACAACCAATGCACAGAAAATAAAGCACCAAAGGACGCTGATGAAGATTTATCGAAGCCTGTGCAGACTAAATGTTGATCAGTTGCCCCTAGCAGCCAATCAGATTGCTTATTTCATGTTTCATAGACCTTTTAAAAAATAAAATAATTGATTGGTTGCTATGATAACTGCACCACTCTTCCTCTGTACAGGTTTTGTTAAAGCTCCCCCACTTAGTCCTTGTACAGACTAAGGTGAAGCATCAAATGTACATATGTCGCAAATGCCACCCAACCTAGCTTTAAAACATATCATAAAGCCACACAATCATATGCTTATATACAATAGTCACAGATATCAAAATAAACCATATACTCAACACACCGACGTGTTTCTGCAAAATTAGTCTCCTCAGGGGACTCAAGATGGTATGACAGATATTCAAGTGGCAGTGCTTAGATGTTACCAGGAAAGTGTAATGCCGTCCTGTCTTTCGATGAAACAGAGTGGATATGACGACACCTCCAGTGCCCCCAAGACAGATAGGTCTGGTGTTTATTTCCATTTGCTTTTCATGACCCATTAGTCAATTCCCCCTCCATTAATTTGCTGACAATGCAGTTCCCCTGTACATTACCAAAAGAAAAAGGAATTGAGAGCAACCAAGATGGGGCACCTCTTTCCTAGGGCCCCATAGCAGGTATGTTCGCCCTTGCCCCTGTCCCTACTGTATGCACTCTCTCTCTATTCTGTAGCCAGCTTAGTCTTAGTGCCCTCCTTAGGATGCTCTGGTAGTATTATCATAGTAAAAATTTTAACTTTATAGTATTTCATATATTTAAAGAGAAATTAAAGCGGTTATCCAGGATTTTTTTTTTTTATATATATATCAACTGGCTCCAGAAAGTTAAACAGATTTGTAAATTACTTCGATTAAAAAATCTTAATCCTTTCAGTACTTATGAGCTTCTGAAGTTGAGTTGTTCTTTTCTGTCTAAGTGCTCTCTGATGACACGTGTCTCGGGAACCAGCCAGTTTAGAAGAAAATCCCCATAGCAATCCTCTTCTAAACTGGGCGGTTCCCGAGACACGTGTCATCAGAGAGGATTTAGACAGAAAAGAACAACTCAATTTCAGAAGCTCATATAAGTACTGAAAGGATTAAGATTTTTTAATAGAAGTAATTTACAAATTGTTTAAATTTCTGAAACCAGTTGATATATATATATATAAAAAAAAAGTTTTTTCCTGGATAACCCCTTTAAAGGGGTATTCCGACTTTATACATCTTATCCTCTATCCAAAGGATAAGGGATAAGATGTATAATGGCAGGGGTCCCCTGCGATCTCGGTGCAGCCCCTGGAATTGTCTCCGAGACGGGGATCTGACTTTACACCACGCCCCCTCCATTCATGACTATGGGAGGGGGCGTGATGGCTGTCACGCCCCCTCCCATAGACATGAATGGAGGGGGCGTGACATAACATCACTAGGGGGTGTGGCGGTGACAGAATGCTGCACTGAGATCGCGGGGGTCCCCAGCAGCGGGACCCCTGCGATCATACATCTTATCCCCTATACTTTGAATAGAGGATAAGATGCATAAAACCGGAATACCCCTTTAAGAAAACGGTGCCATGCTAATGCCCAATGTTACGCCTCAAAAAAAAAAAATGCTTTCAATGTATGTTGTAAAATAATAAGACAGAAAGATGTGTTGTGTTGCATTTAATATACAAGTTGGCAGTGAATTCTAAACCTCTGTGCCATAAATTCTATCTATGTGGTATGTGGGTACTTAAAAGCTGGCACTGAAGGAAGCAGTAACCCGCTCGTCTTAATCCAGAACATAGTTATTTACTTACAGTCTGGCTTGTGGAGTTATTAGTCTCTATGGAAGATACCATCATGCCGCGCTTTCTGCGAAATTTATTATGTCTTCACATCGATGACAGTCAATGCCAGGCTTGGTATCACTGATGTACTTTATAGCTCCATGAACTTGAAATGCTCCTGTCACCAGCAAAATAGAAATTTACATTTTAATGCCATAACTTTAATGATGGATATTTTATATTAGTAGCATTTTGTTTATGGATTATGTTTAGGGAGGGTTTTTTTTGTTCTCTATTTCCCCATAAACTAGTTGACTAATAAAAAGACATCTTCAGTGGGTCCTAAAGGTTAAAGGAATTAAGGTTGTATGTCAGTGAAGGTTTTAAGGGGTACTCCGCCCCTAGACATCTTATCCCCTATCCAAAGGATAGGGGGATAAGGTGTCTGCTCACCGCTGGGGACCCCTACGATCTCCTTGCTGCACCCGCCGTTCGTTTAGAGCGTTGGGTGCAGCCCCGGAGGCTTGAGATGTCACGGCCGCGCTCCCTCAGTGCAAGTCTATGGGAAGGGGGCGTGACGGCCGTCACGCCCCCTCCCATAGACTTGCATTGAGGGGGCATGGCCGTGATGACGTCACAAGCGGAGCATGACTGTGATGTCCGCCCCGCATCGCCAGTCATCCGGAACGGAGCAAAGTTCGCTCCGTGCATCAGATGCCTGGGGTGCCGCAACCGAGATTTCGGGGATCCCTAACGACGAGACCCCGCGATCAGACATCTTATCCAAAGGATAGGGGATAAGATGTCTAGGGGCAGAGTACCCTTTAACTTTAAATAGGTCAGAAGGTGTCACTGATGGGGTCTGGGGTTCAATAATCAGAACAATGGGGTTTCTGCTTTTCCCCCAAAGTGTTGTTCACCCTGATTTTCTGGCTTAAAGAATTTAGTGTTGCTCGCGAATATTCGCAATTCAAATTTTATTCTCGAATATCACACATTCGCGAATACGCGAATATTCGCGAATATGACACTATATATTCGCAATTACGAATATTCTTTTCCGCTTATGCTAATTCCAGTATATGCTAATTTTCTCATATGCGAATTTCTTTAATGTAATATTTCGCATATGCGAACTTTCCCATGTACTTATTTTCTTACATACGAATTTTCTCCCTCGAAAAAGTTTTGCACATGCGAACTTTTCCATACACTAATTTTCTTACATGCGAATTCCCCCCCCCCCTCCCCCCCCCCCGTGTAAATTTCTCGCATATGTAAATTTTCTGGTATGCCAATTTTTCGCATATGCGCAGTTTTCACATATTCTAAATTTTCTGATATGCGAATTTTCGGTTATGACATCTGTTGTATATGCATATTTTCACATATAAATTTTCTTATATGCGAATCTTTTTTATATGCGCCTTTTCTCATATGTAAATTTTTGTATATGCGAATGTTCGAATATTACACGTATGCGAATGTAGCGAATATATGACAAATATTCGTCCATATATTCGCAAAATATTGCGAATTCGAATATGGCCTATGCCGCTCAACACTATTAAAGATATAAAGATTAACAAGTTTGTTGTTTTAGTTTTTTACAGATAGGGAACTGAATATTTCTGTTCAGCATCAGGCTGCCAATGGGCTAATTTGTTCTCCTTTAAAGTGGTACTCCGGCGGATTAAACCCATAGTTTTCCATTCATCAACCTGTATTTTAGTAACCATGGAAACAACTGACTAAAAGATCTAAAAATACCAAAGCAGCAAACTTTGTGAAAACCAAAAATTTTTAATAATCTCAAAACTTTTTGCAATGACTATAGGGGTCATGTTCTGGGGCTTTACTGAATGGGAGATGAGAATGTCAGCTCCCTGTTACAATACAGATTCAAGCAGTCACATAACCAATGATATTGTAATTGTTGGAAGCGTCATGAAATAGAGCTTGTAAATAATGAAGGTGCCATGAGGTCTGATGGGGTTAAAGGGGGTTATATAGCTAATAAGACCAGGATAGGGGACAACTGCTGAGACCCCGCGATCTCCAGGACAGGGCCCGTCTCTAAACTCCAAGTGCTCCGGCCCCCATCTTCCAAGATGTACGGTATCGGCAGTGACGGGCCGCTCAACCAATCACTGACCGCAGCTGTGTCCCACCTTATCAGGTGTTAAGCCAGCGGTCTCAAACTGTGGACCTCCAGATGTTGCAAAACTTTAACTCCCAGCATGCCCGAACATGCCCAGACAGACATTTGCTGCAGCTAATGGCTGTCGGAAATGCTGGGGGTTAAAGTTTTGCAACATCTGGAGGGCCACCAGTTTGAGGCCCCTGTGGTCAAGCTAAGCAGGCCGTCACTGATGAGGCCAGTCCCAGGGAAGAGACAGGCTCCATTTTGGTCCCAGCAGTCGGATTCCCTTGCAATCAGACACTTAGCCTCAATCCTGTTGATAGGGGATACGTTTATTTAGTTGGATAACCCCTTTAGACATGAATGGAGGGAAATGCTCAGAAACGGAGGCAGTGATCGTGACATCATAGCCCCGCCCCTCCTGTAGACATGAATGGAGGGGGTGTGGCGTGACGTCATGAGCGGCGTGGCCGTGATGTCCCAACCACTGCCGCAGGAACCCGGCGTTTGTTTAAACAAATGTTTAAAGTTAGTGTTAGTAACACAAACTTTTTCTATCCAGACATGTCAAAAGTTAAGATTGTACTGGTCTGAAGTACATGGCAGCAATTAACCCGACTCAATCACTGCACCAGTCTATGGCAGTGTTTCCGAACCAGTGTGCCTCCAGTATGCCTGGACAGTCAAATGCTTTATTGTTTGACTGTTTTATAATGAATACAGGAATGTTAGTGTAGCATGCGGTATGATGTATAGCGTAGGACAGTGTTTCACAACAAGGGTGCCTCCAGCTGTTGCAAAACTACAACTTCCCTGATAGCCCTGATAGCCTTTGCAACAGCTGGAGGCACACTGGTTGGACAACACCAGTCTATAGAGTAAATGAGTCAGATCTCTTGGCCAGTAGTGTTGCTCACGAATATTCGCAATTCGAATATTATTCGCGAATATCGCATATTCGCGAATTCGCGAATTTCGCGAATATAGCGCTATATATTCGTAATTACGAATATTCGTTTTTTTTTTTTTTTTTTTTTTTTTTCACAGTACACCTCACAGTGATCATCCCTCTCTGCTTCCAGCTTGTGTGGTGTAAAGAAGGCTGTAATACTACTGTGTGAGACTGTCGCGCGTAAATTCGCATATGTGAAAATTAGCATATGCTAATGTTCGCATATGCGAATATTCACAAAATGTTAATTTTCGTATATGCGAATGTTCGCAAATGCGAAAATAAAACAAGAATATAACGAATATGCGAATATTTGCGAATATATGACGAATATTCGTCCATATATTCGCGAATATTAGCGAATTCGAATATGGCCTATGCCGCTCAACACTATTGGCCAGCCATGCAGTTAAGTATGCTACTGGGCACTTTAGCCACCTATTACTCATAACTTCAGCAATTATCAGCACTGAGATGAAAAGTTTATATTAATGACTGTTTTATAATGTCTACAAGAATTTTAGTTTAGCATGTGGTATGATGTAAAGCATAGTGCAGTGTTTCCCAACCAGTGTGCCTCCAGCCATTGAACAACGACAACTCCCAGCATGCTAAGAGTTGTCACCCTAGTTGGAAAACACTGCCCTACATTATACATCATACCACATGCTACACTAACATCTGCAACAGCTGGAAGCATCCTTGATGGGAAAAACAGTGGTCTATGGAGTGAATAAGTCAGCCAGCCAGGTAGTTAAAGGGGTTATCCAGGAAAAAACTTTATATATATATATATATATATATATATATATATATATATATATATATCTCAACTGGCTCCATAAAGTTAAACAGATTTGTAAATGACTTCTATTAAAAAATCTTAATCCTTTCAGTACTTATGAGCTTCTGAAGTTAAGGTTGTACTTTTCTGTCTAAGTTCTCTCTGATGACACGTGTCTCGGCAACCGCCCAGTTTAGAAGCAAATCCCCATAGCAAACCTCTTCTAAACTGGGCGGTTCCCGAGACATGTGTCTTCAGAGAGCACTTAGACAGAAAACAACAACTCAACTTCAGAAGCTTATAAGTACTGAAATGATTAAGATTTTTTAATAGAAGTCATTTACAAATCTGTTTAACTTTCTGGAGCCTGTTGAAATATACAAAAAAGTTTTTTTTCCTGGATAACCCCTTTAAGCACGCTACCTTCAGCCAGCTATTACCCATGACCAATACACAGGATTGCAAAACTACAGCTCCCAGTATGCCCGGAGAGCCAAATGCTTTATTGTGTAACTGTTTTATATTCAGTACAGGAATGTTAGTGTAGCATGTGGTATGATATATAGCACAGGGCAGTGTTTCCCAATCCCAACCAGTGCGCCTCAAGCTGTTACAAAACAACAACACCCAACATGCCCGGACAGCCAAAAGCTTTATTGTTTGACTGGTTTATATTGTGTACAGGAATATTAGTGTAGCATGTGGTATAATGCATAGCGTAGGGCAGTGTTTCCCAACCAGGGTGCATCAAGCTCTGGCAAAATGACAACTCCCAGCATTCCCGGACAGCCAAAGGCTTTGACATGTCTGGGCGACCTATCAAAAGTTTATATTAATGACACCATCGCTTTAATTTAAACTATTCATTTTTTTTCTTTTTGTAATAACACGGAGCAGTCTGCGGTCAGAGTCAACCAGTATTAGACTGAACAAACGCCGACAACGTAATGAAGCAACTTAGCCTCCTAACCCCGGCGATTATGTCCTAAAAGAAATAGTTCAGTGGTTGATGAATATTTAATATTTCTCAAATATTCCTCTCGCGGAGAAGCCGCCATCAGCACCGCCGAAGACGAGAACTGCTTGTGCATGAAGTTGCCGACTGAGTGAAAACCTCTGCTCGCCCTGTTAATTTTTGGTGACACTATAAAAGAAGTTTAAAAAAAAAAGGCCCGGGCTTGCTATATTTTAGTATTCCTCCGCTTTTACTTGGAGATCTGAAGAACGCCTCTTCAAATGCTGAACTGCAAATATTTTAAACATATTTTATCCTTTCTAAAATGTCTTTCTTCTAGTAAAGGTTTAGGATCAGGGCTCAGGTCCTTGCAGGAACGCATGGGAACGGAGTTCCTGCACTTTTTCCACAACAGGAACACTGGACCGGGGTGGAAATCTTGGGTGAGTTCCCACACTTTTTTTTTCCAGGACTTGACCTTTGATTAGGACCAATTCAACATGGTCACCTTTCCACAGGAGTGCAGTGTTTGATCACTGGAGGCCTATCTGGCCTGGAGGTCTTGAGCCACCTGCTGGACCACAGTGAGGAGGAGTCTATATGAAGCAATCATTTGCTCCAATCATAACCCATGGAACTGACGGAAACAGCCGAGCGCTTTACTTGGCTATCTTCATCGGTCTGGTAGAATTTGAATGGACATACCAAGCGGCCATTCCATTCAAGCACCTCCTACTTGTGGTCATGCTGTGAAGAGGAGCGTGAGGTTCAGGACCCCCGTTTTACTGATCTGTGGGTGTCCCAGCAAATAGCTGAACAGCAGAAGTTCAATTTCCCTACAGTGCCTCCACAGGGGAGATGAAGTATTACACAGTTTCCACAGTGAGATATGTTCTCCAACCTGCTGACAGATGATGGCCTCTAATAGTGGACCCTCATATGCCTTCTTTTTCTAATAATATTTTTTTTCATTATTATTTTCTAAACTAGACAATCCTCATAGATACAGGCAAAGGGGCAAATGTACCGTATTTTTCGCCCTATAGGACGCACCGGCGTATAAGACGCACCCTATTTTTAGGTGCAAAATCTATAAAATTAAAGATTTTGAACCCAATAGTGGTCTTCAACCTGCGGACCTCCAGATGTTGCAAAACTACAACTCCCAGCATGCCCGGACAGCCGTTGGCTGACCGGGCATGCTGGGAGTTGTAGTTTTGCAACATCTGGAGGTCCGCAGACTGAAGACCACTGCATAGGAGGTAATATGCACGTGTCCCCGCCACTCCGGACCCGTCATCGCTGCCCTGGATGTCGCTCCATCGCTGTCGCCGTGTCCCCGTCGCTCCAGAACGTCTCTGCTGCCGGCCAGGTATCCTCGCTCTCCGTCGCCGTCATCACGTCGCTACGAACGCTGACGCACGTACGCGACGACGTGATGACGAGGAAGGAGAGCGACGACCATACAGGGGATCCCTGAACGGAGAAAACACCGAGGAGGCAGGTAAGGTCCCTCCCGGTGTCCTGTAAGCACTAACCCGGCTATTCAGTTGGGCTGTTCGGGACCGCCACGGTGAAATCGCGGCGGTCCCGAACAGCCCGACTGAACAGCCGGGTTAGTGTCACTTTCCCTTCAGACGCGGCGGTCAGCTTTGATCGCCGCGTCTGAAGGGTTAATACAGGGCATCACCGCGATCAGTGATGTCCTGTATTAGCCGCGGGTCCCGGCCGTTGATGGCAGGGACCGCCGCGATAGGGGTGTATTCCCAGTTTTGGGAAAGAAAAAGTGCGTCTTATACAGCGAAAAATACGGTAATAGGAACATGAATAGAGAAATGACCTGCAGACACATGCAGAGGGGCAACAGGGAAACAAGGGTGGGTCTCTTGGTAAAAGAAGGCGGTGGCCAGTGTGGATCCTTTCCACCATTTTGGGAATGAACTGTCCACCCTTCCACCCTAGTGTGGTCTGTTGGTGGTACCTTGGCCTGGATGTATGCAGGTTGGTAGGTCTTTGTTGGAAAGAAGACTCCAACATAGACATGGGGACCTTCATATGGGGATGTGTTGCCTAATAGTGTTACTCTTGGCTTAGGTTCCGACATGAAGGGGGTCTTAATAGTTACACTCATAGTACCCTGAGGTGATGTTTGCACCTAAAAATTTTACACTGGATTCCAGTTAGTGGCGTTATGTAAAGTTAAAGGGGTACTCTGGTGGAAAACATTTTTTTTAAATCAACTGGTGCCAGAAAGTTAAAAAGATTTGTAAATGACTTCTATTTAGAAATCTTAATCCTTCCAGTTACTTATGAGCTGCTGTATGCTCCACAGGAAGTTCTTTTATTTTTAAATTTCTTTGCTGTCTGACCACAGTGCTCTCTGCTGACACCTCTGTCCATGTCAGGAACTGTCCAGAGGAGGAGAAAATCCCCATACCAAACCTCTCCTTCTCTGGAAAGTTCCTGACATGGACAGAGGTGTCAGCAGAGAGCACTGTGGTCAGACAGAAAGGAAATTCAAAAAGAAAAGAACTTCCTCTGTAGTATACAGCAGCTGATAAGTACAGGAAGCATTAAGATTTTTAAATAGAAGAAATTTACTGTTTAAAATGGTACTCCGGGATAGAAAAATTGTACTCCATACTGCCGGTAGTAAAAAAAAATTAAGAGGTACATACCTTCCTTCACTCCCCCGGTGCCTCCGGTAACCCACTCCGGTCTCTGCCGCCATCCTCTGCCTGGTTGCCGGTGGTCGGCGTGTCATACTGCAGCCAAACTTTTTTTAGTTTGATTTGTTTCGAGAACTGTAAGGGAATGTGACTAGGCCCGTACTTCATGAAATTCTACAAATTACCTTTAGGTTCTGTTTCCTCTTGAATCTTCTTTATACATTTATAAGAAATCCATATTTCCTATGTTTTCGGTTAGATGTGCGCCGCCCGCTGTGGTTGTTTTTTGATCAGAAATGGAGAACAGAAGTCGGCTTGATGATAAAAATTAGGTGAGTCGCTTGTCTTTGAAAAACGTTTCTTAGACCTATCAAGTAAAAACAAAGATTTATCTCCGCAGGTTCCTCCTTTGTTGACATTAGGCTATTTGTATAGATGTAGCCAGATCCCTGGCGCGTTACGTTATTGTAACGCACTCCGTTAGGTTAGATGAGTTATTCCAATGACTTGGACATTAGTCAATGACCGGCCTTATCTTGATCTCTGGTGCATTATGATATCCCAACACACTGGGGGGGGGGGGGGGGGGATATTCAAAGATTTGTGTTATTATGGCTCTTTATTTTGCACCGCAAAGAGTGTTAAAGGGGTACTCCTTTTTAAATCAACTGGTGCCAGAAAGTTAAACAAAGAAAGATATGCCATGCTGGCATATCTCTCTTTGTCTTGGATGCCGTAGTTGCCACCCACCTGCCGCGCTGTGGACGTGATGTCTTGCTGGTGAGCTTATCTATCCATTTTCTGTACAGAAAGTTAAACAGATTGGTAAATGACGTCTATTTAAAGATCTTACTCCTTCCAGTATATATCAGCCGCTGTATAATGCAGGGGGCGTTATTTTCTTTTCGAATTTCCTATCTGTCTGACCACAGTGCTCTCTGCTGACACCTCTGTCCATGTCAGGAACTGTCCAGAGTAGGAGCAAATCCTCATAGCAAACCTCTCCTGCTCTGGACAGCTCCTAAAATGGACAGAGGTGTCAGCAGAGAGCACTGCACTGCACGTGCCCTTTCCTTTACTTAGATTTGTAAATAACTTCTATAAAAAAAAATCTTAATCCTTCCAGTACTTATTAGAGTCTGTATGCTCCGCAGGAAGTTGTTTTCTTTTTGAATTTCTTTTCTGTCTGACCACAGTGCTCTCTGCTGACACCTCTGTCCATTTTAGGAGCTGTCCAGAGCAGGAGAGGTTTGCTATGAGGATTTGCTCCTACTCTGGACAGTTCCTGACATGGACAGAGGTGTCAGCAGAGAGCACTGTGGTCAGACAGAAAGGAAATTCAAAAAGAAAATAATTTCCTCTGTAGTATACAGCTGCTAATAAGTACTGGAAGGGTTCATATTTTTTTAATAGAAGTCATTTACAAATCTGTTTAACTTTATGACACCAGTTGATTTAAAAGAACATGTTTTCCAGTGGAGTACCCCTTTAAACTAAATATTTCCTTAAAGAGGGAAAGTCTGAAATAGCTATTTTCGTTATTACTTTGCAGTTCTTTGCACCTTGTATAAAATGAAGTGTTTCTAAATAACATAGATTAAATGGTGTATATTTAATTATGAAGAAAGATCTCCATCAGGCTTAACAACATTAGTCGCCAGCTTCAATCCAACGATACATTTGTTTGAGATCTCCCCGGGGGGCCCTGGAGCATTTAACATATACATTGACATTTGCTGTTTGCAGTAGGGTTCCTGGTCAAACATTGAAAGCGAGCGCGACCCGATGAACACATTAATCACCAATGGCGCTGGGACTCGAGTGCTCGGTACAATTGACTTTCACTCCTGGATTGTAATCAGAATCTATTCTCCCGGGATTATTAGTCACCGAGCGCGAGCAGAGTTCTCTTAGTACTTAGCGGCGTTACGGTAGCCAAAGTAATCCCTTAAAGGTTAAGCCACCTCTATAATGACATGTCATGTTCTCATTCATTTCCCTATACATTTAACAAATATACAACTTGCTGTGATGGAAAAAGAAAATGGCTATAATTGTAATATCATCATTGTGCCAGGACCACAAAGGTATGAATAGATGAATATGCATTAGTGGGAATAATAAAGAGAAAATCTACCTTTTTCTACAATGAAACAGCACCACCCTTGTCCAAGTCGGTGTTGGGTACTGCAGTTTTTATCCATCCAATGAAGCCTAAACTGCAATACCAGACACAGCCCATAAAAAGGGTGGCGCTGTTACTAGAAAATAGTCAACTATTGCATTCTCTGATCATATAAATTCTTTAAAGGGGTACTCCGCCCCTGGATATCTTATAAGATGTCTGATCGCTGGGGTCTCGCCGCTGGGGACCCCGATCTTGGCTGCGGCACCCCAGACATCTGGTGCACGGAGCGAACTTCACTCCGTGCCGGATGACTGGCGATGCAGGGCGGAGGCTCGTGATGTCACGGCCACGCCCCCCTTGTGACGTCACGGCCATGCCCTCTCAATGCAAGTCTATGGGAGGGGGCGTGACGGGTAGGGAATAAGATGTCTAGTGACGGAGTACCCCTTTAAAATTGGAGAGTGGGCTGTTCTTGAAGCAAAGTAATGGCCCGCACCTGCACCAATTCAGTCATATCACTGCTTCTTTACATCATAGGGGTTTCTTTTTTTTTTTAGACTGGTTTCAGGATAAGGGGGATAAGTGTCTGATTAGGGTCCGACCACTTGGACCCCCTATGATCTCCAGAATGGGACCCCAAGCATGGGGTCAGCACAAGCTCCATGCATTCTCTAGAGGAGTGCTCGTGAATTTCCCTAAAGCACTTGCCGACCCTGTGCAACAGGGAGGGGGGCCCTGTTCTGGAGATCGAGGGGGTCCTGTGCATAGGGGATAAGTTTTTAAATACCGGATTACCCTTTAGAATACATATTCACACAGATAGGCTGCAGTTTTTCTGCAGTGAAAAATCCACAGCAAATCTGCAGCAGAAAACATCAAATTGTACAATTTTTGTTTGTACAATTAACTGGTGCCAGAAAGTTAAACAGATTTGTAATTTACTTCTATTAAAAAATCTTAATCCTTCCAGTACTTATCAACTGCTGTATGCTCCAGAGGAAGTCCTTTTTCTTTTTGAATTTCCTTTCTGTCTGACCACAGTGCTCTCTGCTGACACCTCTGTCCATTTTAGGAACTGTCCAGAGCAGGATAGGTTTTCTATGGGAATTTGCTCCTACTCTGGACAGTTCCTAAAATGGACAGAGTTGTCAGCAGAGAGCACTGCGGTCAGGCAGAAAGAAAATTCAAAAAGAAAAGGACTTCCTGTGGATCATTCAGCAGCTAAGTACTGTAAGGATTAAGATTTTTTAAATAGAAGTCATTTCCAAATCTGTTTAATTTTCTGGCACCAGTTGATTTAGAAAATAAAATGTTTTTTCAGTGGAGTATTCCTTTAAATCACTTGAGTCACTTGGACCTATGACGCTATCATTAAAGGGGGATTCCACTGCCCAGCATTCGGAACATTTTGTTCTGAACACTGGGTGTGGGCTGCAGGGGTCATGATGTCACGGCCACGCCCCTTGTGACGACAGGCCGTGCCCCCTCAATGCAAGTCTATGGGAGGAGGCGTGGCAGCCGCCACGCCCCCTCCCATAGACTTGCATTGAGAGGGTGTGGTGTGACATCACAAGGGGGCATGGCTGTGACATCATGAACCCAGTAACCCATCACTAACCTTGATACAAATTCTTATCGCACAATCACCATCATAATGAATTAGAATTAGTCAGACAATGAGGCTTTGTTCTTTACACAATAGACAAAGTACCATGAGGACCAAATGCCCCTTTTTTATACACGGTCCCATTACGTCTCCGCGCAGAGCTCATGCTTTTTGACAGCTTCACTTCTGATTATCCGGTGGGCCAATATTTTCCGGCTTCCAAATATAATTTCTAGTGAAAGATTTCCAGACAATGCCTGCGCGACTCACTTCGAACCATAAAACTCTAGATTAATCCCATAGAAAATCCCTTTCCATCGCTAACCTTGATACTAATTCTTATCACACGAGCACCTACATAATGGAGCATAATTAGTCACACAAAAAGTCTTTGTTCTTAGACAATATACATAGACTTAGGATTCTTATTTCATCAAATTAACATTTTTTTCCGCTATTTCCTTCACATTTTATTGCTCGGCGCATTTCATATTAATAATTAACCTTTACCCTTTCGCCATTCTTCTCGCTGCATTGTAGTCCAAGATAAGATAATTGAACAATGTTGTAGTTTATTCTGTTTTGAATTGATGTAAGTGTAACATTTGATATTTGGGTTTTAGGCAGAAGAATAGTGAAAAAGAGAAGCAGAGATACAGGCGCAATCAAGTGCCGTTACCCTTGGCAACAGAAAAATAGGCAAAAATAACATTTTCCAAAATTTGTGCTCACCTTTCGGTGTTGTACTGTAGGTACAATACTATGAAGCGCCTGTCGCCAAAGCAGTAGGCGGATAGCCTTATATTGGGACCCGGGAATGCTGCCGGCACCACTCCGTCCTGGAGGCCTCCGGGACGGTCAGGAACGTGGGATAAAGGTGACCACGGAATGCGGACAAAAACAGGTGTGATCGGCGCTCTTCTCCGGTGGGGTGGAATTCTTCTCTCAATCACTCAATCACAGAGGAAGAGAGTGGTAAGTAATCCAAAATATTCCTTCATTTGATAAAACACGATAAGACAGGTACCAAATAGACGACGCGTTTCGAGGGGCGTGACCCCCTCTTCGTCAGGTCAGAGATTGAAATATTGGCGCTCCACACCGACTCTCACAGTAAATAATATTGGAGCCTTTTTGGACCACAAGCTGGAAGCAGGGAGCGATGATCACTTTTTTTTTTTTTGACACAGTACACATCATTGATGAAGAAAGAAAAAAAAAGAATATTCGTCATTACGAATATATAGCACTATATTCTAAATATTGACGAAATCGCGAACTGCCGATATTCCTGATAAAAAATTAGCATTTCGAATATTGGCGCCCAACACTAATCTGTACTTTTACTATTTACTTGAACACATTAGCTGTTTTCTTCTGTTTTATTCGTATAAAATGGCAGCATTGTTGTTTGCATTATATGTCAGTATTGCTGTGCTGTGCTGTGCTTCAGCATGAAACCCCTTCATCCTCTGGCAAAATGCAGCTTTCATGTCTGTTGGGTACAGCATGATTTATATATAGAGTATGTGGTAGCATTATTCATGTGTGGTAGTTATAACTGTGATCTGTGTCTGTGTGTATTTGGCACTGCCTGTTTTATCCTTTGCACTTTTGCGCCATTTTTTTTGCGCTCCTTTCACTCCTAGCTTCCGTAGTGTGTAGTATTATTAATTTTATATTTTATTATTTTAACCACTCTCTTTCTGTGCTGATCAAATATTTCCAAGAACCAGTTCCGTAAGAGCCGTAACCAGTGTATACAATGTGCTCGTTACCTTCTGATCTCATTTACTAATTTTGAGGGATTTACTGATTTATAGAATATCTGAGTAATGTACAAAGAAATAGAATATCTGAGTAATGTACAAAGAAGACGAAGCTTCAGGTAGCCATGAGAACTCCGTCCAGACATCGATTATTTACGACCCATCCTGCATTGTTTGTGTTTAGCTGGAGGGTCGGCCCTCAATACCACCGGTCGGCCCAAGGAACGACACTGCTAGAACCTGCCGTGAAGTACAAATGAGCCGCGTTTCCATTAAAATCCCAACCATCAAGTAACTTCAATGACTCTCTATAAAGGAAAAGAACACAGGAGCTTATAAAACCGCCAAAAATATCATCCCAGGAGACGGTGAAAAACAAAGAGATTGTCCGATAGACATGATAACACAATTTTACCGTAAGCAAAAGTCACTGTGGAGCCTTAGCCTGACTCCAAAATACAGCGATGCACATACCCAGGCCAAGAAAGTTTACAGAATCTAATTTTTTTATAATTTTTTCTAACTTTGTTCCCCTCTCTCGTCTGTCAGGCCCAACAGCTGGCCGCATGGCGGTATAGTAGGATGGTAACGAGCTGCCGGGCACTAAGAATAGACCTGTTGGCGGGTTTTTTAGAGCTGTTGAAACTGATTATCTTTAAAATCTACATGATTTGCATAACATTGTCCAGAATGCTTTGCAATAAACTTTTTCCTTCCAACTGGAAATCCGAACGAATCACTCATCTGACTGTGATATGTGCAAGTGGAAGAGACAGAACTTTTCCGGCTATTTTTCTCTCTCCAACAGAAGCGCAGCGTTTAATACGGTCTACGATTGAGTCCTAGTGTTCTCGTTCACCACGGCCAAAATGATCAAAATGTTAAATCTATCCATGGAATAAATTGAATGTTAATGACCGGAAAGTTTTAGACTGTACATTAACTCTTTAGTGAATGGAGGTTGTTTGTTGTATTTCACGAGTCAATTTATCGATTATTTAAATCATAACAACAGGATTCAGAACCAGGGTGCTCAGCATGCTTAGAGCTGTATTTGGCAACATCTGGAGATCTGCACGTTTGAGACCATTGCTTTGGACTAGGGTTCCCCAACCTGTGGCTCTCCAGCTGTTCCAAAACTATGACTCCCAGGGCATGATGGGAATTGACGTTTTGCAGGGGTACTCCGCCCCTAGACATCCAAAGCATAGGGGATAAGATGTCTGATCGCGGGGGTCTCGCCGCTGGGGACCCCTGCGATCTCGGCTGCAGCACCCCAGACATCTGGTGCACAGAGAGAACTTTGCTCAATGCTGGATGACTGGTGATGTGGGGTGGAGGATCATAATGTCACGGCCATGCCCCCTCAATGCAAGTCTATGGGAGGGGGAGTGGCCATTACATCACGAGCCTCCAGCACTGTACCTGATGCTCTAAACGAACACCGGGTGCAGCAGGTAGATTACGGAGCGCAGGGGACCCCAGCAGCGGGACCCCTGCGATCAGACATCTTATCCCCTATTTTTTTGGCTAGTGAATAAGATGTCTTAGGGTGGAGTACCCCTTTAAGTCCTGCAAGAAGGCATGGGAACAGAGTTCCTGCACTTTTTCCACAGCAGGAACACTGTTCCCATGAACAAGAGTCTTGCAGGACCAGCCCTTGAGTGAAAATTGAGATCCCAGTACTTGACCCCTGCACATGTAGCTGCCTAGCCTGTTCTTTTCACCATCCTCCTAAAATTGACACGCTCATGAATATCATGGAAACCATAAGATACATTAAACAAATCCAACAAAATGCTGATTATAGGCTGTCCATCTGCCAGGACCCTCAGTGATCGAACCTGGAAGCAAGTATTCAATTGCTCTTCAGCACCACTACAGGAGAAATGAAGTACTGCACTGTTCTCTCTGAGATCAACCCACAATCGATGTAATGCACAGACATGTCTGGTCCTCTAGGGTAATAGACACTCTTTGTAGGTACTTTCCTCTCTAGCTATTCTTGAATAGGTGATCCCCCCCCCCTCCCCTGTATAATATTAAAGGGGTACTCTGGAGAATTAACTCTATTAACCACACCTCAAGTATCTCACCCTTTTTATGGAACACAATAAAAATTGGAAACAGTTTTATAAAAATACAAAGGTTTATTAAATATCAATTGTACCTTATTTTTTTAATAAAATGCATGTAAAGAACAGATAAAATTAAATTAAATCGAAGGTGTAGCACTGAATATATTAAAGGGGTACTCCGGTGAAAACCTTTTTTCTTTTAAATCAACTGGTGGCAGAAAGTTAAACATATTTGTAAATTATTCTATTAAAAAACCTAATCCTTCCTGTACTTATTAGCTGCTGAATACTACAGAGGAAATTCTTTTCTTTTTGGAATGCTCTCTGATGACATCACGAGCACGGTTCTCTCTGCTGACGTTATTATAATAATAACACTTTATTTATTGTTGTCCTTAGTGGGATTAGAACCCAAGTCCCCAGCACTGCAAGGCAGCAGTGCTAACCACTGAGCCACCATGCTACCCTTAGCATAAATCTGCTATGCACAGTTGCTAAAATGGACAGAGATGTCAGCAGAGAGCACTGTGCTCGTGATGTCATCAGTGTTCCAAAAAGAAAGGAATTTCCTCTGTAGCATTCAGCAGCTAATAAGTACTGGAAGGATTCAGATTTTTTTATAGAAGTAATTTACAAATATGTTTAACTTTCTGCCACTAGTTGATTTAAAAGAAAAAAGGTTTTCACCGGAGTACCCCTTTAATGTATCTCTATAAAGTTGCTAGAAGTGAAATGTAACAGCTAATAAAGCAGTTACAGATGCCAAATAGATAGATGCAAGTTGTAGATGCCAAATAGATATTAACAGTATCGTGTGTGACGAAGATTTAGTGCTTTCGTGTGCGTTTCATCATGCTCTTTAAGTAATGGCAATAGACAATGCTTTACAACTACTACTCTACTGGTCAGGCAGTAATAGCCTAGACAATGTTCTACTTTTGCTATCATAATGGTCATTTTATCATAGCTAGACCAGTACTTTCTACTTCTCCTGTCATGCTTGTCATTTAGGAACACCATGGACAATTTTTATGGCTATCACTATACTGGTTATTCGGTTATAGAGTGGATGATGCACAAGTGCGGCCATCATAGTGTACATCTAATCACAGTACAGTCAATTAAATATGTCTGTCTATATCCAATAGGGTCGTATTAACCCCCTCAACTAGTAAAAAAAAAAAAAAAAACAGCAGGTGAGAGGCGCCTGTGCTGCGCTCTGGCACAGCCACTGATATTGCTCACAATAAAAAATAGAATCCAACACGAAAATGTGTATTACATGTTATGTTCGTAGATTTATGAGATACTCAACCAAAGCGCTCGGAGTTTACTCGAAATATACACAATTGAATTCTTCTCTGTACCGATTCACTGCCAATAGCTCTGGAACAGCTATTTCCCTAACTATCAATGTGTCAGCAACAGCTACACAGCTATCAATAATTTGTGCTAAACAAACGTTTGTGCTGCCAGTTATGATAATGAACCTTCCAACTATGTTACCATCAAATGAAATCTGAAAGATAACCTTGAAATCCCCACCAGAGTGCAAAATAACTATGTAAATGAAACTCAACAGTTAATTTATTTTTGCATATGTTCCTTAAATAAGTTTTGTGACTTCAAGTTACTTGTAAGGAGGGTGACTGTAAGGAGTGTTGTGGACTGTGCAACACTACATTGCAGACTGTGCGCTGTCCTCCTGTTATTCCACCAATGCTGCACTGTGAAAACTGTAGAAAATTTCAAATGGCATTGTATCCATCTGTTTTAAATTGGTAAAGATGATATATTAGTTTATTACTGTGTGGACTTTGTAAATATGCCACAGTTTCTGTCACATCCAGGGTAGGGAAGAGTACAGACTGACACTTGCCTGAACCCCCTGTCCCTACCGCCCTAAACGGTGACCCTAACTGGGTGACGTTCCTTACACTGGACAACTTGCAGGGGTGTAAGAGTAGTCAGACAGTCCAGGCAGGTCAGCAACAAACAGGCAACAAGGTACAAAATCAAAAGGCAAATACAGAGTCAGGACAAAGTATGGGTCAAACCTAAAGAGTAGCATGGTACAAAATCAGAAGACAACTGCACTGTCAGTAAATAGGCAATGGTTCAAACCTAGACAGTGGCGTAGTACAAACTCAGCAGACAGAAGAATAGTCAAGGTGAAGGCAAAGGTCAGGGGGACAATAGCAAGGCTCTGGGTACAGGGACCGTAAATGACTGCATTGATCAGCAAGGTATAATTGCAACTGCTGGTTTATACATCCACCTTCAGAAGGTGTGAGCAGTAGTGTTGCTCGCGAATATTCCCAATTCGAATCTTATTCGCGAATTCGCGAATATTTGCGAATATAGCACTATATATTCGCAATTACGAAAAATATATATATTTTTTTCACATAACACATCAGAGTGATCATCCCTCTCTGCTTCCAGCTTGTGTGGTGTAAAGAAGGCTCTAATACTATTCAAATTTTTGCATATGCTAATTTTTGTATATACAAATTTTCGCATATGCGAAAATATACTGCGAATATTACGAATATGCGAATGTAGCGAACATATAACGATTATTCGTCCATATATTCGCAAAATATCGCAAATTTGAATATGGCCTATGCCGCTCAACACTAGTGAGCCGTAGCATTGCAGCTGATTGGCCTGATCCTTCCACCTCCTGGTATCCTGCTATTCGTGATGTCCAGTCCAGTTTTTCTGCTTGTTCTGTCCGCTTTGGCCAACGTGCTGCTGCTGCTGCTGCAGTTAAATAAAGCAAACCATACCTGAATATTTCTTAGCCTATTCAGATACATATTAACTTCTCACTATTATAATACTGACCCCAATAGGCAATGATGTGGACTAGAATAACTATGATAATTTCCACGTCTCTAAATCCTTATTAAGGTTCATTATATCTGCAGGAATCATATATACTAATTATTTAGGTCTTTTTAACATTGGCTAAGGTTATTAATGATTTCTCTCTTATCGAGAACACCTGGCTATTGCTCGATTGCCGCCATCTGCCTCTTCTTAACATCTGTCGAGGTAACTCACTTGACTTTTGATTTTGCAGCTCTACGCTCCATTCATTGAAGTCGTAGACACAGGGCAAAATGTACAAGATCGTCATTTAAAAAAAAAAAGCAAATGTATGACTGTATTGAAATATTTCCAAGAAGGCTAAAAATGAAAAGTTTTATACCTGCACAATGAGAAGAGCTAAAAAGAACGGCACTGTGGATTATGTATCAACCCTTAAAGGGGTATTCCGGGATTGTCGGTTCTGTGAATATAGGACAGGGGCAGCAAAGTTATTAGTTACTAATATACTTCATTTACCTATTTTTGGTGGCCGGTATCGAATCTCTGTCTTTCTTTTCCCTGGAAGTTCATTTCCTGCAGCCTACTAAATAAGTGTTGTCTCAGCCCTTTCCCAACTTGCTCTGCGGCCCGAGACAATACATCACAAGTCAGGTGCTGAAAGGGTTTTACAAAAACCCCTCCGGGCCGAAGCCTCTCAGGGACTGAATTTCAATCACTAGAGCCCCCCCCCCCCCCCTCCAAAAAAAAAATAAATAAATAAATAAAAAGTATTATCTTTATTGATTGTCAATTAAAATACAAAATAAACACCCTGTGTAATCATATATACAGTGATATTAGAATTACAAAGGGGTATGAGATCCTTTTCTTAAGGGCTATATCAGCCCATACATTGTAATTGGAGTTCTTGCAGCAATACCATCCTTGTTTAATTTATTGACATATATACAGATGATTTTGTGGGTTAATACCTTTTTTACTATCATAAATGGTATGCTGCCAATTCTCCCTATTCAGATCTCCCCCCAAAGTTTAAAAAAAAAACATTCACACAAACACCTCCCCAGCGTTTCCCTGGTATAACAAGGGCTGGGGTAGCAATAATACCAAAGTCCAAAATTGTGCAATTTTGGTCACTTCATACACAGTGGGGAGAACAAGTATTTGATGCCGATTTTGTAGGTTTTCCTACTTACAAAGCATGTAGAGGTCTTTAATTATCTTAGGTACTCTTCAAATGTCAGAGATGGAATCTAAAACAAAAATCCAGAAAATCACTATTTGCATTTTATTGTATGATATACCGTATTTTTCGCCGTATAAGACGCACTTTTTCTTCCCCAAAACTGGGGGGGAAAAGTCGGTGCGTCTTATACGGCGAATACACCCCTATCGCGGCGGTCCCTGCGGCCATCAACGGCCGGGACCCGCGGCTAATACAGGACATCACCGATCGTGGTGATGCCCTGTATTAACCCTTCAGACGCGGCGATCAATGCTGACCGCCGCGTCTGAAGGGAAAGTGACACTAACCCGGCTGTTCAGTCGGGCTGTTCGAAACCGCCGCGATTTCACCGCGGCGGTCCCGAACAGCCCGACTGAATAGCCGGGTTAGTGCTTACAGGACACCGAGGGTGACCTTACCTGCCTCCTCGGTGTCTTCTCCGTTCAGGGACCCCCTGTATGGCCGGCGCTCTCCTTCCTCGTCATCACGTCGTTGCCTACGTGCGTCGGCGTGCGTAACAACGTGATGGCGGCGACGGAGAGCGAGGATACCCGGCCGGCAGCAGAGACGTTCCGGAGCGACGGGGACGCGGCGACTGCAATGGAGCGACATCGAGGGCAGCGGTGACGGGTCCGGAGCGGCGGGGACACGTGAGTATTACCTCCTATGCAGTGGTCTTCAATCTGCGGACCTCCAGATGTTGCAAAACTACAACTCCCAGCATGCCCGGACAGCCGTTGGCTGTCCAGGCATGCTGGGAGTTGTAGTTTTGCAACATCTGGAGGTCCGCAGGTTGAAGACCACTATTGGGTTCAAAATCTTAATTTTTTTTTGATTTTGCACCTATAAATTGGGTGCGTCTTATACGCCGGTGCATCCTATAGGACGAAAAATACGGTAGTTTATGATTAATTATGTAAGGCTGGGTTCACAACACATTTGAGGGATAATGCAGCCGGATCTGGCAAGGTAATTTTAAACCCACCTCCTGCTGTATACCTTCCGAACCCATGCCGTACCCATTCATTTCAAAGAGGTAACCAGAATCAGTTAGTGACTCCGGTTGACCCATTTTTACACCATATGGTTTTTTTTAACAAGACGAAAAAGTGACGTAGACCACAAATTTCAGTCCTCACTCTAATAACAGGAGGCTGGACACTGATAGTTCAGCTTACTATTTCTCCCCTGCACTGGTCATATAGATGTGCAGTTCTCTCTAGGATTGGGCAGAGTGATTTAGGAGCAGTCTACCTGATCATGAAGAAGAGCACTAAGGGAGTCTAAGGTAATACAGGTACACCCAGACAGCAAGGGCACTTCCAGGCTGTAGGGGCTGCAAGGGTTACTAGTGCGTGCAGAGGTGAGGTGGCTGCTTCAGTGTCAGGGAAGGAAATTTAGCTTGGAAAGGTACTTGCCTGTTTAGGAGTTGGGTCTATTCCAGTCCAGGACTTCTCTTGGTCTCTAGATAGAGTATAGCCTGACTTGAATATAAGACATGGGGTTCTCTAGCACAAGCCAAAATAGTACTCACTGACCAGGAGCTTCTTAAGGGTGTAACCTAGATAACTTTTTGCTGAACTTGACATAGGATCCCAACCGGATGAGAAACTTCCTGCTGGCACATCCAGGTGGGTATTCCCCGACTTGTAGATTGGTCTGCTAACTGGACCAGGATGTTGAGTAAAGCGCATCCAATTCCTTGGTGCAAAAGAGTCCTCGACTAGTTACATAGTTCACAAGGTTGAAAAAAAAAAACAGAGTCCAACAAGTTCAACCTATAACCCTAATAACTGAGTTGATCCAGAGGAAGGCAAAAAAAACTTCATACTAAAGGTAAAAATTCCTTCCCGACTCCAAATATGGCATCAGAATAAATCCCTTGATCATCGTTCTGTCCCTATAAATCTATTATACATACCCAGCAATGTGATTATTCTCCAAAAATGCATCCAGACCCCTTTTGAACTCTTTTACAGAGTTCACCATGACCACCTCCTCCGGGAGAGAATTTCACAGTCTCACTCCTCTTACAGTAAAGAACCCCCGTCTGTGCTGGTGTGGAAACCTTCTTTCCTCTAGACGTAGAGGATGCCCCCTTGTTATAAATACAGTCCTGGGTATAAATAGATCATGGAGAGATCTCTGTACTGCCCCCTGATATATTTATACATAGTTATTCGATCTCCCCTAAGCCTTCTTTTTTTAAACTAAATAACCCTAATTCTAATCATCTTTCTGGGTACTGTAGTCCTCCCATTCCTCGTATTACCCTGGTTACCCATCTTTGAACCCTCTCCAGCTCCACTATATCTTTCTTGTATACTGGTGCCCAGTACTGTACACAGTATTCTTTGTGTGGTCTGACTAGTGATTTGTACAGCGGTAGAATTATTTCCTTGTCGTGGGCATCTATGCCCCTATTGATGCACCCCATGATTTATTTGCCTTGGCAGCAGCTGTCTGACACTGATCACTACAGCTAAATTTAAGATTAACTAAGACTCCTCAATCCTTTTCCTCGTCAGTCGTCCCAAGTGTGCTCCCATTGAATATATAATCCCAGCCCGGATTTTTCTTCCCTATGTGCATTACCTTACATTTGTCAGTGTTGAACCTCATCTGCCACTTCCCAGCCCAAACCTTCAACCTGTCCAGGTCCATTTGTAACAGTGCACTGTCCTCTATAGTGTTATCTACTATACCCAGTGCACTGTCCTCTATAGATTTTACTGCTTTACAGAGTTTAGTATAATCTGCAAAGATTGGTACTTTACTATTCAACCCCTCTACAAGGTCATTAATGAATATATTAAATAGAACGGGACCGAAGACTGACCTCTGTGGTCCGTACTAGTAACAGTCACCTAATCAGAATAAGTACCATTAATAACCACCCTCTGTTTCATATCACTGAGCCAGTTACTTACCCACTTACACACATTTTCCCCTAGTCCCCTATCATGCTACCCTTTGGTTTTGCTTGTGGCTGTATCGGAACATGGCTGAAATAAGGTCTATGCTGCTTCTATCTTCCTCTGTGGACAGGTGACCCTGGTTTTTAAAGACCTTGACTCACTTGTGCCCAAACTCTTAAAGACTTGCATTGAGGGGGTGTGGTGTGACATCACGAGGGGAGTACCTGCGACATGACAACCCCAACGCCTGCACCCAGCACTCGGAACAAAATGTTCCAAACGCTAGGCCAGTGGAGTTCCCCTTTAAAGTGGGCCTGATGTACCCTTCTGCTTTCTGTGGGAACACGACTCCACATTTTGTTACATTGGAGGCCGGAAGAAGCACACATTCACGTGTGAAACAACCGGCGTAGCCTCCGAGCGCCAATCTACCTGCGCAGATGCTGAAACTCAGCTTCCCATGAACCGGACTCCCACATTGAGCTGTCTCTGCCGAGCGGTGAGTGCATGTACGTGCTTTCTTTATTGTATTTGATGATACTTCACACTTTTCGTATGTGCACCCCGCAGGAGACATTGTTGTAGGCCACCGATACTACGCTGTATCCATACTACAGGTGAAGTAACCTTCTTGTGTGCCCTCTCCTTTCCTGCCTCACATTTATAGTTTTGTATATTACTTCTATTAAAAAATCTTGATCCTTCCAGTACTTATTAGCTGCTGAATATTACAGAGGAAATGGTTTTCTTTTTGGAACACAGTGCTCTCTGCTGACATCATGAACACAGTGCTCTCTGCTGACATCTCTGTCCATTTTAAAACTGTCCAGAATAGGAGAAATCCCCATAGCAAACATATGCTGCTCTGGACAGTTCCTAAAAGGGACAGAGATGTCAGCAGAGAGCACTGTGGTCATGATGTCAGCAGAGAGCTCTGTGTTCCAAAAAGAAAACCATTTCCTCTTTAGTATTCCGCAGCTAATAAGTACTGGAAGGATTAAGATTTTTTAATAGAAGTAATTTACAAATCTGTTTAACTTTCTGGCACCAGTTGCTTAAAAAAAAAAAGTTTTCCACGGGAGTACCCCTTTAATTGCGAGCAGGATGATGCACTGCACCTGTAAACACTTATAGTTACATATTACTCTCTTTGCCTCTTAATCGCTATTGATGCCTCGATGAGGTAGACGTAAGCTTTTGTTATGAGCCATAATTTATAGCCGTCGAAATGTCACAAAGTAAATCGATGTGATTTTGTTAGACATTCCCAATCAGTATAAACATATATCAAACCTATCGGTGTCCTGAGGACACACATTACTGACAGGCCACTTCATGTGAAATAGGTGAAAATCAATGGCAGACTTCACTATTGGCTCATACTGTAGGTTATAGTTCGGAATATCTGCTGCTGAGTCAATAACAAAGATCAGGACACCGAAAATGACTGAGGTCTCTAAAACATCCATAGGTAATCCAGTAGTAATGTTCTGTTTATTATACACTGCTCAAAAAAATAAAGGGAACACTGCGATAACACATCCTAGACCTGAATGAATGAACTAATCGTATGAAATCCTTTCGTCTTTACATAGTTGAATGCGCTGACAACAAAATCACACAAAAATGATCAATGGAAATCAAATGTATCAACCCCTGGAGGTCTGGATATGGAGTCACCCTCAAAATCACAGTGGAAAACCCCACTACAGGCTGATCCAACTTTCTGTAATGTCCTTAAAACAAGTCACAATGAGGCTCAGTAGTGTGTGTGGCCTCCACGTGCCCTTATGACCTCCCTACAACACCTGGGCATGATCCTGATGAGGTGGAGGATGGTCTCCTGAGGGATGTCCTCCCAGACCTGGACTAAAGCATCCGCCAACTCCTGGACAGTCTGTGGTGGATGGAGCGAGACGTCCCAGATGTGCTCAATCGGATTCAGGGGAATGGGCGGCCAGTCCATAGCATCAATGCCTTCCTCTTGTAGGAACTGCTGACACACTCCAGCCACATGAGGTCTAGCATTGTATTGCATTAGGAGGAACCCAGGGCCAACCGCACCAGCATATGGTCTCACAAGGGGTCTGAGGATCTCATCTCGATACCTAATGGCAGTCAGGCTACCTCTGGCAAGCACATGGAGGGCTGTGCGGCACCCCCAAAGAAATGCCACCCCACACCATTACTGACCCACCGCCAAACCGGTCATGCTGGAGGATGTTGCAGACAGCAGAACATTTAGCATAAATGAAAAATGTGTTGCCAACTATTCACACTGGGTAAGTCTGAAGCGTCTTCGAGTGAGGACTCCTAACTCACTGAATCATATACAGTTCCATGCAAGAGAAAATGCAACACAATTCTATAAGATTTTGTAATGCTTCTTTAGTAATTTCTTAGTATCAAAAAATGACAAATAGAAAATATGTCAAAAAAGTAGATAATCACCCAGGTCACGTGAAGTCACGAGCAGGGCATGACCGTAACATCACAAGCCTCCGCCCCGCATCGCCAGTCATTCGGCACGGAGCGAAATTCGCTCCGTGTACCGGATGTCTAGGGTGCCGCAGCCGAGATCGCGGTGGTTCACAGCGGCGGGCCCCCCTTGATCATACATCTTATCCCCTATCCTTTGTATAGGGGATAAGATGTCTAGGGGCGGAGTACCCCTTTAAGGATATTCCATAATGAAACGCAGAGATGGCAGTGTAACTGATCGTAATGCATTTTATTTCATCCTGCGGAGGAGACAATGCAGGTTATCACATCTCGTACACTGTCATTTCATTTTCCACTTTGTTCCACATCTTTGCAATTATGCAGATTCCATGCATTTTCATTCAGTATTAGATTTGATGCCTTTTTCCTTTGCCAAACTCCCTCAATTTCATTTTATCAGGTTGCTGGGTCTCTAACCACACTGAACATTATACAGTAAAATTATAAAATATTGTACAGGCCCCTTCTGTTATAACTGGTAGGTAATAGAGATAATGAAGAATAATTTATATAATGTTGATCATTCTTTATACCCTACTTGCCTTAAAGGGGTACTCCCGTGGAAAACTTTTTTTTTTTTTTTTAGATCAACTGGTGCCAGAATGTTAAACATATTTGTAAATCACTTCTATTAAAAAAAATCTTAATCCTTCCAGTACTTTTTAGGGGCTGTGTACTACAGAAGAAATATTTTTCTTTTTGGATATCTCTTATGTGACGACCACAGTGCTCTCTGATGACCTCTGCTGTCCATTTTAGGAACTGTCCAGAGCAGGACAAAAATCGCCATAGCAAACATATGCTGCTCCAGACAGTTCCTAAAATGGACAGCAGAGGTCAGCAGAGAGCACTGTGGTCGTGACATAAGAGAAATCCATAAAGAAAAACATATCCTCTGTAGTATAAAACCCCTAAAAAGTAATGGAAGGATCAAGATTTTTTAATAGAAGTAATTTACAAATCTGTTTAACTTTCTGGCATCAGTTGATAAAAAAAATTCCACAGGAGTACCCCTTTAACCGCCTTGTCTTCATCCTTCCCATATTCCCTCATTTCTTTGATTTATTCCCTTCTTACTTACTTCTATCCAACTTTCATTTGATTATTTTGTAGCCGTTCATTCTCCCTTTATTTCCATCCTTTATTTTCATTTTGCTTTCTTCTTTCCTTTTATTTGATTCATCACTTCTCATCCTCTTTCCTTTATTCCCACCTTTTTTTCTTGTCTTCATCCTTGTTTCCACCTGTAATTCATGTTGACTGTAATGTTAGCTCAGTTCATAATATGGTGTCTGTACCTGTGTTTCATGCTGGTCTCGCAATTCTTCTGTGATTTTTGCCCCGATGTTTATTTTTAACAGCATACAAAATGAGTGATGTTTCAGGTTGCAGTGCATTCCGAGACAATGCATCACTTGTCAGGTGTTCAAAGGAGTCTGTCTGCTCCAATGGGTGGAGCAACCGCTGGATGTGAGATCATTCTGGAAGGAATTGTAGTTGTGCAACAGCTGGATGCACCCTGGTTACAAAAGCCCTGATGTATATCATGGAAGGGAGTACAGGTGTGTTTTAATAGGGGGGGGGGGGTGACTGATGTGTGGCGGGAGAACAGGGATCTCACACTTAACAAGGAATTATGGAACTTGTAGTTGGAGGGAGGGAACTCCAACAGGAAATACCATTTCACAAAAAGATAGCAACAGCATTATGGTTGATTCCGAATACAGCCATTTAGCCCCGAGACAAGCACAGATCCTTCCTAAGCATGTCCATTACTGTCTGGCAGGTAAGTACTATAATTACCGTATGGTGGATAATCCCTTTAATGCTGCATTTTTATCCCATAGTTACAACTATTTCTCCTGTAAAACAGTGGGCGTTCATCATGTTGTCAGTCGGTCCTTTGACCAGGGTTTGGATTTAGTTGGTTCTTTCCATTTCCGGGAACGGGTTGTTAAAATAACAGCCAGTTCTGTGAACCAGGGAGAAGCTGGATCGCCAAACCAGGGACCTGCCTAAGTTGCCTGAATTCAATTGTAAGCGCAACCATAGGACACACTTGCAATTACATTTTTAGGGCTCAGGGGTGTACAGGACCTATAGGCACCCGTAACCCCTGCTTAGCAGTTCCTGCAGGATGTAGGCAGCGTGATTATGTAATCACGTGGCCTACATCTGTATCTGGCTGCCAGGCATGGCTAACAGAGGACAGAGCGGCTCCAGGCGAGGTTGGGGCATGAGCGGATGCAGGGTAGGTTAATATTTTATGTATAGTGTTCCAAATTATTATGCAAATTATATTTTTCTCATTTACCTAAATAATTTATTTAAAGAACAGTTAACATAATTCTGGTGTTATCAACTATTAAGAGTAGAATTCAAATATGATTGAACAAATCTCCTAATGATAACAGTATTTTTTTAAACATAAAAAACTTACACTGCACTGTTCCAAATTATTATGCACAGTACGCAAAGAACTGAAAATTGTCATTTACTGAAATCAAAAGCTATTTCAATCAAACTTTTAACAACATTTTAACTTAAGTCTTGCATCTATTGAGCTTGTGAGTTTTTGGACAGTTTCTGCCTGAATTTGTTTGCAAAATGTCAGAATAGCCTCCCAGAGCTGCTGTTTGGATGTAAACTGCCTCCCACCCTCATAGATCTTTTGCCTGAGGATGCTCCAAAGGGTCTCAATAGGATTGAGGCCAGAGGAGGATGGAGGCCACACCATGACATTCATTTTAACCCCATAGTAGCCACTGATGCAGAGGTATTATTTGCAGCATGAGATGGTGCATTGTCATGCATGAAGATTACTTTTTTACGGAAAGCATAGTTCTTTCTTCTGTACCAGGGAAGAAAGTGGTCAGTCAGAAACTCCACATACTTTGCAGAGGTCATCTTTACACCTTCGTGGGACCCTAAAGGGGCCGACCAGCTCTTTTCCCATGATTTTGGCCCAAAATATGACTCCACCACCGCCTTGCTGACATCGCAACCTTGTTGGAACAGGTTGGCCGTCCACCAACCATTCACTACTCCATCCATCTGGACCTTCCAGGGTTGCACAGCAATCATCAGAGAACAGGACTGTTTGAAAATTAGTCTTCATGTAATTTTCTGCCCAATGCAGCCGTTTCTGCTTGTGAGCATTGGTTAGTGGTGGCCGAATAGAAGGATTATGCACAGTTGCTAGACTCTGGAGGACTCTACACATTGATGTTCGTGGGACTCCAGAGGCACCAGCAGCTTCAAATATCTGTTTTCTGCTATGTAATGGTATTTTACCAGCTTCCCCCTTAGATCCGATGCATGGATCTGGCAGAAATCTTCCTCAATGTGCCTTTATCTGCACAAACCCATCTGTGCTCTGTATCAGTCAAAAATATTTTAATAGTGCAATGATCACACTTAAATTTTCGTGAAATATTGAATGTTTTCATACTTCTTCCAAGTTTTCAGTGATAAAAAAGAGCCTGGGACAGAATGCCATCCATGAGTTAAACAGAAAACAAAATTTTTAATCTTTGTGACACTTAAATAGAATTTGCATAATAATTTGGAACAAGGTGTATGGGAACCCAGTGTATTAATTCATTTAGGGGGGCACGGTATATAATTACAGTATATCATTCATTTATATATGGGAGAAAAGTGTATAAATAATTAATTTGTGGTGCACATTGTATCATAATGAATTTTAGGGGGCACAGTGTTTTAAATTTCAGGATTATGGTGTTTATTATACAGAATCTCTGGAGTGACACAGTTTCAGGGGTCATAGTATGTGGCAGTATTATATTGTGGGGTGTTTTTTTATTTAGAGGACACAGAGTGTGGTAGCGTTATATCCAGAGGGCACAGTGTGTGGCAGTCTTATTTTCAGAGGGCACAGGATGTGGCAGGTTTATATTTAAAGGGTACAGTGTGTTGCAGGGGTATAATCAAAGGCTACAGTGTGTGGCAGATGTGTATTTAAAGGATATAATGTGTGGCAGGGTATAATTAGAGGGCACACTGTATGGCAGAATTATATTCAGAGGGCACAGTGTGTAGCAGAGTTGTAATCAAAAGGTATTGTGTGTGTCAGGGTATAATCTGAGAGTATAGGGTATGGCAGGGTACAATCAGAGGGTATAGTGTGTGGCAGGGTATAATCAGAGGGTATAGTGTGTGGCAGGGTATAATCAGAGGGTATAGTGTGTGGCAGGGTATAATCAGAAGGTATAGTGTGTGGCAGGGTATAATCAGAGGGTATAGTGTGTGGCAGAGTATAATCAGAGGGTATAGTGTGTGGCAGGGTATAATCAGAGGGTATAGTGTGTGGCAGGGTATAATCAGAGGGTATAGTGTGTGACAGGGTATAATCAGAGGGTATAGTGTGTGTGGCAGGGTATAATCAGAAGGTATAGTGTGTGGCAGGGTATAATCAGAGGGTATAGTGTGTGGCAGGGTATAATCAGAGGGTATAGTGTGTGGTAGGGTATAATCAGAGGGTATAGTGTGTGGTAGGGTATAATCAGAGGGTATAGTGTGTGGTAGGGTATAATCAGAGGGTATAGTGTGTGGCAGGGTATAATCAGAGGGTATAGTGTGTAGCAGGGTATAATCAGAGGGTACAGTGTGTGGCAGGGTTTAATAAGAAGGTATAGTGTGTGGCAGGGTATAATCAGAGGGTATAGTGTGTGGCAGGTTATAATCAGAGGGTATAGTGTGTGGCAGGGTATAATCAGAGGGTATAGTGTGTGGCACGGTATAATCAGAGGGTATAGTGTGTGGCAGGGTTTAATAAGAAGGTATAGTGTGTGGCAGGGTATAATCAGAGGGTATAGTGTGTGGCAGGTTATAATCAGAGGGTATAGTGTGTGGCAGGGTATAATCAGAGGGTATAGTGTGTGGCACGGTATAATCAGAGGGTATAGTGTCTGGCAGGATATAATCAGAGGGTACAGTGTGTGGCAGGGTATAATCAGAGGGTATAGTGTCTGGCAGGGTATAATCAGAGGGTACAGTGTGTGGCAGGGTGTAATAAGAAGGTATAGTGTGTGGCAGGGTATAATCAGAGGGTATAGTGTGTGGCAGGGTATTATCAGAGGGTACAGTGTGTGGCAGGGTATAATAAGAAGGTATAGTGTGTGGCAGGGTATAATCAGAGGGTATAGTGTGTGGCAGGGTATAATCAGAGGGTATAGTGTGTGGCAGGTTATAATCAGAGGGTATAGTGTGTGGCAGGGTATAATCAGAGGGTATAGTGTGTGGTAGGGTATAATCAGAGGGTATAGTGTGTGGCAGGTTATAATCAGAAGGTATAGTGTGTGGCAGGTTATAATCAGAGGGTATAGTGTGTAGTGTTGCTCGCGAATATTCGCAATGCGAATTTTATTCGCGAATATCGCATATTCGCAAATTTGCGAATATTCGTGAATATAGCACTATATATTCGTAATTACGAATATTAATTTTTTTTTTTTTTTTTTCACAGTACACATCACAGTGATCATCCCTCTCTGCTTCCAGCTTGTGTGGTGTAAAGAAGGCTTTAATACTACTGTGTGAGGCTGGTGCTCGAATTTTCGGATATGCGAAAATTTGCACATGTTAATTTTCGCATTTGCTAATTTTTGCATATGCTAATGTTCGCATTAGCGAATTTTCGCATATGCTAATCTTCGCATACGTGATTTTTCGCATATGTGAAAATAAAACGAATATGCGAATTTAGCGAATATATGACGAATATTCGTCCATATATTCGCAAAATATCGCGAATTCGAATATGGCCTATGCCGCTCAACACTAGTATGTGGCAGGGTATAATAAGAGAGCACAGTGTAGGGCAGGGCTATATCCAAGGGAGCATTGTCTGGCAGGATTATAATGATTACTGTCTTCAAATAAAGGATGTCTTTAGCACATTCCTCTTACTTGACAATTATTATATTTGATTATTATAGTCCAAATAATACCTCAAACCTCTTGTACCCAACCACCTAAGTATAATAGACAATGGTGCACATGTAACCAGAATCACAAGTATCCACTTACTGTCTCCACTTTATTGCCTTTATTCTCTCCTATATTTTATTATTCTTGTTGTGCTCATCTTCCATTACTTTTCCTAATACTCACAGTTAGAAGGATAGGGGATAACAAGTCTGATCTCCACCACGGCACCCCAGTTATCCAGTACACGGAGCGAACTCCGCTCTGTGCTGGATGACTGGGGATCACAGCCACCAAGCCCCCTCCATTCATGTCTATGGGAGGAGGCGTGACAGCTGTGTACTAGCCCTCATGCCCCCTCCTATAGACATGAATGGAGGGGGCTTGGTGTGACGTCACGATCCCGGAAGCCCTAGGCTTCCGTTGCTGTAACGCTGCAGCGCCAACCTGAAGACTGCAGGGGGTCCCAGCGGCTAGTACCCCCCCCCCCCATGATCAGGCATCTTATCCCCTATACTTTGGATAGGGATGACATCTCTAGGGGCGGAGTACGCCTTTAAAAAGTGATTAGGAAAGAAGGGAAGCCTTTCTATGTGATGGGAAGTTTTCTTCCAGACGCTGGAGGTTTAATTTATTAGAGTTTATCGTGATCATTCGGCTGAGGATGAAAGATGCGGCTTATATTCCAAGATAGAAAAAAAAACCTGACCCAACGAAAATCTGCAAAATTTGCACTTTACTTAAGATTTGTGTTTCATAGAACTAGGCAGAAAACATCAAACAGTATTTTAATATAAAGCCTACACTGGGCTCTTTCAGTGCAGAAAGCAATTTCCACAAATTGAAGGGAACGTCACGAGCTGCTTTTCTAATGCATTTTATATGACACGTCTGCTGTATCTTTATGATCAACGGCTGCACATAGGCTCGCAAAAGTGCATTTGTGAAAGCACCATGGAATAATCCCATGTTTAGCAATGGGCAACGGCTGCTATAGTTTTCTTTTTTATTAACACTTACTCATTCAGTGAGAAAGTGGTCAAACAGGTTGTTTGAACACAGACAGTTAGATTTGGTTATTATTATTATTTATTATGATTATTTTTTGTATTATTATTATGTATTTATTTTATATTTATTTGTTTATTATTATTATTATTATTGCTTTTGTTATTATTTTATTTTTATTAAATGTATTTATTAATTAATTATTATTATTACTACTACTATTATTATTATTATTATTATTACTATCATAACTATTATCAGTGGTCTCAAACTGTGGCCCTCCAGATGTTGCTAAACTTCAACTCCCAGCATGCATGGACAGCCAATGGCTTTCTGGGCATGCTGGGAGTTCAAGTTTTGCAACATCTGGAGTGGTCACAGTTTGACATCACTGCTACTATTATGAATATGATGATTATTATCATTATTGTTATTATTATTACTACTATTATTCAGTATATCCATTTGAGGACACAGGACGTACATGTACGTCCTGAGTTCCGTCCGGACTATGAAGCGAATGCAGGAGCTGCTTGGAACCCACTGGTAATGGCAGAGAGTAGCGATCATACTGATGCCCGCCTTTAACCGTTCAGATGCTGTGATCACTATTGATCACGGCATCTGAAGTACAAGGGAGGTGTACTCATGGGATAACTCAGGCCACCATCGCAGGGGTCCGATGAGTCAGAATGGTGGCCGAATGTTTCCCCACCTGCTGGTGTTGCCCCATACATTTCATTTTCACAAGAGGTAAAAGGAAAAAAGACCCTCAAAATTTGTAACACAATTTCTCCTGAGTACAGAAATACCCATTATGTGGATGTAAAATGCTCTGCGGGTGCACAAGAGAGTGAGAGCACCATGTACATTTGACGTGATTTGCACAGAGGTGGATGCTGGTTACAGCGGTTCTGACATAAATGCAAAAAAATAAAAAATAACACCCACATGTGACCCCATTTTGGAAACTATACCCCTCATTGAACGTAACAAGGGGTATAGTGAGTCTTAACACCCCACAGGTGTTTGACGAATTTTCGTTAAAGAGCGATGTGAAAATAAAAATATTGTTACCCCAAATTTTTCATTTTAAAAAGGGGTAATAGGAAAAAAAAGCCCACCAAAATTTGCAACCCCATTTATGGAAATACCCCACATGTGGATGTAAAGTGCTCTGTGTGCGAACTACAATGCTCAGAAGAGAAGGAGCACAATTTGGCTTTTGGAGAGAGAATTTGGCTGGAATTGAAGGCCATGTACACTTACAAAGCCCCCATGGTGCCAGAACAGTGGACACACTTACAAAGCCCCCATACACACACACACACATGTGACCCCATTTTGGAAACTACACCCCTCACGGAATTTAACAGGGGGTGCAGTGAGCATTACCGCCCCACAGGTGTCTGACAGATTTTTGGAACAGTGGTCCATAAAAATGAAAAAAATAACATTTTTTATTTGCACAGCCCACTGTTCCAAAGGCCAGTGGGGTGTAAATGCTCACTGCATTCCTTATTACATTCCGTGAGGGGTGTAGTTTCTGAAATAGGGTCACATGTGGGGGGGGGGTCCACTGTTCTGGCACCACGGGGGGCTTTGCAAATGCACATGGCCCCCAACTTTCATTCCAACCAAATTCTCTCTCTAAAACCCCAATGGCGCTCCTCCTCTTCTGAGCATTGTAGTACGCCAGCAGAGCACTTTATATCCACATATTTGGTATTTCCATATTCAGAAGAAATGGTGTTACAAATTTTGGAGGGCTTTTTCTCCTATTATCACTTGTGAAAATTAAAAAAATTGGGGTAATACCAACATTTTAGTGAAAAAAATTGAATTTTTAATTTTCATGTCCAACTTTAGTGAAAATTCATCAAACACCTGTGGGGTATTAAAGGAGTACTCCGGTGCACACTTTTTTCATGTTATCCCGTCCGGGCTGCAAAATAAAAGAAAACGCACTTTATCGCTCCGGTACAGGTGTTCGGTCCCCGGGCTGTATTCTTCTTACTTCCGGTTAGCCCGGCACGTCACACGGAGCTTCAGCCTATCACTGGCCGAGGCGGGACATCGCTGCGGCCAGTGATAGGCTGAAGCTCCGTGTGACGTGCCGGGATAACCGAAAGTAAGAAGAATACAGCTCGGGGACCGAACACCTGTACTGGAGCTCCGGGGGCTCGTTGGCAGGTAAGATAAAGTGCGTTTTCTTTTATTTTGCAGCCCGGACGGGATAACATGAAAAAAGTGTGCACCGGAGTACTCCTTTAAGGCTCACTGTACCCCTTGTTACATGCCTTGAGGGGTGTAGTTTTCAAAATAGTATGGCATGTGTTTTTATTTTTTATTTTTTTTATTTGCTATTCTGGCACCATAGGGGCTTCCTAAATGTGACATGCCCCCCAAAAACTATTTCAGCAAAATTTGCTTTCAAAAAGCCAAATAAGGCTCCTTCTCTTCTGAGCATTGTAGTTCACCAGCAGAGCACTTGACGTCTACACATGGGGAATTTCCGTAGAAATACTATAGAAATTCCATAGAAATGGGGTTAAAAATTTTGGGGGGCATTTTCTCCCATTACCTCTTGTAAATTTGGGGAAAAAATAGAAGTAATTTACAAATCTGTTTAAAGGGGTACTCCGGCGCTAAGACATCTTATCCCCTATCCAAAGGATAGGGGATAAGATGCCTGATGCGGGGGTTCTGCCGCTGCGGACCCCCGTGATCTTGCACGCAGCACCCTGTTAGAATCAGTCCCCGGAGCATTTTCGCTCCGGGTCTGATTACTGGCGATCACGGGGGCCGCCCCCTCCCATAGGCTTGCATTGAGGGGGCAGAGCATGACATCACACGGGGCGGGGCCATGACATCACAATGCTCCGGCCCCCGTGATCGCCAGTAATCAGACCCGGAGCAAACGTGCTCCGGGGACTAATTCTAACGGGGTGCTGCGTGCTACTTTGGATAGGGGATAATATGTCTTAGCACCGGAGTACCCCTTTAACTTTCTGTAGCCAGTTGATAAATATACATATATATATATATATATATATATATATATATTTATAATACGTTTTTTTTTCTGAAATACCCCTTTAAGGTCATAATGGTCTTGGTCCTTGAAGGGGTATTCCGCCCCTGGCATCTTATCCCCTATTCAAAGGATAGGGGATAAGATGTTAGATCACCGCGGTCCCGCTGCTGGGGACCCCGGGGATCGCCGCTGCGGCACCCCGCCATCATTACTGCACAGAGCGACTTCGCTCTGTGCGTAATGACGGGCGATACAGGGGCCGGAGCAGCGTGACGTCATGGCTCCGCCCCTCATGACATCACTGCCCGTCCCCTTAATGCAAGTCTATGGCATCCCATAGACTTGCATTGACGGGGGCAGGCCGTGACGTCACGAAGAGCGGAGCCGTGACGTAACGATGCTCCGGCCCCTGTATTGCCCGTCATTACGTGCAGAGCGATCTCGCTCTGCGCAGTAATGATAGCGGGGTGCTGCAGCAGCGATCCCCAGGGTTCCCAGCAGCGGGACCCCGGCGATCTGACATCTTATCCCCTATCCTTTAGATAGGGGATAAGATGTCTAGGGGCGGAGTACCCCTTTAAGGAGTTAAAAGCAGTATAATAATGATGATAATAATAATGATAATAGAAAAATTATATAAAGACGAGTATAATTTGAATCGTTTGGACCCAAAGAACAAAGCTAAGATCAGTTTTACCATAAAGTGCATTGCGTTAAAATGTAACCCTCCCAAAAGTTGCAAAATTACCATCCCACCATAAATAATTTTGGTTGCGCTGTCGATTTTAAAAATAAAATGAAGGGTGTAATTTCAAAATACAATTGGTCCCGCAAAAAACAAGCCATTAAATTATAGCCTAAGGTTCATGATACTCGGAAAAGCACGAGGACCCTCTCAAGCCTTAGCTATCAGATCCGACCAATGATAACTATCGATATGTTTCCGTGACTGCAATCCATTTTATTTTTTTACCTAATTATTTCTTGTTAAAGATTAAATATAATATTTACTTTGTGCAGATGAAGCATTGACCTGACCTTTTACCTTTTTAATACAGATATCTACTTTACATCATGCTACATGTAAGCGGATAATATTAGATTAGATATAAGTGGTTACCACAACATTTCGAAGCAAATGAACTGTGTGACCCTTAATATATCAAAGGTTAGGGATGTATGGGACCAGAAAGAACAATCTGCTTTTACTTTCCCGAGTTCAGAAGCTGCATTTGGCTCATCCCTTTTGAGTATATGTGCACTGTAATATGTAGGTATTTAAAATCTCTTGGTATATTGTAATGGCCTTATTGTCCATATAACAAGATTGCCAGTGGAAACCCATCATAATGGCACTTGTCTAAGGTTGTGGGGGAAGAGGCTCTGGCACCTGAATCTGTGCGCCTCCCCCTGAGGATTGTGCAGTCTATGGTTCTTCATCACTGTCTCATGCCTTATGCCTCCCATTGTCTCCTCCCTGTCCTGTGCCTCCTACCTCACCATGTCCCTCTCCCCCTGTATAGTACTGTCCCTCACACTTCCTGATGACTCCTCCTCTTCCTCTGCTTCTCACCTCATACTTCCTGACTCCTTTCTGTTCTGTTATTTATACTTTCTGCTGACTTTTCCCTGTTTCGTGCCAGGTACCTCCCACTGACTCTGTCCCTCATACCCAATATCCATACCCATGTCTGACAGGGTTGTTAGTGGTAACTACATCCAAAATCACAGTGGATGGGCCAAACCATGTGAGTGGGCCCTGAGCTGTCACCTCCTATGCACCCCCCCACCACCACCACCAGCTACGCTACTGCCTAGGACCACACTTTCCCAACACCAGGGGTGGAGAACCTTTTTACAGCCAAGGGTCATTTGGATATTCATCATTCACAGGCAATTAAAAAATGTCAACTTTAAAATTAGCAGTTGTTTTTTTATTAATTTTTTTAATCAAACATCAAAATAACTCTTTGGTGAGTTATGTAATGTTGGAAATGACAATTGTTCAGTTTGAAAGTAGATTTCCCCTGTAGGTAGTTTGTTCCCGCCAAGTAGTATGTAGTTTGCCCCCTGAAGGTAGGATCTCCCCTGAAAGTAAGTTGCTTCCTGCAAGAAGAATCCCCTATAGTTCATTTCTCTCCGGTAGATAGGACTTACCCATAGGTATGTTGCCCTCTGTATGTAGGACCTTCCAGTAGATAGCTTGCCCTTGTATGTAAGACCATCTTCTAGATAGCTTGCCCCCTGTATGTATGACCCTCCAGTAGGCAGCTTGCCCCTGTATGTATGACCTTCTGCTAGATAGCTTGCCCCCTGTATGTATGACCCTCCAGTAGGCAGCTTGCCCCTGTATGTATGACCCTCCAGTAGGCAGCTTGCCACCTGTATCTAGGACCCTGTTGGTAGCTTGCCCCCTGTATGTATGATCCTCCAGTACGTAGCTTGCCCTTGTATGTAAGACCATCTTCTAGATAGCTTTCCCCCTGTATGTATGACCCTCCAGTAGGCAGCTTGCCCCTGTATGTATGACCCTCTAGTAGGCAGCTTGCCCCTGTATGTATGACCCTCCAGTAGGCAGCTTGCCACCTGTATCTAGGACCCTGTTGGTAGCTTGCTCACGTATGTGGGACCCTCTTCTAGATAGCTTGCCCCTTGTAGGACCCCAGTGAAGATTAAAAAAAAAAAAAAAAAAAAAGCCAACAGCACCTGTGGCATTGCTATGCTAGCACTTACACATCTTGACCACAGGAATACTGTGACACCCCTTGTTGGGCCGGAAAAAAGGGCGGGCAATGCTTTTTGCGGCGCCATTCCCATAAATCACCCCTCTGTAACAATCTTTCCAGTTATATATGCAAGAAGCTTTATCTAAGGATATATCACTCCCCAGTGCATAGATTTATATTCTCAATTGGCTCCATCTTCTTTGGAATCTCTTATGCCATCTTGATACAAATTATATCCCCATCAACCAGTTTAACTTTATTGAGATTAATTCTAAATGTCACGAAATTTACTTATGCATTCAATATGATCTGTTTAATTGGCTGGAAAAAAAATCTGACATATACACCTTAATACTTTAATCTTCTACATAGGAAATTTATTAAAATCCATCAGGGATGACAGACGGAAAAAAAAAGAGATGCACTTTATTTGCATTCGAGAATCTCCAACTTGTTTAGTCAGCACTGTGGGAGAATGGGAGAATTTCGCTTCATAAATGTTATTGATTATACCTCATTACCTCTGTACTGAGAACGGCTCATAAATCAGGCGCCAGGAACTTCTCCGCCGACTTTCCCTTAACACAGTTTTATTAAAATTGAGATTGCTACATGTAATGTATTATACTGTTTAAATTTATATTAAAACCGCTTGTCTTCAAAATAGGCTTCTTAATTAAATTGGCTCTAGGACGCCTTAATGCAACAGTATCTAAGAACTGCATTAGATTATGCAAATAAAACATTCAGATGTTGTGGCCTTTCAAAGAAACCTCTAATTTTCCATCTTCAAAAGCCGTATCAAGTAACTCACATAAACCCCAGATAAATGTGGCTATTTCTATAGATAAACAGTACAAAAAAAAGTCACAAAAGATAAAAAAAAAAGAAAAAACTATTTTTTTTAAATATTTTTTTATGATTTTTTTCTTCATCTTGTCTGCATTTTCCCGTCGAGTGATTTGCATTTCATTAAATCTCTGCTGGATTGAAAACGTCTCGTATATTTTCACAGCCGTCCCAAAAGTAAAATTTTCTATGATGTCGTGGCTGCCGAAAGAACATTTTACAGATTTCACGAGCAAGAAAATTTCCACTACCGGCCCGAGACGCCGAGTAAACTATGGCTTGGCGTATAATGAAGGATGAAGAAGGACGAAGGGGATGGGGGGGGGGGGGGATGTGTCTTCTTGCGATTATGCTACAGACACATATTCACGCAAATCGATATTCGCACTCAAGTAGAGAATGTAATCCATTATTTGGGCAATCTATCTATTGGAAAAAGAGTGCGGGAGTCATGGTGAGTCATTGATAGACTGTATAGGAAACACATTTATCTATAGAAAGATACATGGAGCAACAAAAGGAGCGAGGTGTGAATAGCAAAGAGTAGAGATATTGTTCATACTGAATGCTGCTCTCTAAGGTGCATGTACCGGGGAGGCCACAGGATCGTTGCCAAGGAAAGAAAGACAAGGAGACGCAGCTGTTAAATGTAACAAAAGGATAACAATAAATAGAGAAATCAGATGTATTATTGGTCCAAGCCGGAGGACTCACTATCACTGGACAAACTCAAGGGGCCTCGGTGTTCCCATCAGGATATACATGGGGAACAGGCCAGAGGCACGGTCTAACAGGACACGTAGAAATAGAAGGCATTGCCCTATGTCAGACTGCAAAAGTCATCTAGTAGGACTAAAAAATGTAACAAGAAAAAAGTTAAACATAATTTCAAACATGATTGACCGAACATGAGGTCTACTGTTCTATTTGTCTTAAACGTAATGAAGGAACATATTATAGGTGTATACACAACCCTATTAAATTTGCCTGAATTCTGTTAGGCAGTAGAGGATGACTACCCCAGGGCTCAGGTGCTGCAGGAGCGCATAGGAATGGAGTTCCTGCAGTTTTTCCACAGCAGGAACACTGTTCCTATTAGTAGGAGTCCTGCAGGACCAGCCCTTAAAGGGGTACTCCACCCCTAGACATCTTATCCCCTATCCAAAGGATAGGGGATAAGATGTCAGATCGCGGGGGTCCCGGGGCTGGAGACCCCCAGGATCTCGGTTGCAGCACCCACCTGTTGTGGCTTCCGGAAATGACGGAGGCTTCGGCTCCCGACCACGGTGACGTGAGATCGTGACATCACTACTCCGCCCCCGTGTGACGTCCCGCCATGCCCCTCAATTCAAGTCTATGGGAGGGGGCGTGACAGCCGGCACGCGCCCTCCCATAGACTTGCATTGAGGGGGTGGGGCTTGACGTCACACGGGGGGAGTCATGACGTCACGATCTCCCATCACCGTGGTCGTGAGGCGTTAGGATGAGAGCCTCGAGTGCTGCCAGAAGCCGCAACAGGTGGGTGCTGCAGCCGAGATCCTGGGGATCACAAGCGGCGTGACCCCCGCGATCTGACATCTTATCCCCTATCCTTTCGATAGGGGATAAGTTGTTTTGGGGCAGAGTACCCCTTTAAGTGAAAATCTTGAGTGAGTTCCCACACTTTTTTCTCCCAAGACTTGACCCCTGGACTACCAGACTACCCCCTTGATACGTTTTATATTGTCAGATCCGTCTGTTACTGTAGGTAGTGCATTGGTTTGGTCCACAGTTAGCTGACAGACAGTTGGGAGTTAGTTGGATCGGTCCATTATTGTTGGTAGTGACTGTGCATTGGTTTGGTCCACAGTCAGCTAAGAGACATTTGGGAGTTAGAGAGGGGAACAATGGGAGCTGAGGTCCAGTTGTCCATAGAAACCAATCAGATTGGTACTTTCATTTTTGAAAAGGCCTCTAAAAATTAAAAGAAGAAGTGATCTGATTGGTTCCTATGGGTAACTGGTCAACTATTCCTCTGCACAGGTCTTGATTGATCTCCCTAAATGCCTTAAACAAAAAAGTTATCCCATTAAAAAATAGCTTAAAATGTGCTGCAAGTCGAGCTGAAGAATCTGAAAAAGAAAGGGCAGGTAGACTCCAACAAATAAGAAAACAAAGCCCATACATGTGCTCGGTTATCATTCATAGGTTTACGTTAGGACTGGGCTCCTTACTTCATATATTACATATTTGAACAGCACAATTCAAGGAACATTTCCCATGTAAAAACATGAAGCTCGTTGTGGAGACAGAAAATATTGGGGGTTGTTTACTAATGTGTTTCTGATGTGTTTTTGTTGTGTTTAGCGGCGGAGTTTAGGCGTACGACATGTGTGCCAAAATTTGTGCCCAAAAAAACCTTCAAACCCACCCAACACCCAAACAAAATAGGGGTGTGTCCGCCTGGGGAAAGGGGCATGTCCCGACATATCTACCAAGGTTTCCACATAAATTGTGGTGGATTTGAGATTTGATAAAACCCAACAGTTTAGAACTGTTGTAAAAAAAAAAAAAAAAAAAAAAGGAGGGAAAAATTTGTAAAAAAAAATAAAAAAAACCCCACACAGAAAACTCAATAACTAAAATAAATAACTAAATAAATCAACCCCATTGTTGGAACCAAATTTTGCACATGAGTTGCCCTTATGGGAGGAAAACTTATGCTGGGAATTAGGATTCAATCAGAGAAAAAAGTGGAAAAACGAGTGGCCCTAGTGTAGCCGCCACCTAGTCCCTACGTGTAAACAAACCTCAGACATCTATCAATTGTGTCCAAATCCTCAGCTTTCTCCGGCTCGATTTATAATAACAAGACATCCTCTTTCAAGCTCTCTCTTCTCTGTTATCCGTCTAAAAGTTTGAGAAAACTCGGCTTACAAATCAATTTATTTTGCTCCAGGAAGAAGCTTATTGGAAACAAATTATGGCTGGAGGACCTGCTTTGATACGTTACTTAAAGAGTACTGTATCTGGGTCCCGCACTCTTCTATTTTTTCGTACAATCAATTTTTAAGTTTGTCTTAAAGGGATTATATGATTAGATCAGTATTATAACTATTCATTTTCTAAGGTACTAAATTCAAAAGTAATCATATTTCTATTGTGCTTCGGGGAAATATTTTTTATTCTAATCTCAGTTAATAAGATGCTGGGGAAGAGCTGTAAAGTATTTTATTTACAAATAGTGTATCATTATCAGAAGGCGGGGGAAACAAGGCGGACAACAATAAAGAGGCCGATATATACAAGACCATTAAACAGAATGAGCAAATATCTTTTTTGTTATTATGCGTTTATATAATTTAATGTAAATGTCCACCCTTAAAGATCAGTTTATTTTCTTTAATATCAATTTGTCCAAAATGATGCGTTGAATAGTCTCATAATACATCTTGAACTCACCCTGCATGTATATAAAATAAAATGTATATACTGTGGATGCTGTAGTCACAGCTAGGGGGAGCTCATGGGTTAACTGCATACTGTGAATACATTGAACTTATTAATAACTCAATAGTGCTGATTTACTAAATGAAAAAAATGCTCCAATGCAAAAATCCAATGAATACATTTAAAAAAATGTTTTGTTTTAGCAATAGCAAGATTGTGTTGTTTTTTTTTTTTTTTTTATTTGTCCAGAAAAATCAAGCAGCTACCTATCCTCCCTAAAAAATATGTGTCTGACAGAATGAGAAGAGAAGAAAGAGAAAAAAGGACTGTTGGTCAATAAGGCCAAAAATGTTCTTCCTTATGTTACCACGCTTACAATAGTGGCAGGTTTGCTGATTGCTGGCGGACCCATTGAAGTCTATAGTAGCGCAATTCACAGTGGATTTCCAGCTGCAGAAAATCTGCTGTGAATTATGAGCACGTCAACATACCATAAAGGGGTTATCTGATATTTAGAATGTTGCTATGGCTGCAATAATAATTACAAAACATACATACTTACCTCTTTCTCGACTTTGGGGATCCCCTGGTGAAGTCTTCCAGTCCGCTGTTAAATCCGAGATGGACTTAACTCGGCCCTGACATATGCTGACTGAGGGGGGACACCGCTGCAGCTGGTGATTGTCTGAGTGAGCCGTCACTGCAGAGAAGAGTCCCTCTTGAAAGTAACAGCCAGAGCGCTCTGTGGGGGACAATAAGACTTCACAGGGGAATCCCCAAGGAAGCAAGGTAGGTAAGTATGTATTTTTTTTATTTATCATTGCTGCCCCAGATACATAAAAAAATTCTAGAATCTAATACATTGCTCAAAGAAATAAAGGGAACACTTAAAGAGGTACTCCGCAGCGGAGTACCCCTTTAATCCCTTAACGACGAAGGACGTAAATGTACGTCCTGGTGATGCGGTACTTAACGCACCAGGACGTACATTTACTTCCTAAGCATAACCTCGGGCATCGGAGCTTTGCCCAGATCATGTGCGGCAGGTCCCGGCTGTTGATCGCAGCCAGGGACCCGCCGGTAATGGCAGACATCCGCGATCCCGCGGATGTCCGCCATTAACCCCTCAGATGCCGTGATCAATACCGATCACGGCATCTGCAGCATCGCGGTCACTTAATTGGATGATCGGATCGCCCGCAGCGCTGCCGCGACGATCCGATCATCCTGCACGGCAGCCGAAGGTCCCCTCACCTGCCTCCGCTGTCTTCCGGGAGTCTCCTGCTCTGATCTGCCTTCCCAAAGACCAGAGCAGAAGATGACCGATAACCCTGATCAGTGCTGTGTCCTATACATAGCACTGAACAGGATTAGCAATCGAATGATTGCTTTAAATAGTCCCCTATGGGGACTATTAAAGTGTAAAAATAAAAGTAAAAAAATAAAGTTAAAAAAATGTGAAAAACCCCCTCCCCCAATAAAAACGTAAATTGTCCCATTTTCCCTATTTCACCCCCAAAAAGTGTTAAAAAAATATTTTATATACATATTTGGTATCGCAGCGTGCATAAATATCTGAACTATTAAAATAAAATGTTAATGATACCGTACGGTGAACGGCGTGAACGTAAAAAAAAAAGTTCGAAATAGCTGCTTTTTTATAACATTTTATTCCCAAAAAATTTTATAAAAAATGTATTAAAAGTTTTATATAAGCAAATATGGAATCAATTAAAACTACAGATCACGGCGCAAAAAATGAGCCCTCATATTGCCACTTATACGGAAAATGAAAATGAAAAAGGTCTTCAAAATAGGGGGATCTTAAATGTACTAATTTGGTTAAAAAGTTTGCGATTTTTTTAAAGCGCAACAGTAATAGAAAAGTATGTTATCATGGGTATCATTTTAATCATATTGACCCGAAGAATAAAGAACACATGTCACTTTTACCATAAATTGTACGCCGTGAAAACGAAACCTTTCAAAATGAGCAAAATTGTGGTTTTCTTTTTAATTTCCCCACACAAATAGTATATTTTTTGGGTTGCGCCATACATTTTATGGTAAAGTGAGTGATGGCATTACAACTAACAACTGGTCGAGCAATAAACAAGCCTCATACTAGTCTGTGGATGAAAATATAAAAGAGTTATGATTTTTTGAAGGCGAGGAGGAAAAAATGAAAACGTAAAAATTAAATTTTCTGCATCCTTAAGGCCCAAATGGGCTGCGTCCTTAAGGGGTTAAACAACACAATGTAACTCCAAGTCAATGACACTTCTGTGAAATCACTCTGTCCACTCAGGAAGCAACACTGAATGACAATCAATTTCACATGCTGTTGTAAATGGAACAGACAATTATAGGCAATTAGCAAGACACCCCCAATAAAGGAGTTGTCACGATGCCGGCTGGCAGGAGGTGGATCCTCTGTGCCAGAGAGGGATTGGCGTGGACCGTGCTAGTGGACCGGTTCTAAGTCACTACTGGTATTCACCAGAGCCCGCCGCAAAGCGGGATGGTCTTGCTGCGGCGGTAGTGACCAGGTCGTATCCACTAGCAACGGCTCAACCTCTCTGACTGCTGAAGATAGGCGCGGTACAAGGGAGTAGACAGAAGCAAGGTCGGACGTAGCAGAAGGTCGGGGCAGGCAGCAAGGATCGTAGTCAGGGGCAACGGCAGGAGGTCTGGAACACAGGCTAGGAACACACAAGGGAACGCTTTCACTAGGCACAAGGGCAACAAGATCCGGCGAGGGAGTGCAGGGGAAGTGAGGTATATATATGGAGTGCACAGGTGAACACACTAATTAGAACCACTGCGCCAATCAGCGGCGCAGTGGCCCTTTAAATCGCAGAGACCCGGCGCGCGCGCGCCCTAGGGAGCGGGGCCGCGCGCGCCGGGACAGGACCGACGGAGAGCGAGTCAGGTACGGGAGCCGGGGTGCGCATCGCGAGCGGGCGCCACCCGCATCGCGAATCGCATCCCGGCTGGAGGCAGTATCGCAGCGCACCCGGTCAGTGGATCTGACCAGGGCGCTGCAGTAACGAGAGTGTTGTGAGCGCTCCGGGGAGGAGCGGGGACCCGGAGCGCTCGGCGTAACAGTACCCCCCCCCCTTGGGTCTCCCCCTCTTCTTTGAGCCTGAGAACCTGAGGACCAGACTTTTATCTAGGATATTGTCCTCAGGTTCCCAGGATCTCTCTTCAGGACCACAGCCCTCCCAGTCAACCAAAAAAAAGGTTTTCCCTCTGACCTTTTTGGAGGCCAGTATCTCCTTTACAGAAAAGATGTCCGAAGAACCGGAGACAGGAGTGGGAGAAATAAGTTTAGGAGAGAAACGGTTGAGGATGAGTGGTTTAAGAAGAGAGACATGAAAGGCATTAGGAATACGAAGAGAAGGAGGAAGAAGAAGTTTGTAAGAGACAGGATTAATCTGGCACAAAACTTTGAAAGGACCAAGATAGCGTGGTCCCAATTTGTAGCTGGGAACACGGAAGCGGACATATTTAGCGGAGAGCCATACCTTGTCTCCGGGAGAAAAAATGGGGGGAGCTCTTCTTTTCTTATCAGCAAACTTCTTCATGCGTGATGAAGCCTGTAAGAGAGAATTTTGGGTCTCTTTCCATATGGTGGAAAGATCACGAGTTATTTCATCCACAGCGGGCAAGCCAGAGGGCAAGGGAGTAGGGAGGGGGGGAAGAGGGTGACGGCCGTACACCACGAAAAATGGGGATTTGGAAGAAGATTCAGAGACTCTGAAGTTATACGAGAATTCGGCCCATGGTAGAAGATCTGCCCAGTCATCCTGGCGGGAGGAAACAAAATGCCGTAAATAATCACCCAGGGCCTGGTTAATTCTTTCTACTTGCCCATTGGATTGAGGATGATAAGCAGAAGAAAAGTTTAATTTAATCTTGAGTTGTTTACAGAGAGCCCTCCAGAATTTTGACACGAATTGGACGCCTCTATCCGAGACGATCTGCGTGGGCAACCCGTGAAGACGAAAAATGTGTACAAAAAATTGTTTTGCCAACTGAGGCACTGAAGGAAGACCAGGAAGAGGAATAAAATGTGCCATCTTGGAAAATCGATCAACGACCACCCAAACAACAGTGTTGCCACGGGATGGGGGTAAGTCTGTAATAAAGTCCATACCAATCAGAGACCAAGGCTGTTCGGGGACAGGCAGAGGGTGAAGGAGACCAGCAGGCTTCTGGCGAGGAGTCTTGTCCCGGGCACAGACAGTGCAGGCCCGCACAAAATCAACAACATCCGTCTCCAGAGTCGGCCACCAATAGAAACGAGAGATGAGTTGCACGGATTTCTTGATGCCCGCATGGCCTGCGAGATGGGAGGAGTGACCCCATTTGAGGATTCCGAGGCGTTGGCGTGGAGAGACGAAGGTCTTCCCTGGAGGAGTTTGCCTGATGGAGGCTGGAGAAGTGGAGATCAGGCAGTCAGGAGGAATGATGTGTTGCGGAGAGAGCTCTACTTCCGAGGCATCCGAGGAACGAGAGAGAGTGTCGGCCCTGATGTTCTTATCGGCAGGGCGAAAGTGAATTTCAAAATTAAACCGGGCAAAGAACAGAGACCACCTGGCCTGGCGAGGATTCAGCCGTTGGGCAGACTGGAGATAGGAAAGATTCTTGTGATCGGTGTAAATAATAACTGGAAATTTAGATCCCTCCAGCAGATGCCTCCATTCCTCAAGTGCTAATTTAATGGCCAGTAGCTCTCGATCCCCGATGGAGTAGTTCCTCTCCGCCGGAGAGAAGGTCCTAGAAAAAAAACCACAGGTAACAGCATGCCCGGAAGAATTTTTTTGTAGAAGAACTGCTCCAGCTCCTACTGAGGAGGCATCAACCTCCAATAGGAAGGGTTTAGATGGGTCAGGTCTGGAGAGCACGGGAGCAGAAGAAAAGACCGACTTGAGCCGTTTAAAGGCGTCTTCCGCTTGAGGAGGCCAGGACTTAGGATTGGCATTCTTCTTGGTTAAAGCCACGATAGGAGCCACAATGGTGGAAAAATGTGGAATAAATTGTCTGTAATAATTGGCGAACCCCAAAAAACGTTGGATAGCACGGAGTCCGGAGGGGCGTGGCCAATCTAAGACGGCAGAGAGTTTGTCTGGATCCATTTGTAGTCCCTGGCCAGAGACCAAGTATCCTAGGAAAGGAAGAGATTGACATTCAAACAGACATTTCTCCATTTTGGCATAAAGTTGATTGTCACGAAGTCTCTGAAGAACCATGCGGACATGCTGGCGGTGTTCTTCTAGGTTGGCAGAAAAAATCAGAATATCGTCCAGATACACAACAACACAGGAATATAAGAGATCACGAAAAATTTAATTAACAAAGTCTTGGAAGACGGCAGGGGCGTTGCACAGGCCAAAGGGCATGACCAGATACTCAAAGTGTCCATCTCTAGTGTTAAATGCCGTTTTCCATTCATCCCCCTCCCTGATGCGGATGAGATTATAAGCACCTCTTAAGTCCAGTTTGGTAAAGATGTGGGCACCTTGGAGGCGATCAAAGAGTTCAGAGATAAGAGGTAGAGGGTAGCGGTTCTTTACCGTGATTTTATTAAGACCGCGGTAGTCAATGCAAGGACGTAGGGAGCCATCTTTTTTGGACACAAAGAAAAATCCAGCTCCGGCAGGAGAGGAGGATTTGCGGATAAACCCCTTTTTTTAAATTTTCCTGGATGTACTCAGACATAGCAAGAGTCTCTGGGGCGGACAGAGGATAAATTCTGCCCCGGGGTGGAGTAGTGCCCGGGAGGAGGTCAATAGGACAGTCATAAGGCCTGTGAGGAGGTAGAGTCTCAGCTTGTTTTTTGCAAAACACATCAGCAAAGTCCATATAGACCTTAGGGAGACCAGTTACAGGGGGAACCACAGGGTCACGGCAGGGAGTACTGGGAACCGGTTTAAGGCAGTCCTTGAAACAAGAGATACCCCAGCTCTTGATCTCCCCCGTGGACCAATCCAGGGTTGGGGAATGGCGTTGGAGCCACGGTAGTCCAAGGAGAATTTCGGAAGTGCAATTGGGGAGGACCAAGAACTCAATTTTTTCTTGATGAGGTCCGATGCACATTAGAAGGGGCTCCGTGCGGTAACGTATGGTACAGTCCAATCTTTCATTGTTAACACAATTGATGTAGAGGGGCCTGGCGAGACTGGTTACCGGGATGTTGAACCTGTTGATGAGAGAGGCCAAAATAAAGTCTCCTGCAGATCCGGAATCCAAGAAGGCCATAGTAGAGAAGGAGAAGGTAGATGCAGATATCCGCACAGGCACAGTAAGACGTGGAGAAGCAGAGTAGACATCAAGGACTGTCTCACTTTTGTGCGGAGTCTGCGTGCGTCTTTCCAGGCGGGGAGGACGGATAGGACAATCCTTCAGGAAGTGTTCGGTACCGGCACAGTACAGGCAGAGATTCTCCATGCGGCGTCGTGTCCTCTCTTGAGGTGTCAGGCGAGACCGGTCAACTTGCATAGCCTCCACGGCGGGAGGCACAGGAACGGATTGCAGAGGACCAGAGGAGAGAGGAGCCGGGGAGAAAAAACGCCTCGTGCGAACAAAGTCCATATCCTGGCGGAGCTCCTGACGCCTTTCGGAAAAACGCATGTCAATGCGAGTGGCAAGATGAATGAGTTCATGTAGATTAGCAGGAATTTCTCGTGCGGCCAGAACATCTTTAATGTTGCTGGATAGGCCTTTTTTAAAGGTCGCGCAGAGGGCCTCATTATTCCAGGATAGTTCAGAAGCAAGAGTACGGAATTGTATGGCGTACTCGCCAACGGAAGAATTACCCTGGACCAGGTTCAGCAGGGCAGTCTCAGCAGAGGAGGGTCGGGCAGGTTCCTCAAAGACACTACGAATTTCCGAGAAGAAGGAGTGTACAGATGCAGTGGCGGGGTCATTGCGGTCCCAGAGCGGTGTGGCCCATGACAGAGCTTTTCCAGACAGAAGGCTGACTACGAAAGCCACCTTAGACCTTTCAGTAGGAAACTGGTCCGACATCATCTCCAAGTGCAGGGAACATTGTGAAAGAAAGCCACGGCAAAACTTAGAGTCCCCATCAAATTTATCAGGCAAGGATAGTCGTAAGCCTGAGGCGGCCACTCGCTGCGGAGGAGGTGCAGGAGCTGGCGGAGGAGATGATTGCTGAAGCTGTGGTAGTAGCTGCTGTAGCATCACGGTCAGTTGAGACAGCTGGTGGCCTTGTTGCGCTATCTGTTGTGACTGCTGGGCGACCACCGTGGTGAGGTCAGCAACATCTGGCAGAGGTACTTCAGCGGGATCCATGGCCGGATCTACTGTCACGATGTCGGCTGGCAGGTAGTGGATCCTCTGTGCCAGAGAGGGATTGGCGTGGACCGTGCTAGTGGACCGGTTCTAAGTCACTACTGGTATTCACCAGAGCCCGCCGCAAAGCGGGATGGTCTTGCTGCGGCGGTAGTGACCAGGTCGTATCCACTAGCAACGGCTCAACCTCTCTGACTGCTGAAGATAGGCGCGGTACAAGGGAGTAGACAGAAGCAAGGTCGGACGTAGCAGAAGGTCGGGGCAGGCAGCAAGGATCGTAGTCAGGGGCAACGGCAGGAGGTCTGGAACACAGGCTAGGAACACACAAGGGAACGCTTTCACTAGGCACAAGGGCAACAAGATCCGGCGAGGGAGTGCAGGGGAAGTTATATATATATATGGAGTGCACAGGTGAACACACTAATTAGAACCACTGCGCCAATCAGCGGCGCAGTGGCCCTTTAAATCGCAGAGACCCGGCGCGCGCGCGCCCTAGGGAGCGGGGCCGCGCGCGCCGGGACAGGACCGACGGAGAGCGAGTCAGGTACGGGAGCCGGGGTGCGCATCGCGAGTGGGCGCCACCCGCATCGCGAATCGCATCCCGGCTGGAGGCAGTATCGCAGCGCACCCGGTCAGTGGATCTGACCGGGGCGCTGCAGTAACGAGAGTGTAGCGAGCGCTCCGGGGAGGAGCGGGGACCCGGAGCGCTCGGCGTAACAGGAGTGGTTCTGCAGGTGGTGACAACAGACCACTTCTCAGTTTCTATGCTTCCTGGTTGATGCTTTGGTCACTTTTTAATGCTGGCAGTGCTTTCACTCTAGTGGTAGCATGAGACAGAGTCTACAACCCACACAAGTGGCTCAGGTAGTGCAGCTCATCCAGGATGGCACATCAATGCGAGTTGTGGCAAAAAAGATTGCTGTATCTGTCAGCGTAGTGTCCAGAGCATGGAGACGCTACCAGGAGACAGACCAGTACATCAGGAGACATGGAGGAGGCCGTAGGAGGGCAACAACCCAGCAACAGGACCACTACCTCTGCTTTTGTGCAAGGAGGAGCAGGAGGAGCACTGCCAGAGCCCTGCAAAATGACCTCCAGCAGGCCACAAATGTGCATGTGTCCACTCAAACGGTCAGAAACAGACTCCATGAGGGTGGTATGAGGGCCCGACGTCCACAGGTGGGCGTGTGTGGTGTAAAGAAGGCTCTAATAAGACTGTGTCAGACCGGTGTGTGAATTTTCGCATATACAAAAATTTCCATATGCTAATTTGTGCATATGCGAATCTTTTACATATGCTAATTTCCGTATACGCTAATTTTTCGTGCGTGCGAATATAATATTCGCATATGTGAAAATAAAACGCGATTATTCGCGAATATGGCGAATATTCGTCCGTATATTCGCGAATATTCGCGAATTCGAATATGGCCTATGCCGCTCAACACTAGTCATGACTAGTGTTGAGCGGCATAAGCCATATTCGAATTCGCGAATATTCGTGAATATATGGACGAATATTCGTCATATATTCGAATATCCATAATATTCGCGTTTTATCCTCACATATGCGAAAAATTAGCATATACGAAAATTAGCATAGGCGGAAATTCGTATATACGAAAATTTGCATATGCTAATTTTTCGCATGTGCGAAAATTCACACGCCAGTCTCAAACAGTAGTATTAGAGCCTTCTTTACATCACACAAGCTGGAAGCAGAGAGGGATGATCTCTGTGAAGTGTACTGTGAAAAAAAAATAAAATAATAATAATATTCGTAATTACGAATTGTAGCGCTATATTCGCGAATATTCGCAAATGCACGAATATGCGATATTCGAGAATAAAATTCACGAATAAAATTTGCGTTGCGAATATTCGCGAGCAACACTAGTCATGACCAGAGTCATCTATTTCAGAAATTATTGAGAGCTGGCCTTGTTTACCCAGTTACTGTCAGTGACTATGATCATAGGTTCTTTATGACTGAAAAAGACACAAGCTATATCAGTAGAACTATTTAACCCCTTAAGGACCAAGCATTTTTCTGTTTTTACACTTTAGTTTTTTCCTCCTTACCTTTTAAAAATCATAACCTTTTCAATTTTGCACCTAAAAATCCATATGATGGCTTATTTTTTGCGCCACCAATTCTACTTTGCAGTGACATCAGTCATTTTACACAAACATTTATGGCAAAATGGTAAAAAAAATCATTGTGCGACAAAATTGAAGAAAAAACACCATTTTGTAAATTTTGGGGGCTTCTGTTTCTAGGCAGTACATTTTTCGGTAAAAATGACACCTTATCATTATTCCGTAGGTCCATACGATTAAAATGATCCCCTACTTATATAGGTTTGATTTCGTCGTACTTCTGGAAAAAATCATAACTACATGCAGGAAAATTTATACATTTAAAATTGTCCTTTTCTGACCCCTATAACTTTTTTATTTTTTCACGTACAGGGTGGTTTGAGGGCTAATTTTTTGCGCCGTGATCTGAAGTTTTAATCGGTACCATTTTTATTTTGATTGGACTTCTTGATCACTTTTTATTCCTTTTTTTATGGTATGAAAAGTGACCAAAATACGCTATTTTGGACTTTGGAATTTTTTTGGCGTGTACGCCATTGACCGTGCGGTTTAATTAATGATATATTTTTATAGTTCAGACATTTACGCACGATACCACATATGTTTATTTTTATTATGGTTACATATTTTTAATATGGAATTTGGGAAAAGGGGGGTGATTTAAACTTTTAATAAGGAAGGGGTTAATGTGTGTGTTTTTAAACTTTTTTTAAACTTTTTTTTTTTACACTTTTAGGAGACTTTTAGGAGGAATCATTAGATTCCTCATACAGATCATTGTGGTTTCATAAAACCACAATGATCTGTGTGCTCTGCTCTCGATTGATAAAGCCTGGCCCTGCCAGGCTTTATCATTCAGAGCACCGGAGCCGCCGCAGCAGTAGAGGTAAGCCCTCAGGCTACCTCAGTAGTGGATCGCTCCCCCGCAATCGCGCTGCGGGGGGGCGAAACACCCCACTGGACCACCAGGGACTGTATACAGGCACCTTTAGACGCCGCTGTCAACTTTGACAGCGGTGATCTAAAGGGTTAATAGCCGGCCGCGGCGATCGCCGCATGTCGGCTATTAACGCCGGCCCCCAGCTACAGGAATCAGCTGGGGGCTGGCCGGTATGACACCTACAAGTGTCTTCTAAAAAGTATACACATCAGCAAAATATAAAAAAAAAAAACACTATTATTATTATTATTATTAGAGAAATTTTGCATAGTAAATAAATTCTCCCCCACAAACAGATATGCATGGGACACATTAAAAACTGTATGGTGGGGAACACTGCCTTGCATTAGCGTTGCTCGCGAATATTCGCAATGCGAATTCTATTCACGAATATAGCACTATATATTTGTAATTACGAATATTCGTATTTTTTTTGTTTTTGTTTTTTTTCCCACAGTACACATCACAGTGATCATCCCTCTCTGCTTCCAGCTTGTGTGGTGTAAAGAAGGCTCTAATACTACTGTGTGAGACTGGCGTGCGAATTTTCGCTTATGCTAATTTTTTTATATTCTAATTTTCGCATATACGAAAATAAAACGCGAATTTTCCGAATATGCAAATTTAGCATGATGAATGAATATGATGAATATTCGTCCATATATTCGCGAAATATCGCGAATTCGAATATGGCCTATGCCTCTCAACACTACCTTGCATACATATATCCACAAAAATGAGTGCTATGTGGTAACACAATACCGCCCAATGCACAAAACCCACTATAGGGAATGGATGGTGATTGACCAGATCATCAAAAGTCAGATATACTGTATATGGACCCAAAAACAGGGATGGTACTCCACAAAAGAATCAAACATAAGAGAGAATGCATCAATATATTGAAGTATATATATATATATATATATATATATATATATATATATATGAGAAAAAATGTATGCACCATATAATTACAGTGTATTCTTGTGAACTGTCCAAAATAGATAAGTTCATAGACAGTTCTACAACAATATTGGCAAATAATGAAGTGAATGAATGAAGTTGAAATTAAATCAAGTGTTACCACCAACCAAAGGTCAAGTGCAGCAGCCATCTTGGTGTTCCCCACCTCACTCTCCGACACGTTTTCAACTTAAATACAGTTAAATACAAGCATCAGTTAACTTAAAGGAGTATTCTGGCCTTATACATCTAATTCTTTGGATAGGGGATAAGATGTCTGATCGCAGGGGTTAAGCAGTGAGACCCTCACAATCTCGGTGCAGACCCTGGCATTCTGTGCTGGGCGCTGCCTCCGAGACATGATGTCACGGCCATGCCCCATCGTGACATCACGCCACGCGCCCCCCCCTCCCATAGACATGAATGGAGGGGGCGTGACGTGAAGTCACGTCTCGGTCTCGGAAACAGCACTTGGCACAGCATGCTGGGGGCTGCACCAAGATCGCGGAGGTCCCAGCGCTGGGACCTCTGCAATCAGAAATCTTATCCCCTATCTTTTGGATAGGGGATAAGATGTATAAGGCCAGAATACCCCTTTAAAAGAACACTCCAGGAAAAACTACTACACTGTGTAATGTCTAGTGCAGGTCCTCGGGGGTGGAGCATAGCACAGGAAATCCCTGTGTCATGCTGCTCACCCTCAGGTCCTACACTAGGCATGAGAGAGTTTTTCATGTTCTTTTTTTATGTATATTTATTTGTACTATATAGCTCAACTCCAATAATTTTCCTAAGCATTTTGTACAGTAGATTGAACTTTTAAGATAAACTTTTTTAATGACTCAATTGTTAATGAAATTCTCGCAGATTTTGGGAGATCATCCTATGGCTTCTGTGTGTCCAGAACGTCCCCATCTGCTGGATAGTTTTGTGTTTATCTCATTGTAATTCTGAGGCTCTCCTAAGATAAAGTCCTTTTATCCCTCTTTATTTTAGTCAGACCAGATTCTTACTGACGAGTCTTTGATGTAGAAACTTATTAAAATAGCTAGACGCAGCTTGCATTCTTCTGTTGTCGAGAAGAGAATTGGGCTATTCTACCCTGCAGAGAAGATTAGTGAATGATTAACTCACCTTCAGTCATTATCTGGTCACTTATGACGTACGTATAATGTGTACAGAAGGCGAGTCTGTCTTATGTTGGGATAAATTATTTTTATAATAAAGTGTAAATGTACTTTCAGGTAGCTTTTTAGGATAAGCTACTAAGCTACTATGTGTGTGCACATGAAGAATAGTAGTGTTTCTGGTCTTTATATAACTTTTATATGGCATTTTTCACCAGTTTTCACCCCCTGTAGGCTCCATCTCTAATTCTTGTTGTCCCTGGAGACTAGCTGCTATGATGTCTCCCATACACTGCACACACACAGAAGAGAGGATCCTGCTCCCCTGTATCTCTATAACACACCCTCAGAAGCAGCAGCATGGAGAACATTATAGAACAGTACTGAGCAGTGAATCCTCCAGCACCCCCCCCCCCCCCACCCCTTCTATGGGCATCTGTAACCTGATACTTCAGGGAATTGATCAGTGCCAAGACAGATTTGAACAGTTGATGATTGACCAATTCACAAGGGAGAGGGAAGGAGTAAAGTAGATTGATGAGAGGTAAAGGGGCCCTTTACTCTGATTTCTTACATTCCTTTCTATGATTGATTTAAGGAGTTTGTTGAATATGTAGGACCTTTTTTTTTAAGTCTGACTCCATTTAAAGGGGTTAAATTGAAAAAAAAATGTGTCTATTAACTACGTCTGTTATTGCAGTACAATCCAATTGCTAAATCAGACATAGCCAATAGATAAGAATGGTGCTCTTTCTAAAATGGAAGTAGATAAATCATGGAATGGATAAATTGCTCTTCTTTAGTATATTTATTAATACTGGGTGTGAGACAGACACATGAATGGGGATCGTGGATCTCTACATTTCCCCAAAGTACCTGTCATATGTAGCAACCAGGTTTCAGAAGGCGCATATCTCATCCCGGGAAAGTAGATGTGGCAAATCCTGGAAAGAATAAGATCTATAGTAAAGCTTGCTAGAGCCTTTTGGTAAGTCCTATTTTTAATCATGGATTTTTATGGCAGTATTGGTGGTGGGTAGGGATGAGCGAATGTTTTTGTTGTTTGTTTAAAATTCCTGTGGAGCATACAGCAGCTGCTAAGTACTGGAAGGATTACATTTTTTGTTAAATAGAAATAATTTACAAATATGTCTTAACACACAAGGAAACAGAAAAAGCACACAAAATTGGCACTAAACTAACTCCTGCAATGGTAATGGATTCAGTAACATAAAGGATGCGCTGGCATACCGGTGATAAGGACAAATGGTGGTGCTACTGGTAGAAACAAGGGTTCTGTAACATCAAAAGGCACGTAAGAGCTTGATATGGAGCACTCACCCAGGAACTTCTTCAATGGCAGTCTCCGAATGCTGTCATCTTTGGGTAGGAGCGGGGAGGTGGCAGGTGGAACGGGGGAGTTCAGACGCTGGCCATGGACAGTATCATGCAGCTTGGCGCTTCGTCAGGCCTGACGAAGCGCCAAGCGGCGTGATACGGTCCATGGCCATCGTCTGAACTCCCCCATTCCACCTGCCGCCTCCCCGCTCCTACGCGAAGATGACAGCATTCGGAGACTGCCATTGAAGTGACCAGATGAGTGATCCATGCCGTGCTCTTACGTGCCTTTTGAATTTACAAATCTGTGTAACTTTCTGGCACAAGTTGATTAAAAAATGTTATTTTCCAGGGGAGTACCCCTTTAAAGTGTTTAGTTGGTGCTGGAAAAGCAGGTTTTGTTTTGACGTGCGCTAACGTGAATATGACTGTATTTTGTTTTTGGACATGATCCCCCTCTGGATGAGTTGGGTGTAAACAAGTCTCTCTGCCCTGGCCAGGATATTTCAATACAGTGTTGGAGCAGATAAATGAATTTTTGTCTAGGGTGAAGGAAAGCCTAGCTACCACTCGGATCAATATCCTGACTCGAATATCTGACTTGCATTATATATCTTCTTTCAGGATTTATTGAAACAATACTCAAGATGGGAACTCTGAAAATAATACGTACTGGTTTATGTTTCCTTCGAATGCCCGGTACTGGGCAATGGTGTTGTAAAGAGATTTATTATCTCTGCCAGACAATATATTGTGGGGAGGGTTTGCCATATGGCGGGGCATCTATTCCCCTAGAAGAATAGGACACTCCGTATTCCGAGCCAGTAAATTACCTGCCGCATCTTGATGCTTTGCGAAATTCTTTTTATGTGTCTTATTTATTTGTTTCTGTTATTTCAGATTGTAGCCAGGGGGTCACAAACTAAAACTACATTCACTGCAATTTACAAACAGATGGAAGTGAAATATTATTAGTACTAAGGGGAGGATTTTATGTGTCATCTACATATGCTCAATGGATATTTATGGCATGACTCGAAGTGAAGAGTTTCTTTGATGCCGTTAATCATAAAATGTAATCTCCGCATTTATCAACAACCATTGTCAGAGTCCCATTTGATATTAAAGGAGTACTCCACTGCCTCAGAATTCAGACCATTTTGTTCCAAATGCTTGGTGCGGGCTGCAGGGTTTGTGACATCATGGCCTCCCCCCTTGTGATGCCACACCACTCCCCCTCAATGCAAGTCCATGGGAGGGGGCGGGGTGGCTTCCACGCCCCCTCCCATAGACTTGCATTGAGGAGGTGTGGTGTGACATCATGACGGGGCATGCCTATGACGTCATGACCCCCTCAGTCCACACCCAAAATGTTCTGAACGCTGGGGCAATGGAGTACTCCTTTACCGCCTTATTATATTTGTGTATGTCCCATAAAGGGTCCCTTTCTCCCCTGATGTACATTATGGTGATTGTTCCTGTGAGATCACCCACTGAAAAAAGGGCTATGGTTGACAGCTGTCTCCTGCACTAACAGCCGGGATAGGAGAAAACTCAGATTTCAGCCATTTTTTTTTAAAGAGTACCTGTCACCAAACTAAACTTTTAATATATTGTTACTTATATAATTATAAGACACTTTGCTATTTACTTGCTGTTAAAATTCTCAACCTTTATATGCTTTTAATGTGATTGAAAAAATGGCCACTAGGTGGCTCTGTTCTGTTCCCTGCCACAAGTGAAACAGTTAATTTGGTCTCCTCTCAGCCTGGCAGGAGACCAAACTCTGGAAGTGCGCGTGGGGCATGACGAGGCACAGCTCTCGCAGGCTTCAGTGATGTCCTAGCTACTGGGGAACACCCATTCCCTCCTACCGGTAGTCCACACAATGTGAGCAAGGGGAAAGATTTAGGAGGGGTGATAGGAATAGTTAGGGAATATAATTTGAGTTCGTATAGAAACTATGGTTTGATGAAAGGTGCTCTTTAACCCTTTTCGCACTGCAATCAATGCAGATCTCAGTACTGACAAATAGAAGGGGCTGCGTAGTATTCTTATACCATTCTTATACCAGCAGAGGTGAGTGGATAGTTGAGTGTTAGGCTCAGAATTTGTGCTAGGTTCCCATCCTAAATGAGGCCACCTCCCCGTGGTGGATGGGGGACACGTTTTGATCAAAAAGTGCGCTAAGAGCCTCAATTTTTTTGACCAATGTGTGCTGCTGCAATCCTCTTTTTTTGTATACTCTGATGCCATGGCAGTGTGCACCCGTGTATTAGGCTGTTGTGCCGGCTATCTTTCTTTTTTTCTTGTGTGTACAATTCAGGGGGTAATGGCACCCTGTTTAGCTGTGCACCCCTCCCCCTTTCTCACAGGTGGAGTTTTAAATGGATCCAGCATGTCACCCAGTCAGAGGCTATATGCCCAGCAGAGGTGAGTGGATAGTTGAGTGTTAGGCTCAGAATTTGTGCTAGGTTCCCATCCTAAATGAGGCCACCTCCCCGTGGTGGATGGGGGACACGTTTTGATCAAAAAGTGCGCTAAGAGCCTCAATTTTTTTGACCAATGTGTGCTGCTGCAATCCTCTTTTTTTGTATATATAGATATAGATATATATACTGTAGTTATTGAAACTGACAGAGGGCTTGAGGCATCTGAATGTTTCCTTGGGAAAGGAAACACATTTCATAGCCAGAAAGGGACAAAAAAACATACAACCTGTCACATAAAAGGTGTCATTTACTATTGTATATCACATATCCATGTGAAAAATGTAGTTCCTAAATTTAGTTTTTGGTGGTATTGTCATAATATAGCCAAGCTGGAGAAAAGAGGATAAGTGGCCAACCTAAAAATAAAATTAGATTTTAGGGGGGCTTGATCACACATCTTTTTATTTATTGTCTGTGACTTCACTTCACTTGAATGTGGAGTCACAGACAATGAATATGTAAATTGAGCCTGCAAAGCCCCGCCCACTGTGCTCAATTACTGAATTTAGCAGAGGATCTTCTGGGGGACATATCTCAAGACCTACTGGACATATTTAAGTAAGTGCCCCTCGTTGGACTCCTGTTCGCCCACACTATAAACTATGGGTTTAGTGGGGATGAACAGGCCAGCAATTTTTTTTTCTGGCTCACGTTTTTTCCCTCCTTACCTTCTAAAACCCATAACTTTTTTTTATTTTTCGACTGACAAAGCTGTATTAGGGCTTACTTTCTGCATGACAAGTTAGAATTTCCACTGATTCACTTTTTCTTATCATAATGTATTACAAAGCCAGAAATAATTATATGCAGGGCAAAATTGGAAAAAATATGGAATTGCACAATTTTGTAGGGCAATAATTTTTCGGAGTTCAAAATAAGGTAAATCTGACATTCCATCTTTATTCTATGGGTCAGTATGCTTCCAATGATACCAAACTTGAATAATTTTTATTTCATTCTATGGTTAAAAAAATAAAATGTAAACCTTGAAAAAAAAGTAATAATAAACTTTATTTATTATCTTGTTCTCACCCCTATAACTTACGGATAACCTACGGATGTGTGTTAGGGTTTGTTTTTTGCGCCATGTAGTTTTTAATGCTACCACTTTTGCGTAGTTCTGGCTTTTTGATCACTTTTTATTACACTTTTTTGGGATGTAATGTAACCAAAAATCAGCTATTTTGGTGTTTGGAATTTTTTTTGTGTTTATGCCGTTCACTGTGCAGGATCAGAAACATAATAAATTAATAGTTCGGACAACTATGCAGGCGGCAATACCAAAAATTTGTATTTCTTTTTGTTTGTACAGTGTTTTATTTAAAAAATGGGAATAGGGGGATGATTAGCATTTTTATTAGGGGAGGGATTTTTTTGTATTCTTAAAAAATTTTTTTTTACTTTTGGCCCCCCTGGAGGCCTATCAGAAGCCATCATCAGATGGCTTACACAGATCAATGTAATGCTATTGCATTGCATTGATCCATGAAATCTGTGCTCGATTGCCAAGGGCTGCCAAAGGGTGCCCTAAGCAATCTCAGAGCCATGGAAGACGTCTAGGACCAGGTAAGACATAAGGCTTCCCTAGCAACCCATAGCCCCTAGGGGGGGATATGGAACCACTAGACACCACGGAATAGTGGCACTTAATGTTTAAATACTGTGATCTGTACAATGTTTAAATGCCGTCATTACCGGCAGATATCAGCTGCTGTTAGCAGCGGACATCTCCCGGTCATGACGTAGACCCGACCAGCGGGACCCCGTCATGTCCGCCCACCTGACCCATGACGTACATGTATGCCATGGGTCAGGAAGGGGTTAAAAAGGACCTGTCAGCAGGAAAAAAGTGGTATAAACAAGCCCATAGCTAGATAGGGCTAGGCATCATAGTTCATTTCCACAGCCGCGACAGAAGTCAAATTGTTGGTATGAAAATGAGGCTCAAGTGCTCAGGGGGTGTTTCCCATCACAGAAAGAGCCCAGGTAAGTACATCCCATGTCCTCTTTATCTAGTGGCTGTCAATCAAACAGTGTAGGCAAATGCAAACAGGCCATGGGGTGGTGATGAAGAGGTCATGGGCTGGACTAACCTGGGCTTATGCCATTCTGGGAATATAACCTGGAAACTTGAACCTCATTCGCATAATAGGAAAAATGCGCTTATATCTTGGTGCAGGAAGAGACTTCAGAGAAAAAAAAAAGTTAAAAAATATATATATAATAACACAGGCAGAGGAAATGGTTTAGTGCCAGGAACAGTTGAAAAAAAAAACTTAAATATATAAGTGTATAATAGTGTCACGTGCCTTCCCCCAACCAACCCTGTTCTCAGCAAAGTCTCTACAAAGGTCATTTGTTAAAAATTCTTTGGCATAAATGGGATAGATATGTCTGAAAACATGCCAACAGTGAAGTAATTGTATCTATTTGGTAATGGAAGACAAATAGGAACACAAAAGTAGAAAACATTAAAACACATCAGATCCAAATACCCAATCGGCCACTAGTATTGCTATAAAAACTCGCAAATGGAAATTCTAAAAAAAAAAATGGTAGGTTCTAGAAAGCATGAAAATGATGGAAACTAATGAAACTAATTATTGTAGTTTCTGAGGGAAAAAAGGATTTCATATCTGAGCTAATGGCACATTGGATACATTTGCATAATTGTATTATCATATTTAAGCCAGCCATTATTGCACTGAAACGCAGCAATATATAATGCTAAATTAGTTACACATGACAGAATAGCCAGAATGTTATACAAATATGTATATGAGCTCTTAAAGGAAATAGCAATTTAGATTTTTGGGGTCAGTTCTTTGCTAACGAAACCGCTGGATACAGCTATAGCTCAGGGGGTGATACGGAGTTTGCTAAGTTTTAGAAAGTACAAACGCTTGTAAATCATACAGCTATAATATGACGCCAGTCGTAAATGCTACATAGTTAAATCATTTTGTATATTTTAAAGTGTCTTAATAATTTAACCCCCTAAGGCCAATTTTTCTTTTTATTTTATTTTTTTAATTTTTATTCATTTTATTGAATTTAGAGGAGAGAAAACAATTGGACTTAGTGTAGTCCCAAAAAACAAATAATATCTTGGCACAAAACAAAAAGAGGTAAAACATAACATATCCCTGAGAAAGAAAAAAACTGAAGAATATGACAATCGGCAAGGAGGTCGTAATAGAATGAAAAAGCTGCAATAGTGCAAACTACAATCACAAATCATAAGAAAAAGCACAAAATCTTTAAAAAAAAAAAGAAAGATTCCGGAGAGGGAAGGGTCTATCATGGGAGGTTGAGACCTATTTTAGAACAATAAAATCTATCCCACAGACTAGACCATAGTAGATGCCATAGTTAGGTTGGCTTCACACTGCGGAATCTCTGGACAGAATTTCCGCCGAGGATTCCACGGGCGGCGCCAGGAACGCGCAGACTGTAATGCCAATGCATTTTTTCAGCGGATCCACCAAAAGATCCACTCATTAATGCATTACCATCTATGGGGACTGCAATGCAGTCTTAACGCAGCCTGCTGGTTCTCCGGTGGAAATTCCGCCCGTAGATTCTGCAGTGTGAAGGATTGATAAAGGTCCACCCATTTTAGAAGGTTGTTGCTTTTGTACAATTTAACAATATGTGTTCTTACCATAATTAAAATACAGCCACCTAAGGTCTGTCCAGGGTTGGGTATAACCCAATGCCTAAGAATAAGAGATTATCCGATGGGATAGCCTTCAGACTTCTGTGAACATTTTATAAATAGCCGTTCAATATGGTCATGACTAATAAGATGGAGCAACTCCACCATATGTGGAAGACTGTACCTGTTATCTCCTTGAAGGTCATCTTAGTAGAAGGAAAACTCCTAAAGAGTCTAAAGGGGTTACCGGGACCTGTATCACAGCTTCAAAGAAGCTTCAAGGTGGCTTACACACGTGGGCAATTGTAAATAACACATGCCATTGTTCCATAGTCCAATTCCCATTTTTGCCCAAAAAAGAAATGGCAAGGAGAAGTTCTAATTATGAATAGCAAAAGATAGACAAGAAGCACTCACCATCCGATGTGCTTCATACTTTATTGAAATCTTCATGCAGATAAAATTGCAGCATGATGTGAACGTCCATTCGCATCATGCTGCAATTCTATCTGCGCGAAGATTTCAATAAAGTATGAAGCACATCCAATGGTGAGTGCCTCTCGACTATCTTTTGCTGTATGTAGAATATCTTAATGTCATTGTAGATTGAGAACTACCAAGATTGCAATTTGACATCCTACCATTACTGTCCAGAGGCTAGGCGTAATGTTAGGTGATTAGGTGTCTAGCAACGGAGTACCCCTTAAAGGTCCTATAACAGTGGTCTTAAACTGTGGCCCTCCAGATGTTGCAAATCTTCAACCCCCAGCATGCCCGGACAGCCAACGGCTGTCCGGGCATACTGGGAGTTGAAGATTTGCCACATGTGGAGGGCCCCAGTTTGAGACCACTGTCCTATAATATAAGACAAATAAATATTATATCCACCTTTTAGTCAATTAGTCGACTATCTCAGAGACTACAACACCTATTATCTCTAAGTGTCACTTTCCCTACCAGCTACACTTAGGGGACGGCCTCTGTATGTATTTAATTTTACGCCAAGTAAAGATTCTAAATTACATGTGGCGAGCAAGAGAATCCAGAACTGGCCTAAAGCCTGGAACATAGCAGGAGAGAAAAGTAAGAAGCATTTGCAAGTTTCATTCCAGCCAAATTGAAACTATGATGAAAAATTATATTTTGAGGGTTTTAAAGAAAATACAATTTTTAGTCCAATGCACTCCTAGCATTTATCTGCAGCGCTGGGAAAGCTGAAATGTAGCTGTGCATTGGGATGAAGAGAACCCGAATTAGCTCAGTCAATTAAGTCATGATTAATTCATGTTGTACTTTCTCCTCCAGAGATTTTGGAAACAAAGATCATACTTAACTAGGTATATCTGGTTAGATAAAAGGAGAGCGTTCAAGGAAGATTTGAAGAAAATACGAGGCCAATTTGAGGCAAAGATAAAAACTAAGCCCCTTCCAAGAGCTGCTTGACGCCAACACATTCCTAGTCACACAGCACAGGATGTCCACGTCTTTGTTTGCTATATTTGCAGCACCTATGGAGAATGGAGATCAAATTTTTAAAGAGGACCTGTGACCAACCCAAAAAACTGAGATTATACTGTCATTTAATAGCCTAGGGTATCCTGATCACACCATTTTTTTTTACAGTTTCTTGATATGCTCTTCCATTCCTGAGATATGAGGGTTTATAGTTTGTCTGACAGTTTAGGGAATTAGTCAGATGGGCCTGAACTTAAAGAGTACCTGTCATCGAACCGTATTTTCTAAACGAACTCATTTTATATTGTCTAACTCCTCCTAACACCCCTCCTGCCCTTAAAAAAAAATCTGAGCTTTAAAAAGCTCTGTACGATACCTTTCCCCTTGCTCACATTGTGTGAGCTCCCGGCTGGAGATAGTGGGCGTTCCCCAGCAGGCACAACATCACTGAAGGCTGCAAGAGCTGTGCCTCGCCATGCCGCCATGCCCACGCACTTCCTGAGTTTGGTCTCCTGCCAGGCCAGGAGGAGACCAGACTAACTGTTTGACTTGCAGCAGGGAACAGAACAGAACCACCTAGTGGGCATTTTTTTCAATCACAATAAAAACATTTAAAGGTTGAGAATTTTAACAGCAAGTAAATAGCAAAGTGTCTTAAAATTAGATAAGAAACAATATATTAAACATTTAGTTTGGTGACAGGTACTCTTTACTTTTAGTAATGTGAGTGACTATTTGGTAATGGGCAGGGTTATAAAGTCAGGGGGTCCCTGTCCTCATTGGGACTCACAATCTACTACATTCCAGTATGGTTGCACAACTGGAGGTTATTCTGTGTCTAGTTCTTAGCAGCTTTAGCCTTATAGAAACCAGCTATGATGGTGGCTTGTCTCCAATATCCTGTGGGCCTCCCGGCACACACAGCTGTCATGTTGCTACTTACCTGTTCATTCCTGGTTTGCCCTTCTTTTTTTTTCCATGCTCCTTCCGCTCTTTACTCCAATTCTGCCCAAAGGGTGTATGCATGTTGTCTTTGTCTCTTTAAGAGCTAGAACCCTCACCCAAAACCCATCCTTAGCCAAACACCTCCCGGCATCGACTTTTTCAGACAAATTCACAGTTACTTGCTTGAGCAAAGGTTCCGAGCTTGTCTGGTGTTCCGTGAATGTGTTCTGCTGTAGCATTCTGTATCCTCTATATGATTTCAGCCATCCATTTTGAGTTTGCTGGGCCAGTTCTTACCCACACCCAGACCATTTTTGAGGTAGCGACCTGGTAGATCTAGGCAGCTTCCACATCCTGAAGTTGGATAAAGGGTGAAGACAGAGGCTGCTGAAATACAGTTTGGCCCAAAGTCAAGCTGGTTTGGTTAGCACAGCAGGTTCACACCCATTGCCCATTACACAACCATTCATGAGCCAACTTTCCTTTATCTACACTGGAGAAATAATGAAATATCTGACTGGTTGTTATAGTGTCCCATGCCTCTAAAGGGGCACTCAGCTTCCAGAGCACAGAAAAAGAAGTGTGGCCATGAGCGCAAAGATGCAAAATCTCTTCTCAGCAGCAGCTTGTAACCTCTTTGAGTCAGGAATAAATTATTTTGAGTATTTGGCATTTAAAAAAATAAAAAAATAGGCAATTTTACACGTCGAATACCTATGAAAAATTGGACACACAAATGAAAGAACATTCTTCTATTTAAGAACATGAAGGGATTTTCATTGCTTCTCTTGATTCTGCTCTGCGTGTGGCTGGATGTGATTACAAAGATGCATCTTTGTAATATTTTCTTAAGAATATTCCAGCCAATTGGAGAGTAAAGCTGTCTATGCGGCGCTAATGTCAAGCCGAGCAATCACAGCCGGGGAGAAAAGGAAGAGTCAGACCTACGTGAGAATCATTCTCATGTGGAACCATTACACACATTTCTCTTACATGAGATCATATTCGATTTGTCACATTAGCATTCAGTTGTAGAACAATTACACTTTATGGGAGGCCATACTTAGCATCTTATGAGCTGGCCGAACCAGATGACCATCTTATGTGAATTAAGGATTCTGACGATGTGCACTCTACAGAGGTTAGAAAAAAAGGATCAGCCGTCTAAAATTTTTAATTTTAATCCTTTGAGGCTTAAAATTCCATTGTGTAATATTGGGTTAGCATATTGTTACTCCTACAGAAGACAAAAGAGTAGTGGAGATCGCTTGTGGAAGGCAGTGAAGCAAAATTGGCCACTTAAAGGCACTGACCATGGCTCTGGAATTTAGAAGGCCGGTTTATAGACAGTTAAATTAAAGGGGTATTCTGGGCTTAACTAAATTTAAACTTTCCTGCCCATTATGAAGAATTATGCTAGTTCTACATTTACTTGCTATACCGCTCTGCCGTGGATTGTCTTCTTTTTCTTCATTATATGGTCCCCCAAGGTCTAGCGTTTCCTTTCAGGTCCTGATGACGTTCGTCTCACAATCCTTTGCGTCTCAAGGTGCCAGTTGTATAAGGGGGCCTGGCTATTTCTTGTATTTCCTCACAAGCCAGCCCCCTGATGATGTTTGCGGTCCATCTGTACGTCCTGACGTGCCGGTGTCCCTTGATCTCGGCAATCTGGGCAGGGAATGCAGGGAATGCCGGCACATCAGGACGTACAGATGGACCACAAACATCATCAGGGGGCTGGCTTGTGAGGAAATACAATAAATATCTAAGCCCTCTGATACCAGCTACTGCCTCAAGCCGAAAAGGATTGTGAGACGAACGTCATCAGGACGTGAAAGGAAATAGACCTGGGGGGACCATATAATGAAGAAAAAGAAGACGATCCACGACAGAGCGGTATAGCAAGTAAATGTAAAACTAGCATAATTATTCATAATGGGCAGGATAGTTATAAGTTAGTTAACATTGGAATACCCCTTTAATAAAGAATTTATTTCTATTGATACAGATGACTTCCTCGGGTCTTATAAGACCCGAGGAAGAGGGGATGTACCCCTTGAAACTTGTTGTTTGTATTACTAGAAAGACCTGATAAGACCTGAGGAAGAATGGATATTTTTTTATTCATTATTATTATCAAAGCTCCGGTCAGTGCCTGGAAGTGTCTGTTTTTACCCTTCTGCATGGCTGGACACTGACTGTGACCCACACTATATGTTGGAAGTCGTCTGATTATATTTGTTCCTAGTTGTTGTAACTGATGGTAATTGTAACAATTGCTCATGCGATCTGCAAACAGCCCAATACCAATATCCGATAAAGGCACAGAGATCAGGAAAGGAGTAAGGAGAAATAGACATGTCAGACGAGGAGGTGTGGAAATACCTGTTGGGGGACTGTTTAGCCCATGGTTTACACTTGCCAGAAGATGTACGCATTAAATGGGAATTTTGCAACTATGGGATAGATTGGACAAGTGTTGAGGTGTCTGTATACCATATAATAAAGTCGGCCAAGCCTACACTCGCTAGTGGGTTCGGCTAACTATTTAAGGTTGATGGGGACCTATCGACTCTCCACCAAGGAATTTTCGCCCCCAACCGTTTTGTTCAGGAAGTCATAAACCATCACTGGAGCTGTCTGGCCACAACTTACCCCCCCCCCCCCTCCCCCAATAGACATGCTGAACTTTCTTGTGTATGGAGAAGACAGGAAAGATAACCGTCAGCCAAACAAATATTCAGTGGATAGTTATTGAAAATAGATGGGCACCTTTAATCTTCTTTTCAGCAAACCACCAAAGAGGGTGTTCAACTGCATGTGCAAGTATTTTCTAGTGTAATATACACGTATGAGCAATCGTACCACGTATACAGATTGTCTCAGCAAAAATGACTTAATTTTAGATGTTGTCAATAAATATGGATCGTAACACACTAAGCATCCCATGACATGTGAACCTTGACAATCCTGGCTCCAATTATTGCTCGCTTAGTACAGCTGATAATTTGTTTCTATTACACTCCGAGCCATTAATATCGATCCCGCGGCTCTTAGAATTTTGCTGTTTTGTCAAAACTGAAATCCTATAAAATGACTGTGACGTAAGACGGGAGAATTCTCTGTGTATTTGTGTTCCTGCTAAACAGGTAAGCCAGGCCTGTCACATCTCTTCTAAATAGAGTGGTTGTCCAAGGGCAGATGTGACACTGTATAATAAGAGCTTGTCCAGACATCTGACAGTAAGAGACACGTCTTCCCCTGATTGCGAGTGTTACAGACCCAACATTACCGTCTACATCTACTTGCTGCAAAACAATAATCAAACAATGTCTTCCTTGGGTCTTGCGAGCAATCCAGCATGAAAAAAGTTGAATTTCATCTTTTTGACATGTCTTCTTGCAGCAGCTGGAGTGACAGATTTATTTTTCCTTAGGAGTCAGTAAGCGGAAAATGACACTGTGGTCTCAACCACCTGGTATTTGTCAGTGGCTAATGCTTGACTTTCATCGAGTCTGTAGGAAATTCCCAGGGGACTCAGTGGTGTTGCTATAGGAGATGTAGAGTTATAAATGGGTCTTGAGGGCTCATCGGCTCCTCTCTGCTGAAGGGGTTGTCTAGATTGGAAAACCTGTAAGGAAATAGAGGAGATTGTGGTACAGTGGGGTTCCCTTACTATCTCTACCTCTTTGTGTATTTTACACACTGTTTCTGTCTTCTTGATATGTTATGACTTGTATTTACATTTGCACATGTCTGCATCTGTGCAAAACTAAAGGTATAAACCGAAGTCTGAAGCCGACACTTGTTGGGAAGTGGCCATGGTGCCTGGAGGCACCATTGGGTCATGATGCTACTTGGCTCTGTTGGAAGTCGACTGACTGAGAGGGCGTCCAGCTGCAGGCCTTACTACAGGATATGGCAACTTGTTGGGTGGTAGCACTAGCCATGATACCTGGAGTCACGATTAGATCATGATGCTACATGGTCTTGATGGGGGGTTGCCGAACTGGTAAGAAGCCCAGCTGCAGAACTTACTCATGGGGTGGCATCCTAAATGATGAAAGGGGTTACCGAGCAGGGGCAAATGTGATTGCTGACTTTTTCAAAGAACATTCTAGGATCTGCACCACATTCATATGTACACCCATTAGAATCACAAAGAAAGCTCCTATGTCTGTTATCTGATGTACCTGGTGGACTATCTGGTACCTCTGCTCCATTTTACTCTTCTATCAATAGGAATCATCCTTCAGAGACATGTCTGGACTACCAAACACAGCATATAATGGTGCAAGATGAGACTACAAAATTGACACTTGTAACAAAAGTCTACCCTATCCTCAGTTACTTGAAATAGTGAGTGTCTAGATAGCAGTATGATCACAGTGTTTGCAACAGTTTCAGAATGTGCCTCCCCAAAAGGGAAGAATGAAGCCACATTTCTTGTTTCATTGATAGTGAAAGTTGCCAAGTAAAAGTACGTGCATCTACCAAAGGAACACATGAGGCTTTTTCCTTGGAGAACCCTCTACTTGGCAACACTAGTCCAGAAATTATACTAGGCCTAATTTCCTTCTCCATACCAGTACCTAAAAATCTGTCCTCTTACAATACGCGTATAACAAACCCCTTTGTATATGCCCTATTAGGAATTAATTGAGGGGGGTCCTTTGTTCAATATCCTTATACCGTTGTAAACATGAAAAGTAGTTACCAAAAGCCTTTTTCGCTCAAGGACCCAAATTACAGTAGCTAACTAATTTGATTGACATTGAAATATGCAACACTGATATTTCCATAACTCTTTATTTAAGAGGGTACTCTGGGGAACACAACTTATCCCCATCTACAAGATAGGGGATAAGTGTTTGATTGTGGGGGTTTGACCACTTGGATCCCCTGTAATCTCCTGTATGGGGCCTGACTCTCACCACTCAATTTACCATACTCCTGAAACCCTCCAGCCCCCACCTTCAGAGACAATCAAGAGTGATGGCCAGCTCAGCCAGTCACTGGCTATGATGGGACCACATCTTAAGCGGTGATTGGTTGATCGGGCAGTTATACAAGAATGTCTACAAAGGTGGGGGCCAGAGCGCTCAGGGAGAATCTGCTGAATTCAGATGTTGGGGGGTGTCATGGATTCATAGCACATTACAAAATGTTTGTTTGGCTGCATTCACACCTCGTTTTTTACATACAGGTGCCGGATCCGGGTGGGGAGGGGAAAGCCGGGCGCTCCCGTACCCCAGCCAGATCAGCCTGTGACTCCATTTACTTTAATGAGCCGATCAGAGTCAAACGGTGACTCCGGTCGGCTCAGTTTTGACCTCCCCTCCCCCAGCCGGATCCGGCACTCGTATGTAAAAAATGAGGTGTGAATGCAGCCTTACTGGATTTGTTGGGTGTTTGAGTTTAACGTAGAGCATATTACAGATTATTCTCTCATTGTCTTTGGTGTCCATTTGCCTACTTCATACAGGGAATACAGAACAAAAGTCGAACCAATTTGCATAAGAAGAAAAATAGTTGCAAATTATCTTATTAATTGGAATCGGCCACACACGAAGGAATATAAATGGTCTGGGTGGCAGATATAGAAATAAGTGTAATGACTCTAAAATGAAGCACAACACATTGGTTCTCTAGCCCACCCCCATTATGTAGAATTGTTAGAATTTTGCAAGGAATGCAGTGACAGATTTTTTATCCCGAACCATTGTTTTGCTCCATGGAGATCTGTAATAATGATGTAAGAGAAAAATAGCAGCCCCGCTGATTCTTAGAGGGAAAGGCAATAAATTCTGCTGAAAGATAGTGACACCTTCAGAAAGCTATAATCTTCTAATAAAGTCAACCGAGTTAGTGGACCCTTCCTTGTCACCCTGTTAAGGCTTCCATTAGAAAAGATGGAACTTTCACGAAATAATGAGCCTATAAAGGCAGCCAGCATGTGATTTGGCTTAAGAAAGTAATTATGAGACTTCTGCATGAGCAACATCCGATAACAAGATACCCGTGTTCTACTGGTGCTCAGGCAATAGATTACAATAAAGTGTGAAGGGTAGACGTTGTTAACATTGCAGTCATGTTGTTACGCTCTGCATGTTTGAAGAGTTGACATTCTAAATCTAAAATATGTCACACTATCTTCAAGTCGAGATCACCTGCCACCGCTATGGCTTTTATTCCCAGAAAACTAGAAATAGAACTTAAGAATGTATGTTCCCGGCAAATGCTAGAGATTGTACATGAAGGCCTTCAGGGTTTCTTCTCATTAGGTTGACCTTTAAACTCTTCTTTACACAATTGTTCAGCTTACAGGGAACATTATGTACCACTGTTTATTTCATATTTTAGGCTAAAAAATGTATTGTTACGTTATATCACAACACACACCAGCCATGGGTGATGTCTTATTATTGTCCTTTAATTTCATGAACCCAACCTATTACAGCTCCATAATGAATTTTTTTCATTTGTCTAAGCAAGTAAAACCAATTTTCATATAATTCTGTTATTGGACTGTGAGTAGATAGCTGAATATCAGGGCTATTGAGTCCAGGTAGAGGGTAAAGTCCAGTCCAGACTGATCCTGTCCCATGTTTTCAACATACACAGACATCCCTTTCAATTGCACAATACCAAGAAAGAAAGCAGACCAGGTTCAAGGGTTTTGCCACTCAAAAGACGTGATATGTCACTAGTATAGTAGCTTTTGATGGTGGGGATCAATATTTCTGAACTTTGCACAAACAAAAAAGAAATTGAACCAGCTCTAGGTGTTTTGTTACTTAAAAGGATACTCCACCCCTAGACATCTTATAGAATAAGATGTCTGATCACGGGGTTCCCGCTGATGGGGACCCCTGCGATCTCGGCTGTGGCAACCCAAACATCCGGTGCACAGAGCGAACTTCTCTCCGTAATAGATAACTGGTGATGCAGCGCGGAGGCTTGTGATGTCACGGTCACGCCCCACTCGGGATGTCTAGGCCATGCCTCCTCAATGCAAGTCTATGGGAGGGGGCAAGATGGCCATCACGCCCCCTCCCATAGACTTACATTGAGGGGGGATGGCCGAGACATCATGAGCCTCCAGCGCTGCATCCTATGCTCTAAATGAATGCCGGTGCAGCAGGGAGATTGCAAAGGTCCCCGGCGGAGGCAACACCCGCGATCAGACATCTTATCCCCTATCCTTTGGATGGGGATAAGATGTCAAGGGTTGGAGTGCCCCTTTAAACAATGAGTTATGACATTAGAAAAACAAGCCGTAGCCTTCTTGTCCTAGGTTGGAACTTTGAGTGGTTTGGCCAGCATTAGTTGGGTCAGCCATGCTGAAATTTGTTTTGGGTTCCAAAGATACAATAGAAAACAGAAAGTAGTTAAAGTTGAAAGCGTTCTGATACCAAAAACAGATATATGACACTGATGGTCAAGCCTTGGTCCTTCTGTCCTAGGTTGAGGCTCTTGATGGTCTGACCAACTTTACTCAACTATTTCGAATTTTAGCCATAGATACAATAACAATAAATGAAAGGGGACCAGGTATAAGGGTTCTGCTACCCAAAAGAAAGATATGCCACTGATGGATAAGTCTTGGTCCGCCGATCCTTAGTTGGGGCTTTCGATAGTGGGACCAACATTAGTTGAGTCAAACATTTCTAATTTAGCTTTAGATTTAAAAGACACATTAACACAAAATTAAAGGGACTAGGTCCCAAAGTTTTGATACCCAAAAGCAAGACATGTCACGGAGGAGCAAGCTTTGACTCTTGTCCTAGGTTGTGGTTTTTTATGGTGTGAACAACATTAGTTGGGTCAACCATTTCAAATTTAGCCTTGGATTACAAAGAAACAAAAACTAAAAAGAAAGGGCACCAGGTCCAAGAATTAAGATACTTAAAAGCAAGACTTCCTTCCAATGAGCAAGCTTTGTCTTAGGGTGGGACTTTTGGTGGTGTGACCAATATTAGTCGGGTCAACCATTAAAAATTTTGCCTTGGGGTCATACATAGCGACTCTTGGGTTGTCTACTTCGTACAATCCAATTTTTTTTAGATTGTAGATCCCCAGGAATAAAGATGATTGGTCCTGTTGGTGGGACTTTTATTAGTTATAAAAATGCTAACCACTGAAATATTACTAATATTCCTACGTGGAATATAAGGTGCCCATAGATATAATTTGGGTTTTATTGACGTCAATGGGTACTTATGGGGCTTAAGACTACACTTCACTCTGGCCAACAATGAATCTCACTGAATAAATAGATATGGTCACCATATTTATAGTATAGGTCCATGGAAACTTCTTCTCTGCATGGATACTCATAGTTGAACAGCCTGGATGTTGGATGTTATTATACCCCTGGCTTGTTTTATTATGTACAACACAGAGCTAGATCCAAAAAAAAAGAGCTTCATAAAAAGCCTTTGAATTTTTTTTGTTTGGACATAAAATATTGCGGAAATCTACACTGTATCATTTTACATGCCTGAAAAGAAACTCATTATTCCAAGAATGACAATCTAGACCCATAAAAAGAACAGCTATTTCCCCGAAGATCACAATTCACTTTGCTGCAAACAGGCTTTAGAACTATAATCATGTTTACAATAACCTGATACAATATCTCCATAGAATCAAATAGAGGAGATGGAAATGCGGACAATAGTCACAGGATTCCAGCCTAGAAAGAGATGATTATTTATCCAAAGAGCATTTAATTAAACTCTGTCTCCGGCGGCGGCAGCAAATTCACTCGCTATTTTCTTCCTGCAGGACATGCAACGAAATAAGAGTCAATGGAAGCGCTCTCGGATGAACAGAGTGATGCATTGTTCTTATACGCACGCGGTATCTTGGAAGGGATTCCACTCAGTAAATAAACAAAGCAGAAACTAGGCATTGGGGAGAGGTGACAGCCTTGACAAATGTTTTACTCGCAGTCAACCAGGTAGAAGCCAACTGGTCCTCACTGTTCGCAATTACACCTGTTCATTCTCGGTGATGGGTTCCAGCTGCCTAATATTCTGGTGCTTCATCCATAAATAAATAAAAAAGTGAAATTTGCTGTAGTATGATTACCACAAAGCCGAGTAAGTCGTGCCGGGGAAAATAAACACGTTAAAAGCCAAGAAATGGGCGGAAACTCAACAGTAGGAGACGGTGAAAACAAAATAATTTATGGTGTAGAAGAAGACTAAACTATTACATACAATCTTGTCTCATCTTGGCAATCCTTTTCTTTACTTTGAATAAATCATTTCTGTAACCTCTGTTCTTTTTTTTAAACAAAGTACAATAGAGAGAGTATCACTAAAGTAGTCAAAGCATTTGACTATCCCTCATAGACGTCTAATAGGTAAATTAAGGTCTTTAAGTTTAGAAATTTAAGTTTGTAATAGGGTTGAAAACTGGCTTAAAGGGGTACTCCAGCCCTAAGACATCTTATCCCCTATCCAAAGGATAGGGGATAAGATGTCTCACCGTGGGGGTCCCGACGCTGGGGATCCCCGCAATCTTGTATTCGCCACCCACCTGTTTGTGCTGCACGCCGCAGTGCCAGCTCACAAACAGCCGGGCGGCGACCACGAGGCCGGAGTATTGTGACATCACAACTCCGCCCCCGTGTTATTTCCCCCGCCCCCGCTATGCAAGTCTATGGAAGTGTAAGTGCTATGCAAGTTTATTCTGTATGTCCATATGATTAAAATGATCCCCTACTTATATAGGTTTGATTTTGTCTTACTCCTGGAAAAAATCATAACTACATGCAGGAAAATGTATATGTTTAAAATTGTCATCTTCTGACCCCTATAACTTTTTTTATTTTACTGTGTATGGGGCGGTATGAGGGCTAATTCTTTGCGCCATGTTCTGAAGTTTTTAGCGGTACCATTTTTGTATTGATGGGACTTTTTGATCGCTTTTTATAAATTTTTTCATGATATAAAAAGTGACCAAAAATATGTTATTTTGGTAACAAGGGGCGGAGCCTTGACGTGATAACGCTCCGGCCCTGTGATCGACAGTAATCAGACCCGGAGTAAACACGCTCTGGGGATTGATTTTAAACGGGGTGCGGCGTGCAAGATCGCGGGGGTCCCGCCGCTGGGTAGGGGATAGGATGTCTAAGCGCCGGAGTACCCCTTTAAATCAAGGGGGTCTTTTCAGCAGTTTTGCTATTGGTTGGCGTTACCGATTTGGGATTAATGGTGGAATAAGTGTGCCTTAGGCCCGGGCTGGTCCCAGGGATTTGGTCTCCGTAGGATAAGACATTTTTTGCTTCTTCTGTGGATAGTTTAAATGTCCATCATTTCAGAACACATTTCATAAATGCGTGAAATATCAGTGACTTAGAGAGATTCCTTAGGATATTCAATTCCCGACTCCCTTACATTTTGTAGTGGCCGAGCTTTATTCGTTTTGTTTTTGTTTTTAAGAGCCAAGAAACGTGCTCCCTCACCCGAGTGCAAGAAAAATGACAGAGAGGTAAGGAGATACTATCCCAACAAGCCATAAGCTTTGCCTCCGAGCCAAAAGGCACCTGCAGGATTCCAGTTTCAAAGTCCCCTTTCATCGAAGCTACTAGGTGAACCACAAATGCTCCTGGCATTCCCCTTGGCGTTAGCCCAAGTGTCAACCAGGGGGCCGTTACAAAGGTGGCATCATACTCAAGTGTAAGAGGCTGTGGCTGATAGACAATGATAGACAATGAGGTCACTTCAATTAGCTGCCCTTCAGGGAGGGACCATCACACTGCCTAGCCATGAATGGCCCACTGGTGGTGACTAGTCTAGGACTTCAACTAGCGCACAAGCTGGTCTTGGTAAGTTTTGCAGCAAAAATCTTCTGCCTGCTGTAGCCTAGGAGTATAAGATAGAGAAAAAAAGAAAAAAGAGAGGACAGCGCCTCGTGTTATTCCGTGGGATCAATGACTCCCTAGGTTATAGGGTGGTAAAATGCTCATCTTGGGTGAACCTTGGGTTCATGTGTATAACCCCTCCGTGTTGGGGTACAGATGTGCGATCCAGAGCTGCAGCCCGCTGGTGGAGGCCGATGTCCTCGGGGGGGGGGGGGGGGGGGGGGGTCGGCAATTAGGGAGGAGTAAAACTGGAGAAAAAATCCGGCGATGGCGCTGCTTGGTCAGGTGAATTCACAAGGAGTCCAGATGTAAAGGGTTTCAAGATTTATTGACACAAAATACAGTAGGACAGGTTATTTACAAGGCGCGTTTCAGGAGTAAGTTCTCCCTTTTTCAATTGTGAGAAGTCGGCTGTCTGACAACAGGTTAGACAGTTTGGGAGACTTTTGGCCCCTTGGAGCTTGAGGCCCCAGGCAGTCACTAAAACATGTAATGTAATAATCTACCATTTTTTGGGGGATTCAGTTGTTGAACTGAACAATAAAACAAGACGTTGCTAAATAAGATGGACTGTACAGATGGCCATACACACTAGATGAAGGTTGACCATTGAATTTGACAAGACCTTTAAAGGGGTACTCCGGTGGAAATTTTTTTTTTTTTTTAATCAACTGGTGCCAGAAAGTTAAATTTAAACAGATTTGCTCTCTGCTGACACCTCTGTCCATGTCCAGATCTGTACAGAGCAGGATAGTTTTGCTATGGGGATTTGCTCGTACTTTGGAGAGTTCCTGACATCGACAGAGGTGTCAGCAGAGAGCACTGTGGTCAGACAGAAAAGAAATAAAAAATGAAAAAAATAACTTCCTGTAGTATACAGCAGCTGATAAGTCCTGGAAGGGTTAAGATTTTTAAATAGAAGTCATGTACAAATCTGTTTAACTTTTTGGTATCAGATGATTTAAAAAAAATTGTTTACCACCGGAGTACCCCTTTAATGTGTATGGTGGCCTCAATTTTAGACAGCAATTATATATTTGGGTATGTGAGATAGAAACACGTATGGTCCTTTTATTCTCAGGGAAATAAGCCACAGACAGAGGTTGCTGGCAGCGGCTTTTCCCTCTCTCCCGATTGTCTTTTGTGTAGATCAGGAAAGAGAGCTGAAATATATGGCCATTGTTACACTAAGGATAGTAAAGTATAGGAGATTGGCATAGAATCAGGTAGAAAATGTCTCTGCAGGGAATAGATGGCATGCAGAGGTACAGTGTGGCCCAATGCACCTCTGTGGGTTCCCTATAACATGATGCTGTAGGTAAATTTACATGGCTGCAATTTCTATTTACAATAAAAGCAGTAAAAATTACAGCAGAAAAACAGCACGTTGGACGCCATGTGGTGACGCCATGCCATGAGGTGCGTTGGATTAGACTACTCCTTTAAAGCACTATAGGAAGCAGGCCAAAAGCACTCAGCTTCGATTATGCCAAAAATACCGCTATACAGCAGCCGGGATCCTTATGGGTTCCATAGACATTCTCCGCACAAACTGCAATGCAGCTGAAAGCTGAATTATCCGCGATACTCCCCCCCCCCCCCCCCCCCCAGAAACTGCCCAAACTTCTCATAACAATCTATATGAAAGTGTTAAAAAATACATTTTTGATTATTTTCATTTTAAACTCTGTTGCTTCTGCTAGTTGAGGAAATCAAAGACTAAAATTGGAAATGTCTGAGATTTAGATTAAAACGCAACCGTGCAAAAAGTCATCGAGCTTCCCAGCCTTGTTTCCTGCTAATGCTTTTGTCTTTTCCATACCTGTACAAGACTGATCACTGGACTATATCATGTCATCCCTCCAGGATCTCAATGGTTACCATGCACTTTATTATGTCGTATTATAAATAGAAAAGAGAACCAGTGTAAGGAATTCATATGACTGGTGTTAGGCATTTGTATTTATTTACTGCTTCCTAGCCTGTGTTGTATTGCAGTACATTTTATGTATACCTCTGATTAGGGTTGAGCTAACTAAGCCCCCAAACCCCTGGATCTGATCTGAACTTCGTTGGGTTTGCGACTCACTGAACTTTCAAACTCCCAGGTTCGGCAATGTCCACACTGAGCTGTTCTCACAAGGAAGGGGTTAATTAGCTAGTTAATTCCTGGGGAGGGAGATATATTATAAAGCCATCTATATGAAGAGAGTGATACTTACTATCTCGTCACGCGTCCAGGTCTCTTCCTGTGTAGCTCCACCCACATAGTGATGTCATAACTAGAGACAGGGCTACACAAGAAGAGGCCCAGACCAGCAGCAAGATGGTAATTATCACTCTCTTCCCTGTATGCAATATATATATATATATATATATATATATATATCACTCTCTTCCCTGTATAGCCCCCAAGGAGCTAACTAGCACTGCTCATCAGTACTTATTAACTCCTTGAGATCATCGCATAAAGCTCAGCTCAGCAAGATGTTACAGTAAACTAGTGGGTTCCCTGGTTTACTGTGACAAAAGAGTTAAAGGGGTACTCCGCTGCTCAGCATTTGGAACAAACATCCCTTCATGACATCATGCCCCGCCTCCTCAATGTAAGTCTATGGGAGGGGGCATGACAGTCGTCACGCTCCCTCCCATAGACTTGCATTGGGGAGGTAGGTTAGTGACGTCATGAGGGGGCGGGACTATGACATCATGAGCTCCCGTTGCCAGCTCCAGCGTTCGGAACAGTTTGTACCAAACACTGAGCAGCAGATTACCCCTTTAAGTTGAACTTGTTGGTTGTGAACCAAACACTTTCAGACAGTTTGTCAGCCCTGGAGAGCCGAATTTTCGAACAGCTTGTTCAGCTCTGCTTCTGATGATTGATTAGTCTATGAAATATATATATATATATATATATATATATATATATATATATATATATATATATATATATATGTATATGCGTGTGTGTGTGTGTGTGTGTGTGTTACAGTTAAAAAAAACGTTTTTAGTTAAAACTGGTTTTCCCTAGTGAAAACTAGTTTTGACTGGATGCCTTTGTGAAAACTAGAATTGACTGCTTTTCCCCAGTGAAAACTATAAAATGATATTGCTCTGTGCTGTTTACTGGTTGTGTTTATTGGTATATTTCAGACATCATTTATGTTTACATAGGCATTTGAATTACACTAGACTTTTAATTTCTGCTGAATTCAGCTGTTGGAGGATATACATAGTGAAAAAGAGAGATATAGAAAAAAAATAACTAAATGAACTTGAGTATCTTAGCTAATTTGGATATTACAAGTGGTCTGTATGTCTGATGAAGGAATTGTCCAGCTAATAAAGTCCTGTGATTACAGCAGCATGGGCATGAAGTATGGGTATGAAGCCTTTTTGTCTGATACAAAGTTTCTTATATTCACTTGTATTGTCTTGATCTATGTCAAGTTTGTTGAAATGACAATGCCTAGTTAAAGGGGTACTAGACATCTTATCCTTTATTCAAAGCATAGGGGATAAGATGTCTGATCGCGGAGATCCGGCGGTGATCTCTGTGCACATACCCTGCGTCCTGAATATAATGTTGTACTTGGGCAGCTGTGGTCATGACTTCACGATCCCTCCCATAGACATGCATGGAGGGGGCATGGTGTGACATAGCAAGGGGGCGTGGCATGATGTCATGACCAAAGCCACCCAAACCCAGTGTTCTGAACATAATGTTCAGAACGCTGGATACATGCACGGAGATTGTGGGGGGTCCCAGCGGCCGGACCCCCGCAATCAGACATCTTATCATCTTATCCCCTGTACCCCTTTAAGAGGGTCACTTGAAAAAACACATTTTTAGTAATCCCCTCCCCCACTCTTTTCTTAATCCTATTGCCAATGATATAGGTTCGAGCAACATTCTATAGTGCTGTAGATACCATGTATATTTATTCTTTTCTTATACCTTGTATTTTCTAAGACCCAAATCCTTGCATTTTCTCTCCTCGCAGTATGGCGATGGTCCCTCTTATTTCACAAATACTTTTCTATCTATTGCACCCCAGGTGATTCTAAAATCATGTTTAATCTTCATGAACATAAAAACAAGGCAGTACGGGAAAAAAACTCTAATTTATTCCTTATCCCTTGGACGTGCTTCTTGGGGAGCGGGATTTAATGAGTCAGTTTTGCTACTCAGTTATATAACCGCCATGGAAATGTGGTTTTATAACTGCTTGGGTGAAGCAGATGGATCATTCCAAAATAAATTTGCTTTTGAATGTCATTTCGGCTCCTAATAACATGAATGACCTCCTTCCTAAAGGTTGTGGATTTAGGACTCGGCCATATTTAAAATGTCTCTTGTCTCTTCTGGGACCTTTACCATAAAACAAAGCCTATTCTAGATATTAGGATGAATCTCTACACTGGTAGCAATAAAAAATTATAAATAATGCACAGTATTAACCCCGTAGGACATAGACACTTGGTAGATTTTTTTTTCTTTGAATCCGACAGCTGTAACTTTTTTCTTACTTTTACATTGACATACAGTGGGGCAAAAAAGTATTTAGTCAGCCACTAATTGTACAAGTTCTCCCTCTTAAAAAGATGAGAGAGGCCTGTAATTTTCATCATAGGTATAACTCAACTATGAGAGACAGAATGAGAAAAAAAAATCAATAAAATCACATTGTAGGATTTTTAAAAAATTTATTTGCAAATTATGGTGGAAAATAAGTATTTGTTCACCTAAAAACAAGCAAGATTTCTGGCTCTCACAGACCTGTAACTTCTTCTTTAAGAGTCTTCTCTGTCCTCCACTCGTTACCTGTATTTATGGCACCTGTTTTATCAGTATAAAAGACACCTGTCCACAACCTCCCCCTGCTTAAGCCAGTACATGTCCGGGCCCGTCTGAAGTTTGCCAGAGAGAATTTGGATGATCCAGAAGAGTATTGGGAGAATGTCATATGGTCAGATGAAACCAAAGTAGAACTTTTTGGTAAAAACTCAACTCGTCGTGTTTGGAGAAAAAAGAATGCTGAGTTGCAACCAAAGAACACATACCTACTGTGAGGCATGGGGGTGGAAACATCATGCTTTGGGGCTGTTTTTCTGCTAAGGGACCAGGACGACTGGTCCATGTAAAGGAAAGAATGAATGGGGCCATGTATTGTGAGATTTTGAGTGAAAACCTCCTTCCATCGGCAAGGGCATTGAAGATGAAACGTGGCTGGGTCTTTCAGCATGACAATGATCGCAAACACATTGCCCGGGCAATGAATGAGTGGCTTGGTAAGAAGCATTTCAAGGTTCTGGAGTGGCATAGCCAGTCTCCAGATCTCAACCACATAGAAAACCTTTGGAGGGAGTTGAAAGTCTGTGTTGTCCAGCGACAGCCCCAAAACATCACTGCTCTAGAGGAGATCTGCATGGAGGAATGGGCCAAAATATCAACAACAGTGTGTGAAAATCTTGTGAAGACTTACAGAAAACATTTGACCTCTGCCATTGCCAACAAAGGGTATATAACCAAGTATTGAGATGAACTTTTATTATTGACCAAATACTTATTTTCCACCATAATTTGCAAATAATGTGTGATTTTATGGATTTTTTTTCTCATTCTTTCTCTCATAGTTGAGGTTATAACCTATGATGAAAATTACAGCCTCTCATCTTTTTAAGTGGAAGAACTTGCACAATTGGTGGCTGACTAAATACTTGTTTGCCCCACTGTAGCTGTATGAAGTAGCCATTGCCACAGGGGTTCTGGGAAGAGCCGGTACCAACAGGCCTGGAGCGTCAGAAATGGTTGGTATCTTAGCCAGGTACCAACTATGCAACAACAGCCTTATGTTACAAGGGTGGGTGAAGACTATTGTTATTGGACGACCTTCCCAACCTAAATAACACCAACCTGTTACCACCTAAGCCAATGAGCGCCATTTTAAAGCTTGGGCCTGTTGGTACCGGCTCTTCCCTGTAACCCTGTGGTGGTGGGTAAGGGTTTTACCTGATGGTTAGCACTAACTGTTTTTGGGGCAAACACTAAGCCCCGGTTTAGTAATGGATTCTGTCAAGGCTTCCACTACTAAGCCTGAACACATGTTTATAAAAAAATTATTACAGAAAACACTCCCCCGACAGCCCTCTTTGACCATTTTATCTAAATATAAAAAAATAAAAAAAACACTGGTCATTGACGTAATCCAACGAATCCGAAGTAGTCCTGCATACACGGATCTGAAATGAGAAGAAAAGAAATACACAAAAAGGGGGTTAGTGCATTTAGAGGGTGGTGGTGGTGGGGGGGGGGTGCCCATAAACCAGTGCATTCCCAAACAGGGAGCCTACAGCTGTTGTGAAACTAGCAAAGGCTGTCTGGGAATGATAGGAGTTGTAGTTTAACAACAGCTATAGGCTCCCTATTTGGGAATGCACTGGCAGAAAGGGTCTGTTCACATTATACATTTTTTATATGATTTTTTTTTTAAAAGACCCATGTGAAAAGACCCATCTTTATCAACCTTGTTCCAAACAATAGGGGATAAGATGTCTGATCGCCGCTGGGGACCCCCGCAATCTCCCTGCTGCACCCGGCTTTCGTTTAGCGCGTCTGATGCAGCGCCGAATGCTTGTGACGTCAAGGCCACGCTCACTCGTGACGTCACGGGCACGCCCCCTCCCATAGACTTGCATTGAGGGGGCGTGTCCGTAACATCATCAGTGGGGCTTAAATTAAATACATAGATAGACATAAGACTGATGGATTAAAGATGGTGGATTAGATAGATACATAAGTACAAGGTAATGGATTAGTTATATAGATGGAGAAATGAATAGCAGCAGCAGGGGCCATATTCCATTTCGCGATATTTCACGAATATATTGACAATTATGCATCCTATGTTTGCGAAATTCGCATATTCGCTATGTTCATTCACTTCCTTTTTTCCATGCAAAAATTCACATGGAAAATTCGCATAAAAATTAGCATGTGAAAAATAAAATAAAAAAAACAGACCCACGTGATAGACTCCTATTCGCATGGAAAATTGCATAAAAATTTGCATGTGAAAAAAAAAAAAATAATTACACGAATATTCCTCATTCCGAATATATAACACTTTATTCTAAATATTCTCAAAATCGCGAAGTGCCGATATTCGCGATAAAAATTTGCATTGCGAATATTCGGGCTCAATGCTAGAAATGAGCAGACACATAGATATAATACTGTAGCTACATAACGAATGTCTTTATTAAATCTCAATATTGAATTTGTTTGCATGATGTATATAAATATTCCTTCAGAGGGGGTGCAGCGAATAACGTCACATTAAAATATAGCAACATAAAAGACGTCTGAATTAAATGTGATCCGGAGCCTTCCTTTAGCATCTGTTCTCCATGCAGAATGGTGTCTTCAGGGGAACCCGCAGCAACGCTGACTCAAATTGCGGAGCTGTCACAGGAAATCTAACGAGCGCACTTTTCCCCTTTCTCTATTGTTGGATAAAATTATGAAAATGCTGAGAGGTTTTTTTTCCCCAGAAGTTATTTAAACTAAGAAGTGGTTTCCTCCTAAATCCTCACGTACATTAAGGGAATTGATATCTTACTGCGTCACCAAACTGAAGTACAGGATAGAGGGCCCGAAAGCCTGACCCCCCCCCCCCCCATGGGTGTAACTAGAAAGAACCCAAATGTCACCAACACAATACATCACATGATCACCACGTTTTACCATGTGGATTTTGAGTTTAGGAGACGATAAGTGTAATAGTGTGTAATAATAGCAGCTAATACAATTCATAACATAGAAACATAGAATGTGTCGGCAGATAGGAACATTCGGCCAATCAAGTCTGCCCAATAATCTGATTATACTATGAATAGTCCCTATCTTATATGAAGGATAGCCTTATACCTATCTCTATCTTATATGAAGGATAGCCTTTTACCTATCTCTATCTTATATGAAGGATAGCCTTATACCTATCCCTATCTTATATGAAGGATAGCCTTATACCTATCCCTATCTTATATGAAGTATAGCCTTATGTCTATCTCTATCTTATATAAAGGATAGCCTTATACCTATCCCTATCTTATATGAAGGATAGCCTTATGCCTATCCCTATCTTATATGAAGCATAGCCTTATGCCTATCCCTATCTTATATGAAGGATAGCCTTATGCCTATCCCTATCTTATATGAAGGAAAGCCTTATACCTATCCCCATCTTATATGAAGGATAGCCTTATACCTATCCCTATCTTATATGAAGGATAGCCTTATACCTATCCCTATCTTATATGAAGGATAGCCTTATACTTATCCCTATCTTATATGAAGAATAGCCTTATACTTATCCCTATCTTATATGAAGGATAGCCTTATGCCTATCTCTATCTTATATGAAGGATAGCCTTATGCCTATCTCTATCTTATATGAAGGATAGCCTTATGCCTATCTCTATCTTATATGAAGGATAGCCTTATGCCTATCCTTATCTTATATAAAGAATAGCCTTACACCTATCCCTATCTTATATGAAGAATAGCCTTATACCCATCCCTATCTTATATGAAGGATAGTCTTATACCTATCCCTATCTTATATGAAGGACAGTCTTATGCCTATCCCTATCTTATATGAAGGATAGCCTTATACCTATCTCTATCGTATATGAAGAATAGCCTTATGCCTATCCCTATCTTATATGAAGGATAACCTTATTCCTATCCCTACCTTCTATGAAGAATAGCCGTATGCCTATCCCTATCTTATATGAAGGATAGCCTTATTCCTATCCCTATCTTATATGAAGGATAGCCTTATTCCTATCCCTATCTTCTATGAAGAATAGCCGTATGCCTATCCCTATCTTATATGAAGGATAGCCTTATGCCTATCCCTGTCTTATATGAAGGATAGCCTTATACCTATCCCTATCTTATATGAAGGATAGCCTTATTCCTATCCCTATCTTATATGAAGGATAGCCTTATATCTATCCCTATCTTATATGAAGGATAGCCTTATTCCTATCCCTATCTTATATGAAGGATAGCCTTATATCTATCCCTATCTTATATGAAGGATAGCCTTATGCCTATCCCTGTCTTATATGAAGGATAAACAAAGACAAAAGAAAAAAAAGACCGAAAATGGCGCCTTGCATATTACCCTTGGTACTGTGGGGAGTAGGCTAAGGTGGAAAATCCACCGCTCTTATAGATGAATGCTCACCAGAGAGAAATAAACAGAGCGCCTATCACCCCATCCGGGGTACTCACTGATGTCCAGATGACTGCTATGCCGGAGGTCGCTGGAAGCAAGGTAGCACTTGTCCTGGAGGAGACGTCTTAAGGAAGAAGCAAAAGGACCTATGGATTCCAGGCGCTGTCAACTTGGTTTTCAGAGAAGATAAAGACCAGTGTACTACAGGTTTTAATAAACACAGTAGTTTTTATTTTTATAAACATAAAAAACAGTGATGACGCGTTTCGATGGGAGACCCCTCTTCCTCAGATCGGGTGTGAGGGATAGCCTTATGCCTATCCCTATCTTACACTTTGTCCTGTATATAACACTATGTCCTCTATATAACACTTTGTCCTCTTGCAGTAGTTTTTCTCCTATATGAATCTCCTCTCCTCCTTTACCATGTTGATTTCCTTTATGTATATAAAAGTCTCTATCATATCCCCTCTGTCTCTTCTTTCTTCTATAAATAATAAAAACCTTTAACCTTCCCTGGTAAGTTTTATCCTGTAATCCATGGACTGGTTTAGTATCTTCTCTGCACTCTCTCCAATGTATATATATCCTTCTGGAGATCTAGTCTCCAGTACTGCGCACAATACTCCAAGTGAGGTCTCACCAGTGTTCTGTACAGTGGCATGAGCACTTCCCTCTACTGCTATTACCTCTCCCTATACATCCATGAGCACTTCTCTCTACTGCTAAAACCTCTCCCTATACACCCATGAGCACTTCCCTCTTTTGACTGCTAATACCTCTCCCTATACACCTATGAGAAATTCCCTCTCTACTGCTAATGCCCCTCCCTATACACCCATGAGCTTTTACCTCTACTGCTAATACCCCTCCCTATACACCCATGAGCACTTCCCTCTACTGGTAATACCTCTCCCTATACACCCCACAACACTTTCCTCTCTACTGCCAATACCTCTCACTATACACCTATGTGCACTTCCCTCTCTACTGATAATACCTCTCCCTATACACCCATGAGAACTACCCTTTCTACTGCCAATACCTCTCACTATACACCTATGTGCACTTCCCTCTCTACTGATAATACTTCTCCATACACATCCATGAGAACTTCCCTTTCTACTGCCAATACCTCTCACTATACACCTATGTGCACTTCCCTTTCTACTGCTAATACCTCTCCCCATACACCCTTGAGCACTTTCCTCTCTACCTCCAATACCTCTCACTATACACCTATGTGCACTTCCCTTTCTACTGCTAATACCTCTCCCCATACACCCATGAACACTTTCCTCTCTACTGCCAATACCTCTCCCTATACACCCATGAGCATTTCCCTCTACTGCTAATACCTCTCCCTATACACCCATGAGCACTTCCCTTTCTACTGCTAATACCTCTCCCTATACACCCATGAACACTTTACTCTCTACTGCCAATACCTCTCACTATACACCTATGTGCACTTCCCTCATCTAATACCTCTCCCTGGACACCCATGAACACTTTCCTCTCTACTGCCAATACCTCTCACTATACACCTATGTGCACTTCCCTCTCTACTGCTAATTCTTCTCCATACACATCCATGAGAACTTCCCTTTCTACTGCCAATACCTCTCACTATACATCTATGTGCACTTCCCTCACCTAATACCTCTCCCTAAACACCCAAGCATTCTGCTGGCATTTCCTGCTGATCTATTACATTGTCTACCTACCTTTAAGTCCTTTGAAATGATTACCTCTAAAGTTTAAGATTATATGAAATGAATAAATACATCAACATAAAAATTAAGATAAGACATAAACCTTAAAAAAAGTAATTGTTAAAATGAAAATAACCTGTTACAACATCAAAGGATAAGCTTATCCCGCTGCCTTGATACATCTCAATTAAACTAAAGCTAAATGCAAATTGAATAGCACAACTTTAATAGAAACACGTCAATAATGATTTACTAAATATAGGACATTGAAAGCATGGTGTCCCCTTCCTTAAAAGAACATGATAGGTGTCTATACCGAGTACATTAATCGTGGCCAAACCTGTCTCAGCGATATCTGAAAATCATCTGATAGGTTGGGGGGGGGGGGGGGGTCGTTCCCAACAGCAGATTATTTTGGGGGGTGAAGGATCATGCTCTTGGATTTCAACCTGTCTATATCAAGTGTATAGATCATTAATGCTGCTATATGTTACTCACTAGGTCATGCAGATTCTTTACATATTTTTTTATGTGTCTAGTATCTGTATCTGGCTCCCAAATCCCTCTGTTCTGCTGCTCATTCATTCTGACATCCACTGCTCAGGAAGGGGTGTGCCTTAGGCAAGCACTGATCCCGCCCTCACTCACCATACATTCACTTCCTCCCTGAGTCTGCTGTGCTGAGTCTCTTCAACCAATCACTGCAGGCTGCGCTGTAACCCCTTCCTCTCTGTTTTCATACTGCAGTCTGATAGAACGGAGTAAACACAAAGGAATGCTTGTCCCACCTAAATAGGCCATACGAAAGGAGTTAATGTGTGTTTTTTTTAAACTTTCTTAAACTTTTTTTTTACACTATATTAGTCACTTAGGGGACTTTTAGTTGGAATCATTAGATTCCTCATACAGATCAATGCAATGAAGTTCCATAGAACCCCATTGATCTGTGTGCTCTGCGATCATTTGGTATCAAATGAAGAGCCACAGGCAGCGAAGGAAGAAAGGTAAACCCTCAGCTACCTCTACAGTGGATCGCTCTCCCACGGCTGGGGGTGGGGGTGGCCATCTGCCCCACTAGACCACCAGGGGGCATTTAAAGGTCCCTTTAGATGCCGCTGTCAGCTTTGACCAGTTGATTTAAAAATATATATATATAAAGTTTTCCACCGGAGTAACCCTTTAAAGTGTACCCGTCAGATTCAACAAAAAACAAATTTTTTTTTAAATATATCCCTCAGTACCTAATCCTGACCATGTACATCTAATTTTTATGTGTCTAGCACCTTTATTTATTTTTTTATTACACTTTTAATTTAGCTCACTAGTCTGAATTCCTCTCAAATGGAGGGGGCGTGGCCTCACTGTGCAGATCTCCGCCCCATCCCTCCGTATGCTGTCTGCTCACATCTCCCCTAGCATTAGCAAAACTACAACTCCCAGCTTGTCCTCACTGACAGTAGCGCGACACAAAAGATGACATTGGGAGGATTTTTCCTCCAGCTCTGAGCCCTGCGCTCACAGCTGTCAATCAAGGAAGTGTGTCCATGACATAGGTGATGACGCATGGACACAGCAGGACTAGTATGTGTCCAAGCAGGCAGGGGGGGCAGTTGTTTGACTGGCTTTTTCAGTATGAAATACTGAAAATTTTCTACTGAAAGCAACTGCAAAACCTATTGGTTCTACATGCTTTACAACATATCAAAAGTTTTTGTATCTGACAGTGCCCATTTACGCGAATGACCTTGAAAAAACTAGCTGGTTTGAATAAAGTTGTATAGCTTTTTTGTTCGCGTCTATAAGCCCACTTAACACAGTCCCCCACCCCCCCCCCTGTATATGCCGCATAATTGCTCTCACAAAGGCGTATACGTTTAATTGTTGCGCTGAATAAATTCGAAGCCGCAACATCAGCTCATTTACATAGGAAAAGAAGCTCACTACATGGCAATACATGAAAAGGTGAGCTCCGGGTCCAGGGCTTCTGGTTCTCATCATTCTCCGGACCACTTTGCGTTGACATCGACTGCTGTATAAACCCGAAGCTCCCACACAGCGGAGCCTGAATGCGTTCTGTAATTCTTCGCTTCTAAGCTCATTATTAAACTACTTAGCCAAGGTATATAAGAGGATGAGGCAGACGGCTTTATTATTTCATTTCAATCACTCGGTTAGCGGTAGAACCTTCAGTACTTTGGAGAGCCGTTTTTCTTTTTAGTCATTGTTTGTCAGTACTTGTATAAATAAAAAATGGCCGATGCGCATTATGGGGAGAGTTTAGTGCGCTGCCAACGTATATAGGAATAGAAGCATCACAGTAGGTTAAAGTGTATAAAGGAATTTCAATAAATATACAACAATATGAAAGGTTTTATGGTGAAAGCACGATGGACAGCACTGGGAACAGTGATGGCAGGAAGAACTTCTGGTATGTTCATGTACTCAGGGCAGTGTTTTCCAAATAGTGTGTCTTCAGCTGTTGCAAAACTACAAAACCAGGGCCGTCTTTAATTCTGATTGGACCCTGGGCAAGCAATTGGGCATGCTGGGAGTTGTAGTTTTGCAACAGCTGGAGGCACCCTGGTTGGGGAACGCAGATATATAAACATTAGTGCCTCCAGCTGTGCAAAACTACAACTCCCAGCATGTCCAATTGCAGTTTTGCAACAGTTGGAGGCACCCTGGGAAACTCTGGTGTATAATTAATATATATATATATATATATATTATTTAATTTACACATTCTATTCCCACCCAACCCCTCACATACAGGGCCGCTGAGACACTTACAGGGAGCACCAATGGCTCTATCTTCTATGAGCACTGGAGACAACGGAGACAGTAGCAATAGCAGGTCGGGACGGTATGGAGGCGGCAGGACGTTGTTTCTTGTGCGCAGCCAACACAGTGCCGGGCGGGAGGTTTGATGATGATTTGGGGATTTTGCACGCTGCTAAGACAGTAGCGCGTGCAGGGGGGACACAGGAACAGGGGGTCTCGGATGTCTGAGGTTTCCACACCGCTACTGTAGCGGTGTAGCACAGTAGGGGGGGCGGGATATTCTTGCACGTCTTAAAGGTAGTAGGGCCGGAGTGAGGGGCGCTGCGCTGTGCTCTTCCTCTATGGACCAGCGGTGGCTAGCTGCTTTAGCGTAGGGCTAAAGGGCTAGCGGCTTTGGGCCCCCAGGAATGACAGGGCCCAGGCAGCTGCCCCTTTTGCCCCGCATTAAACACGGCCCTGCACAACACCCAGCATGCCCGGACAGCCTTGATAGATAGAAAGATAGATAGATATAAGATAGATAGATAGATATAGATAGATGATATGTGGCATGTATGTAGTACTAGTGGGGTGCTGTGACTAAAGTAGAGTTTGTGACACCAGGGTAGTGTTAACCTCCACACTCTACTTCCTGGGCCAAGCGCTGAGGTGAATAATGACCAAAGATGCAGTGTTATGGAAAATACTCACTTTTGTTTAGGACATTACAGAAACAGTCCAACTTTAGTGCAAAGTTCGCTGGGGTTTGCTTTAGGGATCACAATTGCTTCTAGGCACTATGGGACTTGTAGTCCTTGCTGACTGTCTAGCTTCTTACTTGCTGAAATATACTTTATACTGATCTGGACTTGGAACTTTACTGGCTACTTTGCAGCTGACAAACACTGACTCTGCTCTTCACTTGAGAATCCTAAGTTAGGGCTTGCCGCCAGACTTGAACATGAGATTGGACCAGAGTTGTCTGAGGCTTTCCATCTCCAGTTATCCTTTTAGAACTTGACTTGCCTGGTCAGCAGGATTCTGTGAAGGGTAATGTCCCTCAGGAACAGATTAGTACAGCAACTGGATCTCCTAACTCTGTCCCAATGGGGTGAGGTACAGGTCCACAGCAGAGGTCTGAAGGTGACCTTCACTCTCCTCTCTACTCACAACTCCCTAACTCCTCCCAGAGCAGTGCAGCAGCCCTGATTGGCTGAAGCAGACATGTGACCCCCTCAGCATCCTACTGCACAAACAAGTTAATCCCTTAGGGCACAATAAAACATAAAAGTGCATTGGCAATACATTACAGTGTAATAAATTATACATTTTGTGGTGTCCCGGTACCTTATTGCATCCAGTACCTAGTGTAGAGGTCCCCAAAGTCAGAGTAACTACGTTCAGGTAGGGTTCCTCAGGTGGGACAGCCCCTAGTCTCCTCTCCTCAAGTCTAACTTTAATGTTAATAAATGTATATCTTAATAATTATATCTATATTGTATAGAAATGTATAGTACTTAACTTGTTCAGCGTCGCAGGACCTTCGGTCATGTGACCAAGCTAGTAACCTCTATGGTATGTTGCAGTGCCTTAGGAGGTCCTTGGGTAACATGTTACCCAGAAATCTCTGTAATGGTGATTGACATCCGTTTGGACCAAATAGCGTTAGTCCAGCCCCTGCCCATATAAGGGAACTGCGTCCAATTATCGCTCTCTTGGGTTGCTGCTCTCGTGGATGCCGGACTAACAGGATGGTGCTAGGCAACTTTCAAAGACACGCTAGGCCTCAAAACCTGCGACCTCAGCAGAACCAAAAATCGTGAGTCTTACTCTAATTCCTGCTAATGGTAGCATGACTACTGGACCGCAACTAATTCTCCTAAATCCAGAGGAACAGCGCAATATACTAGAGACTCTTAAAGCTCCCAACCATTGTCAATCTCCAAAAGGAAGCTGTATTGATGAGAGACTGTTATGTTAATGAAGTGTACAGAATATCTTCAGTAAAGTTAACACTGTTTGCAGAAGCTTTCCGGTTGTGGACAATCCATTATTACTCACTACTCAAACCTATTATCATCTACCTCCCTATCATTCCTGGGAAGGGCAGCGGTAGGAAAAGTTTTATTGAGGAGCCCCCACCCTGGCGTCACGAATAGCAAGGGTTAACAAACACCCTTTAGTACCAGCACAGCTACACTCCCCATACCCTACACCCCTCAAGCTACCACAATTTAAACCTGAGTAGGGGGCCTGGAGCAGACACGTTAGATGACATCCACCTGACAGGTCAGGTAGACACGCATGTTCTGCACAGGGACACCACAGATTGATACAAGATAGATAGATATCCTCCAGAAGAACAGCACGCCTACATGAATCCCTCAAGAAAAAGCGGTGGTGCTCGCAGGTATATGGGCCCTGGTAATAGGCTCAACTTTAATAAAAAAAAATACAAAGAAATCTGCAGAACACGAATCCAATTTGTGCAAAAATAAAAAAGTGCTTTATTCCATTTCTATTGAAAATGGTGGTGAGAGGCTGCTGCAGTGTAGCGTGATTCTTGGAATACTAGACATTGGAGAAAGCACTTTTTCTTTTTTGCACAAATTGGATTTGTGTGCTGCAGATTTCTTTGTATTTAGTTAAATAGATATGAGATAGATAGATATGAGATAGATATGAGATAGATAGATAGATAGATAGATATGATATAGATAGATATAGATAGATATGAGATAGCTAGCTAGATAGATAGATAGATAGATACGAGTTAGATAGATATGAGATAGATAGATATGAGGTAGATAGATATGAGATAGATAGATAGATAGATACGAGTTAGATAGATATGAGATAGATAGATATGAGGTAGATAGATATGAGATAGATAGCTAGCTAGATAGATAGATAGATACGAGTTAGATAGATATGAGATAGATAGATATGAGGTAGATAGATATGAGATAGATAGATAGATAGATAGATAGATACGAGTTAGATAGATATGAGATAGATAGATAGATATGAGATAGATAGATATTAGATCAATCGATAGATGTGAGATAGATAGATACATAGATAGATATGCGATAGATAGATAGATATGAAATAGATAGATAGATAGATAGATATGAGATAGATAGATAGATATGAGATAGATAGATAGCTAGATAGATAGATATGAGATAGATAGACATGAGATAGATAGTTAGATAGATATGAGATAGATAGATAGATAGATAGATATGAGATAGATAGATAGATAGATAGATAGATATGAGATAGATAGATAGATAGATATGAGATAGATAGATAGATAGATAGATATGAGATAGATAGATAGATAGATAGATATGAGATAGATATGAGATAGATAGATAGATAGATAGATAGATAGATAGATATGAGATAGATAGATAGATATGAGATAGATATGAGATAGATAGATAGATATGAGATAGATGGGTATGAGATAGATAGATATGAGATAGATAGATATTAGATAGAGAGATAGATAGATATTAGATCAATCGATAGATTGAAATATATGAAATAGATGTTTGAGTCTTAAATTTCCAGCCATAAAAAATTGTCTAATTTAAAAAAAAAAAAAAAAAAAACAGCTGGAAAAAGTTTGTTTCACTTTTTAGCTATTTTTGTTTGAAATGGTTGTATTTTAAAGGAGTAGTCCAGTGGTGACTCAGTGGTGAACAACTTATCCCCTATCCTAAGGATAGGGGATAAGTTGCAGATCGTGGGGGGTCCGACCGCTGGGGCCCCCTGCGATCTCCTGTATGGAGCCCCGACAGCCAGCGGGAAGGGGGCGTGTCGACCTCCGCACGAAGTGGCGGCCGACACGCCCCCTCAATACAACTCTATGGCAGAGCCGAAGCGCTGCCTTCGGCAATCTCTGGCTTTGCCATAGAGATGTATTGAGGGGGCGTGTCGGCCGCCGCTTCGTGTGGGGGTCGACACCCGCTATCTGGCCGGAGAGCCTGGCCCCCGTACAGAGAGATCGCAGGGGGCCCCAGCTTAGGATAGGGGATAAGTTTTTCACCACTGGACTACCCCTTTAATAGCTGAGAATACCAAAAAGTCTGTTTTTCCTGCTATAATCGATCGACAAAAGGGCACATCAATTTATTCTACGCCGTAAGAATAACGACTGTAAAATGAATGGGTACGTGCACTAAAGAGCGTTTTAATTATCGGCTTCAATAAAACGAACATTTTTGAGCAGCTCAAACCCTATTTTACTGTTATTTTATGGGCAGATACATTGTGTGAACAGGGCTTCACATAAGTGTCCCATGAATATCAGTCGGTCCTCAGAAATATCTGATTTCTGTTGAGTTGCTCTATTGTCGCCAGAGGTCCTACTAATCAGATAAATTGATGTCCTATACTAACTGCGGCCATCAAGGGGTCATTTCAGTCAAGAGGTGGAAATTCATCACTGCTGGAATAGCCGGATACAATCATCTATTTTATCTAATTGGACCCTCCAAGTGGAGCCTATCATCAATTAGAGCCTTTTCTTCTTCCTACCTTCATCCTTAGAAGAAGTCCTAGACAATCTGAGAGTCTCCCTCCATTAGATGAGGATAAGGACAGCTCTAAGTGATGCGGCCGACCACCATGTGTTGATATTTTACGACGGAATTATTGAATGCAAATGGGCGCCGTCTTTGTACCAGATCCCAAATGTTATTTGTAGATGAAAATCTGCGGCACTTGGATCTTTTTCGGTCTTAATTAGAATTCGTCTTTCATGAAGTCTTCAAACATTCGTAATTAGGAGACTTAAAGCCGCAGCCGCGTGTTGTACAATCAGAGACTGACCTGATTAATGGCTGATTTATGGTAATATTGTGCCTGCATTTTCTGCACATCAATAATGAGCCATTGTGAAGCTTGACATTAATAGACAAGTTACAAGCCCGGGGTAAAAAGATTCACATAAAACTGCTTCACTATACCTTTTATATTTCCAGTTGTCTTGAGTGTAAAATGTTTTGCTTTTGAGAGTTTTATCATAATAATAATTATAATTGTTATTATTATTATTATTATTAATATTTTGACTTATAATTAATAGCATTTTATAATTATCACTTATTATTAGCATTATTATAATTATGACTTCTTATTATTATTATTAGCGTTATTATTATATTGACTTATTATTATTAGCATTATTATAATTATGACTTATTATTATTATTAGCATTATTATTATATTGACTTATTATTATTAGCATTATTATAATTATGACTATTATTATTATTAGCATTATTTTCCTAGTTTATTATCAAATACACCCCTCTACCTGTGGTTATGCGTAACCTATTTATTATTTTATATATATATATTTTTTTTTAATCACATACAATATTTTTATAAAAATTATAATAATTATTATTATGATTGTAAGTAGTGGTAGTAGTAGTATCCCTGGTTTATTATCAAATATATCGCTTATCACCTCATTATTATTTCAGAATTTATTTTAATCATATATCATATTTTTATTGTTTTTTAAAAGTTCATTTTTGTTATTATTATTATTAGGATTGCTATTAGAGATGAGCGGATTTACGGTAAATTCGATTCGTCACGAACTTCTCGGCACGGCAGTTGATGACTTTTCCTGCATAAATTAGTTCAGCTTTCAGGTGCTCCGGTGGGCTGGAAAAGGTGGATACATTCCTAGGAGACTCTTTCCTAGGAATGTATCCACCTTTTCCAGCCCACCGGAGCACCTGAAAGCTGAACTAATTTATGCAGGATAAGTCATCAACTGCCGAGCCAAGAAGTTCGAGACGAATCAAATTTACTGTATGTTCGCTCATCTCTAATTGCTATTATTATTGTTACTATTTAAAAAAAAAAGATAATAATAATAATAAGAAACAAAACAAAAAATGAAATTCAAAGCACTATATACTGTAGTGGTCTTCAAACTGTGGACCTCTAGCTGTTGCAGATCTACAATTTTAAGGATGCTCGGACAACCAAAGACTGTTCTAGATGCTGGGAGTCATAATTTTGTAACATCTGGTAGTCCACAGTTTGCAGACCACTGATATGGAGCATTGAGAGAGCATGGAACACATACTTAGGGTTTTGGTCATGCTCGTCTTACCACGTTTATGCCATCAGGTGTACATGTTCTTGCATATTTTAACCAGAAGCTTGTGCTATCTTCTTGGGTTTTCCATTGACTTCACATATAGTACTTAGCCTATACTGAAACAGCAGATAGAATTTCCTGTGAACAGTTCAGTATATACATCCTAAATGTCTTTAACCCATTCCCAAAATTTGTCATACAGTTACCTTAAAATGTGAAGCAGAGAGTATGGCGCTGAGTCTACTCCATTCGTGATGACTGACATCTGCCAGCAGGGGCTGGGATAGGAGACAACTCTCATCCCAGCCATTTAACACCCTAGATGCCAATGTCAATAGAAACTGAAGCATTTAAAGGGGTACTCCGCTGCTCAGCGTTTGGAACAAACTGTTCCGAACGCTGGAGCTGGCGCCGGGAGCTTGTGACATTATAGCCCCGCCCCCTCATGATGTCACGTCCCACCCCCTCAATGCAAGTCTATGGGAGGGGGCGTGCCAGATGTCACGCCCCCTCCTATAGACTTGCATTGAGGGGACGGGGCATGACATCATGAGGGGGCGGGGTTATGACGTCACAAGCTCCCAGCGCCAGCTCCAGTGTTCGAAACAGTTTGTTCCAAATGCTGAGCAGCGGAGTACACCTTTAAGCAGTTAGACAGAGGGGGGTAGGCCCCATTTGTCACCTGATTGCCCCTCCCCCAGGACAGCCATGCAAATACCCCTACAACTGCAATAGAATGCACTTGGAGGGTTTTCAATGTCTATCACACCGCAATAATATTTTTCTTTATATACTGTCCACATAGTCGCAGCATTGTACAAGGTCATCACTCGAATTAAAACCTGTCGTTAAAGGGGTACTCCGGTGGAAAACTTTTTTTATTTTTTTATTTTATTTTTTTTAAATCAACTGGTGCCAGAAAGTTAAACAGATTTGTAAATTACTTCTATTAAAAAATCTTAATTCTTCCAGTACTTATTAGCTGCTGAATACTACAGAGGAAATTCTTTTCTTTTTGGAACACATAGCTCTCTGCTGAATCACGAGCACAGTGCTCTCTGCTGACATCTCTGTCTATTTTAGAAACTGACCAAAGCAGCATATGTTTGCTATGGGTATTTTTCTCCTTCTATGGACAGTTCTTAAAATGGACAGAGGTGTCAGCAGAGAGCACTGTGGTCATGATGTCAGCAGAGAGCTCTGTATTCCAAAAAGAAAATAATTTCCTCTGTAGTATTTAGCAGCTAATAAGTACTGGAAGGATTTAGATTTTGTAATAGAAGTAATTTACAAATCTGTTTAACTTTCTGGCACCAGTTGATTTAAAAAAAAAAGTTTTCCTCCGGAGTACCCCTTTACTAGGGCCATGCAAACAAAGAAAGAACATACTAATCCTGTGGAGGGATTTGGACCCAGGACAATTGTGCCAACCACTGAGCCAATGCAAAAGTATTACAGAATATAGTGCAGGCAAGCTGCTTGTTCCATCCCCTTTTCAAAAGTTTTCAAAATTCTAAAAAAGGAAAAATTTTGATTTATCATATGAAAAAAAAAACTGTTAAAGAACGATTGGAATTAGTCTGAACTGTGATAATATCACTCAATAGATATCCCACATAAACAGAAAAAAAAAAACATTGCTAAAATTGTCTTATCTTCCACCCCCCAAAAACCTAATAAAAACTGATTAATAAAACCCTAGAATTGTACACATGGCAACGACAGCCTGTCCAACAAAAAACAAGCCATTACTTCCATTGGAAGGAAAAACAAACATGCGTCTCAGAATATGATGATCCAAAGTAATTTTGTTTTGTAAAAAAACAAAAAGTGGTTAAACAATACAAATTTGGCAGATTTTGTATTTTTTTTTAAGCAATCGTTAGTTTCATCCCCTTTGGGAGATTATAAAAGAGAAACAAAGAAGGTTTTCAAAAACATAAAATTAGATAGCAAAATGAGAAAATGTTTTATTTTCTTATTAGAGATGAGCGAACTTACAGTAAATTCGATTTGTCACGAACTTCTCGGCTCGGCAGTTGATGACTTATCCTGCATAAATTAGTTCAGCTTTCAGGTGCTCCCGTGGGCTGGAAAAGGTGGATACAGTCCTAGGAGACTCTTTCCTCGGACTGTATCCACCTTTTCCAGCCCACCGGAGCTCTGGAAAGCTGAACTAATTTATGCAGGATAAGTCATCAACTGCCGAGTCGAGAAGTTCATGACGAATCGAATTTACTGTAAGTTCGCTCATCTCTAATTCTTATCATATGAAAACCAACAGAACAGTAAAAAATAAGTGAAACCCTCAAATCTGTAGAAGTCGGAATTATTATAATATCACACTGTATGTCCCACATAAAGAAAAAAAATGTCCATTGCTAAAATTATAAAATGATAAAATGATATAAAAAGTGATTACATGTACCCCATAGTGGTACCAATGAAAACTACAGCACGGCAGCAGAAAACAAGCTATCAAAGGAAAAAAGAAAGCATAAAAGTCTCAAAATCTGAAGATTCAGTGCAAATTTTTGTAAAAACGGAAAGAAAAAAAAAGTGGTATCATCACAAAAACTATATTTATTTGGCATATTTTGTAAGCTTTTTGACCTGCAGAATAGAGTTAAAGGGGTAGTCCGCTGCTCAGCGTTTGGAACAAACTGTTCCGAACGCTGGAGACGGGAGCTCGTGTTGTCATAGCCCCGCCCCCTCATGATGTCACGCCGCAGCCGTCACGCCCCCTCCAATAGACTTGCATTGAGGGGGCGGGGCGTGACATCACGAGGGGGCAGGGCTATGACATCACGAGCTCCCAGGCACCGACTCCAGCGTTCGGAACAGTTTGTTCCAAACCTGAGCAGCGGAGTACCCCTTTAACATGTCATTTATACAGCATAGTGAACTCTGTAAAAGTTAAAACCCAACAAAAATGGTGTTATAGTGTTTATTAATAATAATAATAATAATAATTATAATTAGTAGTACTATATTGCTATTATCATATTGTTGTTATTATAATTATTGCAATTCACCACCTCCTAGCACTTTTCCATCTTAAAGGGGTAGTCCAGTGGTGAAAAACGTATCCCTATCCTAAGGATAGGGGATAAGTTTGAGATCGCGTGGGGTCCAACCGCTGGAGCCCCCTGCGATCTCTCTGTACGGGGGCCAGGCTCTCCGGCCAGATAGCGGGTGTCGACATCCGCACGAAGCGGCGGCTGACATGCCCCCTCAATACAACTCTATGGCAAAGCCGGAGATTGCCGAAGGCAGCGCTTCGGCTCTGCCATAGAGTTGTATTGAGGGGGCGTGTCGGCCGCCGCTTCGTGCGGAGGTCGACACGCCCCCTTCCCGCGGGCTGTCAGGGCTCCGTACAGGAGAACGCAGGGGGCCCCAGCGGTCGGACCCCCCGCGATCTCAAATTTATCCCTTATCCTTAGGATAGGGGATAAGTTGTTCACCACTGGGTCACCACTGGACTGCTCCTTTAATTATAGCATATATATATATATATATATATATATATATATATATATAGATAGAGCAGGAAAGCAGCACTCCAGGGTAAGCAAAGGTGCTCGGGTGCCTACTGTGTCGGGTCTAGGTTGGGGACCCCTCCAAACACAGAAAAATTAAATGGACAGTGGCACACCAGGTGTCAGCAAAAAAAAAAAGTGATTTATTCCAAAGACGTGTAGGCAACGTTTCAGCTGGCTCACCCAGCCATTTTCAAGGCTTGAAAATGGCTGGGTGAGCCAGCTGAAACGTTGCCTACACGTCTTTGGAATAAATCACATTTTTTTTGCTGACACCTGGTGTGCCACTGTCCATTTAATTTTTCTATATATATATATATATATATATATATATATATATATATATAGGTTATAGCTTGGGTTGTGCTTTATATACTTTTCTCACTTGTATTTTGTCCTGATGTTTGCCAAAAAAGACAATACAGCGTGAGGCGGGTCGGCTGCCACTGAGTCGGAAATGACAATAATAGTACAAGATACATGTTGATCGCACAGTCTGCAATTGTCGCGCAGCTAAGTCCAGATCTTGTACCTTTTTAAACAGCGCAGAGCGACTTCAAATACGCACAGACTTCTTTCCCACAGTTTGAGCCCAAGTACAAAGGCCCAGGACCTTTAAAACATTATCTAGGTGCCAATCTACTACAAAGGAGACACATGTCAGATGTCTCCGCGCCAAGGTTCCCGCATCAATATAAAATAACAGAGGCACTTATACTTTTAAAGCCACTCGGAGTTTGTCTTATCCCCAGGAATGCAATTCACATAAAGTAGGCAATTACTGTGTGATACTTGGACGGACTCTGTTTGTTCCTAGAAAAGCAGAGACACCTGCCGTTCCAAAGGTGGTGGCGGAGTAGAAATCCAATCACTTCCATCCCACTCTTCTCCCCCCACCGAGCCAATGGCATCATTTGGCATTGGGAAAAATTATCCCTTACGTAGAGAAAAAGGAAAAGCTGCTGAGGGAATAATTACAGAAGTCATTTTCAGCAAGATCTTCCCATCGACCTGGAGCTTCATCATCCTATGGTCTTGACTTTTATGCACTTTGCCACTGTTTGCCTACCAATATTCTAAATTTAGCATTTATAAAAATGAATGAATGAACGAATAAGCAAATAAATAAACTGATGAATGAATAAATAAATAAACACAAATATAAATACATGGATGGTTAAATGAATGGATGGATTAATGAATGACTGAATGATTGATTGAATAAATAAACAATCAATAAATAAAAAAATACATGCATTTAATAGATAGATGTATAGATTGGTGAACAATAGATAAACGAGGAAGAAAGAAAGAAAAGAAATTAAGTAATCAATTAATTAATCATTTATTTCTTTAATTAATTAATTAAATAAATAAGTGGGTGGATAAATAAGTAAATGAATGAAGGATTAAATGATTGATTGAGTAAATAAATTAATAAACAATCAATAAATAAAAATAAAAAAATAAATGTATATAAAAGATGGATAGATAGAGAACCAAAAAATCAGCAGCACTCCGTTCCATCAGATGAATCAGTGCTTAGCTTTATTTATCTTGTGTTACAAGCAGCTATGTTTCAGCTGTCTTACTCAACCATTATCAAGCCCAAGGTATTTTTTGTTTCTTTAAATAGATAGGTAGGTAGATAGGGCTTGATAATGGCTGTGTGAGACAGCTGAAACATAGCTGCTTGTAACACAAGATAAATAAAGCTCCGTACTGATTCATTTGATGGAACGGAGTGCTGCTGAGTTTTTGGTTCTTTGTATACTGGAGGGACTCTAACCCAGGCTCCAACAGCCTGTACCCGGACAACTACAGTGGTTGTGCTGCTCTCCTGTGATTTGTAGGTAGAAAAATATGAGATAGATAGATAGATAGATAGATAGATAGATAGATAGATATGAGATAGATAGATATGATATAGATAGATATGATATAGATAGATAGGAGATAGATATGAGATAGATAGATAGATAGATAGATAGATATAGATAGATATGAGATAGATAGATAGATAGATAGATAGATAGATAGATATGAGATAGATAGATAGATATGAGATAGATAGATACATATGAGATAGATAGATAGATATGATATAGATAGATATGAGATAGATAGATATGAGATAGACAGATAGATAGATAGATATCAGATAGATAGATATGAGATAGATTGATAGATAGATAGATAGATATCAGATAGATAGATATGAGATAGATATGAGATAGATAGATAGATATCAGATAGATATATATGAGATAGATTGATAGATAGATATGAGATAGATAGATTGATAGATAGATAGATAGATATGAGATAGATAGATATGAGATAGATAGATAGATAGATAGATAGATAGATATGAGATAGATATGAGATAGATAAATATGAGAGATGGATAGATATGAGATAGATAGATACGAGATAGATAGATATGAGATAGATAGATATGAGATAGATATGAGATAGATAGATATGCGATAGATAGATATGAGATAGATATGAGATAGATAGATGGATAGATAGATAGATAGATATGAGATAGATAGATAGATATGAGATAGATAGATAGATAGATAGATAGATAGATAGATATGAGATAGATAGATAGATAGATAGATATGAGATAGATAGATAGATATCAGATAGATAGATAGATATGAGATAGATAGATATGAGATAGATTGGTAGATAGATAGATAGATAGAAAGATAGATATCAGATAGATAGATTGATAGATATGCAGTAATCTACAATTTTATGAGAAGGTAAGTACTTGCACACTTCACTGTACTGTATTGGGAAAGGATTTCATTATCAACCTGGCACAAACAGTATTGTCACTTGTCATCACGGACTTATGAGCATATATATAATATTGATTATGCACTGTATAGGATTTTGTAACTTTGTTTACCAATTATTGTTGTAATTAACCACATAATGAGTAGGTCTATATATACCTGTGGTAAACTTGGGGAATAAAGACTTGTGGGGGTGTAGGGTAGTTGGGGTGTTGCTGTTCAGTATTATAAAGGGCGCTGTTAACCCTTGTCACTCGTGACGCCAGGGTGAGGGTTAAAACTCTGTATTGATTCTGGGCCTAATGCCACCCTTCCCAAGAGCGATAGGTGAGTGCGAAATAAATAGATTGTCCACAGCAGCGCTGAACTTAAAACTTGCGGAATCTTTACTCAAGATTTTCTGTATTTGCAATAACGGTAACAGTCCAGATAACAGAGTCTATTTAAACAGCACAGCAGTGATTGACAGATGCTTAGGAAGGGAAAGTTCTCTTTAGCTTTAGAGGATTGTATTTGCATAGATCCGCCGGCTTTAGGGGTTTGATTAGATCCGGAGATCTTGCGGAGACAGCAGGGAATTGTATGAACTATCCGTCTCTAGTGCAGACTTAGGCCGCAAGGCTTAGGCCTAGTAATTTGTCTTGTAAGCTGCCGAGGTCCTACCTCGTCCAGAATCCACAACCCAAGAGAGATGCTGCTTGCTTGGCAGCACAGGAGCAAGAGAGCGACAATATGGGCAGGGGCTGGCCGTTTTGGATTGGTCCAATCAGCTGTCACTCATCATTACAATGGATTGCGGGTGATCACATGTCCAAAACTACCAAAGGTCCTTTAGCAAAAACCATAGAGTTCTACAACCCGGTCACATGACCCGCAGGTCCTGCGACACAAACAAGGTAAGAATATTAAATATACACCTTTACATTCATATTTATATTAATTATAGCTAACTGAGGAGTGACGAGGGATTAACTAAGGAAGAGGACCCCCCTTGTTCCTAGGAACTCTGACTTTGTGGACCTGACCACAAGGTAACGTATGCAATACGGTACCGGGACACCACATACCCTATCTTGTATCACTTGTACCATGCTTGAGAAAGACAGTAGTTGGCGGTAGAAACGTCCCATTGAAAACATGGGTGAATAAGCTGCACAAGTATTTCTTCCCCATCATTGGAGTGCTGCTGGACCTTTTTTGCCTACATTCCTGTAGCCTTGATCTGGTTCTACTTCCTACTTGCACCCGACACCATAGAGGTTGTGCTGCTTCAACTCTTTCTTTATCTAGATAGATAGATACATAGATAGATGTAAAGATCTTACTGCCTCTTGTGTATAGAGACTATACGGCCCCAATGATTGCTTCTTCCCTCCATACGGCTGAATACATAATATTTCAAGCAGCGGAGGAGGAAACGCATTTTGAGAAATCATTAATTTCCCCTGAAGAACTTAAACTACGACCTATTCCGGGGGCTGCACGAGCTCCATAAAGAGGATGTAATTTCTTCACTGGAGTTTACCATGTGTGAAGTGATTGGGACCTGCCATGGTGCTTTACAATGAGATATCAATTGGAAGGAAAGGGAAAAAAATAATAATGCGAGGGACCCATTTTTTTTTCTTATTTCGCAGTTTTTAGAAGAAAACTTTCTGATTGTTGATTCGCATGATAAAACGTTGATTCCAGCAATGGCAGGGATCACAGCATGAAATAGAATAATCTAGTAGTAAGGTATTGCTTTTCATCTCTGGCGGCATCTTGGTTAACTATTTGGTGACTGGAGTTTTCTGCATAATCTCAATTTATTTTAGCAAGAACTATGTTGATCTATATATTTATCTATCTCATATCTATCTATCTATCTATCTATCTCATATCTATCATCTCATCTCATGTCTATCTATCTCATATCTATCTATCTATCTCATATCTATCTATCATCTCATATCTATCTCATATTTATCTATCTCATATCTGTCTGTCTATCTCATGTCTATCTATCTATCTATCTATCTATCTATCTGATATCTATCTATCTATCTATCTGATATCTATCTATCTATCTGATATCTATCTATCTGATATCTATCTATCATCTCATATCTATCTATCTCATATGTATCTATCTCATATCTATCTATCTATCTCATATCTATCTATTTCATATCTATCAATCTCATATCTATCTATCTATACAGTGGGGATCAAAAGTTTGGGCACCCCAGGTAAAATTTGTATTAATGTGCATAAAGAAGCCAAGGAAAGATGGAAAAATCTCCAAAAGGCATCAAATTACAGATTAGACATTCTTATAATATGTCAATAAAAGGTAGATTTTATTTCCATCATTTACACTTTCAAAATAACAGAAAACCAAAAAATGGCGTCTGCAAAAGTTTGAGCACCCTGCAGAATTTATAGCATGCACTGCCCCCTTTGCAAAACTGTGACCTGCCAGTGTCATGGATTGTTCTCAATCATCATCTGGGAAGACCAGGTGATGTCAATCTCAAAGGTTTTAAATGCCCAGACTCATCTGACCTTGCCCCAACAATCAGCACCATGGGTTCTTCTAAGCAGTTGTCTAGAAATCTGAAACTGAAAATAGTTGACACTCACAAAGTGTAATTATGAAATGGCAGTCATCAGGAACAGTGGATGTTAAAGCAAGATCTGGAAGACCAAGAAAAATATCAGACAGAACAGCTCGCAGGATTGTGAGAAAAACTATTCAAAACCCACGTTTGACTGTACAATCTCTCCAGAAAGATCTGACAGACACTGGAGTTGTGGTAAACTATTCCACAATAAAGAGATACTTGTACAAATAGGGTCTTCATGGAAGAGTCATCAGAAGAAAACCTCTTCTACATCCTCACCACAAAAAGTTTGAACTTTGCAAATGAACATATAGACAAGCCTGATGCATTTTGGAAACAAGTTCTCTGGACCGATGAAGTTAAAATTGAACTTTTTGACCGGAATGAGCAAAGGGGAACAGAATTTAATGAAAAGAACCTCTGTCCAACTGTTAAGCATGGGGGTGGATCAATCATGCTTTGGGGTTGTATTGCAGCCAGTGGCACAGGGAACATCTCACGAGTAGAAGGAAAAATTGATTCAATAAAATTTCAGCAAATTTTGGATGCTAACTTGATGCCATCTGTGAAAAAGCTGAAGTTAAAGAGAGGATGGCTTCTACAAATGGATAATGATGCTAAACACATCTCGAAATCCACAGGGGATTACATCAAGAGGCATAAACTGAAGGTTTTGCCATGACCTTCACAATCTCCTGACCTCAACATAATTGAAAATCTACGGATAGACCTTAAAAGAGCAGTGCGTGACAGACAGCCCAGAAATCTCAAAGAACTGGAAGACTTTTGTAAGGAAGAATGGGCAAAGATACCTCAAACAAGAATTGAAAGACTCTTGGCTGGCTACAAAAAGTGTTTACAAGCTGTGATACTTGCCAAAGGGGGCAGTACAAGATATGAACTCTGCAGGGTGCCCAAAATTTTGCAGACGCCATTTTTTTGTTTTCCGTTATTTTGAAACTGTAAATGATGGAAATAAAATCTAACTTTTGTTGACATATTCTAAGAATGTCTAATCTGTAATTTGATGCCTTTTGGAGATTTTTCCATCTTTCCTTGGCTTCTTTATGCTCATTAATACAAATTTTTACCTGGGGTGCCCAAACTTTTGATCCCCACTGTATCTATCTATCTATTTTTCTTTCTATATCATATCTATCTTCAAATCTATCTATCATCTGTCTTATATTTATTAGAATTCTATCTATCTGACATATCCCCAGCACACACCCTGCCCATTGTGGCCTTTGGTACCTACATTGTTTCTAACCACAGATCTCTATGGGATAGGCCATCAATATCAGATCAGTGAGGGTCTGATTCCAAGCAAGCTCATCAGTTAATTAAAGGAACTGTGCAGTGCCTAATTTCTCCTGTGGGAGTGCTGTAGGGAGAGTGAACACTCACTGCCAGGTTCTCTCATTCATTATGTAACTCACAGACAAAGAAACAGAAGCACATCCACAGCCTTTACTATGATCTACTTGTTTCTCAGCATAATTTCTAAAACTAACAGGTTGTTATTGTAACTTTTGATCAAAATATGCAAGCCCGCTCGCCACGTCAATCTTATTCATTATAGCTTATCATTGGGGTCTTATCACTTCTGTGATCCTCTGCTTATTTTAGGGGTCCCTACAAACAAAAAGTGGATGAAAGTATCCGAACAGTTTTTACTGTTATTTCCAAAGCAGAGAAATGTTCTGTATGATCTTGATATGAATATATGGGCAAAGCCCCGGTTCTGCAGACGACTGTAAGAACGTCCTATCCTGATCTCCAGCTATCATTATTATTCATGCGCTTCTTACTTTTATGGATGGCATACATTATAAATGAAGGAGAGTCTCTTAGACAATACGAGATGCAGACCGCGTGCAATCAAGGCTTATTAAACGATCGCGGCATAAAGTTCATGGTGAGTAATTGGTGGCGGACAAAGTTTACTGTTAACGTGTCACTCCGGAGAATGGATGGGGGGGACCCGGGGGTTGATTCTTGATCATATGTAAGGTTAATTGGTTGTATTTAGATGTAATTGGCCAAGTCTTTCTTCATTCTCACCATTTCCTAATTATACACAGTAAGAAATGTAATCAGGTGAGAGCCATCGATCCGCACCCATCTGATCAATCATCGTATAGTTAATTTGCTCTGCTGCGTCTGCTGTTTGTTTGGAGCTCAGGGCGGCCTCAGCGAACGCTCAGCGTCCCCGGAGTAACCAGAAATGGATGACTGTGTTTTACCTGTAATTACAGAGAAGTTCAATTAGGATATAAACAATCACATGCTGATGCGAAAATTCCTCAATTTTAATTCTGGCTTATGAGCGTGTCATAAAAAGGTCATTATAGGAGTCATTAACAATGGATGGACCATAATGCAGCCGAATATTCGGAGTGGAGCTATTTTAATTAGAGAAAGAGACCATCGGGCTCAGGGAGAACATATTCTCTGGGGCCCCCTTCACCCTTGAATACCCATCATCCCCTTTATTATAAGGACTTAGTTAATGTATTCCGATTATGAAAGCAATAATAGTATTAAAGTACCTGGAACCATTGAGAAGGCAATTATCATTATATGTTTTCCATATGATATGTCTAGTGGCTGCAAATATATATTTATATATATATATATATATATATATATATATATAAAAAAAAAAATATATATATATATAAAGGGATATATTTATATATATATATATATATATATATATATATATATATATATTGCATAGATAGATAGATAGATAGATGGATAGATAAAAGGAGGTGGCCGTTGGCTGCCTGGGCATGCCAGGAGTTGTAGTTCTTAGTGTTGAGCGGCATAGGCCATATTCGAATTCGCGAATATTCGCGAATATATGGACGAATATTCGTCATATATTCGCTAAATCCGCATATTCGTAATATTCTTGTTTTATTTTCGCATATGCAAAAATTTGCATATGCGAAAATTAACATATGTGAAAATTAGCTTATACAAAAATTAGCATAAGCGAAAATTCGCATATGCGAAAATTAGTATATGCAAATTTTCGTATATGCAAAACTTCGCACGCCAGTCTCACACAGTAGTATTAGAGCCACCACACAAGCTGGAAGCAGAGAGGGATGATCACTGTGATGTGTACTGTGAAAAAAAATATATATATAGTGCTATATTTGCGAATATTCGCGAATTCGCGAACATGCGATATTCGAGAATTAAATTTGCATTGCGAATATTCACGAGCAACACTAGTAGTTCTTCCATGGAGAACAATGTCACCTGTCATGTAGGGTTAGAGGCCTCTCAATCTTAAATGGGCACTGTCAGATATAAAAACTTTTATGTGTTGTACATATTGGCAAAACAATAGTTTTTCTAATATAATTCTTTAAAAAAATTTAACATTTTATTAAAGAAAACTGCCTTTGAAAATCCCACCACTAGGGGTCCCCATATCTCTTGGGACACTGATGAGTCCCACAACAGCATGAGTGTGTCCAAGGGTCATGGACACGAGATAGCTGATTGACAAGGCTGCAGGAGGAACACAGTCTGGAACAACACTGCTGTAACACAGAGTTGTGCCTCCAGCTGTTGCAAAAGTACAACTCCAAGCATGTCTGGACAGTCAAAGGATGTCTGGGAATGCTGGGAGTTGTAGTTTTGCAAAAGCTGTAGGCACACAGCTAAAGGCAACACTGCTGCAAAAAAGAGTTATCAAAACACTGTACCTCACACTATTCCAAAACTACAAGTCCCAGCATTACAGGACGGCCTAAGGATGATACACATGAATGACATAGGAAGATGTAAGTTATACACTCACCATATTGTCTTTGGTGGTAGAGTACAGGCAATCTTCAATAATCATTGTGTGTATGTACAGCATGAAACCAGAGAAGAAAGGGTTACAGAGCAGAGCTTCCAGGCTCCTCCAAGAGTCAGCAGAGTGAGAGAGGGAAGGAGTCATCACAGTACAGGCAAGAGAAGGACACGCCCCCTCCCTGTGGAAAGATGAGAAAGATATTAAGCAGCTGTAATATGCCGAATTTTTGTGAAATATTGGCAAGAGAGACATAAAAATTACATGATTACGTGATCAGGACGAGGTACTCAGTAACATATATATATATATTTTTTTTGTGGGATCTGACAGGTACACTTTAAGATAAAGGTGTTTACTAATGATCGAGTAAATGGCTACAATGCCAGCCATAACTTAGGCTTTGTGTCAGCCATGTTTATCTATTCATATACAACCTGTTGCGGAAACAGTGCCTCTTCTGCCCATGGTCTCATCTGGTATTGCAGATCGGCCCCATTTGAGTAAATGGCTACAATGTCAGCCATAACCTAGGCATTGTGTCCGCCATGTTTATCTATTTATATACAACTTGTTAGTCAGTATTTCTTAACTAGGGTGGTCCAGCTGTTGCAAAACTACAACTCCCAGCATTACAGGACAGCCTAATGATGATACACATGAATGACATAGAAAGATGTAAGTTATACACTCACCATATATTTTGACCAGACTCAATTGTCGCACACCAATGCCAGCTATCTTTTCACTTGCTTACAACATCACAGAAGCTAAATTCCCGCACATGAGCCACATTAATCGTGCTTTATCATGCGACAGTTTGATACATTTGGCCCACGTACACATCACTTCAGCATTGTAAGTATAGACTAAGGCCATGTTCAATCAGCCCAAAAATGTATGAAATGTTTCCGGGCATTTTTTTTTGACAAACTTTCCACACAATCGAATGTTCCGACAGGTGCAAGTACCGCTCGGAAATTATGCGAATCATAAACGGCAAGGCATTTCTGAGCTCAATTCGCAGAAAGAATAGACATGTCTATTCTTTTTGCAGACACCAAAATCAGGATTTCCCATTGATTTCAATGGGACTCTGCTGCACCGCGCAAACAGCGGAATTTCGGTAAAAATTCTGCTTTGTGCGCAGTGCAGCAGAATCCCATTAAAGGGGTACTCCAGTGGAAAACATTTTTATTTATTTTTTTCAAATCAACTGGTGCCAGAAAGTTAAACAGATTTGTAAATTACTTCTATTAAAAAATCTTAGTCCTTCCAGTACTTATTGGCTGCTGTATGCTCCACAGGAAGTTGTGTAGTTCTTTCTAGTCTGACCACAGTGCTCTCTGCTGACGCCTCTGTCCATGTCAGGAACTGTCCAGAGCAGGAGATGTTTGCTATGGGGATTTGCTCCTGCTCTGGACAGTTCCTGACATGGACAGAGGCGTCAGCAGAGAGCACTCTGGTCAGACTGGAAAGAACTACACAACTTTCTCTGGAGCATACAGCAGCCGATAAGTACTGGAAAGATTAAGATTTTTATATAAAAGTAATTTACAAATCTGTTTTATATAAAAGTAATTTACAAATCTGTTTGACTCTGCGGCCTAATTTCCCGGCGGAATATTCCCGCAGAACTCCTCTGTGTGAACATAGCCTCACAGCTTGTGTACTAACACAAGCAATGATAAATGGGCCCCATTGTACCTACCTCTTCTCCCGCGCAGGGCAGCTGCCAGCCTCCTCCTTCCTCCTCCGCTCCGGAGTAGGTGGTCATGACGAGTAACATCCCCGCCTGCACCAGGGCGGAGTTCAGGCTTTGCTCCCGATGCAGGCCGCAGGTGGATCCTTTCTGCAGCCTACTCCATGCTCCACACACTAAGATCTATGGCAGCTACGAGCTGGTGTTGATTTCTATTATTAATTAACATCAATGAGTAGTATCAATTATGAGAAATGTGTTGGGCCGCAGAGGCCATTGCCCCTTCCCTGTCTGCCTTTTAAAATTTGAAAAGTCAAGGCAAACAAGACTGGTGTAAAATTTGCGACTGACTTACCTCTACGGGGTTTATTTTGTCACGTTCTTCCATGGAGAACAATGTTGCCCGTCATGTAGGGTTAGAGGCTAGAGATGAGCAAATTTACAGTAAATTTGATTCGTCACAAACTTCTCGGCTCGGCAGTTGATGGTTTATCCTGCATAAATGAGTTCAGCTTTCAGGTGCTCCGATGGGCTGGAAAAGGTGGATACAGTCCTAGGAGACTCTTTCCTAGGACTGTATCCACCTTTTCCAGCCCACCGGAGCACCTGAAAGCTGAACTAATTTATGCAGGAAAAGTTATCAACTGCCGAGCCGAGAAGTTCGTGACGAATCGAATTTACTGTAATTTCGCTCATCTCTATCAGAGGACTCTGAATCTTAAAGGGGTACTCTGCCCTAGACATCTTATCTCCTATCCAAAGGATAGGGGATAAGATGTCTGATCGCGGGGTCCCCCCGCGATCAGACATCTTATCCCCCATCCTTTGGATAGGGGATAAGATGTGGGGGCAGAGTTCCCCTTTAAGGTGCTGGTGTTTACTAATGATGGAGCGAGTACCTCATGTCGGCAGCGAACCATTGATAGAAACAGTCAGAGGTTTTATCACAGGCACTTATGGGAAATCTTCTGTCATCATCTAACCCAGGAATCTCTAGTATCTATAAATGAGACTCTGTACATAGGTAATCATGTCTGTGAACAACAAAATGATTTCCGTTACTAGCCGAAATAAAGAGGATTCTTTAAGACTGCAATTTTTTATTAAAAGAAAAACAGCTCTCTGGGATATCAAATGGAGCTTCTTATGAAGAAGAAAACTCTAGCAGCAAGAAAAATATTGTTTTATTTAGGATTATCAGACACGACATAAGGTCACGAGTGGTCATCTCTCTACGTCGGGGTCTCATAAATGGTCACCGGTGTCAGACATGTCGAAGGTCACACGATTGATCACAGTAGAAGGGTTAAAAGGGTATTCCCGGATCTTTTATTTTTTTTATTTGACTATGCTACAGGGGCTGTAGAGTTAGTGTAGTTCATAATATCGTGTCTGTGTAGGATGATGGTCTCAATATTTATTTATTTATTTATTTTAAACAGCATACGAAATTACTCAGGATTTTCCAGGTTGCAGGGCAGCCAAGATGTGACATCACTAGGTCAGGTGATCAGAGGGAGCCTTTCTTGCTTCAATGGGTGGAGCAACCACCGGGGGGGGGGGAGAGAGATCATTCTGCAACTAATTGTATTTTTTGCATCAGGTGTAGGCACCCTGGTTAGAAAACACTGGTCTATTGAATGGAATGAAGCTCATTTGTGTGTAAATGGGGGGGGGTGGCTGATGTGTGGGAGGCAGGAAAGTGACCTCACACTTACAAACAAGGAACTATGGGATTTGAAGTTTGATAGAACAAACTCCAACAGGAAATACCCAGTTCACAAAAAGATAGCCTCAGCGCTATGTTAATCTCACAACATTTAGCCCCAAGACAACTACACATCCTTCCAAAGCACATCCATTACTGTCTGGAAGGTATGTACTAAAATCACTTTATGGTAGGTAACCCCTTTAAGTTGCCCATACACTTCATAAAAATATCAGCTAAACCAGCAGACTACGGTAGTTTTGGCCAACTGTTTAAAGGGGTTCTCCACCATAAGGTGATTCTTAGTACTTACCTCCTAGACAGTAATGGACATGCTTAGGAAGGATCCATGGTTGTCTTGGGGCTAAATGGCTATGTTGTGAGATTACCATAAGGCGCTGTTCCCATCGGGGAACTAATCTTATGTGACCTGCGAGCGCTGTTCTGCCCCCCCCCCCCCCCCCCCAATTAATTATTAACCTAGTGCTGCGCTGTCCCCATCGGGGTACTACTCACATATGTCACCCGCAAGCGCTGCCCTCCTTGTCCTCCTGTTTGTTGTGGCTGCCAGCACTGACACTCTATACCAGTGGTCTTCAAACTCTAGATGTTGCAAAACTACAACTCCCAGCACTGTCCGGGCATGCTGGGATTGTAGTTTTGCAACATCTGGTTGAAGACCACTGCTCTATACTGTATCCCTACGCCCGGGCTGCAAAAGGTAAACAAAATAAACTTTAACTCACCTTCCCCGTCGGTCCGGACCAGCTTCCTAGGGAATGGAACATCAAAAAGCCGTCAGCCTATCACCGGCCGCAGCGATGTTCCGCCTCGGCCGGTGATAGGTTGAGCGCACTGTCATGTAAGAAGCCGGCTTCTAACATGACAGTGGGCTCAGCCTATCACCGGCCGAGGTGGAACATGGCTGCGGCCGGTGATAGGCTGACGGCTGTCCGACGTTCACGTCCCCAGGAAGAGTGTAAGGCCGACATAGGAACATGCGTTAAAGTTTATTTTGTTTAACTTTTGCAGCCCGGGAATAGGGATACAGTATAGAGTGTCAGCGCTGGCGGCCTCAACAAACAGGAGGATGAGGAGGGCAGCGCTTGTGGGTGACGTGAGTAATACCCCGATGGGGACAGCGCAACGCTAATAATTAATTATGGAAGGGGGGGGGGAATACCATTATATACTGTGGAACCGCCATAAGTTACAAAAATTTTGCGATACACATATTTGGCCATACCGCCCAGCCCTAATCTTATCCCCTATCCAAAGATGTCTGATCACAGAGGTTCCGCCGCTGGGGGAATCTCTACTGCGGCACCCCAGACATCCGGTGCACAGAGTGAACTTCGCTCCATGCCGAATGACTGGTGATGCTGGGTGAAGGCTCGTGACTTCACAGTCATGCCCCGCTTGTGACATCACGGCCACGCCCCCTCAATGCAAGTCTATGGGAGGGGGCATGGCCATGGCGTCATGAGCGGGGCGTGTCCGTGACATCATGAGCTTCCGGTGCTGTACCTGATGCTCTAAACGAACACCAGGTGCAGCAGGGAGATCGTGGGGGTCCCCAGTGGCTGGACCCCCCACTGTCAGACATCTTATCCACTATGCCTTGGATAGGGGATAAGATGTCTAGGGGCAGAGTACCCCTTTAAGGGTAATCACTTATGCAGAGAATTCTCCTTGGCCTCGGTTTATTTTTCTGACTCCATTGTTGAGTTTATTTGTAAATCTAATGAATTTGGTAATGAAAGACAACCTTCCCCTGACGGACGCACTTTAACATAATACTATGTTACTTTTTTTCATAAAATAAAATATATGTGACTCGGCTAATGAATCATGACCATTCCTCGTAAGAGCCTTCTCGCTGTAATGATCTTCATGAGGCTACGGTAACAAGTTCATTCAAGCTTCACCGGTCCTCGCTGACAGATGACTCCTAATGAATTCTGATCAGCGCTTTAAATATTTTTAATATTCAATTTTCACAATAGAATTTTTTTTCTAAATTCTCTCTCTTCTACTTGTTCAGCTTTGATGTATTATGTAGTTATTTGGATTGGATACACATTAGGATTTGAGCCCAGGTTGGTCATCCCGAAGGGTTGGTTAACCTTCTCTTCACCCATAATGACTAATACTTACATAATGCATCGTTGGATGTTCTGACCTATATTTTACTGATCTTGGTTGTGCTTCACGTCATCTCAGAGCCTTTCCTTGGAGGTGCACATCGGGAGTTTTCCCTGATATATAGCTCAGACTGAAGGCTCGGCTGTATCTCATTGTATAGCCTATGGATATATTTGCCATATGAATCAGTGGATTTCCCAATACACCAAATGTGTTCATGTACCAAGATGTGAGCATAGTCTTACCTCTGCGACTAACTACTGTTTTGATAGAAATTAGTGTTGCTCGCGAATATTCGCAAATCGAATATTATTCGCGAATATCGCATATTCGCGAATTCGCGAATTTTGCGAATATAGCGCTATATATTCGTAATTACGAATATTCGTTTTTTTTTTGTTTGTTTTTTTTTTTCTTCACAGTACACATCACAGTGATCACCCCTCTCTGCTTCCAGCTTGTGTGGTGTAAAGAAGGCTGTAATACTACTGTGTGAGACTGGCGTACGTAAATTCACATATGCGAAAATTAGCATATGCTAATTTTCACATATGCGAATTTTCGCATGCGCGAATTTTCGTATATGCGAAAATAAAACGAGGATATAACGAATATGCGAATATTCGCGAATATATGGCGAATATTCGTCCATATATTCGCGAATATTCGCGAATTCGAATATGGCCTATGCCGCTCAACACTAGTAGAAATGTCCGTATTGGCTTTATCCTCACAGTACAGATAGCTTTATTGGATCACTATTCTAGTTTCCTAGACCAGTGTTTCCCAACCAGGGTGCTCCTAGCTGTTGTAGAACTATAACTCCCAAGCTATCCGGGCATGCTGTAGTTTTACAATAGCTTGAGGCACCATGGCTGGGAAACACTGCACTAGACTGTTAAGAGTGCCCTTTTCCAGAATGTGTGTTTCTTATTCTATGCTTAAAGGGGTACTCCGCCCCTAGACATCTTGTCCACTATCCAAAGGACTGATCAAAGTTCTGATCCCAGGGGTCCCGCTGCTGGGGACCCCCGGGATCTTGGCTGCAGCACCCCACTGTAATTACTGCACAGAGCAAACTTGCTCTGTGCGTAATGACGGGCAATACAGGGGCCGGAGCATTGTGATGTCACGGCTCCGCCTCCTTGTGACGTCACGGACTTGCACCTCAATACAAGTTTATGGGAGGGGCCGTGGGGACTGTCACGCCTCCTCCCATAGACTTGCATTAAGGGGAGAGAGCCGTGATGTCACAAGGGGCGGAGCCGTCATGTCACAATGCTCCGGCCCCTGTATCGCCCGTCATTACGCACGGAGCGAGTTTGCTCTGTTCAGTAATTACAGCGGGGTGCTGCAGCCGAGATCCCGGGGGTTCCCAGCAGCGGATAGTGGATAAGACGTCTGGGAGGGGAGTACCCCTTTAAGGAGTCAAAGCATTGGCCATGCAGGTTAGGTTTGTTATGTTCTTATGATTCCAAGTTGTGGTCAGTGGTAGCCTCAAATGGTTGCAGAATGAATGGCTGTCAAAAGGATGGACCTTGTCTGTACAGAGGGCTTAAAGGGGTACTCCAGTGGAAAACTATTTTATTTTTAATCAACTGTAGCCAGAAAGTTGAACAGATTTGTAAATTACTTCTATTTAAAAATCTTAATCCTTCCGGTACTTATCAGCTGCTGTATACTACAGAGGAAGTTCTTTTTTTTTTTTTTTTTCATTCCAATCTCACCACTGTGCTCTCTGCTGACACCTCTGTTCATGTCAGGAACTGTCCAGAGTAGGAGCAAATCCCCATAGCAAACGTCTGCTGCTCTGGACAGTTACTGACACGTACAGAGGTGTCAGCAGAGAGCACTGTGGTCAGACTGGAAATAACTACACAATTTCCTCTTTAGTATACAGCAGCTGATAAGTACTGGAAGGATTAAGATTTTTTAATAGAAGTCATTTACAAATCTGTTTAACTTTCTGGCACCTCTTGATTTAAAAAAATTGTTTTCCACCGGAGTACCCCTTTCAGGGTTAGTTCACACGTGCTTATATTTAACTGCAGATCTGCAGCAAAAATATGCATGTGTGAACTTACACTAAAGGAATTATCCACTGTGGACAATTTCTAGATGGTCCCGTCACTTTTATCTTCAACTGTAATTTTTAACCCAAAAGAAGTGTTACATTTCCTTGAAGTGCCGCCACAGAGGAAATAGCGAATTACACAAACAATGGGCCGTCCGTGTGATGCCTGGTGATTTTCCAAAGTCCATACTTTGTCATCGGATCCATTCCACCCAAAATTAGTGCTTATATACTGCAGAAATAATGGAAGGAAACCAAAGTCCCAATGACTAATGGACTTTTTGAGTGGATTTCTTCTAAAGAATGAACATGTTCATTCTTTCGACGAAATCCTGATCCGCATCGGAAGTTCTTCTACGGAACGTTCGACATGTGCACTGAGCAGCAGTCCTAAAAAGATCAATGGGATTCTGCTGCAAGCGGATTCGTCTTGGAATTTCCTTAGGCTATGTTCACACAGCAGAATTTAAGAATGTAATTCCACCAGGATATTCCACTTGGAAATTCCGCTGCAACAGAGCCCCACTGATTTCAATGGGATTCTGCTGCACTGTGCACCGTGCAGATGTTCCTGTCACGGAAATCCCGATTCTGGCGTCCACAGAAAAAATAGTCATGTCTATTCTTTCAGCGGATTCTGCTTCTATGAGACAGAGTATTTCTGAGGGGTTCTAGCTCCTGCCAGATAATTCATGTGTGCGGAATGCCCACCCGTGTTTTCCGGAACCGGCCGTGTGAACATTGCCTTAGTGTGCATGGGCCCTTAGGCTGAGTGTATTTTGGTCCATATTTTGGTCAGTACCTTTAACCAAAACTAGGAATGGAACCAACGCCCTATGCAACTGGCGCTATTTACTAGTCAGTTGTGTTTTTGAATCCTGAGATGGTGCTCTTCCCGCTGTGGTGACCCAGCACCAATAGCTGTCCTGTGGCTTTGGACTGTCTCGGGCAGTTTGGTAGCGTACAGTGTTGGGCCCACACAAGGGATGTACTGTTAAATTAATTATGCTCACATTATAATGTCAGATAATATATTTTCCTAAATTAATTCTACTATTATCTGTATATATGTTTTTCCATGTGACTGTACCTTTAATTGAGAGCAGCGAACCCCATGTGACCCTGCCTGCCAATGAGAACCCCTAAAATCTCTGCTGTATAATGTAGTGGGGGGGTAGGAGTTTTTCAGTTCACCCTAGTTTGGCTCCTGAGCAACAGCTTAGCTCAGGTGTGCTGCGTGTCATGTGCTTTGAGGAGAGGCCTAGCTCAAATCTAATCTCTCAGCTGGTCATCCTGCAAGGATAACTCGCAAGGAGGAAATTCATGCCTCTGCGGAACAGTCTTCAGTACCTTGGCAGGACCCTAGCAACCAGGATTCCATCTACCGTCTCATAAGTCAGTATTAATCTGTTTGGTGTAAGCACCACCAAGTCCAAGCAAGGCAACATGGCTTCCAAGGGGTTACGCTGCCCTCTCTCACCTAAAGCCGACTATGTGTATTACCATCTGCACCCAGCTCAGTAAAGACAGTTATCCGTAATCTGACGTAGGTGCTTTCATTTACTCCCCGTGTCTGGCCCAGGAGAAGCTGTCTCCAACCTCGAACCGTGAATAGGTTAACGGTGCCCTGGCGTCACAAAGTGATAAGGTATTCTTACTAACACCCCGTGGACACCAAACCGCCAAATGACTAATATGCAGATAGGAACCAGTACCCTGGGGAACATTATTCTTTAATTTTAAGTGGTAATACACAGTATCTATTGTATATAATGCGATGTTATCTTATTGCATACAGCTGGCTTTACATGCGCTCCAATGAAAGATGAACATTAAGAGGAAAATACACTTTGGAGGTCGCTAAGCTTGCAATGCGGTAACCAAAAATATCTCTTCATCCATTACCGTCGCCGCCGTTCGGCTTCATTACTAGGCAAAATGCTTAAAGTTTCATCCTCGCAGCGTTCTGGTTGCCTATTAGCATTAACAATATTTGTGTAACACCCTTGGCCAGGATCCCATTTCTATCAATTCGAGAACTATTCTAGTTTTGCATCATAAAAAAAACGTAATTGTTAAGTTTTTTTTTTTTTTTTTTTTAAAGGGGATTTTTGCAAACATTTCTTTTAAAACTACCCGACCGTTTTGTGTATACAGCTCCTATGCAGACATATGTATATTAAGGTTACTGCTGTTGTTTCCTATGTGTAGTTTGATCCCAAAGGTCATGTTCACTTTCCACCTTACTGTCTGGACCAGTGCTTTCTGACCAGGGGGCCTCCAGCTGTGGCAAAACTACAACTCCCAGCATGCCCGGACAGCCAAAGGCTGTCCGGGCATGCTGGGAGTTGTGGTTTTGACACAGCTGGAGGCACCCTGTTCGGGAAACACTGGTCTGGACTATGATAGGATAAAATTAATTGTGGTTATCAACCTGCTGAATTTTCTATGTTTTACACTAAGGAATTTCCTCCTGGAGATATTCCGGGCGGAGATTCCATCTGTAGCGGGTGCCGACTGAATCAGTCACTAAAATTGCTCAGAAATGTACCATCTCCATAGACGACAGTGCATTTCCGAGCGGATTCGGCAGAGCCTGTGATCCAGAATTTCCACGGTGGAACATCTGGTGTAATGAAGAAAACTGTGTCCCTGTACCGGAATGTGAGCCTTCGCACAGGGACACCCTTCTCTGCTTTACAGCCCGCTTCCTCTTACTTCCTAATCCCTAATTCTGACCCCTATCGCTAATCCTAACCTTAATCATTACCCTAACTCCTAATCCTAACACTGACCCCTAACTCTAACCACTAATCCTATCCCCAACCCTAATCCTAACCCCTAATTCTAACTCTAATCTCAACCCCTAATCCTAACCCCTATCCCTAATCTTAACCCTAATCCTAAACCCTAATCCTAACCCTGCCCCCTAAATCTAATCCTAACCACTAATCCTAACCCCTAACCCTAATCCTAACCCCTAATCCTAACCCTGACCCTGACCCCTAACTCTAACCCCTAACTCTAATCTTAACTCCTAATCCTAACCCTGACCCCTAACTCTAAACCCTAATCCTAAACCTGACCCCTAATCCTAACGCCTAATCCTAACCCTGCCCCTTAACTCTAATCCTAACCCATAATCCTAACCCTTAATCCTAACCCTGATCCCTAACCCTAATCCTAACCCCTAATCCTGACCCCTAACCCTAATCTTAAGCCCTAATCCTAACCCCTAATCCTAACCCCTAATCCTAACCCCTAATCCTGACCCCTAACCCTAATCCTAACCCCTAATCCTAACCACTAATCCTAGCCCCTATCCCTAATCCTAACCCTGACCCCTAATCCTAACCCTAAACCTAACCCCTAATCCTAACCCTGACCCCTAACTCTAAACCCTAACCCTAATATTAACTCCTAATCCTAACCCTGACCCCTAACTCTAAACCCTAATCCTAACCCTGACCCCTAGTCCTAATCCTAAACCCTAATCCTAACCCTAATCTTAACCCCTAATCCGAACCCCAAATCCTAACCCTAATCTTAACCCCTAATCCTAACCCTAACAGTGATCGGCACAGAGAAGGGCTGAGAATGCTGAGCTCAGGTAACATTTGGCTAAAGGTCACAGTTTTTTTCACTTCACCAGCATGAAAAGTCTACAGTATATGTGGTGTGCATGATTATGTAGTGTGAATGGGCCCTTAGGCAATGTTCACAGTAGATAGGTGCAGTCCTAAAAACTGAGCATGTTTTTCATCAAATGTGTAGCACAACATAAGCACCGAAGTTCAAAATCCTATTGACAAATTGGGCTTTTCTGGTCAGGTTCTGGAGGGGCAAGCTGTGCATAACTAGCTTGCCCCCTGACTGGTGAGCAGTAAGGGGTTAAGAAATATACAGGCAAGGTTTTTAGCCCCCTCCCCCGCCTGTAAAACTTGCCAGTGGCTATAGTGGTATGTCCCATGGGTGGGGGGGAAGGAGTGCACCAATCAGGGGTTGAATAGTTTCCCGGGCTTTCAGAGGCCCTCCCCTGGGTATTTATAGCTTTGGTGCCTCCCTTCCCCCCTCAATCTGCCCAGGACCCGGAGTTTTGCCCTCCCTCCCTTTTTTGTATCTCTGTTTGTTGTAAGTCACAGCTTGGCGGTAAGAAGACGGTGAAAGCGGGGTCAACCCGGGGTAGACCTCCACACAGGACGATGTGGCAGCACCTCTCGGGTTGGTAAGAAGCCAATCGGTGTCTTTGTTACAGTTAAATTGTTATTTATATAAGTAATTTTATAAATAAAGCTGTGGCCGATCCCCACCCACGGAAATTAAATTGTTGTTGTGTCAGTTATTATTTAATTATTTATTGTAGTAAGGGGGAGGGGTAGTCATAGCCTGCTAGGAGCTATTTGGGTCTCAACAGTCTGCTGAAAGAACGAATGTCGGAAATTCCGCTATGGAACTTCTAAGCAGCAGAATCTCAGTGGGAGTGTGAACCCAACGTAAAATTCTCTTCTTTGCCCATAGCAACCAATCACCGCTCAGCTTTCATTTCTCATATTGGGCTGGTAAAGTGAAAGCTGAGCTCAGATTGGTTGCTATGGGCAACAGAGAGAATCCTACTATAAGGCAGCGCTGTAAGGCCTTGTCCACCTTGCTGAAATTTAGTTGGCGGAATTCCCCCGGTGGACTGGACGTCTATGGTTCTACCGCCGATGATTTTGGCAGCACCCGCTCTGGCCGGCATCTCCGTCTGGAATATCTCCCCCCATGATGGTTTTTATACCTGTTAGAACACACTCTTAGAAATGGTGGTTGGTTGCTAAGGGCAATAAACACACTGTAACAAACCTCCTCCTCATGTAATCACCTTACTACTGGGGTGACACACTGTAACAAACCTCCTCCTCATGTAATCTCCTCACTACTGGGGTGACACACTGTAACAACCCTCCTCCTCCTGTAATCTCCTTACTACTAGGGTGACACACTGTAACAAACCTCCTCCTCATGTAATCTCCTTACTACTGTGGTGACAAACTGCAACAAACCTTCTCCTCATGTAATCTTCTTACTATTGGGGTGACACACTGTAACAAACCTCCTCCTCATGTAATCTCCTTACTACTGGGGTGACACACTGTAACAACCCTCCTCCTCATGTAATCTCCTTCCTACTGTGGTGACAAACTGCAACAAACCTTCTCCTCAAAGAATTTTTGCCACCCCCTTGACTCCTCCCTTTGACCTTACTACTGGGGTGACACACTGTAACAAACCCCTCCTCATGTAATCACCTTACTACTGGGGTGACACACTGCAACAAACCTTCTCCTCATGTAATCTTCTTACTATTGGGGTGACACACTGTAACAAACCTCCTCCTCATGTAATCTCCTTACTACTGGGGTGACACACTGTAACAAACCTCCTCCTCATGTAATCTCCTTACTACTGGGGTGACACACTGTAACAAACCTCCTCCTCATGTAATCACCATACTACTGGGGTGACACACTGTAACAAACTCCCTCCTCATGTAATTACCTTACTACTGGGGTGACACACTGTAACAAACCTCCTCCTCATATAATCTCCTTACTACTGGGGTGACAGCTTAGCAGCTATTAGGACCTGGAGAAATAAGTCTCTTGCAGAGGAAAAAATGGCAGCCCCATCAAGAGGGCGCTCTAGGCGGCTGCCTATTTTGCCTATAGGTGGAGCCGGCCCTGAACATGTCGGACACAAAGCCTAAATTATGTCAGATGTTTTGGCATTTTACTCAAATGGGGCCGATCTGCAATACTAGACGAGACCATCAGTGGGAGTGGCACTGTTACTGCAAGAAATTACCTGTGGTTTTCTTTATCTCAGATTAGCAAGATTGACATTAAACGAGAAAAATAAACATCAGCTGCGCTCTCCATTGCTGCAATATAGAGATTTTTTATTTTTTTTCTTGAGTTGCTTTTGGCAAAGTCAAGCGAAAGTCAAGTGCTGCCAGATCGTGTAGATCTTCCCAAATCTATGCTAATTCTTTTTTTAAAATGCATGATCCGTTTCTAATGAAATGAAACGCGGCCATTTCCTCCACAGCGATATTGAGTCGCCTGCCGTCTGACAGAGCCGGCACCGGTCGCCGACGTGTAAACACAAAACGCGCATAATTAACACTGTGTGATCCAATCATATTTCATTAAACCTTATTAGATCGAGCAACGTGGCTTTAATTCCCGACATCACAGATGATTCGTACGCAGTCTCCGTGCACGGCACATCCATGTGTAGACGCAGCATGCTGCCTATACCGCGCCGCAGCCTGCACACTGCTGGGGGGAGGGAGGGATGGGATCCAGGTATACGGTATACTGCTCCCTATGGCTTCCAGTGCGGAAGACTCTGCTGTGCTGGGTGAAGGGCTGGCGTCAGTGCCGCAGCAGCTTTGCCATTTTTCTGATTTTTTTTTTCGTATCATGCGGATATTTTAGAAAATTACATGATGGAGCTGCCCCGTGAGGGGTTAATAGCCGTACAACTTCAGATCTGACTGTCAGGTCTTCAATTTATAAAACAATTTATGGCAAATATAGGCACAGTAATATGAGAGGATTTTATTAGCCAACATTACTTTTATCTATCTACACAAAAAGGATAAGTTGGCCAACACATACTGATACCAAACTACTGCATGGACCGGGCATACAGGTGCACGCTGCTAGGCAGGATATTCTGCTGTATTCTCCTGTTTATCTATCTATCTATCTATATCTATCTATCTCATATCTATCTATATCTATCTATCTCATATCTATCTATCTATCTATCTATCTATCTATCTCATATCTATCTATCTCATATCTATCTATCTCATATCTATCCATCTATCTCATAACTATCTATCTATCCATCTCATGTCTATCTATCTATCTCATATCTATCTATCTACCTTTTTATCTCATTTCTATCTATCTATCTATCTATCTCATATCTATCTATCTCATATCTATCTATCTCATATCTATCTATCTACCTTTTTATCTCATATCTATCTATCTCATGTCTTTGTATCTCATATCTATCTATCTATATCTATCTATCTCATATCTATCTATCTATCTCATATCTCTCTATCTCATATCTATCTATCTATCTCATGTCTTTGTATCTCATATCTATCTATCTATCTATCTATCTATCTCATGTCTTTGTATCTCATATCTATCTATCTCATATCTATATGTGGTAACCACCGGTGTATGCCGGGACCATGGGTGTTGCAGTGATGAGTGTTGGGATCAGATGTTATTAATCCGGGGGTCGGATGGTATTAACCCCTATGTGTTTGTGACGCAAGTGTGGTTTTCGGGTTCCGGAACACCACATGCCCAGATTCTCCGCTATCCCACGGGCTAGTAGTGAATAAAGAGTCCACAACCAGTTATGGGTAAACGGAGGCTTTACTGAATAGAAGACAGATGTAATTATCTATGGCTATGGCCAGAATTCCCAGAGAGGTGGCCAGGACCCAGAGGACCTCGCAGCTTGCTGGACCAATACTTGTAATTAACTTGACTTTGACTTGAAATTAGACTTGACTTGACTAGATGTAGTAACAGCAGACATAGACTTGTAGACTTACTGGAGAGACTTGTAGGGGGTACTCCAGATGCTGATCACTTGTCCTGAGATCTCTGTTAGCTGCTTCAGCAAAGAATCAAAGAATTGTTCTCAGATCAGATGGTAGGGTCTAAGAGAGATGGAATCTGAGAGAAACTGTAATGGCCGCCCCTTTATATAGTGGGGGGCTGGACTAAAGCCCATTGGTCAAGCTGTGGGTCGTAGGTTAAAGCTGGTGCTCTCTGGGAGAACATGTGACAACAAATCATGTAACTGCAGAACATGTGACAACTTACACACAGGTCCTTGAGACCTCCCACAGGTCCTGTATTCTATCTAGACATAGGGATCCTGTCTAAGCATAAAGGAACATACACACATTTATTAAACCAACAGGGAGACAACAGGGGAGTCCCTGCTGGGGAGCCCCCAGGTCACGGATGGACTCAACCTGACAGGGCCTACAGGTAGTACAGGACCGTGTACCTGTACTGGGACATCACATATCTATCTATCTATCTCATATCTATATAATCATAACTATCTATCTCATATCTATCTATCTCATATTTATCTATCTCATATCTATTTATCTATCCATCTATCTCATATCTATCTATCTATCTATCTATCTATCTCATATCTATCTATCTATCTATCTATCTATCTCATATCTATCTATATATCTATCTCATATCTATCTATCTATCTATTTATCTCATATCTATCTATCTCATATCTATATAGCTATCTATCTATCATCTATCTATCTCATATCTATCTATCTATCTATCTCATATCTATCTATTTATCTATCATCTATCTATCTCATATCTATCTATTTATCTATCATCTATCTATCTATCTCATATCTATCTATTTATCTATCTCATATCTATCTATGTCATATCTATCTATGTCATATCTATCTATCTATCTAGTTTATCCTCACCATCCATTGTAAAGCTATGACAGGCAGGGGACGCATAGCAATTCTACCGGTCATACACAGTGCAGCATGTATTCGGCAGACTCTGAATGGGCAGTATCACAGCAATGCTGTAAATGAATCACAATGCAGCAAGAACTGAGGCTCAGTAAATACATGTGATGACCTACAGATATAGTAACAAGATGCATTCCTATAAATACAGATAAATACAGATGTCACATACTGTATGACCATTGTGCCCCATGTAATTAAGATAAGAAATCTTGTTCTTTATATCATAGTTTATTCTTTACATAAACTACAGACACTTTAGAATGTTTGCATTAATAACTGTTACATATATCTTTATGTACGTTTGCACTGTGGGTTATTATGGCATTGAAATACTTTGACTATGTACAGTATAGCTTTTATTTTTTTGGAGAAAGAAAAGTTATGGGAGTATATAATACAATTCATGTTGTCCTATTATTACAAAGATGTATGTAGGGAGAAACACCTTGTATATTTAGAAACAGTTTAAAAACTTTAAAAAAAGAAAAAAAGAAAACCTTTTCCATTTTGACAGCTTAGTGGGGTGCATGTGCTTTTTCTGTAAAAGGTTTTCCAAGATAATGAAACTATGGCTGCTTTTTATTTCAAAAACAGAAGCAGTGCCACTTTTATCTGCAGATTGTGTTTGGTATTGCATCTCTGCCCCATTCACTACAGCATACCGGACACAACCAGTGGACAGGCTGTAATCTTGCACAACCCCTTTTGTTGAATGCGAATGGGATTTAAAGAGGTACTCTGGTTTTGAAAAAACGTATCCCCTATGCACAGGATAGAGGATAAGTGTCTTATCACATTGGGTAAATTTTTTTATGGAATTGCCCATACAGCCTTACCTATATTTCTGTCACGTGTCATTAAATCTCTTAATGATCATGAGATGACTCTGATAATTCTATCTGAGTATACACAGCAAAGCGGAAAAATAAGTAACAGAAAGTATCAGTTAAATGTATGATCCAGTATCCAGTATGAAGATTGTATATGGATACATGGATATATTTTTAAATTACACAGTCCCTTTAACTCCTTAAAGACACAGCCAGTTTTTATTGTTGCATTTTTTTTTTTTACCTCTGCATTTCAAATTCTTAAAGAGGTACTCCACTGCTCAGCGTTTGGAACAAAGTGTTCCAAACACTGCAGTCGGCGCCGGCAGCCCATGACATCATAGCCCTGCCCCCTCATGATATCACGCCCCGCCCCCTCAATGCAAGTCTATGGGAGGGGGCATGACAGCCGTCACACTCCCTCCCATAGACTTGCATTGAGGGGGTGGGGTGTGACATCATGAAGGGGTGGGGCTATGATGTCACCAGCTCCAGGCACCATCTCCAGCATTCAGAACAGTTTGTTCCAAATGCTGAGCAGCAGAGTACCCCTTTAACTCTTTTATATTAGATCCACAGACCCATATGAGGGCTTGTTTTTTGCAGGACCAATTGTACTTCAATCACTCTTTTCATTGTACTATAAAATGTATGGCACAACCAAATAAATATTATTTGGGGGTAGGTAAAAAAAAGCAATTTTGCACCGTTTGCAGGGTTTTGTTTTTACGCAGTGCCCTTTACAGTAAAACTGACCTGTTATCTTTATTTTGTGAGTCAATACGATTACGATATGCATTTTTAAATAGGTTTTATTTTATTTTACCACTTAAAAAAAAGTGTACATTTTTTTTTCAAAAAGAGTGTGCCTAAAATTGTCCTACAACTTTTTTTTTCTGTCTATGGGGCTGTTTAAGGGGTAAATTTTTTGCTATGATCTGTAGTTTTTTTTTATTGGTACCTTATTAGTTTAGATGGGACATTTCAATCTTTATGAATATTTTTACTGATGTATGTTGTGAACAAAAATCTACTTTTTTGTTTTGTTTTTCATTTACGCCATTCCCCGTAAGGGATCAATAATGTTATATTTTAATATGTCAGACAATTCCGCACCTAATATGTTTGCTAATTTATTTTATTTAACAATAGGAAAAAATGAATGGTTTGAATATTTATACTTTTTAAGAAGAACTTAAAGGGGTACTCCGGAGGGGAAAATCAACTGGTGAAAGTTATACAGATTTGCAGATTACTTTTATTTAAAAAACCTTAATCCTTCCAGTACTTATCACCAGCTGTATTCCCTGGAGGAAGTCATGTTGTCTTTTTAATTAGAAAGAGGGCTCTCCGCTGACACCTCTGTCCATGTCAGGTAATTGTCTGGAGCAGGATAGTTTTGCTATGGGGATTTGGTCCTACTCTGGACAGTTCCTGACATGGACAAATGTGGCAGCAGAGAGCACTGTGGTCAGACTTGAAAGAACTACACAACTTCTTCTGGAGCATACAGCAGCTGATAAGTACTGGATGGTTTAAGATTTTTAAAAAGAAGTCATTTACAAATACCTAGTACCAATTAATTTTGGAAAAAAAATAAATTATTAATAATAATAATAATAATAATTCTCCGGAGTACCCCTTTAAAAATTGTAATTAGATTTCATATACTGAACAATGCAATGCTATTGCATTGCATTGTTCAGTATATGAAATCTAATTACAATTGATTTGTTACATTGATTTGTTACACCTATGCTCTGTTAAAACAATTTTGACCTTTTTGCTGATAACTCTGCCCCCTTCATGGCCGTACTTGGAAGAGGGGTTTAATATTTATTAAGTTATCAGCCTTAGTGGGAGGGAGAAAGCATTGCACAAACAACAGCCTCCATGGCACAGAAAGAGGTATTTTATCATATTATTAACATGATGGATATCTCCTGAACGGCTGCACCGATTTTCACCTGGTAAAAATGGTAAGAAACAGGGTCACCCACACAATATACCTGTATATTCAGGTAAGTGACCTTACTGTTAGATTTACACTCACAGCCAATGACTGATATCAGCAGTTAACCCGTTAATGGCCCATTAATGGCGTGATTGCTGATGTCACCCATTGACTGTGAGTGGCGGCTGCTGATAGCAGCCGTCACTCACCTTCCATGAGGTGACCACAACTCACGCACTCGCTTCATAGAGATACTGCACAATGTACACTACATGTATAGTGCGCTGCACTAAGACCCAGGCGGCTGTACATGTGCGGCACATGTCATCCAATTGGTTAAGTTCCCAATATACAGCTCTGCCAGGCAATGTCCAGATGTACACAATATACACGGTGTGTCTTTATCAATGTCGCACTAGGCAGCTGTCAACAAATTTCCACAGAAAACATAGATATGGTTAGGTATTTTGTGCTTTCTGTATTCTTGCCTCCACTATACCGCAGTGCTGTAACCAGACCGAAAATACTGCCGTCCACATGACATCTGCTGTATGTTCCGAGCCTGGGGGAAAAAAATAAAAAAGTTACCTTCCCGTTTCCAGCTAGAGAAAACACTCCCAACCTCACTCACCTGCATTTAGACAGTTGTGTAGTCCTTTAATGTTTTAGACACTTAGCTCCCCTTTGCTTTGAAATCCTTACAAGCTGCTAATGTACTTTTGATCAGGGAGGCCAGTTTTGTGCTTTCCGTGCTTTTTTTTTTGCTCACTGAATCTCTGCAAATTGTGCTGACTCCAAACACGGCGCACAACAACACACCCGCGCGCTCGCTGCCCTCCCAGAGAAGGAGAGAAGCCAGGGACATTTGGCTGCTGCAGATTCGGAATTAATCTTGTTGTCACGTACAAATTATTGTAGCAATTATACAGTGTTCACTAGGATGACACGCCCAGCCGCTGCCAGTCATCTTTATTGCTTGACCCCATCGAGGCTGTGATGCCCACTACCCAAAGAATTTTTGGTTTTATTTATTTATTTATCTTTTTTTTATTATTATTTTGCGTTTTGCAGAGCTGGTAGACTGTGTTACTTTTCCAACTTTGCCATCTAGTGTCTAAAAGCCTTAATTACAGTGCAAATTGATTACGGTGCAAGTAATAAGGGCTCTGGGGGCTCGGCGCTTGTCGTTTGCGTTAATGGGTTGTCAACCTGGTCTCAAAAAGGCAAACATGGACCTTTGGCCAAATAGAGTCATCAGTGTCAGTCACTTTGACTCTTTTACCAATAAGTTAGTGATAAACAGACTGTTTAGTATAATGAACTTCTGCACGGCTTTTAGAGAATAGATAGGGCGCAATTCTTTTTTTTTTTTTTTACATCAGCACCCTGTACTGTGCATGTGTCATAGTTTTGGAACTGTTATAATGCCAATGATCTGCTAATTATAAGGTTAAAAGGAGTACTGCAGCCAAAGTTTACTTATCCCCTATTTACACGATAGGGGATAAGTAGCTGAGGGGTCTGTCCCAACAATCTCCAGAATGGGACCCTGTCTCGCTCAGTAAGGAGCGAGTGTCGTCTACAGACGACACACACTCCATTCATAGTGTTAATGCACTACACATGTGATGAGGTTACACTAGAGTAAGGTCCCCTTTAATGGCCAGAGCACAAAGAGAACCAGTGAGAGAGGCCAAGTCTGTCACCCTGTCTATTTCACACTGACAGAGTGTCTACAGTCAAAGGGACTGAAGGCACACAGAAAAAAACGATTGCCGCTTGCTCAAGGTCCTGGTTCAGTTAGCAGTATGGATACCCATGTATGTGCCATCTGGATCATGCCGCAGTAAATTCAACATCATTGATATGGGATCCAATGCACAAGTCTCCAAACTACCTCACTCACACCCCCGAGAAGACCCTGCATCAGCGACCAAGTCAAGACCACAAGGAGAACCAGAGAGAGAGGCCAAAAGTTTCACCTAGCCTATTCCACACTGAAAGGGTGTCCACTGTCCACTACAAGTAAAAAAAGGGAGCTTTCAGGAGAAGTTTAGTCAAAGGGCTTGACAGCACACAGAAAAAACTGTAAATACACAATACAACAATTCCCCCGTACATAACAGATCCACGCTGATTCAAATCAGAAATAAACAAGGAAAAACAAAAGCGTATAGATCAAATGATAACATAATTTTTATTAGACATGAATGCTCAAAGGACATACATTTAAAAACACGTAAAAATAATACATGAGAGTACAACTGATGAAGACGGAACAAAATGGAGACCGGCTATGCAATGTGACCAAAATGTAAAAGCTTATATTTAGGATGTACTACTTTCCCAATAGTTATCACCATTAATAGGAGTAAAGTGCATAGTGCCTAAAAAAGTGATGGTGTATAGAAACAGGGAAAGGAGGTAACATCCAGATAAAAGCAACAAATATAGGAATAGGTCAATTACCCAGTGGACTACAGGGGCAAGCCAGCCTCCACCACTACAGCAAAAATCTGTAGCTGGCCAGATGAAGACCCCTTCTTTCGAGTAAGTGCATTCAGAGATAACGTTAAGTTTACTAGATAATGTGACCATGTTCTGCATACAGCTGACTAGGATTGCTCCATGACTACTGAGCCTATTTTAGAGATGTTATATTCATCTTCTATTCATCTCAGAGGTGGCTGGGATGGGGGCTACTATATATACTCCTTTAAATGGGTTACACAATTTATAAAATACATTTTACATACCCTATGATAGAAAACAAAGTTTATACAGGTGGAATCCTCTGTTGAAGTTCTTCATCTCTTGGCCAGAGCCTAGTGCGGTTACCAAGAGTGCGTCTTATTCCGGAGGACCTGTCTTCATTTCATAGACAGCATGTGGATTCGAATGGGCACTGTGTAATGCTTAAAGGGGTAATCCGCCCCTAGACATCCCCTATCCAAAGTATAGGGGATAAGATGTCTGATCTCGGCTGCAGCACCCCAGATATCTGGTGCACGGAGTGAATCCAGATGACTGGCAATGCGGGGCGGAGGATCGTGACGTCATGGTTACGCCTCGCTCGTGACGTCACAGCCATGCCCCCTCAATGCAAGTCTATGGGAGGGGGCGTGCCCCCTCCCATAGACTTGCATTGAGGGGGCGTGGCTGTGACGTCATGAGTAGGGCACAGCCGTGACATCACCAGTCTCTGGCGCTGAACCCTACGTTCTAGACAAATGCCGGGTGCAGCAGGGAGATTGCGGTGCAGCAGGGGACTCCCGCGATCAGACATCTTATCCCCTATCCTTTGGATAGGGGATAAGATGTATAGGGGCACAGTACTCCTTTAATTCCTCCTGTGGTGGTACTGTAGGGAAATTGAAACCATACTGCCTGGATTTCCCAAGGATTACAACTGATCGGATCGGCCTATAGTAACGTGACCCTTTTACCCGATAGGGATGTAAATGGAAATAAAACAAGGGAATCCAGAACAGATATATTGAATACGTGAATATGACAGCTTGTACATTTTGGATGTTTTTTTCTTTTTAATGACACTAATGTACCATAGCATTGTATTTCGTACTCTAAATGTTCACTTTGCATTTTTATCTCAGAGTTAGTTTTGCAAGACGACAATGTTGAGTTATAAACTCATCAGCCAAATGACCTTCTCAGTTCATATAAACAAATACATCACATCATGGGACACTCACGGGCGGATAGCTGTTGATCTGTTGATGTATTAATGTATCATCGACGGGTCAGCCAATAGCAATAAATCATATTAAGCATACATTGGTGCAATAACGTATTGCTTGCCAAGCCAGGTTTGGCTGGCAAGAGCAAGCATTAGAAGCAACATTTTGGCAGGATCACTGAAAGACCTTTTCCTGACTATACACATGGGTTTTGTAATGCCTGCCTTGGAGAATAATGAAAAATGGATGACTACTTCCCCCAAAGCATTTTAATAGGTTATTAACAAGGAGCTGGCGCTTATTAAATTATCGGCTAAACCCTGCTCAACTTTCATTTTTTTGCTGATATATAATTTCTACTAAGTAAGCAAAAAGTTTAGCAACCTGCAGAAGACTTTCAAAGTCTATGGTAACTACAGTATGATATTATTTTATGGCGTCTATATATATTATGGATTTAGAAATGGTTTAGAAAACATGAAAATAAATAACGATTAGTATCAATATTATTCAATAAAACAACATATTCAGGACTGCGAAAGTTCTAAAAATATTTGTTTTAAACAGCAAGAATCACCCTGCTGTTTCCCATCTATTAGATTACTGATCTACTCTGGATCAGCTGATCGTGACTGCTCAGCTGCTGAGCATATTTAGAGTGCAGTTTCTGATTGGTTAGGCTCTCTCTAAAGAGCCCTGGCTTTTGCAGTGTGGTGAAGATTATAGTCCAGGCATAGGCAACCTTCGGCACTGCAGATGTTTTGGATACATCTCCCGTGATGCTTTGTCAGCATTTTGGCTGTAAGAGCATCATGGGAGATGTAGTCCAAAAAAAAACATCTGCAGTGCCGAAGGTTGCCTATGCCTGTTATAGTTTATGCTCTGTGCATTATAACCAGTATTCCTTGAATTTCTCTAGTACCTTGCTCGATCCTAGTTTTGTTCCTAGTAAGTCCAGTTCTCGTGCAGTATCCCAGCTACAATATATGTGAAGTTGAAGTGTGGCTAAAAAAAATGTACTCCTGTCTCCAGTATTAGTTACTGTGAGGTGACTTGCAAAACTGTTTTGTGTATTTCATTGCCATATGGGTATTAAGGTATTGTTTGCATGCCTTGTATTAGATGATTTTTTAAATTGGTGACATGGCATGCTCCCCGACTAAGCTTCTATGTAGAAGTATCCAGAAAGGCTGTGAAAAGAGCTCCTTGTCAAACCCTCTCTCCCCAGAACACTGGACCTAAAAAACAAGTAATTCTCAGTCTGGCTAAGGCCAGAGCAACATTTCTCTTAGCTCTGCTCCGGCAAGACAGACCTACACCCAGTCTAGAGTGTTTCCTCTTGGTCCAGTTAAAGTCGTCTTTAGTCTACATTTTTGCTTCAAGTTTCAGTTCCAAGAAGAGTTTCTACTAGCCAGAGGAGGAGCTGAACAAGGACTCCTCTGTGCACAATTATCCCTTCATTATCTCAGAGTTAGCACTGTGTGGCTAAACATGTCACAGTTCTTCAGCATACCCCTTGCATGTAGATTATCTTGAAGCAAATGTGTGAGTAAAGTACAGGTATCTGTACAGTAAGCCAATCTGTATAGGACCTTTGCAACAGAGACAATCTAATTGGACTGTTCCATTATCTCATCTACAACTGCACATTGGAGATTTTCCGATCAGTATATCTCCCACAAACAAACTCTTTAAGGGCCAGTGTCCAAATATTCACTCATCTATTTAAAAACATGTAACACACTACCCTGTGCTAAACAGACTGTAAGTATTGTAATTGGATTGGAGAATATTTAGCAAAGTTTCTAATTGTTTCCACATTACACAAGTATCTGGAGAACACTGCCACGTGACATGACCATCGTAATTCCTAAGGAGGCTACTTCTCCCAGCTGGCCTGCACTACAATCTTCCCTGTATGACCCACTGATCCATTCCTGAGTAGCCATGTATCTGTATCTAAGTGTCTGTTACTTATCCTGCTTCAGAGTTTTTATTACAGATATTTTCTGGGTCAATGAAGGTCAGTGATATCTGGTATCAGGTTCAGTGCTCTGGGATAGATCAGGGAAAGATTCAGGGATAGTTAGTTAGTTAGTTACAGTCAGTGTTTGTGCTTTGTTCCCATTCACTGTCCATGTGAATTACCATCACACGAAGCATAACAGTATGATACACAGCAAAGGATCTCTAAGCTATACATCGCACGGCATGCTACTCTAACACTCTGCTCAATCCTTTAAGAAATCACAAGAAATCGGAAAACCAAACAATGCAATCTGTGATCGGGGTAGGGGCGTGGGCTATGGGGCAGCACTGGGGGCATGGGAGAGTGGGGTCTTTATATACCCACCTGATCCATACAGGTGCTGTCGGACTCGGCAGCATGCAAGACGTCATTGCACCGGATGCTGTGTCTTAGCGGGAGGTTTGATTGCATACATTGCAGAGAGGCACTGTTTGCTAGCTTAACTATGATGCAGGGAGTACGGTAATGTGTCATGGTACTTTTCATGCTTAAGGCTTTGAAGCAGCTACATCTCACTCCTATAATATGCTGTCTGGTCAGTATGGACCCTCGTTCAATAAACACATGTAGCTGTGCAGTCTCCAGGACTATAGCCCTGGCTGCTGGTTCTGAGGTAATTTGCATATTTCAGCCTGAGGTTAATTCTTTCCTGCCTCAATCTCTTAGTCTGCCTGCAGAGATCACTTGTAATAGGTCACTGTAAAGTCAGGAGGTCACAGCTGTGGCTCATACATATGACTGCACCAGGAGGATGTGGTTGGGCTGACAGAGCAGCATAGGCTGCTGAATCTCCAGGTTTAACTCAATCAGTGTTGGGTTCCATTTTCCTTTCCACACCCTTTTCTTGCCACACTGTCACACATCCCCCCCCCCCCCCCCCCCTCTGTTGAGACCACCAGGAAGGAGCACTTGCATTAAAAAGGCAGAGTCCAACTGCCTTTCCTTTTCCTCGAACAACTTTGTCCAACAGGTTTTGAGGCACTTGGCTTACTTCTTCAGCAGATTTTATATGCACCACTTCAATGGTGCACCCTTCTTTCATTCGCACGTTCACCAGCTGCTAAGCACAAGACTTTTGGTCACCTTTGACAAATTCCTTGTAAAAGGCTCTATTCATGTCACACCTTTCCAATGCCAGGTTCTTCACTTTGGTCTGTGCAGTGTTCTGGACACTAGGTGTGGACAAGGCAGATGCTCGAGGCCTTTGTCTTCTTCTGTCACTGATACGGCCATCGCCCGAACTTTGCTGGTGGCCAACCAAGCTTGTATCACCCATTTGCAGGACTTCTGCAGTTATCTCTGGTTTAACTTCTGCCTCAGAGAACTTCTCTGCTTCAGCATTTCCACCATCCAATGTCCATATCTCTGTAGCTTCAGAGGACCTTTCCTAGGGTTTCACCTCAGTCTCAACTTCAGAGGACTTCTCATATGGCTTTCTCTCATGGTCCATTGCTCAGACTTTGCCACTTTTAGAGAAAGCATCTCAGTCTCCAGTAGCTTCAAATGTTCCTGCTGCTCACTCTTGAGCTTAGCAGAGTTCACCTTCTCACTTTCCAGAAATTCTGTCAAATTTTTGACAGCATCCTCCAGGGACAGCACTTATTCTCTCATCTGCTTATTGTCTTTATTCAGCTGCGCCATCTTGGACACTTTCTGCTCATAGACTTTTAGCTGAGCCTCTTGTTCAGAGAGCTGCGTTCCCAGTGCATCCAAGGTAGCTGCGTGAGACTTAAGGTGCGTTTTGTTCTGCACCTCCAGGCTCTGCACCTTATGAGCCACTACTACTTTCTCCTTTTCCAGCTCTTCCATGGCTACCAACCTAGCCTTTGATCATTTTGTAGAGCCAGATATGCCTCACACAGGACATTTCCTTCTCCATCCTTGAATGAGACCTGCTTGGCTAGACTCTCAAATTCTCTCTCTTTGTTGGTCACAAGATCCTGGCAGTGGGACCGTTCATCCTGCAGAGCCGCAAACTAATTTTTCTGCAGCTGAAACTTTGCTTCCTGCTCTTTCAAGCCAATTCGTTTCATCCCTTCTCCTCCTTTATGGCTTGTCGTCCCCTGTGCAAGGATCTTGGCCCCTTGGGCCTGCGGGTAGTCCCCGGACAGTCTCTCTGGACTGTTTCTTTGCTCTCTGGTAGACTTCTCCTTCACTTCACCACTGTCTCTCCACTCACTCGCAGAAACTTCAAGAGCTCCTGGGTCTGCAACAACAACATCTGGTCCAGAGGTTCGACCTTCCTGGTCACGATCCATCTCTGGTCCAGACATCACATCTCCTTCACTCAGGACTCTGTCTATGACAGTGAGCACAGCACCTGACTCAAAGTGTTCTCTCTTCAGTACTTCTGCCTTATCCACAGACATCTCTGTAGCTTCTTTTCTGGTCACCTCTTCCAGATGACCGTGCAATTCTAGCCCCATCTTGGGCTCATCTTGAGCTTGCGGATGGAACCCATGTTCCTGTACCTGATCCGTTTCTGGTTTTACTGAAGATTCTGTTTCAGTCAGAGGCACACTTTTCACTTGAGTCTCTGGATCCTCTTGGACTTGACTCGCAGTCTGTTCTTTAGCTCTCCCAGCAGTCTGGCAGACCCTTATCTGACATATCTAGTGACTGCTGACACTCCCTATCCTCAACCTCTGTTGAGTAACTCTAAACTAGTGGGTGGTGCAAGTCAAGTGTTGTGAGCCTATCAGGTGTACCCGCTCTAGTCACCTGACAGTCTTCCCATAATTGCTGAAAAAATGGAAAATCTGTCCCCAGTACTACATCATACTACAAAGAGGGCTCTGTTACAACCTTGTGACTCACAGTACCATAGGGGGTAAAATACAGACATTAACAGTTTTACAACCCCAAATAACTGCCTGTATAGACACTATGACAGGGTCCGGCATGAATCTGGATACAGCCTGGCGACAGTCCAGTTCCACATACAGTGGGATACCACCCACCATCAACTCACCGATCCTCACATCCATATTTTCTGGCCTCATGACCAGATAATCATCAGGTGTGAAGTCGTCCTTTTGCTGAACTGTAGCCAAGTTCATCAAGGTGCTCACTATAGCATCCATCTTGGTGACAACCGGTTGCTGTCCACGTTGGTTGATCCAAGCAACGGCATTTCGACGTCGACCCATCTTTGCGAAACAAACAACACGGTTTGCTGCTGTGCAGGTGGCCCGTCCGCCGTCTCTTTAGCTGAGAGAGCGCTCACTTGCTTGACGCGATCCTTTGCCCCTAGCAACGCTTTCACCACAGGCTCAGTCCTGCTCTTGTACTCCACAGCTGGGCTTGTCCGACTTGTAACATGCAGGGTGGGTTGCTCCTGGCAACAATTTCATTACAGCTCGAACATTGGTTGCTCTTAGCAATGTGCTGCCCGCATCCTCTACCAATTGTAAGGATTTCTCCCTGGGGATAGCTCTGGGATCTTCCTTGACACTGTCACAGGACATGTTTCCACTTCAATCAGCAGGCAAACAACAGTACTTTATGCAAGTCCGGCCCCTCGCCAGCTTCATTACACAGGTTGCAGGATAAATAAAAGCATAAGAAAGGAACAAACAAAACCCTAGACCGTCTAGTCACTAACTAAACAATCCAGCATGCCCTGACTACCAACAGGTAGGCTTTTCCCGGCCAGTTAAACTTATGCCTCCTGCAACCTTCTACTCATTGTTCACACACAGCGTTTGCAACACTTAGAGCCAGCCACTCACAGCTTGGGCTGTGTGTTCCTCACCAGGACCCCTGTCTCCCCCCAAAGCCACCTTGCCGTCTTCTGGGGAGAGTCCAGATTATTCTGTATGACTTCCTTTTAAACACACTTCCCCTTTCTGCTACCTCATTAATTAGGCCACAGGTGGAGGTTTCTCCAGGGTTACCTAAAGAAATACACCCTTTCCTTGCCACACTGTCACAATCACATATACATACCATGTAAGTTGCTGTCAGTATACTGTTATATGTCACAGTGTTTATGTCCCTTATCGTAAATACACCATATGACTACTATAATGTTTTATGTCACCATATATAACTTGTATACTTTATTATTACATACACGTAGTCACGTTCGGGTTATGTCACCATAGAATATACTGTGCGCCCACCTGCTACATCAGTGGATGTTTCTTACCTTCCACATAGTGTTCCATGCTTATGTCCCACACAGTATACCACGTTTACCTTCCACATAGTGTTCCATGCTAATGTCCCACACAGCATACCATGCTTACCTTCCACACAGTGTATGTATCAGGTTCCTACTCAGTGTACATGAATATGCTTCCCTAGCAGTGTAACATGCGTACATCTTCCTTCAATGTGAACCACATATGTTTCTTACAGTAATGTCTTCATGGCTTATGGTCACGTTTTTCATGATCAGCGCTGTCATGTTACTCTTATGTTTCTCATTGAACATGAGTCATTTAACCCATAACGTTTACACTACGCAAATGTTCCTATAGCAGGCACATTACGCATAAAATTACATATACCTTTCTTGAGCTGTCACGTTGCACATACATGACTATGACATTTATGCTACATTAGTTCCGATGGCATGCGTTACCTGAACTCATACCGTGCTTCACGTTATTATATCCGGTATACAGTACCAGCCGTTGATACCATAGCTGATGTACTGTGCTCGTGTTGGTATAGCTGATATACTGGGCTTTGTGTTAATATAGCTGATACTGTATTTACGTTTCCAGAGATGTCATATGGTGCATTATTGTTCCTATAGTGGTCATACGGTGCTTATGTAACTATAGCTGATAATTTGTGTTGCGTAACTAGTAACTATATGCTATGCGTTAGTGTTAATTAACTGATATATGGTACATTAACCCCTTGAGGCTGAGCGTTTTTCCATTTTTACACTTTAGTTTTTTCCTCCTTACGCCATTTTGTAAATTTGGGGTCTTCCATTTCTACGCAGTGCATATTTCAGTAAAAATGACACCTTATCTTTATTCTGTAAGTCCATACGATTAAAATGATACCCTACTTATATAGGTTGGATTTTGTGGTACTTCTGGAAAAAATCATAACTAAATTCAGGAAAATTTATACGTTTAAAATTGTCATATTCTGACCCCTATAACTTTTTTATTTTTCTGCATACGGGCGATATGACAGCTAATTTTTTGCGCCGTGATCTGAAGTTTTTAGGGGTACAATTTTTGTATTGATCTTACTTTTTGATCGCTTTTTATTAATTTTTTCATGATATAAAAAGTGATCAAAAATACGCTATTTTGGACTTTGGAATTTTTTTGCACACACACAATTGACCGTGCGGTTTAATTAAAAATATATTTTTATAATTCGGACATTTCTGCACGCGGCAATACCACATATGTTTATATTTAATAACACTTTGGTTTTTTTAAACTGGAAAAGGGAGGTGATTCAAACTTTTATTAGGGAAGGGGTTAAATGATCTTTATTCACTTATTGTTTTCACTTTTTTTCCCAATGTTATAGCTCCCATAGGAGGCTTTAACACTGAACACACTGATCTTTTACATTGATCAATGGTTTCTCATAGTAAACCATTGATCAATGATTCTGCCGCTTGACTGCTCATGCCTGGATCTCAGGCACTGAGCAGTCATTCGTCGATCGGACAGCAAGGAGGAAGGTAGGGGACCCTCCTGCTGTCCTACAGCTGTTTGGGATGCTGCAATTTCGCCGCTGCGATCCCGAACAGCCCCCTGAGCTAGCTGGCAATGTTTTAGTTTCACTTTAGATGCGGCCATCAACCTTGAACGCTGCATCTAAAGGCTTAATAGCGCGTGGCACCGCGATCAGTGCAACGCGCTATTAGCAATGGGTCCAGGCCGGGCCCGACCTGCTATGAGGCCGGAAGAAGTGCTCCTGCACGAAACCTACTGGTTTGTAGCCTCTGAGCTTCCCGCACCATCCCAGTCATCCATGGCGAATTTATTACGCTGATGCATACTTTGCGGGGAGTTGCCGGATTTCGTTTTTTTTCTCTTCTTATTTGCTATTGTGTTTCTATGGATCTCCTGGCACTACCAACATATTCAGCTTTACCATTGAACTGTTATTTTCCATGGACTTTCATTCATTTGTATTAATCATGTCTCAGGTTTGTTAGCCAGGTGCCTCCAGGTTCTTTTTTTCTTTTGTTATTTGCACATGTTAATGTCACATGTTTTGTTACCCAGAGAGCACCAGATGACCCACAGTGGTAACCAATCTCATAAGTGTTGTGCCCGGCTACGGCCGTGATTCTAAGGAACCTGAACTCTATAGTGTATCTGGACTATTGAGTGATACATGGACATTTGTTTAAATATGCCATAGTAATATATTTTGCTCACCGTTATGCACAAGGGAAATATTTTCGGTCCTACACTATAATTGTTATAGTATTATAAGAATGTATATCATTTGTTGTACACCAAAAAGTCATAGTGTACCATGTTTCTGATGTCTGGTAGTTTTTCTAGTCATGTTCTACACATAATCATAAGTACACATAAAGTACACATAAAGGCATGTACACATGTTTCATGTACAGTAGGACTGTATAATTCTAAACCACACAGTCCATAAAAATGTTTAATATGTCTAAAATGTCAAATGTGATATTTCATATGTCCTTGTGCTCAGGATGCTTTGCTTGCCAGAAGCATGTAACAAAAGCATGTAACAAAAAGTCAAAGGTAGCAAAATGTAAAATGTTATCTAAAAAAAATGGTCTAGCATTAGAAAATGTCTAGCATAAAAATAACTAGTGTTCTGGGGAAAAGTGTGTACTGCCAAGGGACTCCAGTAGCCAAGGCATTGGGCAGAAAGTCCCTGGCAACCCAATTCCCTAGTGTTATGTCTAGTAATGTATAAAGTGTTCTTATGCATAGTCAAATGTCACAGTATGCATAGTCAAATGTCATAGTATGCATAGCCATAGTCTAATATCATGATATACCATAGTCATAGGTATGTTGTCATTATTATACATAATCTTTGTTCTCCTGTAAATTTTATTGTCCATTATACAGTTATAAGTTCTTGTCGACAAAAATAGCCTGTCAATTGACGTTGGATACAATGCTCCAGGACTGCATGTGGCCCCACGGCCGTTTCACTCCTCAAAGATTTCCAGGCTGGACGCCGAGGGCGACTTTATTTAAGTAGGGTGGTTTGTGCCGCCCCGGTACGGGATATGCATCCCACAGTCCTATAAGCTTGAGTCCCTGCACTTCCCAAGGGCTCACCTGCAGTGTATCCCCATAATGTAATTAGTTGTACATTGATTGTAAAGGACCGTTGACATGGTCACATGGTTGTTAGTCACTTGATAATGGTTGTCACATGTTAAAGTCCCATGTTTTGTTACCCGGACAGTACCAGATGACCTGCAGCTAGCATATGGCTCCTTGCTCAGTTCCCCTTTATAAGAGGGGGAGGGACTGCAATCTGTCTCTTTGTCTCTTCACCACACTTTCTGCTGAGGTCCAGTCCAGTCCAGACGTCTCAGAGCTAGTGTCCGGCACATTTGGAGGCCTCATGGCTAAATTACAACCACAAGTCAGTAAGTCAAGTCATCTCTGTCTGCTGTCACTATATTCAGTCAAGTCAAGTCTATTATAGTCAGCTTGGCTGTCCTAAAGTCTGTCAAAGTCCCAGCAAGTCCCAGCAAGCTGTGAGGTCCCCTGTGTTACTGGTCATCTCTCTGGGATCCTGGCCTAGCTGTAAAGACTGTACCATCTATCTACCTCAGTAAAGCTACCATTAACCCCAACTTGGCCTTGGACTCTTATTTGCCCTGCCTAACTAGGATTAGCGGTGCTACCGTTTGGGTGGTTATCGGTTAAAACCACGCCCTGGCGTCACGAACATTTTGGGGTTAACACCATCTGCCCCTGGGCTACAAAATCTGCCCCATACACCTCACATATGTTACTATTGCTGGTGATTTGTGTTCGTTACTGTTGCTTATACATACTGTGTATTAGTGGTTAACTTAGCTCTTATGCTGAACATTGATGTTATTCGGGGCTTACATTACTATGAGCTCATATACTTTGCCTTGATGTTACCGGAGATACAGTGCTTATGTTACTTCAAGTGATATACCATGCTTCAACGTTAACGGTTCCCTACATTGTGGCATACATATGGTTCCCTAGAGTGTCACATACATACGACTCCCTACAGTGGGACATACATACTGTTCCCTACAGGCTACTATACATACAGTTCCTTACAGTGGGACATACATACTGTTCCCTACAGGGTACTATACATACAGTTCCTTACAGTGTGACATACATATGATACATATGGTTCCATACAGTGTGACCTACATACGATTACCTACAGTGTGACATACATACTGTTCCCTACAGGGTAATACGCATACAGTTCCTTACAGTGTATGTTTCATAGTTTATTGTCCCGTTCTTCTGTTTCAGCTCTGCCACGTTATGCTTATGTTATGTAAGTATTTTAGGCTGTGGTCATAGAATTACACTTACGTTTTCATGTGCTGAACGACCAAGGACGTATATTTACATTCTTGGCCGTCTCCCGCGATATAACGTGGGGTCACGCGGTGACCCCATGTCATAATCGGGTCGGTCCTGGCATGTAACTGAAGCCGGGACCCGGGGATAATAGCGCCGTGTCTAAAACGAAAGTAAAAGCTTCCCGGATGCTCAGTGGGGCTGATCGAGACCACCGCAGTGAAAATGTGGTGTCCCGATCAGCTAGGACGCGAGCGGAGGTCCTCTTACCTTCCTGTGATGCGTCCGATTGGCGATTGATTGTTCCAAGCCTGAGATGCAGGCTTAAGCAATCGACCGCCAATAACACTGATCAATGCAAAGCTATGGCTTTGCAGTGATCAGTATAAAATATCAGTGTGTGTAGTGTTATAGCCCCCTATGAGAGCTATAACACTGCAAAAAAAAGTGTAAAAAAAAAAAAAAGTGCTTAAATGTCCGAACTATAAAAATATATCATTAATTATACCGCACGGTCAGTGGCGTACGCGCAAAAAAAATAAGTAGAAAATAACGTATTTTTGGTCACTTTTTAAATCATCAAAAAATGAATAAAAAGCGATCAAAAAGTCAGAACAATACAAAAATGGTACCGCTAAAAACTTCAGATGACGGTGCAAAAAAATGAGCCCTCATACCGCTTTATACGCGGTAAAATAAAACAGCTATAGGGGTCAGAAGATGACAATTTTAAACGTATAAATATTCCTGCATGTAGTTATGATTTTTTTTCCAGAAGTACGACAAAATCAAACCTAGATAAGTAGGGTATCATTTTAATCAAATGGTCCTACAGAATAAAAATAGTGTTGAGCGGCATAGGCCATATTCGATTTCGCGATATTTCGCGAATATATGGACGAATATTCGTCATATATTCGCTACATTCGCATAGGCGTACTATTCGCCTGCATTTGCGAACATTCGCTTATACGAAAATTTACATAAGAGAAAATGCGTATATAAAAAAATCGCATATGAGAAAATTAGGATATGTAAAAATGCGCATATACAGAAAAAAATTTATACCAGAAAATTCGCAATTAAGAAAATTATCATGTGACAATTAACAAATGCGAAAATGTACATAGGGGGAAATTCGCATATAAGAAAACAAGCATATAAGAAGATTCGCATATTAGAAAATTTGCACAGAAGAAGATTCGCATATTAGAAACTTGACATGAGACATTTCGCATATACGAACATTTACATAGGGGAAAATTCGCATATGTGAAAATTAGCATATGCAAAAAATTAGCTTAAGCGGAAAAAAAAAGCGAATATTCGTAATTGCGAATATATAGTGCTGAATTCGTGAATGTGCGATATTCGCGAATAAAATTTGAATTGCGAATATTCGCGAGCAACACTAAATAAATATTAGGTGTCATTTTTACCGAAATATTTACTGCGTAGAAGCGGAAGCCCCAAAGAGTTACAAAATGGCATTTTTCTTCAATTTCGGCGCACAATGATTTTTTTTCCATTTCACTGTAGATTTTTGGGTAAAATGACTGATGTCACTGCAAAGTAGAATTGGTGGTGCAAAAAATAAGCCATCATATGGATTTTTAGGTGCAAAATTGAAAGTGTTATGATTTTTAAAAGGTGAGGAGGAAAAAACAAAAATGCAAAAAAACGGAAAAACCCGTGGTCCTTAAGGGGTTAGGCTGTTATAGCGTCACATAGTTCTTATAGGCTGGTCAGGTATGGTAAACGTCATTATAGTTGGCAACATTCCTAGGATACCCAAGCAGGTATTATTCTATGACCAGGTTGTTTTACCTCTTAGCTCTATACGTTCGGTGTGGTTGGAGGCTGATTGCTGTCGTCAATCCATAAAGCCTCATCTTTATAGTTTACTTTCTGGTCATTACACACCTTGTTACAGCCAGTTTGGCCTCACCATTCCAGGTAAGCTTCAAATCTTCACTTTACATGCCCTTCGTAGATCACACACTCCCGTGAGAGATATGGTGCCTGACAATCCTTAAGCCTTCATATTGTTGTTATTCATTTGTACATTATAAATGTTCTTGTTTGGGGCAGATTGTATCATCAATCCACAAGCCTCTTGTCATCATTTGTTTTTGTATGTTACATGCCCCTGTTAGAGGCATATTGCACTGTCAGTCCACGAGGCTCATGTTGCTGTCATCTCTATCTTTCTCTTTATATTTGTTACTATGTGTCTGATTGTGGTCTTAGTTGTACACGTCTTAATGTTAAGTTCTTTGGTTTGGGTACAGATTCTGGGCCTCTTGTTGTATGTTCATGCCTTATCACTAGTGTTGCTCGCGAATATTCGCAATTCGAATATTATTCGCGAATATCGCATATTCGCAAATTCGCGAATTTCGCGAATATAGCGCTATATATTCGTAATTACGAATATTCTTTTTTTTTTTTTTTCTTCACAGTACACATCACAGTGATCATCCCTCTCTGCTTCCAGCTTGTGTGGTGTAAAGAAGGCTGTAATACTACTGTGTGAGACTGCCGTGCGAAAATTCACATATGCGAAAATTAGCATATGCTAATTTTCGCATATGTTAATTTGCGCATATGCGAAAATAAAATGAGGATATAACGAATATGCGAATATTCGCGAATATATGACGAATATTCGTCCATATATTCGCGAATATTCGCGAATTCGAATATGGCCTATGCCGCTCAACACTACTTATCACACATGTACCTGTTGGGAAGTTTGCCCTTATTGGCCTTTGTAACTTGCTGGTCATGTATATTTTCTTTTGTGATAAGCCTCAGGGCGCAGCAGTAATAATCTTTATTCCTGCAAGTATGAGGATATTGCCTTACTAGTACACAAAACCTCAGGTTAAGTATGTTATATCCTTTTATGTTTTGTCTATGCGGGTCTTTTCCATTGTTTTCATTTTATGGATGACAGGGTTCAATAGGATTATATGTGTAGCATGGGACACTTTGCGAATTTTCCTCTTCTGGCACTACCTATCCAAATACCTACTGACATTTGTGTTTTGTCCACTTCTCAATCTAACCAACTCATTGTACCTTCTGTCTATCTAGCACTTCTCCAACATTTCCTATCTCGGTCACTTGGGTTACCTTTATCCATGCGCACCCTGGTAGTACCATTCTGGTAGGCACTATGGGTTCAGTAGTGCCAATTGGTACATCCAGAATTCCATCTAGCCTTCGGGTCCCTAACAGCTGAGCCAGCTTCTGGGTAGGGGCTTCTCTATGTCAGTTATCACTTAGATGTTAAGTTAGGGCACTGTTATCGCTCTGTTCCATTGACACGTTCCAACCTCCGGCTGTTAACTGGAGCATTTTTTCTGTTATCTTGTGTTCAGATGACGTTATGCTTAACCATTAATTCACGCATTACCTAACTGATGTATTTTGCCCCCTTTCTTTAGGATACCCTTCATGGCTGGCCAGGCACACCCCAGGCCTAATTATTCATGCAAGTGGTACTCACGGTACTTGTAACCCAACCACAATGTATATTGGCTGCAGCCACATCCACCAACCCTATTGTGTTTGAACTCTCAGTAATGCAGTATAGTGCTTTGCCTGAATTATTTGTGTATTTCTCTTCTGTTGGGGTAAAATGTTGACTCCAGATTAAGGGTGGTCACTTGAGGGTGCCAGATTTCTCCGCCTTGTCAAAAGTTTCCCCCCTACCCAGTTTCGGTCCCATAACAATGTTGACTCCAGATTAAGGGTGGTCACTTGAGGGTGCCAGATTTCTCCGCCTTGTCAAAAGTTTCCCCCCTACCCAGTTTCGGTCCCATAACAATGTTGACTCCAGATTAAGGGTGGTCACTTGAGGGTGCCAGATTTCTCCGCCTTGTCAAAAGTTTACCCCCTACCCAGTTTCGGTCCCATAGCAATCACATTAGCCATGTATTGAACTACGTTGGAGCTAGTGGTCATCTTGTCACTAGCACACTGGCATTAGCACATGGATGTATTGTACGCGTTAGTTTGAGGGCATCAACCCTACACTTCAGGCAAGACAATGGATAGAAAAACAGACAGACTCGTCAGATATCACTATTATTTTACCAGATGTACAATCTAAGAATGGCCTGTAGATATCATGACCAAAGTAGGTCTAGTCCTCTAGTTGACCTGATTAAATCCCCTTTATTCTGAGCTGCTCAATCCTTTCCTTTTGTTTGCAAATCACCGGTAATCATATTATACATGCTAGAAGCACAATGTAAAGATATATCATCCAGAGAGGCGGCTGCTCCATTACCAAGTCAGCAGCTTAAGTACATTTGCATTTCTAAATTGGAACTTAATGAGAAAATTGTGCTAATGCAAGTCCATGTATTGTATGGCTTAATATTTGTATTTTTGTGGTTATTTAAGACAAGATAATCTACTTACAGATCACTTATCCCACCGTATTTGTCTACTCGCGTGTGAAGATGGATGAGCGTTAGAGAACACCAGCTGGCAAGTCCTTCAGACAATGCAAAAATAATATCAACAAAGCCGGAAAAATAAACTAGCTCTTGTCTTGAAGTAAGTGGATATTACTCTTCTTTTGCTCAGAATTTATCAAGTTTGCCTTGAAAACCTGGTTCACTCTTAGAACAAAGTGTTCTCCAGTAGAACATATGGCTTTTTAGTGCTTCTTTTTTTTCATTCATTAAATCCTTAAAATTTTTTATATATACAGTAGAAGAAGCAAAATAATTTTCCCAAGAAAAACTTATCATTTAAAGGTAAATTACACAATTTTACAAACAATTAGACTATCCAAGCAATAGCCATATTTTCCTATAAATAAACATATAGACTACAACAGTGTCATGCTAGATTGTGTTGGAAGCACTGTTTCTTCGATGTGTATGTAATTACTGCAAAAGGCCAGTAGATACATGGGGAATGTTACTTCCTAAAGGTGCCCCTACACCTTATACTTAAAGGGGTTCTCCAACATAAGGTGACTTTAGTACTTACCTGCCAGACAGTAATGGACATGCTTTGGAAGGATCCGTGCTTGTCTTGGGGCTAAATGAGTTGTGAGTCCGCCATAACGCTGCTTCTTGTTTTTTTTTTTTGTGAAATGACTATTTCCTGTTAGAGTCCCCCCCCCTCCAACTACAAGTCTCAGGATCCCATGTTTGTAAGTGTGAGGTCACTTTTCTTCCACACATCAACCAACCCACTAGGCTCCCTTCCATGCATGCTATGCATGAAACAACAATTTCCGGTGGAGAATGATCTCCCTCCCACCCAGAAGTCTCTCCACCCATTATAGCACTGCCATGCTCCCTTTCAACACCTGTCTAGTGATGTAATATTTTGGGCCGCACTGCAACCTAAGAAAAGCCTGAGACAACACTGATTTTGTATGCTGCTATAAATCACACAAGAACTGCCAGACCCTCCATCAAACACAGGTACAGACACAATATTATGTACTATACTAACTTTACAGCCCCTAAAGTACAGTAAGATTAAATAAATCCTGAAATACCCCTTTAACCCCTTAAGGACACATGACGTACTGGAACGTCATGTGTCCACTCCCGATCTATAACGCGGGGCCACGGCGTGGCCCCGCGTCATAGCGGGTCGGGCCCGGCCTCTAACAACGGCCGGGACCCGTGGCTAATAGCGCGCGGCATTGATCGCTGTGCCGCGCGCTATTAACCCTTTAGACGCGGCGTTCAAAGTTGAACGCCGCGTCTAAAGTGAAACCGAAAGCATCCCGGCTAGCTCAGTGGGCTGTTCGGGATAGCCGCGGTGAAATCGCGGCATCCCGAACAGCTGACAGGACAGCGGGAGGGCCCCTACCTGCCTCCTCGCTGTCCGATCGCCGAATGACTGCTCAGTGCCTGAGATCCAGGCATGAGCAGTCATCCGGCAGAATCGTTGATCACTGGTTTCTTATGAGAAACCAGTGATCAACATAGAAGATCAGTGTGTGCAGTGTTATAGGTCCCTATGGGACCTATAACACTGCAAAAAAAAAGTGCAAAAAAAAAGTGAATAAAGATCATTTAACTCCTCCCCTATTAAAAGTTTGAATCACCCCCCTTTTCCAATAAAAAAAAAAACACAGTGTAAATAAAAATAAAAATAAACATATGTGGTATCACCGCGTGCGGAAATGTCCGAATTATAAAAATATATCATTAATTAAACCGCTCGGTCAATGGCGTGCGCGCAAAAAAATTCCAAAGTCCAAAATAGTGCATTTTTGGTCACTTTTTATATCATTTAAAAATGAATAAAAAGTGATCAATAAGTCCTATCAATGCAAAAATGGTACCGTTAAAAACTTCAGATCACGGCGCAAAAAATGAGCCCTCATACCGCCCCATACACGGAAAAATAAAAAAGTTATAGGGGTCAGAAGATGACAATTTTAAACGTATTAATTTTCCTGCATGTAGTTATGATTTTTTCCAGAAGTCCGACAAAATCAAACCTATATAAGTAGGGTATCATTTTAATCGTATGGACCTACAGAATACATATCAGGTGTCATTTTTACCGAAAAATGTACTACGTAGAAACGGAAGCCCCCAAAAGTTACAAAACAGCGTTTTTTTTTTCAATTTTGTCGCACAATGATTTTTTTTCCCGCTTCACCATAGATTTTTGGGCAAAATGACTGACGTCATTACAAAGTAGAATTGGTGGCGCAAAAAATAAGCCATCATATGGATTTTTAGGTGTAAATTTGAAAGAGTTATGATTTTTTAAAGGCAAGGAGCAAAAAACGAAAATGCAAAAACGGAAAAACCTCCGGTCCTTAAGGGGTTAAGTCATCTGAACTCAAAGCCCTTACTTAATAGGTTCATCCAGATACCTAAGGTGTATGGTGGTTTCCCAACATTCTACCTGTTGGAGAAAAAGTGTTGGCTTTTTATCACCCAACCCTATTGTTCTGGGAGCCAAAATCTAGTGTCACAGCTATCTGACTATGGCATACCCCTCCCCATAGACAATACATGATTGTTCGGTTGTGGATACATTTAGCTAAACACTTGTCTGGCAGTTATTGATATTTATATTAGTGCAAACTATACAGTGTGGCTCCTCTTATTGTGGAAAAACTTACATCTATATCTACACCAAAGCATCATTTGAATTCCGCTATTAAACATCTTCATCGTATATTATGTTGTGCTTGTGCAATGGGTGGAACCTGTAGCACTATCCTGCAACAGTGGGTGGAACCTATAGAAATGTCCTCCAATGATGGTTGGGAATTGTGACCTGTAGTGCTGTCCTCCAACAATGGGCAAAAACTGTGGTAATATTCTCCAACGATAAGTGGATCTGTCACTGTCCTACAATAATGGGACGTGTAGAAATATCCTCCAAGGATAGGTGGGATCTAAAACACTGTCTGGCCACCAACAAAGGAGGAAACCTGTAGTAGTGTCCTCCTACAATGATTAGAAGGGCCCATAGCAATGTCTGCTGAGATTGTAAAAAAAAAACATAGTAATGTCCTTCAACAACAATTGGGACCTGTAGTACTGGGTGAACAATGGGTGAACCTGTAGCAATGCCTCTCAATGATAGGTGATTCTTGTAGCACTCTCCTAAAACAACAACTGTGACCATAACATAGTTATCCCTGTAGTACTGTCCTCTAACAATAGGTGGGCCCTGTAGTCTTCCAATAATAGGTAAAGACTGTAGCACTGTTCATTCTGAGCCTACTGGTTAATACACTGTATATAAGAATGACATTGAAGGCTGACACACTGACTGGCCAAAGAGGTTCTGTAAAGCACTGAGCAAACACCAATAGGTCAAGACGTCAATCGCATTTAAAGGGGTACTCTGCCCCTAGACATCTTATCCCCTATCAAAAAGATAGGGCATGAGATGTCTGAGCGTGGGGGTCCCGCTGCTGGGCATCCCCGTGATCTCGGCTAAATATATTCTCCTATTCTCTCCTCTACACCTAGACTGTCATATGCAGAACACATGATATATACATATTATAGACCTATATTGCTGCTCTACCTGTGGCTCCTATTGCCTATAGTTGTCGTCATCAACAATTCTACACATGGCAGAAACCTGCATTGTATTAAGTTAATCCCTAATGTCTTGATTCGACAAATAGACAAATAATAACCATCTGGATTAGCTATCATTATGTCCTCTCGGAGCCGAGTAGAGATATATAAGGTAACTAATCCTTACACTCTTGACTCTTGTCAATACGATCAGGGCTGATCTCTCATTGTGTTCAGTGGAATCTTTTAAATCACATTTAAATACGGCAGCACCTTCACCCTCCAGACGTATTTCACTTTTCACAAATCCTTTCAATTGTATAAACCATATTTTTTTGTTTTTATCCTATTAGATTTACTAGGAAACATCTGCCGTTACTGAGCTGTCTGGGGATATTAATAGGAAAAGCACTTTTGTCTGGAAATGGAGCTGTGTTCTATCCATTTTATCAGCCGCCATGATCAAAAATTCATCTGTTTCGGTTCTTGTTTCAATCTTGTTGAAAATACTTATCTGATCATATCAGATATATCTGGAAGTTCCATATCAACTTTCCAGTCTGTAATAAATTACATCAACTCCTTTGATAAGAGTTGTGTTCTTGCAAAATATTGCACTTTTAAGTCTTATTGAGGTAAGAGAGGAGGTCCATCAGTTAAGTCCCCCATAAGGTCTGGTTTAGGTTATAGATGATCCATCAAATGGGACCTCCAATTTGGCCATGTTGAGTTAATAGAGTAGATCCATCAATGGGGACATCCTCTATTGGATCATATTGGGAACGAGGAGGTGAATTAAGTACAATTCTATAAGCCGTATTGTAGTACTGGAGAGGATCTAACTATTGGCCCCAACTTTTAGGAAATTATGAGGTAATAGGGGAGGTCAATCAAATGGGACCCCCTATGAGGTCTGGCTGAAGTTAGGTCTATCTATTGAAGGACCCCCATGAGAGCATTTTGAAATAATGGAGTTAGGGAACCTGCAAAATGCCCTATTAGGTCATACTCTTATTTTATTTTAATTTTTTAATGTTTATCATATTCAGAGTAGAGTTCCCTGCTGCAGCAGTACAGTATGGAACATGATGGGCAAGGCAGGAAATGTGTAGGTTGAGTAGCAGCTGCAGCATTACAGTATGGATGGCTGTGTAGGACTAGTATTAGGAGTAGTACCAGTAGTCTGGTATGAAACACAGACATGGCAGGAGATGTGCGGATGTGTAGGGGTAGTAGTAGTACAGTGATATATGCAGTGAAGAAACCGGCACTAGCAGAACTAGAGTTTACAGAGTACAATACAAAGGAAGGACTAGGGGATCCTGAGATATCATTGGTCCTGGAGGTGCAACATCCAAAATGAGACTAGAACAATGCTGACTGCGAGAAAGTAAAGAAACTGCACTCACCATCTAACACCGGTTGCGTTGCACACCGGCTTGAAGAAGCGCATCCTTTCGTGAAACAGTCTGTTCCGGCCTGCCCCTGCCTCCGCCGCCGTAACTGTTTACACCCACAGAACACAGAGTAAACCGGCGTTTAATGGTGAGTCCAGTCTCTTTTCTTTCTCACAGTCAGCATAGTAGTAGTAGTACAGTATGGAATATTATAGACAAAGCAGGACATGTGCCGCTGTGTAGGGCTACTAGTAGTAGCAGTAGTACAGTATGGAACATAATAGTAGTAGTAGCAGTAGTACAGTATGGAACATAATAGTAGTAGTAGCAGTAGTACAGTATGGAACATAATAGACAAGGCAGGACATGTGCCGCTGTGTAGGGCTAATAAAAGCGGTTGCCATTTTGAAAGTTTCATCTGAAAAAAAATCTCAAATGTTTCAGATTTTCAGATTATCGGGAAGATCTGAAAAAAAGTCAATTCCTGCCAAATTGATTCCCTCATCCTTCGCGCCATTAAATTTCAACTAGTTAATATTCACAAGCAAATATCCCATCAAAGACAGAATGGCTTGTCGTCAACCCCCTGGGGCCCGTGGCCCTATTTTTATCCATTGTACAGAACCTTTTTCCAGTGGAGTCCGTCGTGTTTCTACCTATTTATTCCCCCTGCGACAATAATTTACAATATGAAATGCTTTCTGGTATTTATAGAAAGGACGAGCTGCTAGTTGTTAAAGCTTCACTTCTTCGGATGCTCGTACAGTATTTTATCCGCCTGAATGGCTACGTTGAATATCACTCAGTATACCGAGGCCAAATCCTTTGCTATTACTGCATCCCCCATTGCATAATGCTCCAGACTTTCCGCCAAGCCCAAGTTTGCAGCTTGAAAGGATCTGCATGTTATCAGTAATTCATAGCACATTGCTTTAGATTCAGGCCAGCACACCTCAATCATTTCTCTGGCTACGCTCATGTATGCTGTCTGAATATTATTGTAGGATAAGGGATATGCTTGGCCTCCTATCTGACCTAGATACTTTCCAGGCAATATTCTGCACTCACGGTAACGTACCGGTTCCAAAGATTAAAATGACAGAGGCAAATCTTCGGCTGCAGCTGATGGAACGTTAACATGGAGGACGATGAAAAAGCTTGACATATATTAAAGAAAATAATTCACTGTATTCAGGATAGTATGTTCCATTTAACCCGATGGCCAACAGAGGAAATAACAAAATATAAGTGGAGTATAAGTAGGCTCTCTCATTTCTGATCGGGTATTTTCAATTTAAAAAAGGAAGATAAACCTTAATTTGGACAACATAAATGTCACGCACATGATCACACACAGTATGGTGCGTATATAACTGTGCAGTGTGTTGCATGGTTGCCTAAATAACAATATTATTCATTGTGACCACTGAAATACACTGAAGAAATGTTATACTGTACAATGCCAAACAATGACTAATAAATACTACCAAATACCAACATACAGTGACCATCTTACAAAAAGTATATAGAAACAGATTTAAAGTACAGTGACCCCTCGACCTACGATGGCCCCGACATACGATAATTTCAACATGCGATGGCCTCTCAGAAGCAGCATCAACATGCGATGCTTTTGTATGTCGGGGCCATCGCATAAACGGCTATCTGGCAGTGCAGACTGCTTTAGCTGCCGCCAGATAGCCGTTACTGGTGCCCCGTGTGGTCCGCTGACGATCACTTACCTGCCCTTGGGGCTCCGGAGCGTTCTCTTCAGGATCCCCTGCATCGTCGGCGCTCTCCATCGACGTCATCGCGTCATCCAATAGGAGCGGCGTGCGTAGAGAGCGCGGATGCTGGGGAAGCAGAGGCCTTGCCGGACACCTCGGGGACGCGGCGACAGCGATGGACGGCAACATCCCGGGCAGTGGTGACGAGCGGTGACGGTCCGGAGTGGCGGGGACAGGTGAGTACAACTTCCTCTAACAGTGGTCTACAACCTGCAAACCTCCAGATGTTGCCAAACTACAACACCCAGCATGCCCGGACAGCCGTTGGCTGTCCGGGCATGCTGGGTGTTGTAGTTTTGCAACATCTGGAGGTCCGCAGGTTGTAGACCACTGTCCTATACTTTACATTGCACGGATCCCTCAACATGCGATGGTTTCAACAAACGATTGTCCGTTTGGAACGGATTACCATCGTATGTTGAGGGACCACTGTATACCTGTCATATCACAGAAAAAATAATGCAGATATATGTCACTCACTAGGTCATGCATTCTTTTTTGTGTGTCTATCGGCTGTATTTGGCTCACAAATCCCTCCGTTCTGCTGCTCACTCATTCTGACATCCAATGCTCAGGAAGGGGTGTGTCCAAGGGAGGTACTGAGCTCGCCCTCACTCACCATGCATTCACTTTCTCCCTGGGTCTGCTGTGCTGTGCAGGGTCTTTTCATTCAATCACTGCAGACTGCTTTGTAAACCCCCTCCTCTTTGTTTTCATGCTGCAGTCTGATAGGACAGGAGTGAGCACAGAGGAGTGCTAGTCCCGCCCTCATTTCCTGGACTTTGTCCCAGCCTGTGCTTCGGCTGGGAAAAAATGATGCTGCAGCTGGACAGGATTATCTTCTGAATGGTATGGGGACCCCTAGTGGTCTTTTTTCTTAGCCATGATTTCTATATAAAGGAGATAACATTTTTAGGAAGTATATTAGAAAAATGGATGTTTTTCTAAGATGTGCTATGACTGAGTGTTGCTTTGGAAGAGAGGCAGCTGAAAGAGAGTTGAAAAACAGGAGATATCTGCTGTGTGGAGTGAATCTGGGGAGGAGTTTGAAATCAGGAGTTTGAGATCGCTGCGAGTGTTACTTTCCTTACACTCTAGGGACTTTAAAGGGGTACTCCGGCGCTTAGACATCTTATCCCCTATCCAAAGGATAGGGGATAAGATGCCTGATCGCTGGGGTCCCCCGTGATCTTGCACGCAGTGCCCCAGTTAAAATCAGTCCCTGGAGCGTGTTGCTCCGGGTCTGATTACAGGTCACACGCCGCCGGCCCCGTGGTCACCGGTAATGAGACCTGGAGCGAACACGCTCCGGGGACTGATTTTAACTGGGGTGCTGCCTGCAAGATCACAGGGGTCCCCAGCGGCGGGACCCCAGCGATCAGGCATCTTATCCCCTATCCTTTGGATAGGGGATAAGATGTCTAAGCGCCGGAGTACCCCTTTAAACTTACAAGGTCTACTGAGAATGTAATTGTAATATTTACTGTCTGTGTTTGGCTGTGAAATCCCCATGACTAGATGTCCTCCATGTTGGAAAACCCAGTCCAGTGTGCATCTTGCACAATGTATGCAATCCTTCAATAGCAGTTTAGGGTGCACACTGCTGCGCGAGATGCGTGCGAGTTGTTCATTTGGAAGCCCAGATCCTGGATCAAGAGGAGTAACTGTCAACACTGAGACGCATTGGAGTCTCCTGCTCACTGAGCAAGTACTCTCTGGGGTAGAGGTGGGGGAGGATAGTGGGACGGAGGTGCAGGACAGTCAGGCAGTTAGCTGTGTTACAGTTAGAAAACAGGGTAGAGGGAAAAGTGTCAGGGAGGCTAGTCCTGAACTGGCACACCCCAACAAGTTTGCCCGGTTGGCAGATGAGGGGGATGCCATTTCAGAGCTAGCAGTACTGCAGCAAGATACTGCCTCTGATCGCCAGGGGGGTGTCTGCTCCAGTAAGGAGGGAGGGAGGAGTGCAGGGCAGGCCAGACAGGTACTGATAGTGGGGGACTCTATTATTAGGGGGACAGACAGGGCGATCTGTCACAAAGACCGGGCTTCGCCGAACAGTGTGTTGTCTTCCTGGCGTTCGAGTTCGGCACATCGCGGATTGGGTTGACAGGTTGCTGGGTGGGGCTGGAGAAGACCCAGCAGTCATGGTACATTTCGGCACCAATGACAAAGTAAGAGGTAGGTGGAGTGTCCATAAAAATGATTTCAGGGACTTATGCCGCTAGCTTAAGGCAAGGACCTCCGTAATAAAATGTAACAAAATATTTCCTGTACCACGTGCCACACCAGAGAGGCAGCGTGAGATCAGGGAAGTAAACAAGTGGGTCAGAAGCTGGTGTAGGAAGGAAGGGTTTGAGTTCATGGAGAACTGGGCCGACTTCGCTGTCAGATACCGGCTCTACCGTAGGGACGGGCGGCACCTCAATGGGAAGGGTGCAGCTGAGCTTGGGGAGAAGATGGCTAGAAGGGTGGAGGAGTGTTTAAACTAGGGACTGGGGGGAGAGAACCTACAACATAGAGGGGGAAGATAGTGTAGAGAGAGAGGTGGAAATTATCAATGTACTTGGGAGTGGAGCGGAGGGAGGAGTTAGAATAGTTAATAGGGATAGGCTTCAAAGGAAGAAAAACATACACCATTGAATTGCATGTTGACTAATGCCAGAAGTCTGACCAATAAAACTGACGAACTGGAATTGATAATGTCTGAGGAGGATTATGACATAGCGGGTATAACAGAGACTTGGTTGGATGATACCTGTGACTGGGCGGTCAACATACAGGGTTATAGTCTATTCAGGAAGGATCGGACAAAATGAAAAGGGGGAAGAGTTTATCTTTATGTAAAGTCCAGTCTGAAGGCCGCACTGCGGGAGGATATACGGGAGGGAAATGATAATGTGGAGGCATTATGGATAGAAATATATGGAGATAAAAATAAAAAATATTCTGATAGGGGTTTGTTATAAGCCACCAAACATAATGGAAGAGGCAGAAGATCAATTACTGAGGCAAAAAACAAGGCAGCAAATCAGAATGAGGTGATTATAATGGAGACTTTAACTATCCTGATATAAACTGGGAGACTGAGACCTGTGAATCTCATAAAGGAAACAGGTTTCTGACTATAGCTAAAGACAATTATCTGTCCCAAATGGTGCAGGGCCCGACTAGAGGGGGCGCCCTACTGGACTTAATATTAACCAACAAACCTAACATAGTAACTAATGTTTAGGGGGGCGGGTGGAAACTGCACACCAGACTACACCAGATTGCTGTTATATGGGCAATCCAGACTACACACCAGACTGCTGTTATATGGGGCAATCCAGACTACACACCAGATTGCTGTTATATGGGGCAATCCAGACTATACACCAGACTGCTGTTATATGGGGCAATCCAGACTATACACCAGACTGCTGTTATATGGGGTGATACAAATTACACAGGCAGACTGCTGTTATAGTGGGCAATCCAGACTACACACCAGACTGTTGTTATAGTGGGCAATCCAGACTACACACCAGACTGCTGTTATAGGGGGCGCTCCAGACTACACACCAGACTGCTGTTATAGGGGTCGCTCCAGACTGTACACCAGACTGCTAGTATAGGGGGTGCTCCAGACTACACACCAGACTGCTAGTATAGGGGGTGCTCCAGACTACACACCAGACTGCTGTTATAGGGGGCGCTCCAGACTACACACCAGACTGCTGTTATAGGGGGCGCTCCAGACTGCTGTTATAGTGGGCAATCCAGACTACACACCAGACTGCTAGTATATTGGGTGCTCCAGACTACACACCAGACTGCTAGTATAGGGGGTGCTCCAGACTACACACCAGACTGCTAGTATAGTGGGTGCTCCAGACTACACACCAGACTGCTGGTATAGGGGTCAATACAGACTACACAGCCAGGCTGTTGTTACAGGGAGCTCAAGACTACACAGTTGGACTGCTGCTCAGGGAGAACGGATTTACAGACTAAATCATTAATACAAATGTTTTGTTTTTTTTAAGGTTATCACAGTAGAGGAAGGAGTAAATGGAAGTCTCTTCTATATCTGTAACAATTATTCCTAAACCATAAAACCTGAATAAAATTTTACAGATTCCACTTACTTAAATTGTGTAATTTCAAAGATATCATTATGTAAACATTTAAGCTAATTTCCCAGAACATTCTATATTTAGAAATAAATGAAAAACGTAACTGTATAGAAAATGTAAATTGTATAATTGTGCTACATTTGCTTCTTAATGCAATCTGTTTATTTATCAGCTTTAGACTGAAATTATACGAATCATCATCTGCAAGTACATTATAGATATGAAGAGCACGGAAAATCCTATACTGAGCTCAGGGCCGGACTGGCCATCGGGTACACCGGGCATTTGCCTGGCCATCCGTTGGGCCGCTCGTCTGCCTCAACGCAATTTTTTTAAACTTTCTTTTAAGCTTGCGCTCTTCCCCGCCTCAGCGCTGCAGGAGCCTCACTCTATCCTGGACCAAATCCAGGTCAGAAGCACTGCGCTTTAACAGTCCAAGGACCTTGTCACTGTAACAGTTGCAAGGGCTACTGGGAGCAGATGTGCCCCGCGCAGGCACGCACGTCTGCTCCCAACCCCTGACGTGTACCTGCCTGTGACTGCAAAGGATAGGGGATAAGATGTCTCATCATGGGGGGTCCCGCCGCTGAGAACCCCCGTGATCTCGGCTGTGGTACCCCAGACATCCGCTGCATGGAGCAAACTTCGCTCCATGCCAGATGACTGGCAATGGGGGGGTGGAGGCTCGTGATGTCATGGCCCGCTCGTGATGTCATGGCCACGCCCCCTCAATGTAAGTCTATGGGAGGGGGCATGACGGCCATTGAGGGGGCGTGGCCGCGAGCGGGTGCTGCCGTGATGTCATGAGCCTCCTGCGCTGCACCCGACGTTCTGAATGAATGCTGGGTGCAGCAGGGAGATCGCGGGGCTCACCAGCAGCGGGTCCCCCATGATCAGACATCTTATCCCCTATCTTTTGGATAGGGGATAAGATGTCTAGGGGCAGGGTACCCCATTAAGGAATGGTAACTCCCAATTGTCAGTATTTACATACATTTTCAGGAAGACTGAATTAGGAACAGCAGACCAAAGAGTTAGAAGACTGACATATATACTGTAAAGAGCTTCACTAATAATAATATGATCAGCGTAAAATGTTGAACCTATTTAGGCTACAAAAAAATCAAAATGGTATTCAAGGATGGACCTTCACTTTAGGGGCCTAAGTTCAGTTGTTTATTTTTGATCTCTTTGCCAATTTTTCCTGTATATTATTATAATACCGCCAATCTCTTCCTTAAAAAAAAGTGCATCAAAAAATGTTTTATGCCAATTCCTCAGTTGCCTAGGAACAGGCAGCCAGAAATCTGAGCTTGGAGGCTTGAAAGTTCTTATTAAAAGGCTTTGTGCATCAGTATGAGTGAAATGTTAATTTAGTAAGCCTGATTGATACACCGTGTTAGGGTGCTACAGGGACGAAACTAGAGCAAAATACAGTATCTGATTCACCTTCGTTTATTGCTCTTCCTTAAAGGGGTACGACCGTGGAAATTTTTTTTCAAATCAACTGGTGCCAAAAAGTTATACAGATTTGTAAATGACTTCTATTTAAAAATCTTAATCCTTCCAGTACTTATCAGCTGCTGTATTCTCCAGAGAAAGTTGTGTAGTTCTTTCCAGTCTGACCACAGTGCTCTCTGCTGACACCTCTGTCCATGTCAGGAACTGTCCGGAGCAGGAGAAGTTTGCTATGGGGATTTGCCTCTACTCTTGACTGTTCCTGATACAGACAGAGGTGTCAGCAGAGAGCACTGTGGTCGGACAGAAAATAACTACACAACTTCCTGTGGAGTATAGGTAATTTACAAATCTGTTTAACTTTTTGGCACCAGTCGATTAAATTTTTTTTTTCCACCAGAGTACCCCTTTAAAAAGCCTTAAAAATAATGGAATTATAATGGAAAAAATAGCAATGGAACACACAACGTTCCCCGACAAAAGCCAAGGAATCTGAAATTACACTGTACTTATCAAGTCATGCCGATCTGTTAATTCATATATTTCTAGTAGGATAATTATAGGACCCTTCTCCCTCCCCCTCCAAAACACAGCCCCAAATGATCCGGCTGATACTTCTGAAAAGCACTTTGCGCCCCGCGCATAAAAGAACTCCACAAAGGAATCTTGTCGCCGCCCGATACACACGTAATGGAATTAATATAGAAGGTGAATCAGAGCAGAAGAGAACGTGCTCATCAGAGTGTACTATCTGTTTCCGATCCTACCTCATCTGCCGCCATGCACATCATTCCGAACGAGAAGTCCTATTGACACGAAAATGTATTGGACGTGTCCCATCAATCAATCCGTAGGTAGGAGTAGAAATGTCAGCCGCGCAAGTCCTTTAAGTCTCCTTCATTTCGGTAGGGAAAGTTTCGCTTATACCTTTTACGGCTCCTTATTTAAAGTCCGGACATGCCCAAACCTTCTGCGTCTCAGACCTCGTGGCAGATGTTATTAAGCTCTTCTCATCATGACGCCAGAGCGAGGTTTAGCTTTACCCCCCCCCCCCCCCAAAAGGTAATACCGCTGGTCCTGGGCTAGGCACATGGGGCAATGAAGACACCGTCGCCAAGTTACGGCCAACGGTAGCTTTACTGAGGGTAGACAGATGACGCAGTATATACAGTACAGCCAATATCCCAAGGAGGTGACCAGTGACACAAGGGGAAAATTCATCAAAGCCTGTGTGCCGTTTTAATAAATTTGGTGCACATATGGCAAAAACACAGCAAAAAAATTTACAAAAGGCTGGGAAGTGGCTACACACACAGATACGTATTGATAAATCTCCCCCAAAAGTACAGGAAGTGAGGGTGGGATTAGCACTCCTCTGTGCTCACTCCTGTCCTGTCAGACTCTTGTCTGAAAACAGAGAGAAGGGGGTTACAGAGCAGCCTGCAGTGATTGGATGAAGAGACCACGCACAGCACAGCAGACTCAGGGAGGAAGTGAATGTTTGGTGAGTGAGGGCGGGTTCAGTGCTTGCCTCGCACACTCCCCTTCCTGAGCAGTGGATGTCAGAATGAGTAAGCAGCAGAACAGAGGGATTTGTGAGCCAAATACAGAAGCTAGACACATAAATAAAGATATGTAAATCATCTGCATGACCTAGTGAGTAACATATAGAAGCATCATTTTTTTCTGTGATATAACAGGTATACTTTTTTTGTAGATCGTGGGGGGTCCCAGCAGTAACACCCCCGACAATTAGACACTAGTGATGAGCGGCATTGCCTGTATTCGAATTTGCGATATTTCGCGAATATATAGACGAATATTTGCCCTATATTCGCGAATTTCACGTATTCGTTATATTCGCATATTCTCATGTGATTATTGCCATATTCGCGTATTCGTGGAAGAAAACAGTGAGGGGGAGGGCAACTTTACTATTGGTTGTTGGGATGTTGTTGATAACCTCTGACAAGTGTATTTGTATCATTCTAATTGGCCGACAAGTGAAAAGAAGGAATATGCGCATATGCAGATAAAATATATAGCGAATATTTTCGCAATATTCGCAAATTTGCGATATTCACGATAAAAATTTGAAATGCAAATATTCGCACCCAACACTATTAGACACTTTTCCCCTTTTGTGCACAATGGATACAATTTAGATTTTAATGGCAATTCTGTATGTGCGCACAAAAACACATTATACGTTTTACAAACGAAATGGCCTCTTGGCGGTAAGTCACAGCCTATAGCGCTATAAAACAATATATTCTGTGCTGCTGAGTGAACATCATGGACATCCTTTTGATATCAAAGACCTTTCAAGTTACATGTTGTCTACGCAGAAAAAATAAAATCCTTTTCATTTCAATTTCTGATCTCTTCTCAAGTGACCTATAACTTATTCATCACTCGCGGAGCGTTCCCCAGGCGTCCGTGAATATTCCCGCAAATTGGTGTCTTAGAGGGAAAAAAATGTTCTCATTGTAAACACAGAAGCGATTTTTATGCCACCGCCGGACAGGTGAAATCCCCCGCTATCCGCTCCAATGTCCACGCCATTGATTATTACACGCCAACACCGTGATGTGAAATCTCTGTGTTCCCTGAGCCTTCCATAGAAATTTGTAGAAAAAGGCTTCGTTTAACCCCTTAACGACGCAGGACGTAAATGTACGTCCTGGTGAGGTGGTTCTTAACGCACCAGGACGTACATTTACGAGCGATGCCCGGATCATGCGCGGCAGGTCCCGATTGCTGATCGCAGCCAGGGACCCACCCGTAATGGCGGACATCCGCGATCCCGCGGATGTCCGCCATTAACCCCTTAGATGCCGTCATCAATACAGATCACGGCATCTGCAGCATCGCGGTTACTAAAATGGAGGATCGGATGTCCCGCGGCGATCCGATCATCCAGCACGGCAGGCGGAGGTCCCCTCACCTGGCTTCGCTACCTTCCGGCGTCTTCTGCTCTGATCTGCCTTCCCGGCGTCTTCTGCTCTGATCTGCCTTCCCGCAGACCAGAGCAGAAGATCACCGATAATACTGATCAGTGCTATGTCCTATACGTAGCACTGAACAGTATTAGCAATTGAGTGATTGCTATAAATAGTCCCCTATGGGGACTATTGAAGTGTAAAATAAAAAATAAAAAAGTAAAAAAAAGAAAGTAAAAAAATTTGAAAAAAAAAACCTCCCCCAATAAAAACATAAATTGTCCCATTTTCCCTATTTCACCCCCAAGTAATAGAAAGGTATATTATCATGGGTATCATTTTAGTCTTATTGACCCAAAGAATAAAGAACACGTCATTTTTATCGTAAATTGTACGGCGTGAAAACGAAGCCTTCCAAAATTAGCAAAATTGCGGTTTTCTTTTTAATTTCACCACACGAATAGTATTTATTTTTGGTTGCACCATACATGTTATGGTAAAGTAAGTGATGACATTACAACGGACAAATGGTTGCGCAAAAAGCAAGCCCTCATACTAGTCTGCGGATGAAAATATAAAAGAGTTATGATTTTTTGAAGGCGAGGAGGAAAAAACGAAAACGTAAAAATAAAATTGTCTGCGTCCTTAAGGCCCAAATGGGCTGCGTCCTTAAGGGGTTAAACCAGGATTTGTGGTGCTGATTAGGACATAGAACTCACAGATCAGGTTTATTACCAATATTGCAACGCGTTTCACTGCGCATAGACTTGCATTGAGGGGGCAGGGCGTGACGTCATGAGGGGCAGGGCTATGGCGTCACGAGCTCCCGTCGCCGGCTCTAAGCGTTCGGAACATTTTGTTCCAAAAGCTGAGCAGTAGAGTACCCCTTTAAGGCAACTGAAGAAGCTGCTCATGCACAGTGAAAAGCATTGCATGTTTTTGAATAAACTACCTTTTTATCGTCCTTGACGTGATGGGTCCTTTTAGCGCTATATTGATCCTGCAATTCGTTTTGAAGTCTACATTGCTTCTCCATTATCCAGTAGCAGGAAGGCTGCAGATGGGACCAATTTTCTCCTGATACGCTCATTCCATTGTTGTGTATATGGCTACACAACCACTTGTGGTAAGTGGTCTTTGTCCATACCCGTCCCACTATCTTTGGTGTGTTTACACTATGGAGCGCCTTTGCTTCTCTCTCTAGAGTGAGTGATCCTGACAGTCGGTAGTAAGTCTCTCTCCTGTTATTGTATTTGTATGCACTGTCCCTGCTCCATACAGTCGGGATATATACAAAACACAGAGATATATGGCCTATATAGTGTAGTATATAAGCTAATATTGGCATAAATGTAGGCAGTAATTAGATGCCTCCATTTATGCCAATATAATAAAGTGTAATGTGGGGTATTATGTGACAGAGCTAACGGGAGCTCCGCCATCTGCCCCTACTCTGCAATGACCTGACTCGTCCTGCTGTGTCCTCGGGCAGGGCTTAAAATGTGCCAAAAATGTGATGCTATGCACTTCCATTGGCTTTAATGGGAGTTGTGCAAACCAATTTGTGCAGCACCCCTTTACCGTACTGTAAGTTACAAAAATGTCGTAATTTATCTTCTTATGCTGTTGTGGTAGCCCTTGGGGGGTGTATGGTAGTGGTGGTATGGTATCGGTATATGAGGGGTTAATGTTAACCCTATAGTTCGTGATGCCAGGCTGAGGGCTGGTATGCTGAGGCAATGTTCCGGCCTATCGCCATGCTTCCCAGTAACGATAGGTGCATGAAATGACTGAAGGTCCACAAGGAGATTGAACTTGAACTTGAACAACTTTACTTAAGTGCTTGCGATACATCCAAGGCACAGTAACAGTCTCCTACAAACAGTCCTTATATCGCTCAGTGACTGACAGTTGGTGCAAACCTTGAGCTAGTCATACGGTCTCTGAATTTAGGGTAGATATTTGCAGATCCGTCCGGATTTAGGGGTTATATTAGGTCCGGTGATGCTGCAGAGTGTCTGGGAATTGATACACTCTATATTCTGAATTACTCAGCCGTTGCCGCAAGGCTCGGGCCTAACTCACTGCGATAGCTGCTGCGCAGATCCTTCTCGTTTGACAGCCCAGGAACAAGAGAGAGAAAACATGTCCGCCGCTCCCTTATATGGGCTGGGGGCGGGGTGAATCCGATTGGTCCGAACATCTGTCATTCACCATTACACAGAGTAATGGGATTGCATATGTCACCGTGCCTCCAAAGGCCCTTAAGCAGAATACCATAGAGTTTACCTAGTCACGTGACCCGCAGGTCCTGCAACGCTATAGAACCGGCAATTAACCATTTATTTACATATATATTACTATATTTACATTACCCTTAATGTAAATACCCTTAATGTAACATAAATTACTAGGCTATTAGTTACAATAGAGGCGACAAGGGGTAGGCTACACAACAGAGATCCCTACGTCCTAGGGACTCTGGCTATGGGGACCCACATAGGTACCGTATAAGATGCGGTACCGGGACACCACACTGTTTTCAGCCTCCCAAACACCTCCGGTGGCCACAAGGAGACCAGAGGGGATTGGTGTGCCATTAAGGATGATGGGAATACACTTTAAGGGTTTATTCACACATACAGTATCCTGCACATATTTGATGCACAGGATTTGAAGCTGCGTTCATTCATTTAGTTTAGATTAAAATTTGCAGTTTCAAATCCTGCGCATCAAATCTACGCAAGATACTGTACATGTTAAAACACCATCAATGGGCAGTGTCATATGCAAAAACTTTTTATATAGTGTAGATAACCTTATATGTATGTATATTTGTAATATCCATTAGTTAAAAAATTTGTGTATTTGTGGGTGAAAAAATGTTGTCTTGTCTCTGCAGCTATTGCCTGTGTGTCTCTATGCAGGAACAAAATACAGGAAGTGTGGGCGGGACAAGCAGGACTCCGTACACTAAGGATAAGCAGGGCTCTGTACACTGAGGACAAGCAGGGCTCTGTACACTAAGGACAAGCAGGGCTCTGTACACTGAGGACAAGCAGGGATCTGTACACTGAGAACAAGCAGGGTTCTGTACACTGAGGACAAGCAGGGCTCTGTACACTGAGGACAAGCAGGGCTCTGTACACTGAGGACAAGCAGGGCTCACTACACTGAGGACAAGCAGGACTCCGTACACTAAGGACAAGCAGGGCTCTGTACACTAAGGACAAGCAGGGCTCTGTACACTGAGGACAAGCAGGGCTCTGTACACTGAGGACAAGCAGGGTTCTGTACACTGAGGACAAGCAGGGCTCTGTACACTGAGGACAAGCAGGGCTGTGTACACTGGGGACAAGCAAGGCTCCGTACACTGAGGACAAGCAGGGCTCTGTAAACTGAGGACAAGCAGGGCTCTGTACACTGAGGACAAGCAGGACAAGTGGGGTTCTGTACACTGAGGACAAGCAGGGCTCTGTACACTGAGGACAAGCGGGGCTCTGTACACTGAGGACAAGCGGGGCCCTGTACACTGAGGACAAGCAGGGCTCTGTACACTGAGGACAAGCAGGGCTCACTACACTGAGGACAAGCAGGGCTCACTACACTGAGGACAAGCAGGACTCCGTACACTAAGGACAAGCAGGGCTCTGTACACTAAGGACAAGCAGGGCTCTGTACACTGAGGACAAGCAGGGCTCTGTACACTGAGGACAAGCAGGGTTCTGTACACTGAGGACAAGCAGGGCTCTGTACACTGAGGACAAGCAGGGCTCTGTACACTGGGGACAAGCAAGGCTCCGTACACTGGGGACAAGCAGGGCTCCGTACACTGAGGACAAGCAGGGCTCTGTAAACTGAGGACAAGCAGGGCTCTGTACACTGAGGACAAGCAGGACAAGTGGGGTTCTGTACACTGAGGACAAGCAGGGCTCTGTACACTGAGGACAAGTGGGGCTCTGTACACTGAGGACAAGTGGGGCCCTGTACACTGAGGACAAGCGGGGCTCTGTACACTGAGGACAAGCGGGGCTCTGTGCACTGAGGACAAGCAGGGCCCTGTACACTGAGGACAAGCAGGGCTCTGAACAGTTAGGCTCTATATCAGGTACACTTTATGAGGGCTCGAGCCCTGCAGCAGCTGCTATGTCTGCCATCCCGCTAGTAACGCCAATGAATTTATTCACTTCAATACTATATCCAGTCTGTTTGACTTTATTCCAAGTAGAGACGCAAGATCTCTGTACAAGCAGTATGCTAATGTTCTCCAGCCCATCCCTCCCTGCAAACAGCAATTATAAAATCTCAGTTTTTTTTTTTTTTTAATACTGGTCCCAAGGTCCCTTTTTAGCTGTTCTCATTTTCCACTTTATTTATTGTGTGTCCAAAATGAGAAAATAATGAACTGCCCTCGTGAAAGTTATCAGTCATTCCCAGAGATTGGCGCTCTGGTTGGGATGTAAACCATGATTAATGCCACACGTCTCCACATTTTTAAACAGAGGAGAAACAAATTGGCTATCCTGCAACCTTCATTACAGGGAAACTGTATTAAGGAAATAGGAGATCAATATCAGTAATCAGGAGAGTGAGTGGGTGTGCATTAACGTGTATACAAAAGACCCTTCCTCCTCCAGAGCTTCCACATGCTATTCATCATGGCAACACGCCAGGTCCGTTCTTCTGACCCTCTTAACCTATTCAGCATAATGTAGAAAGAAAAGACATTAAAGGAATGCTAAACCTAGCAATGAATGCACAAAACATACAAAACCTGTTTCTTAGTACAACTTTCGTCAGTCATGCTGAAATATGGCAAACAGGTCTGCTGCCTTTTAGTCTACCCTATATGTATAGGACAGTGTTTCCCAACCATGGAGCCTCCAGCTGTTGCAAAACTACAACTCCCACCCTGCAAGAAGAAACGGAATTTAGCTATGTATAAGGGTAAGCAGGTTTCGGCGCTCACCTGTGCCTTCCTCAGGTCCATCAATTAAACACTGTGAAAAGACATACATAAAATATTTAAAGGAGATATGTGGTGAAAATCTTTTCACTTCACCTGGGCTGCAAAAAAAAAAAAAAAAAAAAAACTTTAACTCACCTTCCTACGTTCCTCCTCGGAACCTCACAGTGCTGTCAGCGTATCGCTGACCACAGCGAATGTCCTGCCTCGGCTGGTGATAGGCTGAGCGCACTGTCATGTAAGGAGCTCTGGCCGGCTCCTTAATGTCTGGTTGTATCGGAGCTTTATCTATAGTGTTAAAGTAGCCTTATAGTGGATAACGCCTTTAACTTGCTGTCTAGTTTGGGCTAATTTTAGTAAGCAACTGCACCAAGTGTGGGTGTGGTGAAATTTGAGTACTCTTTGCATCATCCACATGTAGTAGCAACATTAAAGGGGTGCTCCGCTGCTCAGCGTTTGAAACAAACTGTTCCGAAAGCTTGAGCAAGTGTCGGGAGCTCGTGATGTCATAGCCCCGCCCCCTCATGACGTCACACCACGCCCCCTCAATGCAAGTCTATGGAAGAGGGTGTGACGTCTGTCATGCCCCCTCCCATAAACTTGCATTGAGGGGCAGGGTGTGACGTCATGATGGGGAAGGGCTATGACGTCAGGAGCTCCCGGCGCCAACTACAGCGTTCAGAACAGTTTGTTCCAAATGGTGAGCAGTGGAGTACCCCTTTAAAAAATGCTGTATGAGGGTACCTTCAGACGAGCGGATTTACAGCGCGTATTTTGCTTCGGATCTGCTGCTGAAGGACATCTATATGCTGCCTTTACATGTGCCTGCTCGGAGCGGCAACGAGCAGACACACTGCGATGTGCGAGTCACCATGCGCATACGCAGTATACTCGCACATTTTTAAATCAACTGGTGCCAGAAAGTTAAACAGATTTGTAAATCCCTTCTATTAAAAAATCTAAATCCTTCCAGTACTTTTTAGGGGCTGTATACTAAAGAGAAATCCAAAAAAGAAATGCATTTCCTCTGATGTCATGACCACAGTGCTCTCTGCTGACCTCTGCTGTCCATTTTAGAAACTGTCCAAACATATGCTGCTCTGGACAGTTCCTAAAATGGACAGCAGAGGTCATCAGAGAGCACTGTGGTCATGACATCAGAGGAAATGCATTTCTTTTTTGGATTTATCTTTAGTATACAGCCCCTAAAGAGTACTGGAAGGATTAAGATTTTTTAATAGAAGTGATTTACAAATCTGTTTAACTTTCTGGAGCCAGTTGATTTAAAAAAAAAAAAAAGTTTTCCACGGGAGCACCCCTTTACACAAGAAGCAAAACTAGCTTACTAGTACACTCCAGAGATATAAAGAAAAGCAGCTGCCCTGAGTAGCTCCAACCAAAAAGTCATCTGCACAAGACAGAGTGTCCTACCGTGTTTCTCCGAAAATAAGACAGGGTCTTATAATAATTTTAGTCCCAAAAAACACACTAGGGCTTATTTTCAGGGTAGGGCTTATTTATTTATGGGGGGCTGCAGGAGTGTGGAGGATGGGGGGCTGTGGGAGGATGGGGGGCTGTAGCAGTGTGGAGGATGGGGGGCTGTAGCAGTGAGGAGGATGGGGGGCTGTAGCAGTGAGGAGGATGGGGGGCTGTAGCAGTGAGGAGGATGGGGGGCTGTAGCAGTGAGGAGGATGGGGGGCTGTAGCAGTGTGGAGGATGCCGCACCCCCCCCCCATCTTCCACACTGCTACAGCCCCCCATCCTCCCACAGTCCCTGCCCCGGCTGCTAAGCAACAGAAGGAGGTCCCACTGCAGCTTCCGTATGGTATGAAGGTGTAAGATAGATAGATAGATAGATAGATAGATAGATAGATAGATAGATAGATAGATAGATATGGGACCAGCGAAAGGATGGCGGGGGGTAACTGGGGGCAGGGGGTGGGGGAATCGGGTCTGCGGGCATTACTGGCGGCCACGGTCCGGATCTGGACCGCGGTCCACCAATTGATTACCCCTGGCCTAGGTTTTATTTTTGGGGTAGGGCTTATATTGCAGTCCACCCTGATAATACTGCTAGGGCTTACTTTCGGGGTAGGGTTTATTTTCGGGGAAACACGAATGATTTAGTCCCTATTTCTGCTCAATGCCAGGCAGCTGCTTCCCATGTCTCTGCAGTAGAGGTTCGTTCTTGCACTAATGTAGTCCCCAATATCCCTAATGTTTGTTTTGTTTAATTCTCTTCATGCCGATATATTACCCTGTAGACAAGCAAGCAAAATGCAACAAGGGACCACCTTACAGGTTCCTTTTAACCGAGGCCGCCTTCCTTTAATCTTTCCATTCAACGGATGACGTTACTCTAAGCGCTTCACGGAGTATTTCATTGATTCCTAATCAAGCAAATGTTGTTTGATAGATAACTCACTAAGCTCCGCGGGTCATCGGGAAATCACTAAACGACATTATACTTTCCCATTTGTCAGTTATTAAAAATTAAGGCCCTTCAGTATTTACTATCAGTGCAGATTAATATCAGTAATGGTGCTAATATTTATTTTATGCTTTTACATTCACCCTCGCTGTTAACTGATTAATATTTGCTCTTTGTAAAATTTTAATAACTTATTTGTGGAGTTTTTAATGCATGGCAGCGACTCAACGCAAGGGATTTAGTATGTGATGCCGTGTAATGTTTATCTACCGATTCTCATGCCCGGTGACAGAAGTTCGCAAAGAACAATAAAAGATGGGCAACTATTTGCAGCCAAAATGAATTCTGATGCCATCTGTTTCGGCAGCGAGGTTACAAAGTAAATAGCAAATTAGCTGCCTACATAAAGGATTTTTTTTTATTGAGGCCATTAAACAACAGCAGAGAATCTACAGCTCAGGGCTGCGAAATATGTTTAATTAAATGGTCATATGTAAAATGAGAAATGGGACTGCAAAGCCAACGTGCTCAGACGTGGCATGTTTCCGTGGGATAGATTTACTATGTAGACTTTATATAAATAAGAGCAATTGTATATCCCAAAACAGGAGGGATATCACTGTTGTTGACAAATTGTGATGCCACCGGGTTGGGTTCAATGTTGTACACATACTTCCTAGCCTGTCTAGAAGCTACGTGCATTAGTTGGAGCCAAAAGCTGAGGCCATCAGCCCCCAGGTTTTACATGGTACTGTACCCCAGCCAATTTGGAGATTCCTATTTGTCTTCTGGCAGGTCGCTCCTAGCAGTTGTCATGAAGTTTTCAGGATCTTCTACAAAAAGTAACTCAGGGCCCAGGAGGGTGATGGAAACCAGAGTAGCCTACAAGACGAATCCCATAGTTAAAGGGATACTTTAGCGCTAAACATCTTATCCCCTATCAAAAGGATAGTGATGGCTGCCACGCCCCGTCCCATAGACTTGCATTGAGAGGCTGGGCGTGACATCATGAGGGGGCGGAGCCATGACGTCATGATACTCCGTCCCCTGCCCCACCCGTCATCAGCCACAGAGCGATCCTCGCTCTGTGCAGCTGAAAAACGTGGGTGCAGCAGGAGAGATTGCGGGGGTCCCCAGCGATTAAATCCCTGCGATCTAACATCTTATCCTCTAGCCTTTTGATCCCAAGATTTTGGGATAAGATACCAAGATTTTGGGATAAGATGTTTAGTGCGGAGTACCCCTTCAAGCTTTAGAGATGGGTTAGCTCTTCAGTTTTATGAGGGACGTAAAGGAGGCTAATATTATACTGGGGCACAGAGGGGCCTAACTCCTATATGGTGACACAGAGGGGGCCTAATACTACAGGGTGGGCCATTTATATGGATACACCTTAATAAAATGGGAATGGTTGGTGATATTAACTTCCTCTTTGTGGCACATTAGTATATGTGAGGGGGAAAACTTTTCAAGATGGGTGGTGACCATGGCGGCCATTTTGAAGTCGGCCACTTTTAATCCAACTTTTGTTTTTTTAATAGGAAGAGGGTCATGTGACACATCAAACTTATTGGGAATTTCACAAGAAAAACAATGATGTGCTTGATTTTAACGTAACTTTATTCTTTCATGAGTTATTTACAAGATTCTGACCACTTATAAAATGTGTTCAATGTGCCGCCCATTGTGTTGGATTGTCAATGCAACCCTCTTCTCCTACTCTTCACACACTGATAGCAACACCGCAGGAGAAATGCCAGCACAGGCTTCCAGTATCCGTATACACTGCTATATACTACTATATACACCGCAGGAGAAATGCTAGCACAGGCTTCCAGTATCCGTATACACTGCTATATAATACTATATACACCACAGGAGAAATGCTAGCACAGGCTTCCAGTATCCGTATACACTGCTATATAATACTATATACACCGCAGGAGAAATTCTAGCACAGGCTTCCAGTATCCGTATACACTGCTATATAATACTATATACACCGCAGGAGAAATGCTAGCACGGGCTACCAGTATCCATATACACTGCTATATACTACAATATACACCGCAGGAGAAATGCTAGCACAGGCTTCCAGTATCCGTATACACTGCTATATACTACTATATACACCGCAGGAGAACTGCTAGCACAGGCTTCCAGTATCTGTAGTTTCAGGTGCTGCACATCTCGTGTCTTCACAGCATAGACAATTGCCTTCAGATGACCCCAAAGATAAAAGTCTAAAGGGGTCAGATCGGGAGACCTTGGGGGCCATTCAACTGGCCCACGATGACCAATCCACTTTCCAGGAAACTGTTCATCTAGGAATGCTCGGACCTGACACCCATAATGTGGTGGTCACCATCTTGCTGGAAAAGCTCAGGGAACGTGCAGCTTCAGTGTATAAAGAGGGAAACACATCATCATGAAGCAATTTCGCATATCCAGTGACCTTGAGGTTTCCATAGATGAAGAATGGCCCCACTATCTTTGTACCCCATATACCACACCATACCATCAATTTGTGTGTTCTCAACAGTCTTGGAGGGATCTATCCAATGTGGGTTAGTGTCAGACCAATAGCGGTGGTTTTGTTGGTTAACTTCACCATTCACATAAAAGTTTCCTAATCACTTAACAAAATCTTCTGCGTAAATTGAGGTTCCTGTTCCAATTTTTGGTTTTGCCCATTCTGCAGCACCTGAAACTACGGATACTTGAAGCCTGTGCTAGCATTTCTGCTGCGGTGTATTTAGTAGTATATAGCAGTGTATACGGATACTGGAAGCCTGTGCTAGCATTTCTCCTGCGGTGTATATAGTAGTATATAGCAGTGTATACGGATACTGGAAGCCTGTGCTAGCATTTCTCCTGCAGTGTTGCTATCAGTGTGTGAAGAGTGGGAGAAGAGGGTTGCATTGACAATCCAACACAATGGGCAGCACATTAAACACATTTTATAAGTGGTCAGAAACTTGTAAATAACTCAAGAAAGAATAAAGTTACATCAAAACCAAGCACATCATTGTTTTTCTTGTGAAATTCCCAATAAGTCTGATGTGTCACATGACCCTCTTCCTATTGAAAAAACAAAAGTCTGATTCAAAATGGCCGACTTCAAAATCGCCACCATGGTCACCACCCATCTTGAAAAGTTTCCCCCCTCACATATACTAATGTGCCACAAACAGGAAGTTAATATCACCAACCATTCCCATTGTATTAAGGTGCATCCATATAAATGTCCCACCCTGTATATGGTGGCACAGAGAGGCCAAATACTAAATGGGGCATAGAAGGGTCTCATATTATACTGGGGCAAAGAGGGGGCCTAATACTTTATGGGGGCATAGAGGTTGCATAACTACTATGTAGGGACACAGAGGTGCCTTAAAGAGGTGCTCCAGTGGGAAAAAAAATAATAATCAACTGGTGCCAGAATGTTAAGCAGATTTGTAAGTTGCTTCTAGTTAAAGATCTTAATCCTTCCAGTACTTATCAGCTGCTGTATGCTCCACAGGAAGTTCTTTTCTTTTTGAATTTCTGTCTGACCACAGTGCTCTTTGCTGACACCTGTGCATGTTAGGAACTGTCCAGAGCAGGAGCAAATCCCCATAGCAAACCTATCCTGCTCTTGACAGTTCCTGACAAGGACAGAGGTGTCATCAGAGAGCACTGTGGTGTGACAGAAAAGAAATTCAAAAAGAACAGAACTTCCTGTGGAGCATACAGCAGCTGATAATTACTGGAAGGATTAAGATTTTTAAATAGAAATAATTTACAAATCTGTTTAACTTTCTGGCACCAGATGATTTAAAAAAAAATGTTTTCCACAGGAGTACCCCTTTAATACTATAGGGAGGCACAGAGGGTGCCTGTCTACTGAGTACAAAGTAGGTACTATTGTTTTATAGAATATAGGATTTTTTACAGAGGTAAGGAGGATGTTGAAGTGAGGAGCCTAAAATGTTTGTCCACACAACCTCCCCTCCAGCTTCATCTGTATACTGCTGCTTCTAACTCTATGGGATCAGAATATACAGTAGTTATACACCTCCACTTCAGCTCTATCTGTATACTGCTACTGCTGTCTCTATAGGATCAGTACATATAGTAAATATTTCCTTCTTCTCCAGCTCTATCTGTATACTGCTGCCAGCTCTATGGGATATATAGTAGTTATGCACCTCCCCTCCTAGCTCTATCTGTATACTGCTGCTATCTCTATGGGATCAGGATATACAGTAGTTATGCACCTCCCCTCCTAGCTCTATCTGTATACTGCTGCTACCTCTATGGGATCAGGATATATAGTAGTTATGCACCTCCCCTCCTAGCCCTATCTGTATACTGCTGCTATTATATCTATGGGGTCAGGATATATAGTAGTTATATACTTCCCCTCCCTGCTATATCTGTATACTGCTGCTATCCTTACGGGATCTGGATATATAGTAGTTACACCTCTTATAAAGGCTGTGCTCACACATTGCATTTCTTGCTTGTTTTTTTCTGTTTTTGATGCCATTTTCCCCCAAATCATTGTAAAAATGGAGATTGTATCACAATTGTTTAAAATATGGTATAAATGTGTCATTTTTATCACAATTTTGGTAAATTAATAAAAAAAAAAAACTATAAAATTCAGTAAAAAATGTGTGATGCCAAATCTTTATAAAACACCTCAATTGTAGTATTAGGTCAAATGACATTCTCCTCAAAAGAAATCCTATCACACTCTTAAAAATCTCGATTTCTGTCCCATTCAGCGACCGAACCATAATCACATATTGTAATAGAAAAACAAATAGACCCCTAAATTCCCAGACCAACATATTAGATTTGCTGCCCCCCTCCTTTGTATGTAAAGGCTTCTTCCTGTGATGATCACACCCGTACAGCCTAATAATCCCAACCAGTCGTTTCTCATTTTTATGGGGACACAAAGCCGAGAAAAGACGGAGAATAATTTTCATATTAATTAAGCAATAAAAATGCCTGCCCAAAAAGAACAATATTTCTTGTGAATGCAAACGCCTTGTGTGTCTTGTCGTTTTTTTCCGAACATTTTATAAATTAGAAAGTAACACTTTAAGTATGTCCTCAGTAATTTACAACAAGCCATCATTCTTGGGATTAGTAGTAGTTTTCTGATGGCGTTCAGGAACGTTTCAATTAACATCTTGGAAGATTAGATTTATGATATCGCATTTTTACTAAGTATTAACAACCTGCTCCAAATTCATAGGTTTGATTTAGAAGGAATGGGGCGGACGGTGCACGAAGCTCCAAATGTGTAGTTCCCTGACCCCAACGAATGATCTGTGATAGGGCCAACACCTATTGTATGCTATTTATAATATTAGTGTCTTTTAGGTGGAAAAGCGGCCTTTAAAGGGAAACTGACAGCAAGGCCACCCACACATACATACATATACAGGTAGATAGTTTGGATGACCCTGTTTCTAGCACTTCTTACTAGGCAAAAATCGGTGCAGTCATAGCACTGATCAGTTATATCGGCATTCTGCTTATACAGCCTGATTCTGACAGACTGTACAGGCAGGGAAGACCTATGCAGCGGGACCAGGGACACAATTTTAGCTCCAATGAGCTGCCGGTAACTGTCATTTACAGTACACAGAAGACAAAATGACCATATTGGCAACAAGATGGAATTCTTCTTAACACCACCATTATCCCTTTAGATGCCGAGATCAATGATGATCATGGCATCTAAAGGATTAAACCATCTTGTTGCTAATATGGTAATTTTTGTCTTCTGTGCAATGGAGTCGGCTACTGCTCCGGAAGATGTCATTGCCCCCGTCATGCAGTGAGAATAATGCAGAGATGAATATTCTTCTGTGCGCAGAAGACAAAATTACCATATTAGCAACAAGATGGATTTCTCCTTAACACCACCATTATCCATTTAGATGCCGTGATCAATGCTGATCAGGGCATCTAAAGGGTTAATAGTGACTCAGACTTAATAGACTCAGACTTTGTTAGCTGTTAAAAATAAACCTCAAAAATCACAGAAGAATTGCAAGACCATCATAAAACACAGGTACAGACGTCATAATAAAGGGGTACTCCGCCCCTAGACGTCTTATCCCCTATACGAAGGATAGGGGATAAGATGTCTGATCTTGGGGGTCCCAAGGCTCTTTTGGAGCGTTGGGTGCAGCGCTGGCGGCTTGTGATGTCACGGCCGCGCCCCGCTCGTGATGTCACGGCCACACCCCTCAATGCAAGCCTATGGGAGGGAGCGTCACGAGCAGGGCGTGACTGTGACATCACAAGCCTCCGCCCCACATCGCCAGTCATCTGGAACGGATGTCTGGGGTGCCGCAGCTGAGATCTTGGGGGTCCCCAGCGGCGGGACCCCCGCGATCAGATATCTTATCCCCCTATCTCCTTTGGCTAGGGGATAAGATGTCTAGGGGCGGAGTACCCCTTTAAGAATAACACTAACTTTACAGCCCTTGTAGCATAGTCAAATTAAAAAATTCCCAGAATACCCCTTTAATTCTCATTTGTCTCATATTTATGGTAAGAAACAATAGGCGGCAAATATTATGATACATTTGAAAGCTTCAAGGTACTTGGCAGGTAGGTTACCTTAGCGCCATTGGGACTGAATACAAATACTCTTGGTATTTTTGCAGTCATTTTGTTGTTATGATAAAGAGAAGTTTAATTTTATCTTTTACTTGTGTATTGAGCCAAGAAATGGCTTACAGACCTGACTAAGTGCTCGGTGCTTTATCACTTTGTTTACCCAGAATATCTATTTTTCTCAATATAGAGTTGATGAATGTCGCTCGGCATAGAGAGCTTTATTCTGTCAGACGGACGCGATTAATTGAATGATTAAAACGGTTACAAATGATTCGCGGACTCGTTCGGGGTTTTGTTTAGCCAATATTCCCATATCGTTCTCGGCTCATTTGCATATCGTTCAATTGCCAGGAAATGCGAGCAGAGACGTTCTATAAGGAACAGATCTGCGGTACTTTACTATGGACTGTACCATCTAAAGCAGTGGTCTCAAACTGTGGCCCTCCAGATTTTGCAAAACCTCAACTCCCAGCATGCCCGGACAGCCGTTGGCTGTCCGGGCATGCTAGGAGTTGAAGTTTTGCAACATCTGGAGGGCCACAGTTTGAGATCACTGATCTAAAGAAAATTCTATTCTATATTTAAAGGAGTACTCCAGCAAAAGTTCAGTTATAAGTAGCTGATCCCGGGGGTCCGACCGCTGGGACCCACCCACCCCCGCGATCAGGGCCAGTTCTGCACATAGGCAAAGTAGGCAGCCACCAAGAGCGCACTCTTGATGGGGGCGGCGCTCTGCCCGCTGCAAGAACGTTAGTATCCAGCCAGAATCTGAAGCACCCGCCCAGCCAGCACACCATCGCATAAGGAGGGGGTTTGTTACAGTGTGTCACCCCAGTAGTAAGGTGATTACATGAGGAGGAGGTTTGTTACAGTGTGTCCTCCCAGTAGTAAGGTGATTACATGAGGAGGAGGTTTGTTACAGTGTGTCACCCCAGTAGTAGGTGATTACATGAGGAGGAGGTTTGTTACAGTGTGTCACCACAGTAGTAAGGAGATTACATGAGGAGGGGGTTTGTTACAGTGTGTCACCCCAGTAGTAAGGAGATTACATGAGGAGGAGGTTTGTTACAGTGTGCCACCACAGTAGTAAGGAGATTACATGAGGAGGAGATTTGTTACAGTGTGTCACCCCAGTAGTAAGGTGGGGCATGTCAGTAGGGTGTAGTAGGGCGGAGCCAATGGGCATGGTCAAGTGGCGGCAAAATTAGCTTTCGTCTAGAGTGGCAAAAATCCTTGCACCAGCCCTGCTCGCGATCTACAGGACGGGACCCCGGCTCTCTCACTGAGGAGCGCATGTCATCTACCGCTATATGGCATGCTCTCCATTCATTCCTATGGTAGTGCCAATGATGCTCGAGTGCTTTACTCAGGTCTTTTCTGCGCTCCCATAGAAATGAATGGATCGCATGCCATCTGCAGCACGCGCTCTTTACTGAGCGCTGGGTCCCACACCGGGTATCAAAGGGGGGGGTAGCGGTTGGACCTTCCACGATCAGCTACTTGCAGCGCTTGCAGAGCGAGCTCATTGCGGATGCGCTGCCCTAACCTAAGAGATTTATTTTGAATCCATATACACTATATAATCCAATATTTAGTCGACTGACCAATGTCAGACACATTATTGAAATAAGAAAAGACACATGAATCCCACAAGCAGTTGAAAGTGAGATTTTCAAAATAATTTGTCAACTTTATCATACCTACATGACACTTATTTGGAAGCTAATCACACTTGTGATATCCCTTGATGATCCAAGAATATTGCACAAACCCCCCCCCACAAAAGACAAATTCCTGGTACTAGTACATCTATGGATAGACTACGCAGGACTGGTCATCCATGTAGCTTTCTTTATTATTTTATTTGTATTTTACTTTAATATTGTTAGGTAAGATAGAATTCACTAAACATAAGCATGGGTTAAACCAGGGAAGAAAATGTTGTGTCTGTTTATTTCATGGAAATCATTAAAACCCATGGAGAGTTACAGTGGCCGAGGAATAATGCTGAAAAAATGACCTTAGGGGTCAAGACATGGAAATCTACTTGCAAGCAAAAAGTTCATGGGTCTTCAGAAATCTCAGCATATTTATAGAAAATGAAGTAAAACTTCCACATGTTAAGCGTTCTAGGCAGCTACATAACTAATTAGAACAATAAAATATTATATGATAATTTACAATCTCCAGAGATAATGTTACGGTCCTAGATTTTTAGGCTGTTTTAAAGGGGTATTCTGAAGTTTAAACATTTTTTTATGTAATGCAGGGGTTGTAAAAAATATAAATAAATAAATGATACTTATCGTGCCCCAGTCTCCCAAAGGTTCCACCTCAGGTCCGGTTTCATCTGCTTTGGGTTCTCCGCTGCTACTGTCTCCTGGCTTCCTCCAAGATGAGATCTCAAAGCAGAACCTGTCTGCTCAGCCAATCCCTGGCCTCAGCAGAGTCCCTTCTTGGCCAGTAATTGGCTGAGCAGGAAAGTCCTGCTTCGAGCTCTCGTTTTGAAAGTAGGCAGAAGACAAAAGTAGCGGAGTACCGGAAGCAGACAAAACCAGAGCTGCAGCGGGAGCTGCAGAAGACCAGGGGTAAATAGTTTCCTTTTATTCTAGGTCTAGCAATATATAATTATTTTAAACCACTGGAGTACCCCTTTAGGGTCCTTTTACATAGGCCTATCACACCCTTAAAGGTGTACTCCGGCCCTAAGACATTTTATCCCCTATCCTTATCCCCTATTCTTTGGCCGCTGGGGACCCCCACAATCTCTCATGCAGCACCCTCCTGTCTCAGCTGGACAAAGCGATGCTCTCTCCGTGTCTGAAGCCTCATGACTTCAGGGCCGGAGTATCGTGATGTCACGACTCCGCCCCTTGTTGCCTGACCAATTGTACTTCTTAATGACCTCTTTTTTATCATAAGATGCACCATGAAAAAATTGTATATTTGTGGGCGAAAATGTAAAAAAAAAACCTGCTATTTTAAGTGTTTGATGCTTTTTTACATTTACGCAGTTCACCATACAGGATCATAAATTTTAATAGTTTGGACTTTTACGCAAGTGGCAATGCCAAATATGTTAATTTTTTTCCTTCTTTTTGTACATTGGGAAAATAAGGGTAATTAAATTTTTTATTTGCGGAGGGTGTATTGTATCATTTTAGAAACAATTTTTTTTTAGCTTTTTACATTTTTTAAGTCCCCAAAGGGTCATTTGATTGCATTTACTGTATAATGCTATGCCTAAGGCATTATACGGTATGATCAGCCATCTACTGATCTTGCCTGGCTAAGATTGGCTATCCAGTATGCTGGAGGCTCTTAAGAGATCTCCCACAGCCATTTGTGCTCATCGGACCCCAGCGATTGCATTCGTGCTCATTGGAACCCACCATCACCTCCATTTTCACCATAGATGCCATCATCAGCATTGATCACAGCATCGTTAGAGTTAATGGCGGACATCAGCGTGATCGCTGATGTCCGCCATCATATGTGTGTCCCCGGCTGGTGATAGCAGCTGGAACTCACCCGCTATGAAGCAAGCACAGCTCTTGTGTTCAATTCATAGCCGCACCGCGTGTGTCCTTAAATGGGCACTGTCAGAATGAAAAACGTTTCATATGTTGTACATATTGGCAAAATATTAATCTAATATAATCTAATCTAATATACTTCTTTCAAAAAAAAATGATCTCCTTTTTTATAGAAATCATGGCTTATAAAGAAAAGACCACTAAGGGTCCCCATACCATCCAGAAGATAATCCTGTCCAGCTGCAGCAGCATCTTTGTCCCAGCAGAAGAACAGGCTGGAAAGAAGTCCAGGAAGCGAGGGCGAGACTAGCACTCCTCTGTGCTCATTCCTGTCCTGCTGTCCAGACTGCAGCATGAAAACAGAGAGGAGGGGTTTACAGAACAGCCTGCAGTGATTGGATGAAGAGACCCAGCACAGCAGACTCAGGGAGGAAGTGAATGCATGGTAAGTGAAGGCGGGCTCAGTGTTTGCCTTGGCCACATCCCTTTCAAATCAGTGGATGTCAGAATAAGTGAGCAGCAGAACAGAGGGATTTATGAGCCAAATACAGAAGCAAGAGACATGAAAATTCAGATAAAGAATCTGCATGACCTAATGGTGGGGGGGATCCAGATGTTACATAAAATAATACAAATTCAGGTAGAAGAAACAGGCATGGTTGCACATCTACATATTGCATTTTGATCGAATTGCTTCTCAGCATAAATTCAAAAACTAACAGGTTGTTATTATACATTTTGATCAAAAGGTACAAGCCCACTCGCCACGTCAAGGCCACCTAATTTGAGTGGGTCCCTAACGTCCCTAGCATAAAATGGCGTAGCACTGGGCGGCGACCACCACCGCCGTGACACCAGTGCCCACAGGGGGAACGACCCACTGGCAGAGCGGCCCCAATGCCGCTCAAACCAGTCCATGGGTCGCACCTCCCCACAGACACGGCACCACTGCAGCAACGGACGCCGCACAGCACCACACCAGTGTGAACAGGGTGTAAAAGCTCAGGGTGTACAAGTCAGACTGGGAGGCTGCTAGGAAAGAAAAGGCCCTTGTGTAGCTAACTACTACTTATATAGGGTTGGACTGAGGGGTTGGGGAAGAGTGCAGACAACATGTTAAAACAAAACAAAAAGGAGGGCATAGAAAACACAATGGGAATTCAGGTAGAAGAAACAGACATGGTCGCACATCTACAATCTTGTATATTGATCTAATTGCTTCTCAGCATAAATTCAAAAACTAACAGGTTGTTAGTATACATTTTGATCAAAAGGTACAAGCCCACTCGCCACGTCACAGGTTGTTAGTATACATTACATAAAATAATACTAGTGATATAAATAGAACACGGTCAATGTGGGTCCTGTTACAGATTTAGTTTTGGGGCCCAGGGCCTCCATGTCATGCCTCTGAGGTTTCTAAAGGACCCAATTCATTTGCAATCCTACATGGGCTCCAGACCCTTGATAATGACGAGGTAATGAATTCTGTGCTAATAATACCATAGAAATGAATGATGATCAGTTAATACAACCATTAAGCCCAATATTTAGTTTGTTATCTTGGATTTTTCCAGTTTTTAAAAGGGTACTCCGCTGCTCAGCGTTCCGAAATGCTGGAGCCGGCGCCGGGAGTTTGTGATGTCATAACCCCGCCCCCTCAATGCAAGTCTATGAAAGGGGGCATGACGGCTGTCATGCCTCCTCCCATAGACTTGCATTGAGGGGGTGGGGCGGGATGTCATGAGGGGGGCGGGGCTATAAGATCACAAGCTCCCGGCTCCAGCATTCAGAACAGTTTGTTCCAAATGCTGAGCAACGGAGTACCCCTTTAAGTCTCGGCGATTCTGGTGGTTGTTATGTTATTCCTACAATAAGAGGATTTTGTATTGTTAGCACAGAGATTGCTACAGAGACTCTTTGCGGTTGCTCATGTAGGGGTGGATTGATATGGATCTCGGGCAAGTGTCAGAGAAATAAGTCATGTTATTGTCCAGCTAATGACTCGGGACCCAATGTTCCTTATTTTGTTTCCTTATCAAATGTTTGTGTTCCTGTTCCTGATAAAAAAAAAAAAATACAACTACTGTAAGTTACCGTATTTTTCGCCCTATAGGATGCACCGGCATATAAGACGCACCCAATTTTAAAGGTGCAAAATCTAGAAAAAAAAGATTCTGATCTTCAACAGTGATCTTCAACCTGCGGACCTCCAGATGTTGCAAAACTACAACTCCCAGCATGCCCGGACAGCCGTTGGCATGCTGGGAGTTGTAGTTTTGCAACATCTAGTGGTCCGCAGGTTGAAGACCACTGGATGGAGGTAGTACTCACGTGTCCCCGCCGCTCCGGACCCATCACCGCTCTTCACCGCTGCCCTGGATGTCGCTCCATCGCTGTCCCCGTGGTGTCCCCGACGCTCCGGACGTCTTCTTCCCCAGGATCCATGCTCTCCGTCGCACGCCACTCCTATTGGATGACGGGACGGCATGCGCGACAACGTGCAGGGGATCCCAGCACGGAGCAGACACCGAGGAGGCAGGTAAGGTCCCTCCCGGTGTCCTGTAAGCTGTTCGGGACGCCGTGATTTCACCGCAGCGGTCCCGAACAGCCAGACTGGGCAGCCGGGGTAGTGTCACTTTCGCTTCAGACACGGCGGTCAGCTTTGATCGCCGCGTCTGAAGGGTTAATACAGGGCATCACCGCGATAGGCGATGTCCTGTATTAGCCACGGGTCCCGGCCGTTAATGGCCGCAGGGACCGACCCGATAGGTGTGTATTCGCCGTATAAGACACACACAGTAAAAATACTGTATTATTTTTGTAGGTTCTCCAGTCTCCTTTAGAAGGTTTGCAACGTGATTTTTCCGCTCATCGTTCAGAGGAAATTACTTGTTTTGAAGGTAGAAGAATTATGTGAGGAAGCTTTCAGACAGAAACGTTCCAACCACAACACACCTAAGGTCATGCAGAACTGCCAATATTTCTTCAATTTTGGACTAACATTTAATTTGATACCTTTTGTCTCCTGAAGTGTTTGAGGCAGTTAATATAATAAAGTCAAAATGCACATCCATGCCTTCACTAAGCATTAATTGGGATTGTTGGTTCTTTAAAAGAGACATTGTCAGCAAAGTTAGTTTAGTTACTAATATATGGTACATTCCCTATTATTGGTGGCTGGTATTGAATTTCTTTGTTTTTCTTTTCCTTGGAAGTACATTTTTTGCAGCCTACAAAATTAGTGTTCTCTCGGACCTTTTCCAGCTTGCTGTGCAGCCCGAGACAATACATCACAAGCAAGGTGCTGAAAGGGCCTTGGCTGCTTTGTATGTTGTGTGTGAAGCCAAACCCTGATCATGTTACCAGTGCACATGTGCGTACATTCGTCATCATGCAGATCCACAGCTTGTGTGTCAGGTAACGTCAGGCCAGTCATGTGATCAAAGGGAGAGTGACTGTATTGCAATGGGTTGGACAATCAACGTGTGGGAGGGAAAATAAGTAATCTACCACCTTGAAACAAAGGATCTTGGGGATTGTAGTCTGTAGAAAGCCACAGAAACAGGAAGTAGCCAATTCCCAAAAACAAGCCAGCAACATTATGGTGGACACAAGACACGCCCATTTACCACCAACACAAGCACAGATCCTTGATAAGCATTTCCATTACTGTATGACACTTATTTACTAAAGTCACCTTATGATGGACAACCCCTTTGAAGTGGTTGCCTCATAATGGACCATTATAAGCATGGACAGTATAAGTGATAAATGTCTTATGGCTGAGACTAAAACGGGAGTCCTGAGCCCCCAAAATCCTCCATCTGCATGACCGAAGGGAGGATTTAAATGGCTGGTAGAAACAGCCGTAGGCTACACTTAACTGTTTGATCAGCCCTATAGGCATTGAATGGAGTCTCAGAAAGAGTCTTGACAGCTGCTTTGTTTGAACTCCATCTCACTGGTTATATAGAGAGAAGAAACAGGGAGCTCAGGATTTCTTTATACTCCAGTAATTGGTGGGGGACCGAAACTAGTTGACCCTTATATTACTAAATTCAGTTTCTTCTTGTATATAACCTCTACACAAAAAACATGAGTAAAGTCTAATGGAGGCACAAATGATAGGAATAATATATATTTGCATGAAAATAGCAAGTTATGAATAACAAGGGGGTTAATAAATGGAAAATATGGTTCTAGCATTACGAGGGGAAGTGGTGCCGCTGCTGTGGGCAGTATTGCCCATAGAGCAACACTCTACAATCAGTATCCCAGCGAGCCATCTCATCTCAGATACTTTCCATTTAAACATAAATGTAAAACTCGCTGGGGCCGGTCACTGTGACTTGTGCTTTTTCTATGGCTTTCTTGATTGCTACCATTAAAAGCCCATTAATGACCATTAGGAAAAACTGTAAAAGAAAAAAAACATTTCATTGCAATGCAGGCTTGTTGCCGAATGGGTCATATTTTGAGACTCCAGTTGTAATAACCCGAGTGTTATGCGCCACATGTTTCCTGGAAAAAAAGAAAAAATTTGAAATGACAGTAAGACTTGTAGAACCTTTCCCTAGAACACTATGTGCCCCAATTACGGATGCGCTAGGAAGGAATGGCTGTCATTCATACTTAATTCATAGCAGAGGGACCGTAGTGCTGCAGAACGCTCAAAAAGTAATAGTATAGCACAAATAAAAAAGATTTTTTAGTCCTGATGTGGCAGGACGAGAACACTCGATGTCTGATCCACTTCCTGTGACATCATTAACCAGTTTGGTCTGTTCCCGGTCTTGTCAGCAAATCACATTGATGAAGCAAAAGTTGTCTGTATCGTGTCCGGGCTGTCGGGTCAATTATCAGCTGGTTGTCACTGATCTGCCGGGAAGAAGCTGTTCTTGATGGGCTCGGCAATTGGGAAAAGCATGGAAAAATGTACAAGAAGTCCTGGAGGTGTTTGAAGATGTCTGCAGGTTAGTAAGTAATCACAGAAAACTGACAAGAGATGCCATACTCAATGATATAGAACTATGTGAGTAGTCAGGCAATTGGGCAAGGCCAGAGAACTTAGCAGCTGAAATGAGCCACAAGCAAGAGCATAAGTATCATAAAGGATGACCATGCAGCTGCTATGGGGCCCTTGAAGAGAGGGGTCCCAGACATACTGGGTTCTAATATATTAAAGAGAATCTGACAGCTATTTCACCTGCACTAAACCAGTGTGGGCAAATAGCTGCAAAAAGAGAGGTTGCCGGGGCTGAAAACGTCACACTGCCGCTTAACCTGTCGCCGGCCGAGGCGGGACTTCGCTGCAGCCAGTGATTGGCTGAGTGCAATATGACTCGCTGACCAGCGGCAACCAGGAAGAGGATCGCGGCGGAGGCCGGAGCGGGTTACCGGAGGCATCGGGTGAGCGACGGAAGGTATGTACCTTTTTTATTTTTTTACTGCCAGCAGTATGACCATCCCGGAGTGCTCCTTTAAGAAGCGTCCGGCCGGAAGTGTGGGAGTCCCACTTCCGATATGCCTCGTGCATTCAGCAGGGGACATACTAATAGAAAACAGGTGAAAAATAGTATAGAGCATAAGAACAGACAATGGAAAGAAGGAGAGAGGATAGAAACAAGAGAATGAGTAGAAAAAGTGTGTAGAGTGTATGTGTGTAATGGAACGCATCATGCGTGTCATAGTGAGCAGGGAAGGCGGAGTGGGACGTAAGGTGGAACGCAGCGTGCATTCCAGCAGAGGGAGAATGTAAAGTGTATGGCAATATGGTCACTATGTTGGATACTATGATTAAAGAAAAATGAAGTATGGGGAATCTGTATATAGGACCCATATTGCCAATGTATATAAGGTCCTAAACGGAAATGTGGGTCTGCATGGAAGTATGATAAGTGTATTAACAGTAAATAATAAATGAACGAACAGTGGAGGTATGAAATATAAGTGTATTGACAGTAAAAAGATGTGTAGTAGGAGATAAAAATTCCATGGACACGATATGCAAAGGGATGGTAGGTAAGTATGAAAGGTATGCGCTTGTTATTGAGATGTTTGTTTCTGGGGGTACGAGGTTGTAGGCATTTTTGAACTACGTGTTCAGGAAAACCTCTGTATGTGAATTTGTTTTTCATCTCTTGGAGGAGTGTTAGTTTAGTTGCTTCGTAAGTCGCTATACGTCTGACTCACCCAAAATGGGAAATAGGTAGGGAAGTGAATGTGAATTTGGAGTGACAACTTGAAAAATTTAAAAGGTAGTTCCGGTCAGTAGGTTTAATATATAAATCTGTACTTATTCTTCCTTCGCTGTCTACCTGAACTAAAGTGTCTAAAAAGACTGATTGGGTACTGTGATGTATAGAGAATTGTAACTCCTGCCAGATGCTATTGATGTGTTTGTGTAAATCTTCTAGGGTATCTAAGGGCCCCTCCCATATGCAAAAGATGTAATCTATGTAACGTTTCCAGATCTGCACATATTGGTGGAATAGGTCAATGGTGTAAACAAATCTTTCTTCGAAATAGGCCATATAGGTATTTGCATATGGGGGGCCACATTAAACCCCATAGCGGTACCCTGTGTCTGAAGGTGGAAAGTGTCCTGGAACAGAAAGTAGTTGTTATGTAGTACAATGTCCAATAATGAAATACAGAAATCGATGCTGGGTGTGTTCATGTCTGAGTTGTGAAGTAGTGATGTGACTGCCTGTAAACCTTTTTCATGTTGTATAGAGGTATATAAACTGTTGACATCAAATGTGACCAGTAAAGTGTTCTGAGGGACTTGTTGGATGTTTTTGATGAGATTAAAGAATTGTCCTTTGTCGAAAAGGAAAGAGGTTATGTTTTTGATGAGTGGAGTTAAGATTTTTTCCAGACGGATAGATAGAGGAGAGGAGATAGAGTCAGTGGAGGCCACAATTGGTCTCCCGGGTGGTTTGTTAAGGTTTTTATGTATTTTTGGGAGGGTGAATAGTACCGGAATGATGGGATTGTGGTTGATTAGGAAGCTATGTGATTTCTGGTCGACTACATCTGCTTCTAGAAAACAGTCCAAGGTTTGTATTATTTTGTCTCCTATATTTTTTGTGGGATCTCTGTCTAGAATTCTGTAAACATTTTGGTCGACTAGTTGGGATTCAATTTCCTTCATCTAATCAGTTTTATTTATGATTATGATCTTGTCTTTCCTGAGAGATTGAAGGGCTTGTGTGTCTGAGATATTGAGATTGTGGGGATAATGGAGAAGTCCCTTTTCTATGTCGGTTTTCAAGCGTGTTATATCCTGTTTTACTAAGTTGATGAAGGTCTCTACTGGGGGTGAGCCTCTTGGGGGATTGAATCTGTTTGTTTTTTTCCCCTAGGTCTTGTAGGTCAATGGGGTGAGTGCCTTTTTCATTGGTAGGAAATGTATGGGTGTCGAAGAAGGCTTTAAGTCTTATGTACCTATAGAACAAGCTGACGTTTTGGTCCAATCCACGGACCTTCATCAGAGCTCTAGAAATGTAATATATATACAAAGTGAGTGTGACAAAAGCGTAACAATTTTTTGAAATGCAGCTTACATATATCTCACAAATAGGCTACGAGAATATAAGCATTGCAGAGATGGGATGCCGAAGGCAAGCAATAAGAAATCTTATACCAGTATTGATTTGTGTATATAGGAGCATATGGCATAGTTCACTATATCTCACTTTCTTTGCCCTACCAGTATTTTATTATTTATGTTTTTCACATTTTCTGTGCACATTTTATACCAACTTACCGTATACCAATGTGATATATATTATGCCCATGTGAGATATAGTGAACTATACTGTATGCCCCTATATACACAAATCTATACTGGTAGAAGATTTCTTACTATTTATTTTTGTTTGCCTTCGGCATCCCATCTCTGCAATGCTTATTTTCTCGCAGCCAATTTGTGAGATATATGTAAGCTGCATTTCTAAAAATTATTATGCTTTTGTCATACTCGCTTTTGTATATATGTTAAATTTCTAGAGCTCTGAGGAAGGTTCGTGGATTGGACTGAAACGTCAGCTTGTGTATAAAAGATTGCCAATAAAAATTCACCTATATTTCACCTATTTGAGTGCCAATTTTTCTTCTACTCTGAAATAACGGTTTGGGAACCTACTTGAGCACCAAGCAAGTGGAGAGTGCCATATTTCTCGCTTTTCAAGCGGTATGAAAGTGATGATAGAAAACCTGTTACATTTAAATGAAGTCTACTGAGCAGGCATCAAGTTACTGAACCGGAGGAGCAGAGTAGATTCATATATAGTTTCTTGGCAAAAGATTAAGTAAAACTTGTAATTGAATACAACAAAAGAGTGTATGTGCACTCACCGCTCGGTACTTGTCACTGCATTCCGGAGTCCGGGTCACGGGTAGCTGGGTCTCAGCGTGGACGCATGGTGGTAGCGCTACCACCGTGCGTCCACGCTGAAACCCAGCGACCCATGACTCGGACTCCGGAACGCAGTGACAAGTACCGAGCGGTGAGTGCACATATGCTCTTTAATTGAATTACTTATTGATACTTCACCTTTAGTATATGCACCCCGCAGGAGTCACTATGTGGTAGACCGCTGAGACACACTGCATACTCCATACAGGTGAATGTCCCGTTCAGTGTGCCCTCCCCTTTCTGTCTTTTATACTAAAACTTGTAATTCCTTGACAGTCAATTGATTCAATTCTCAGTGATTGACAGCCTTGCGCTTTATTAGTAAACTAAAATAGATGTCAGTCACCAATAAGGGCCTCCTACTGGACTCCTAAGTTCAAAAAGAGCAGGGATTTAAGAGGGTAGTCAACTTGTCCTGCTTTGTTATATGTAGTCTGCAGAAAGGACTACAGAAATCATTTACAATGTAACTGGCTTCAGAATGATATATCTGGGCCTTGGAGTGTAGAAGAAAAGTTGAAAAAATCTATGCACGTATACATTGATTAAACACAGATATAAAATCTTACTCCATGTCAAATATTGCATGCATACCTATAATAAATATAATAAAAATATAAATCAAATGAAAAAGGGCATAAAAACTTGAAAGAAAATGGACAATTCATTCAAACAATTAAAGTTGTGCAGAGAATACAATAAAGTCATATCTCCAATCAATTTGCATGGTCTGTATCTAAATGTTTATTACACCCATTCATTTTCCGGCAGCTTCTTAGTAAGACGCTTGTTATCTATTCATAGTCATTAATACAAATCATCACACCGAGGAAATGTTAGCGGCCAAGGATTCCCGAATAGTCAATAGAAAACATATCGTAATGTGGGCGACGGGGAAAATAATTGATGGGTCCATTTGGGTTATTTTTGGCCCTCTTTTATAATGTGGTATTTACTGTGCTCTTTGTAGTTGACAGGAAATAAACAGTATCCGCCATATAATTTCGGTAGCACAAGTACGCGCTTTTCATTAGACTTAGCTGTCGTTAAATGAGTGACTGTCATCCGTCAATGTCTCCGGTGATGGCAGCCGCTTTTAATGAGCGCGGTGCAATAATTACCTTATTGCGATGCTACAGCCAAATGACACTTACGATAAAGGTTTCATGACTAAACAGTTAAACTAGTGAAGCGTGTGCCCACCAAATGGCAGATAGAATCTAGCGCCGGCTCGTTCCATCCCAACTATCTCAGAGGCGCTGGCACAGTTCTTACAAACTTTGTCCTAGATGCAGAACTCTGGAATGAAACTGATTCCATCAATTTTTTAAAGGAAAACATCACTTTTCTCAACTTTTCTGCCAAATGACTTATGTGATAGCTCGCCTCATGATTAAAAGATGAACCCAGGATCTGGGCCATAAGACTCCGCTGGTTCTGACAATTACAAGTACATTTTCCTCTTAATTCTGAGTTGTAGCATTGCTTTCAGTGGAGATTACATGCTCGGGGCTTAAAGGGGTACTCCAGGGGAAAACAAATTATTTTAAATCAACTGGTACCAGTAAGTTACACAGATTTGTAAATGACTTCTATTTAAAAATCTTAACTCTTCCAATACTTATCAGTTTCTGTATGCTCCAGAGGAAGTTGTGTAGTTCTTTCCAGTCTGACCACAGTGCTCTCTGCTGACACCTCTGTCTGTGTCAGAAACTGTCTAAAATAGAAGCAAATCCCCATAGCAAACCACTACTGCTCTGGACAGTTCCTGACACGGACAGATGCGTCAGTAGAGAGCACTGTAGTCAGACAGAAAATAAACAAACAACTTCCTCTGGATTATACAGCAGCTGATAAGTACTGGAGGGATTAAACATTTTTAATAGACGTGATTTACAAATCTGTTTAACTTTCTGGCACCAGTTGATTTGAAAACATTCATTTTCCACCGGAGTACCCCTTTAAATAGGCAGTCAAGGAACTTAAGTGAGATGAACTACAGTAACATACTTATCTCCTACAACCCCCACCAGTCCTACAAGTTTGAAAAACATCTCAAGATGTTATGCCCAATTCATGGGATAGGTTCAAACAAGCAGATTCATGGGGATCAGACCAATTCCAAGAATGGACCCCGGAGTGATTGGTGCATACCATCATGTGAGTCTATTCATTCTTTATAGAGTTTTCCAAAAATTGCCCAGCTTAGTGCTCTATAGATGATAAGTGGAGGCATGGCCATGCATGTTTGGTGAGCACCAGTGTCAATACACAGGCCTCAATAATTGTTCCCTCATCCCAATAAATGCATTGACTACAAGGCCACTTTTTTTAACATCATTGGCTGACACAACTCATGGGTGCACTCTGTCAGACACTATTCCTGGGCGCACTCTGGTTTACAATATTCCCAGGTGCACTCTGGCTGGCAGTATTTATCGGTGCACTCTGGCTATGGGTATGTTCACACTACGGAATTCACACAGAATTCCACGAGTGGAATTCTGCGGAGACCCATTCACACTGCGGAATTTCAGGGGCAGACAATTCCGCCGCTTAAATTATTCCGCGCATAGAAAGAACATGTTCACTCTTTGCTCGGAAGTCCGCGAGTACTGCATAGCCGTCAATGGTGAAGGCGCAGTGCCGCGCGGTCCTACTGCCGCCGTCGGCTGCCAGGCTGAATCTCCGCTCGCTTACAATATGCATGTGTGCATTCTGGCTGGCACTATTCCTGGCTGGTCTCCGGTTTACACTATTTATGGGTGCACTCTGTCTAACACTTTTCCTGAGTGCACTATGGCTGACACTATTCCTGGGTGCACTCTGGCTGGCAGTATTTATCGGTTCACTCCGGCTTACAATATGCATGGGTGCATTCTGGCTGGCACTATTCCTGTATGCTCTCTGGTTTACACTATTAATAGGTGTACTCTGCCTGACACTATTCCTGGGTGCGCTCTGCCTGACACTATTCCTGGGTGCGCTCTGCCTGACACTATTCCTGGGTGCGCTCTGCCTGACACTATTCCTGGGTGCGCTCTGCCTGACACTATTCCTGGGTGCGCTCTGCCTGACACTATTCCTGGGTGCGCTCTGCCTGACACTATTCCTGGGTGCGCTCTGCCTGACACTATTCCTGGGTGCGCTCTGCCTGACACTATTCCTGGGTGCGCTCTGCCTGACACTATTCCTGGGTGCGCTCTGCCTGACACTATTCCTGGGTGTGCTCTGCCTGACACTATTCCTGGGTGCACTCTGCCTGACACTATTCCTGGGTGCGCTCTGCCTGACACTATTCCTGGGTGCGCTCTGCCTGACACTATTCCTGGGTGCGCTCTGCCTGACACTATTCCTGGGTGCGCTCTGCCTGACACTATTCCTGGGTGCACTCTGCCTGACACTATTCCTGGGTGCGCTCTGCCTGACACTATCCCTGGGTGCGCTCTGCCTGACACTATCCCTGGGTGCGCTCTGCCTGACACTATTCCTGGGTTCACTCTGGTCGGCACTATTTATGGGTACACTCTAGTTTACACTATTCATGGGTTCACTCTGGTTGGCACTATTTATGGGTACACTCTAGTTTACACTATTCATGGGTGTAATCTTGCTGACACTTATCCTGGGTGCACTCTAGTTTCGTGCACTCTGGCTTACACTCTTCCTAGGTGCACTCTGGCTGGCAATATTCATGGGTGCACTCCGTTTTACACTATTCATGGGTGCACTCTGACTGATAATATTTAAGTGTGCACATTCATAAGGGCCCTGGCACTGTTATGGGGGTGCTCTGACTTTTGTAATGGGGTATAGTCAGTATTTAATGACTGGGCAACAGTCTCCAAGAAAATTATGTCAACTATATATATAATCTTCCCAATGCTACTAACTAAACAGAGGGATGATGACATTTGGAGGCAGTAAGGGGTTAATTCTTATTAATGTCCCTGTTTTTTGGGCTTGATGCTATTTTGGTGCAGGTTCCGCTCCCGTCTGTGACTGTAAAAGACACAAGCTGAACTTTAGACATTTACAATACTTTAACCACAGAACTATGGAATCAGAGCCTCGTAATTGGTCCAAGGCAGTTACCATGGCAACCAAGTAGTGCTGTCACATCTCCATCTAACCGTGGGAAGCAGCAGACGTGCCAGATATTTACATGTAATTTTATAAATTGCGCAGGTAAATTAAATTGTTAATCATCACCAAGGCTTCTGCAAAATGACACATCTGTCCAGTATTGTAAACGATGGCCCCGACATACGATCATTTCAAGATACGATGGCCTCTCAGAGGCCATTGCATGTTGAAGGCAGCATCAACATACGATGCTTTTGTATGTCGGGGCCATCTCATAAACGGCTATCCGGCAGCGCAGACTGCTTCAGACATCCCGTGTGGTCCACTGACGATCACTTACCTGTCCTCGGGGCTCCGGCGCGTCCTCTTCAGGATCCCCTGCATTGTCGGCGCTTTCCATCGTTGTCATCACGTCGCTGTGCACGCCGTCCCGTCATCCAATAGGAGCGGCGTGCATAGCGACGTGATGGCGGCGACGGAGAGCGAGGATGCCGGGGAAGCAGAGGCTTTGCCGGAGCGTCGGGGACACCCCGGGGACGCGGCGACAGCGATGGAAGGCGACATCCAGGGCAGCGGTGATGAGCGGTGACGGTCTGGAGCGGTGGGGACACGTGAGTACAACCTCCAATACCAGTGGTCTTCAACCTGGTGACCTCCAGATGTTGCAAAACTACAACTCCCAGCATGCCCGGACAGCCGTTGGATCTGGAGGTCCGCAGGTTGTAGACCACTGTCCTATACTTTACATTGCACGGATCCCTCAACATACGATGGTTTCAACAAACGATGGTCCATTTGGAACGGTTTACCATCGTATGTTGAGGGACCTCTGTAAATGTTAACTATAACTGTGTATTTGTGACATGAATGGCCTTTTTTACTGTATGAATATGACGGAGAAGAAAACGTAATGATAAATGAAAAGACGGGCACCATCCAAAATAATCCACTACTGGGTGCAAACCAGTTACAAAAATCTATGTCATGTACACCAAAAAAGAAAAAAGCTAGCAACTATAGAAGGATGCACACCAATATTATTTATATTGAATTTATTCTACACAGGGGGGCGTGGCCTGGCTGCTGGACTGAATGGACGTTCAGTAGTTGAGCTCCGGTGTCTATAGCCCATTACAGCGACTACACAAAACTTACAAGACCCTAATTGTTACCCACGGGTACACAAGATCCTTGTCGACATGCCTGGAGGGAGAAAGAAAGCCATCAAGCAAGATACACTGCAGAAATTGTACTTTCCGCAACAACGGGAGTCCTCCCAAGATGGCGCTGCAGGCGAGCTTGTCCTGGAGCCTCTGCTTCCCCTGCCCGTGCACGCAGCCTCAGCAATATACAGGCGCTCTAATTCGGGCCATGCACTGCATAGCGGGCTCCTCCCACAGAATCCCCTGCCTCTGCTCCGCCGTCACCGGCTCCATCACCGGGACGCAGTCAGCAGCTACCTGGGGCTGACAACATTGCGCAGCTCAGCTCTCCTTCTGGGCCTCAGAGATTGCCATTACTCGGCCGTCTGCAACAAGAGGACGCAGAACCTCCCCCCAGTCTGCACACCCCTTACCTCAAGCAGATTGAGCTCTCTCCCCAAGAGTTGGAAATTGATAGGGCGCACAGAATACCCCGTCATTAACATCTTGAGGAATCTACTCCCCGAGATGTTCTTGCCAGGGTTCATTTTTTCTCTGTAAAGGAAAAATTGATGAACTTTGCCCACAATAACAATGGTTTACCAGCACCATATCATCAAATTGCAATTTATGCGGACCTGTCGGCGGCCACTCTCCAACTCCGCCGGGCACTCCAGCCGATTACCTCTGCCCTTCTATCTGACAAAATACAATATAGATGGGGATTCCCAGTACGCCTCCTCATCCGACATGAAAATATGACCCATGTGATCCGTACATTGGAGGAAGGAACTGCTCTTCTCCACAGGTGGAACCTCTCTTTGGGGCCCATTAGGGTTCCTCCTCAACGACTCCTCGCAGGATCCATGATGATTGGACCACGGTCCACTGATTGAAGTTGGAAAAGACCTGGTCTACTCCTGGGCTCCTCAAATGTGCAGTTCGGTCCGGCTTCGGCGTGGACATTTCCCTCACTCCGGAAGATTGGCTACGGCCATCACCTGCCATATCCTTACTATATGCTATGTTTTCAGGGTTTTTTTTTTCTTTGTTTTGTTTTGTCTTTTTTAATGTTCTTTAAAGTGGCACTATTTTTGTCTGTCCTCATTAGTGTTGAGCGGCATAGGCCATATTCGAATTCGCGAATATTCGCGAATATATGGACGAATATTCGTCATATATTCGCGAATATTCGCATATTCGTTATATTCCCGTTTTATTTTCGTATATGCGAACATTCGCGTATGCGAAAACTATCATATGTGCATATTAGCATATACAAAATTAACATATGCGAAATATTCGCATATGCGAAAATTAGCATATGTTAATTTTCGTATATGCGAATTTTCGTGCGCCAGTCTCACACAGTAGTATTACAGCCTTCTTTACACCACACAAGCTGGAAGCAGAGAGGGGTGATCACTGTGATGTGTACTGTGAACAAAAAAAAAAAAAAACAACGAATATTCGTAATTACAAATATATAGCGCTATATTCGCGAAATTCGCGAATTCGCGAATATGCGATATTCGCGAATAATATTCGAATTGCGAATATTCGTGAGCAACACTAGTCCTCATTGCATTGCCCATTCTCAGGGGACCCAGGCGTGCTGGCTGGGAGGCGCTTGTGGTCCACCCTCTATCTGATGACATCTTATTACAGCATGCTTTTTCTCTTACTATATGGTAGTTAAAATTGTAAGTATTAATGCTTTTTTCTGGAAGGAGGCGGTGTCTCTGGGAGGAGATGTGGTCTGTGCAAAAGAGACACATCTTCTTAGCAAAGATGCGTTCCGACTGAAACACCTTCTTTACTCGCATGTATTCCAGTCTCAGTATAAGTCCAAGTCCCGAGGTGTACTGTTGGCTATCAAAAGCACTGTGGCATTTACTGTCAATGCTTCTATTTGTGACCCTAACGGGTGCTTTATTATTCTTTCCTGCTTCTTAAACAACCAGCCCCATACCCTGGTATCGCTATATGCACCTAATATAGGTCAGTCCTGCTTCCTCTGAAACACCTTGAAAGCGGTGAATAAGGTTAAACAAGGACCGCTAGTAATTTGTGGAGATTTTAATTTAGTAGTAGACCCACTTCTAAACTTTACATCCACCACACAAACCACTCCTCCTACCTTGGCTTCCACACTCTGTGCCAAGGACCTATATGAAGCTTGGCGTATCTAGCATCCCATAGAAAAAGAGTACATGCACCATTCTTTGACTCACAATACCTACTCACGTCTGGACATGTTCCTGGTGGGCCGCCCACTCGTCACTAGTTTGGACTCCTCTACCATTGAAACTATATCGTGCTCAGACCATGCAGCTATCACATTATCCTTCACCACCTCTCCCACTTACATGTGGAGGACGAGCCCTTTTCTCTTGTCCCATCCGGAGCATGTCCAGATGTTAAGTAACAATCTCTCAGACTACTTCTCTATTAATGCTGGATCTACTACTGACCCCATCATATTGTGGAATTGTCATAAGACATACATTAGGATTTTTTTTCATTAAATAGGGAGCCATGTGTAAACGGAAAAGGGAGCAAGGATTGACAGATATTCTCGGCAAATTAAAGGAATTGGAGACCCGTAATCAGTCAACCCCCTCCTCCACTTTAGCCACCCATCTGTGCACACAGAGACAGGACCTGAGAGGACTGCTTTTGTCTAATTACGAAAAAAAATTGCATAGGACGCATGCTAGATATTATTCACAGAATGACAAAGCGGGTAAGCTACTAGCTTCTCATCATAAGTGTAGAAATGAACGCTCTCGTATAGCACGTCTCAGACACTATGTCTCTGGGTCCACATCTTATACCCTGGAGGGTATTGCTAACCATTTCCAGGCCTTTTATGCTTCCCTATACAATTTTCAAGACTCCAATCCCACCCCTCCTGCATTGACTGACTCCATCCACTCTTTTCTCACTGGGCTAGGTCTACCTAAACTCACTGAACAACAGCTGCTATTTCTCAACAACCCTATTTCCCTAGCAGAAATGACTAAAACTGTTAAATCTCTTCCCTCTCAAAAATCCCCTGGCCTGGACGGCTTTATAAATTTATATTACAAAACCTTCTGCGATATCCTATCTCCTTTCCTCTGTGACTTCTGCCAGGCAGCAATCTCCCAGGGTACCTTTCCTGCTGAAAATCGGCAGGTGCTGTTAGTCACAATCCCAAAACCGGGCAAAAATCCCAACCTCCCCCAGAATTATAGGCCAATTTTCTTACTCAACCAGGATCTTGAGATATTTGAAAAAATAATTGCCACCAGGCTGACTACGGTGTTACCTGGCTTAGTCCAGGCAGATCAATCGGGGTTCGTCCCTGACCGCTAGGCATCGGACAATACCAGGCGGCTCCTAAATGTCTTCCATCATCTAGAGGTAACTCATATCCCTGCCTTGGTTCTGGTGCTGGATGCTGAGAAGGCATTTGACCAGCTCCGTTGGTCGTATGCTTCCTCGGTTTTACACCATCTGGGCTTTGCCGGCCGATCCTGCAGGCTATAGCCTCACTATACACTTGCCCTTCGGACAGAGTTTTTGCTAATGGTGCTTTATCGGACACATTGACTATTACTAACGGCACGAAACAGGTGTGTCCTCTCTCCCCCATCATTTTTATTAGTGGGGTTGATGTGGGAGGTAGATCACACATGATTTCCTTGAACGCAGATGACATCATTTTGACCCTCACTCAGCCCACCACATCTACGCCAGCTGTTATGAACATCATTCACGATTTTGGGGTTCTCTCATATTATCATCTTAATGCTTCTAAAACACAAGCATTACCCATTTATCTAGATTAGATGGTAATCCACTCTCTTCAACAGAGATATCCGTTTGACTGGAGAGCCTCGGACCTTACTTACTTTACCAGACCAACTATGATCCTTTTTTTAAATCTATAGCTGAAGAAGCCCAAAGGCTAGCCAAATTTGATATATCCTGGGTGGGAAGAGTAGCCAATTTCAGGTTTTGTTTTTTTTTTGCTCCCCCTGTTTTTATACTTATTCAGGACCTTACCCATTTCAGTCCCTAACTCTTTCATTTTATCAACTCAATCTATACTTTCAAAATGTGTTTGGGCAGATAAAAAGCCTTGACTGGCAGCAGTCATTCTCACTAAATCGAGGGAAGCGAGAGGTCTGGGAGTGCCAGATATCAGAGGATATTACGTAGCTACTTTGGTCAGCTCTTTGCATGGTTGGTGGAAAGGAACCTTAGAGGTACCTTGGGTGCACATTGAACACTCATCTGTTTCACCTTATCATATCATGGACATAATTTAGCTTCCTTTTTGGAACAACACATCCCCCCTCCCTCTCACTAACCCCATCATTAAGGCTTCATATGTAGCATGGACTAGATACTTGGCTTCCACGACTCCTTCCACTCCTCTCAATCATTCCTCCCTCTCCATTACATATATCCAAGCTTCCATTCCGCACCTCGATTTACATGCCTGGATTAGCAAGGGCATTACCCAAGCTGGCCAGCTGTTCGAGACGAGAACCCTTATGACATTCCAAGACCTAGGAACAAAGTACTCAGTGCCTCAAACAGATTTTTATAAATATTTGCAGATTAGGCATTACCTCACCAAACTATCCCCCTCGGGGATCTGCCCACATGTAGCCACATTGGCCTTCATGAATAGCAATCTTAAAGGTTTAAAATTGATATACTCCACATTTATCCAAACTGACTTCTTCCATAGATCACATCTTTTCCGTACTTGGGCAAAGTCCCTAGGTGTTTCTTCCTCAGACCAGGATTGGAAACAAGCGTTTGGTGCTGCACATAGAACCTTCCAATGTGTTTCACACATAGAATCTATCATATCCAAAACTACTCTGCAATGGTATTATACCCCTGAACGTTTAGCTCTTATCTATCCTGGCTCTTCTCATCTGTGTTGGCGCAATTGTGGACAGAAAGACACCTTGGTGCATATATAATGTGAATGCCCATCCATCATTCCCTTCTGGACCTCTTGTAGAGTTTTAATTGTAGAAGTAGTATACATGAAAATTCCATGGTCCCCTCAACTAGCTTTGCTCCTCATGAATACGCAGTCTATCCCACAATTGCCGAGGTGACTCAGAAATTAAACACTACTTGCGTGTATGAAAAAATCATCTACTCCATTATAGACCAATATATGGAGGGTTAATCCAAACAATTCACCATAAGACCACCGCAGTGATCCACTAATACCCTAATTTCCCATATATTTAAAAAGGTATATCTTTATTATTTTCACACAAAAGAAAATATTAAAAAGTCAGGGCGTCTCTCTTCCCATGTTGTATTATATTCATTTACTACTACTCAGACTCAATTGTCAAACAGTAATTCTGCATGCACCTGCAGTGTGCTTGCAGATGGGGAAGGACTGCACTGTTTTAAAATCAACTCGCGGCCCCCCTCGACATGTTTCGCCGCTATACACGGCTTTGTCAAGAGGTTGCAACCTCTTGACAAAGCCGTGTACAGCAGCGAAACATGTCGAGGGGGGCCGCGAGTTGATTTTAAAACAGTGCAGTCCTTCCCCATCTGCAAGCACACTGCAGGTGCATGCAGAATTACTGTTTGACAATTGAGTCTGAGTAGTAGTAAATGAATATAATGCAACATGGGAAGAGAGACGCCCTGACTTTTTAATCTTTTTTTTTGTGTGAAAATAATAAAGATATACCTTTTTAAATATATGGGAAATTAGGGTATTAGTGGATCACTGCAGTGGGCTTAAGGTGAATATGAAAAAATCATAGCGCTAGGTCAAGGAACCTTTACTAAATTTAGGAATCGCTGGGATGCCTGGCTCTCTTCCCCACACTCCAACAGGACGATATGAACCCCCCTCCCCCCACCACCTTTCGTACTCACCCCTTCCTCACAACACGATTCAATATGATATACTACCATTCACGCTTCAGGTTACCGTGGGTAATGGACTAAGACCATATTTTGTGATACCTCCTTGGTTCACACAGGACAGACTGCTAAATATGTAGTTCCTGCATTTTACTAAGTTGTTATTTTACCCTTGTTCACTGTTTTGTGATAAAGCTTGTACTTATACTACCTTTGTAGACCTGGGTGGCTCTACATTGTCTTCTGATAGCTGCAAGAAACATTGTCATTACCTCCTTGTTTTGTACTATTTTATTGTACGATTGTTGTACATAATTTATAAAAATTCCTTCAATAAAAAACTATTGAACCAGAATTTACTCGACACAAAAAAGCAAGTACACAAACAGTTAAAATCATGTAAAATACACAATAACCCGAGCGGAGGAATGTATACTTGGTATAATGACCCCACAGATATAAATGATGGAGAAGAAAACATGACTGTGATATTTTATAAACAGCGCCGCACCTGTCCACAGGTTGCGCATGATATTGCATCTCAGCCAAATTAATTTCGGTGTAGCCAAGCTGCAATACTAGTCAAAACCCATGGGGAGGCATGGTGCTGTTTTTGGAAGGAAACAGACTTTTTTTTTTATTCTACACAATTTCCTAAAAATAAAGTCTAATGTTAAAAAAGTAATTGCCCCCTTTTACCCCCGTAGGAGGGGTCATCAATATCAGATCAGTTGGTTTCAGTCTTAAAGGGGTACTTCAGTGTAAGACAACTTACCCCCGCAACTGATTGTGGGGGATATGGCTGCCTGGACCCCCGCAATTTCCTATATTGTGCCCAGCTCTCCTCCGCTCTGTGCAAGGAGACTGTCGACCTCTGCACCAACCGGTGGTAAACAAGCCTCTCTGTGTATTTCTATAGGAGAGCCAGAGATACGGCCTTCGTGTACCTCCGACTCTCTCATCGAGATACATGGAGGGGGGGGTGTCAGTCTCCGCTTCATGCGGGGGTAGACACAGCTTCGTGCATGGGATAACCGGGACACCCAGCAGGAAATCCCGGGGGGGTCTTAGCGGTCACACCCCCCTGTGACCAGACAGTTGTTTTACACTGTAGTACCCCTTTAAAGGGGTTATCCTAAGATTAAAATAGTTCACCTATGCACAAGACAGGTTATAAGCTGATGGTGAAGTAGATAACCCCCTACAACTGTAAGCAAAGTCTCCCGTTATTTAAAGGGTACTCCGATGGGGGAAAAAAAATTCAAAACAACTGGTGCCAGAAAGTTAAACAGATTTGTAAATTACTTCTGTTAAAAAATCTTAATCCCTCCAGTACTTATCAGCTGCTGTATGTTCCAGAGGAAGTTGTGTAGTTCTTTTTAGTCTGACCACAGTGGCGTCACATCCCGACCACTGCTGCCGGAACCCAGCGTTCGTTCAGAACTCCAAGTTCAGAACTCATCACAATAAGGCATTTTATCCCCTATTGTTTGGATAGGGGATAAGATGCCTAGCGGTGGAGTACCCCTTTAAATGAGAACAGTATAGTTTGGTATGGGTTCTGCCATTTTGAAGGTAATTCTGCTGGGCATGCTCCCTATCAGTAGCACCTATCCTGCTTCTCCTCTAGTGCATTCCCAGTCATAAAAACAATAAAATAACATAAAATAGCCAAACAGGAACTTTTATGGATGAGATTGGTTGCAGGCTACATTTCGAAAATGAGCAATCCATTTTTCTCTGCAAAAAATTCATTGGTATATTCTTAGCAATTTAGAATGTTATAAAAAAAAAATGAGAAGGTTCATGAATCCTCTTTTAGAAATTTCCAGTGTAATGCAGAATTCAATGGAGCATTATCGGAAAAGATGGCTTGAGAAGAAAGTGCGGGAAAAAATGGCTTCCTAGTCAAGTATCATAGCTAAACAAAGGAAATACACATACTAGCAAAGTCAAAATCCTGCTGGGTCACAGCGTAGAAGAGTCAGAGAATAATGACAGAGACACAATGATGACAGCTTCGAAATCTATTGTGCAGGCTCTAGTCTTGGGTAGTCGATTAGGTACAACCTGAAAGTATGTCATGTTCAGCGCTGTACTTTTAGGTTTTGTATTTATTTAAATAAAAGGCACAGGCTATTCATCCTCTTTCAAGTGCATTATATTACCATCCCATCATAAATGCAATTTATAATCAGGAAATTACAAATCTAAAGTATTATTATATTCTGTACTAGCTGAGTGTGGCCCAGTTTTTCCTACCTAATCCTTGTGGGGGAGGAAAAGCAAAAAATGAAGAAGCTTTTTGTCCTCATATCCCATCCTCATATCGTGACCCCACATCTCCTCTTCATATCCCTACCCCAAATCCCCTCCTCGTATCCTGACCCCATATGCCGTCCTCATATCCTGTCCACATATCTCAACCTCATATCTTGACCTCATATGCCATCCTCATATCCCATCCTCATATCCAAACCTCATATCCCATCCTCATATCCCAACCTCATATCCCGTCCTCATATCCCGGCCTCATATCCCGACCTCATATCCTGTCCTCATATCCCATCCTCATATCCCGACCTCATATCCCGTCCTCATATCCCCACCTCATATCCCAACCTCATATCCCGTCCTCAGGTGGGGCTGACTTGTGATGAAGATATTGTGAGCCGAAATCAGAAGGGGCATTGTTTTGTGGGAGTGGGCTTGATTTGCAAGCAAGACCTATATGCAAAAAGTGTAGAAAATAAAGGGGATGTGGCTTAAATTGTGGGGTGTGGAATGCATGGGGGGTGTGGCTTTCAAGACGGATTGACGCATTCACCAGGGGATGCAGAGCGGAGCTTGTGGAGTAAGGTACCAAAAGTCCCATATACTTGCATTGGACTTGAAACGAAAACCCCATTCTTCACATAAAGGGGTAGGTTAGGGTTAATTTAACTATCCAAACATTTTTTTGACATATGAGTACTATGTGTACCAGGTATTGAAATATCTCCAGCAGTACGGAAGTTATGCTGGAACATACATTTCCCATAGATTTGCATGGGACTTTGAACAAAAAATCTGACCATCGCAAATGGGGGTAGGTTAGGGTTAAATTAACTTTCCTATATTTTTTGTGGACATATATGTAACATGTGACCAAGTATTATCAAAATATCTTCAGCTGTTTGGAAGTTATACAGTAACATATATTTCCCATAGACTTGTATGGGACTTTAAACAAAAACCCAGACCCTCGCAAATGGGGGTGGTAAGGGTCAATTTATCTATCATATGTTTGTAGTTGACATATTAGTAACATGTGACCAAGTTTCATGTTAATATTGTAATGGTCTTACTGTAAACGACTGGGAAGTGGATCAGCAGCAAAGAAGCATAGTCGGGTTACAGGCACAAGGTCAGGAGGCAGGTGTCAAAGGAGCAAAGTCAGGTAACAAGCTGGAGGTCAGAAACACTAATAAGGCATACTCACAGGAACGCTTTCTCTAGGGCACTAAGCACAAAGATCCGGTACCATCTTAGGGAGGTGCCGAACTTATATAGAGTACGCCCCAAGAGAACCAATTATGGGCATACTGGCCATTTAAATCTAGCAATGCCACAGTGAAAAAGAAAGAGAGATTGTTTTTAGTTCATAAGTGATAGTATAAGGGCCCTCCTGCTACCGGAGTCAGTGCAATGTGACTTAAAGCCGTCACCTTGTCACCTTACACCCTCCAATAGGAAATCGTAACACAACTAATGATGAGTAACTAAAGTCTTCTAAGTATACACCACATTAAGTCAAGCTATGAAGATCCCTTTCAGTAGGATTAGTCTAAATGAACTGTGTATTTTAAAGCAACACAACTTAAGTGCCTTTTTTGTTACCAAAGTCTTACAAATTACCCCTACTAATCAAGCTACTACAGGATTGTGCCCTCATCTCATTCACTGAAGCCAACACTGTGCAAACTTGTCCCAATCCTGTGTTGTAAGGAGACAATATGTTGTATTGGTGTGCTCAGAAGCCTGTTCCTTGTTTCAGGTTTACACCTGTGTCTGGTCCAATTAATTTGCACCTAACATCACAGGCACACTTACACCTAGGACTACCCTCATTGTGCAGACCCCCTATTTCAACAGTTGCTGAGACCACAGAAGAATATTCAAGATCCAACCAACCTTAAGGTGTACACTGCCCCTAGACATCTTATCCTTTGGATAGGGAATAGGATGTCTGATTGCGGGGGTCCCGCCGATGGGACCCCTGTGTTCTGCACCTATCATTCTGAACATAATGCGCCTGTGGTCGGGATATCACGCCGTACTCCCTCAAAACGCCACATCTCTCCATTCATGTCCATTGACATGAACGGAGGGGGCCTGGCATGATGTCACAAGGGGGTGTGGCTTGATATTACAACCACGGCCTCCCGAACCCAGCGTTCTGAACATAATGTTCAGAACGCCGGGTGCCTGCACGGAGATTGCGGGGGAGTCCCAGAGGCCAGACCCCCTACGATCGGACATCTTATCCCCTATCCTGTACTAAGGGGATAAGATGTCTAGGGGCAGAGTACCCCTTTAAGCTACCAAGATTCCATGGACTCTGTTGAATGTACTACTACCCCCAGCTGGCTCAGCACCACAACTCCTATCATTCGTGTGGGCACCACATAAATCCAGCCACAAAATTAGAAAATTTACAACAGGAATTAACATAATGTGAATTAAAAAAATATGTATCACAGATCATATATTTCAAATGAAAAGTAAGTCTTAGAACATGTACACAATATCTTCTCTTTTTGGAGACGTAGACATTAGATATATGTATAACATTTTTAACCTGCCGATGAACTAGACATTTCCTACCTGTCTCCTTGTGGAATAGAGACTTTGATCTGCCGCAAATTGTATTTAATGATGGTGTCAACCACCGAACAGAAAATGAACTCTTCTCCGGTCGGGTCCAATTAGTTCAAATGTCTATAAGATACATTTTTATTATGTGAATTCCAATAAAACAATCTCACTTCTTAAGTGTGTAATATTTCTTTTGAGCTAATTTAACGTAACCACTAAAGACCGAAATGCAATTAAATATGAACCGGAGATACCTAAAGTTAAGATTTGCTTAATAAATAGATACGTGTAGACTGATGAATATTACCCATGGAGCAATGGTTTTCACCACTTAATTAATTTTTACCGGCTAATAGCTGGTTTATCGTGTATAAAGCCATGGCCTCTGCTAGATTTGTAATATAATATTTTGGTTGTCAAAATTGAGTTTGATTTGGAGTTCAAGAACATTGATGTTTCAGGAGATTTAGGTATTCACAGCAGGACATCCACTTTAAAGGAGATCTGTAGTGGTAATTTTTCAGAATCCCCTGTGCCCGGGCTACAAAATGTAACAAAACAAACTACAACTCACCTTCCGACATTCCCCCGTTGCGCTGAAATCAATGTCACGGTCCTCCGATGCTGGTCTTCTTCCTGCTTCCTGGGGATGAGGAGTCATACTGTACTCAGCATATCGCCGGCTGCAACGATGTCCCGCCTCGGCCCGTGATATGCTGAGCGCACTGTCATGTAGCGAGCCCGGGCAAAAGGGACAAGGTGAGGCATAGTGAATCTCTTGCCCACAATGTTCATTGTCTTTAAAGGGGAACTCCACTGGAAAACATTTTTTTTTTTTTTTAAATCAACTGGTGCCAGAAAGTTAAACAGATGTGTAAATTACTTCTATTAAAAAATCTTAATCCTTTCAGTACTTATCAGCTGCCGTATGATCCACAGGAAGTTTTTTTCTTTTTGAATTTTCTTTCTGTCTGACCACAAGTGCTCTCTGCTGACACCTCTGTCCATTTTGGCTTGTTACATACAGTAACTGCGGCCACAAGTGCCTTGGGGTGGGCTCCTCTAGATGCCCAGAACACTCTGTTTTAAAAACATTCCAGACCCTTGGATAGTCCGGGCATCCAATTAGTAGACCACTTGAGCCATCACACATGGCTAAGGGCATTATGGACTAACCTCATCGACCTCATATGTGACTGTAAGCAGATTTGTGTCCAGACATAAATGTGCATTTGTGTATCACCCTCTATGTTCTTTTGCAGCATGTGGTCGCCAAAAGTAGGAAACCCCCTTTACTGAAATAATTGAGAGTCCCAGAAGTTCTAACTGATATGGGCCCTTTTTTTCCTAAGGACCTCCTTTACACTGGCTATCTGTGCTGTTAGTCTTGGCTAAACGCCATCTAGACTGTCAAGTGGTCGGTCACTATTTACATGTTGTCAACAGGGCAAGTAGTGAACACCCCCTTGATAGTCAATGGACATTGTTACATTCATGGCTGCCATCAGAAATTTTGGGGCCCCTTACACAGCTTGGGGCCCCTTACCACCATACTGTAAGGAAATAAAAGCCACTTTACACAGATGAGTATCACTAACAACACCACAATACAAGGGACATATAATTCTGCCACACCATGACCACTACCATTACCAATGACTAACACTGCTATATTGTTATTGAATAAAAAACACTATGTAAAAGATCAATAACCCCTATAAAGAGGTAGATTTGAGCTGTACACAGGTGCTGCAAACCATATAAGTCATTCTAGTTACATACTCACAGGAGCGTCTTCTCTGATATCAGAGTCGTTCACTTTTCTCTCCATCTGTCCTGGGTCATCATAAAGATTTCTCCCGATCACAATTCGTCTTCACCGAATCTGCCAGACAAACATTTTTGGCTTCTCACTACAGCAAAATCCTCAACTCTACACTAGTGATGAGCGACTTTGGCCATATTCGAATTCGCAATATTTTGCGAATATATAGACGAATATTTGTCCTATATTCGCAAATTTTGCGTATTCGTTATATTCACATATGTGAATATTCGCATATTCCAGGAACAAAACAGTGAGGGGGTGGGCATCTTTACTATTGGTTGCTGGGGATGTTGTTGATAACCTCTGACAAGTTTATTTGTATCATTCTAATTGGCCCACAAGTGAAAAGAAGGAATATGCGAACATTCACATATGCGAATATGCGGAAAAAAGTAAATATTTGTAATTTCTAATATATAGCTAATATATTTGGGAATTTGTGATATATTCGCGATAAAAATTTGAAATGCGAATATTCGTGCCCAACACTACTCTACACGAACCCCCTATATGTATTACACTGCCCCAGATAGTATTAGATCCCTCTGTGCAACTGTATAGTATTAGGTCCCAACATTGTCCCCATAGATTAGCGGGCCCAAACATTGCCCCAATAGGTTTTTATGCCCCTCACATTACCCCATAGTATATTATGCCCCTCATTTCACCCCATAGTATATTATGCCCCTCACATTACCCCACAGTATATTATGCCCCTCACTTTACCCCATAGTATATTATGCCCCTTCACTATTGAATGCTGTGTGCGTCTTAAAGGCTCACACAGTGCTGCCAGGCAAGACCGGTGATGAAAGAAGCGCCATGTGAACTGCGCTTTTTCTTTTATTCTTTTTAAAATGACGATCGGGCAACAGGGTGGGGAGGGGGGGGGGGGTTGATGGACCAGCCTGGCAGGGGGAAAGATTTCTTTCAGGGGATGGAGCTGCACCCCCATATAGAGGGATGCAGCCTATGCCTGGTGCCAGGGGTGGACACAGACAGCAGAGGGCCCCTGTACAAAGAATGTGCATAAATTCCCCACATTAGGTAGTGTAGCATAAATTCCCCACATTAGGTAGCATAGCATAGATTTACCACATTAGGTAGCAGAGCATAGATTTACCACATTAGGTAGTGTAGCATAGATTCCCCACATTAGGTAGCATAGCATAAATTCCCCACATTAGGTGGTGTAGCATAAATTCCCCACATTAGGTAGCATAGCATAAAGCCCCCACATCAAGTAGCGTGGCATAAATTCCCCACATTAGGTAGCGTAGCATAAACTCCCCACATTAGGTGGTGTAGCATAAATTCCCCACATTAGGTAGCATAGCATAGATTCCGCCCAACAGGTAGCGTAGCATAAATTCCCCACATTAAGTAGTGTAGCATAAATTCCCCACATTAGGTAGCATAGCATAGATTTACCACATTAGGTAGCATAGCATATATTTACCACATTAGGTAGTGTAGCATAGATTCCCCACATTAGGTGGTGTAGCATAAATTCCCCACATTAGGTAGCATAGCATAGATTTACCACATTAGGTAACGTAGTATAGATTCCCCACATTAGGTGGTGTAGCATAAATTCCCCACATTAGGTAGCATGGCATAGATTTACCACATTAGGTAGCATAGCATAGATTTACCACATTTGGTAGCATAGCATAGATTTACCACATTAGGCAGTGTAGCATAAATTCTCCACATTAGGTAGCTTGGCACAAATTCCCCACATTAAGTAGCGTGGCATAAATTCCCCACATTAGGTAGTTTAGCATAAATTCCTCACATGAGGTAGTGTAGCATAAATTCCCCACATTAGGAAGCAACTCCCCCCCCCTCCCTCAACACACACACTCACACGGCCTGTGCTACTTACATTTGCCTGTGAGGACTTCCTGCCAGAGGTGCACGCTATGAGTGACGTCACTCACTACACCCACCTCCACCAGCAAGTCCCCACAGGCAAATGTAAGTACCTGTTTAGTGACGGGGAAAGACTGGTTGCCCCGTCATATTAAAAAATATTAATCCTTCCAGTACTTATCAGCTGCCGTATGATCCAAAGGAAGTTCTTTTATTTTTTAATTTTCTTTCTGTCTGACCACAAGTGCTCTCTTCTGACACCTCTGTCCATTTTAGGAACTGTCCAGAGTAGGAGCAAATCCAAATAGAAAACCTATTGTCACGATGCCGGCTGGCAGGTAGTGGACCCTCTGTGCCAGAGAGGGATTGGCGTGGACCGTGCTAGTGGACCGGTTCTAAGCCACTACTGGTTTTCACCAGAGCCCGCCGCAAAGCGGGATGGTCTTGCTGCGGCGGTAGTGACCAGGTCGTATCCACTAGCAACGGCTCACCTCTCTGGCTGCTGAAGATAGGCGCGGTACAAGGGAGTAGGCAGAAGCAAGGTCGGACGTAGCAGAAGGTCGGGGCAGGCAGCAAGGATCGTAGTCAGGGGCAACGGCAGAAGGTCTGGAAACACTGGCAAGGGACACACAAGGAACGCTTTCACTGGCACTAAGGCAACAAGATCCGGCAAGGGAGTGCAAGGGAAGTGAGGTAATATAGGGAGTGCACAGGTGATAACCCTAATTGGAACCACTGCGCCAATCAGCGGCGCAGTGGCCCTTTAAATCGCAGAGACCCGGCGCGCGCGCGCCCTAGGGAGCGGGGCCGCGCGCGCCGGGACAGAACAGACGGGGAGCGAGTCAGGTAGGGGAGCCGGGGTGCGCATCGCGAGCGGGCGCTACCCGCATCGCGAATCGCATCCCGGCTAGCAGCAGGATCGCAGCGCCCCGGGTCAGAGGACGTGACCGGGGCGCTGCAGCGGAGGAGGTGAAGCGAGCGCTCCGGGGAGGAGCGGGAACCCGGAGCGCTCGGCGTAACAGTACCCCCCCCCTTGGGTCTCCCCCTCTTCCTGGAGCCTGAGAACCTGAGGAGCAGACTTTTGTCAAGGATGTTGTCCTCAGGTTCCCAGGATCTCTCTTCAGGACCACAACCCTCCCAGTCTACTAAAAAAAAATTTTTCCCTCTGACCTTTTTGGCAGCCAAAATCTCCTTGACCGAGAAGACGTCCGAGGAGCCGGAAACAGGAGTGGGAGGAACAGATTTGGGAGAAAAACGGTTGAGGATGAGTGGTTTGAGAAGAGAGACGTGAAAGGCATTAGGGATACGAAGAGAAGGAGGAAGAAGAAGTTTATAAGAGACAGGATTAATTTGACACAAAATTTTGAAAGGACCAAGATAGCGTGGTCCCAACTTGTAGCTAGGGACACGGAAGCGGACATATTTAGCGGAGAGCCATACCTTGTCTCCAGGGGAAAAAACGGGGGGAGCTCTTCTTTTCTTATCCGCGAACCTCTTCATGCGTGAAGAAGCCTGTAAGAGAGAATTTTGGGTCTCTCTCCATATAATGGAAAGGTCACGAGAAATTTCATCCACAGCGGGCAGACCAGAGGGCAAGGGGGTAGGGAGGGGGGGAAGAGGGTGACGGCCGTACACCACGAAAAATGGGGATTTGGAGGAAGATTCAGAGACCCTGAAGTTATACGAGAATTCGGCCCATGGAAGGAGATCTGCCCAGTCATCCTGGCGGGAGGAAACAAAATGTCGCAAATAATCACCCAGGATCTGGTTAATTCTTTCTACTTGTCCATTGGACTGGGGATGATATGCAGAGGAAAAATTTAATTTAATCTTGAGTTGTTTACAGAGAGCTCTCCAGAATTTAGACACGAATTGGACCCCTCTATCCGAGACAATCTGCGTAGGCAACCCGTGAAGACGAAAAATGTGTACAAAAAATTGTTTAGCCAACTGAGGCGCAGAAGGAAGACCAGGAAGAGGAATGAAATGTGCCATTTTGGAGAATCGATCAACGACCACCCAAATAACGGTGTTGCCACGGGAAGGGGGTAAATCAGTAATAAAATCCATACCAATCAGAGACCAAGGCTGTTCGGGGACAGGCAGAGGATGAAGAAAACCAGCGGGCTTCTGGCGAGGAGTCTTATCCCGGGCACAGATAGTGCAGGCTCGCACAAAGTCCCCAACATCCGTCTCCAGAGTCGGCCACCAATAGAAGCGGGAGATGAGTTGCACAGATTTCTTGATGCCCGCATGACCTGCGAGATGGGAGGAGTGACCCCATTTGAGGATTCCGAGGCGTTGGCGTGGAGAAACAAAGGTCTTTCCAGGAGGAGTCTGCCTGATGGAGGCAGGAGAAGTGGAGATCAGGCAGTCAGGTGGAATGATGTGTTGCGGAGGGAGATCAACTTCTGAGGCATCCGAGGAGCGAGAGAGAGCATCGGCTCTAATGTTCTTATCGGCAGGACGAAAGTGAATCTCAAAATTAAATCGGGCAAAGAACAGAGACCACCGGGCCTGGCGAGGATTCAGCCGTTGGGCCGACTGGAGGTAGGAGAGGTTCTTGTGGTCGGTGTAGATAATAACAGGAAATCTTGATCCCTCCAGCAGATGCCTCCATTCCTCAAGTGCTAATTTAATGGCTAGAAGCTCTCGATCCCCGATGGAGTAGTTCCTCTCCGCTGGAGAGAAGGTCCTAGAGAAAAAACCACAAGTGACAGCATGCCCGGAAGGATTTTTTTGTAGAAGAACAGCTCCAGCTCCTACTGAGGAGGCATCAACCTCCAATAGGAAGGGTTTGGAAGGGTCAGGTCTGGAGAGCACGGGAGCCGAAGAAAAGGCAGACTTGAGTTGTTTAAAGGAGTCTTCTGCTTGAGGAGGCCAGGACTTGGGATCAGCATTTTTCTTGGTTAAAGCCACGATAGGAGCCACAATGGTAGAAAAATGTGGAATAAATTGCCTGTAATAATTGGCGAACCCCAAAAAGCGTTGGATAGCACGGAGTCCGGAGGGGCGTGGCCAATTTAAGACGGCAGAGAGTTTGTCTGGATCCATCTGTAGTCCCTGGCCAGAGACCAAATATCCTAGAAAAGGAAGAGATTGGCATTCAAACAGACATTTCTCAATTTTGGCATAGAGTTGGTTGTCACGAAGTCTCTGAAGAACCATACGGACATGCTGGCGGTGTTCTTCTAGATTGGCAGAAAAAATTAGGATATCGTCCAGATATACCACAACACAGGAGTATAATAGATCACGAAAAATTTCATTGACAAAGTCTTGGAAGACGGCAGGGGCATTGCACAGTCCAAAGGGCATGACCAGATACTCAAAGTGTCCATCTCTGGTGTTAAAAGCCGTTTTCCACTCGTCCCCCTCTCTGATGCGGATGAGGTTGTAGGCGCCTCTTAAGTCCAATTTAGTGAAGATGTGGGCACCTTGGAGGCGATCAAAGAGTTCAGAGATGAGGGGTAAGGGGTAGCGGTTCTTAACCGTGATTTTATTAAGACCGCGGTAGTCAATGCAAGGACGTAGGGAGCCATCTTTTTTGGAGACAAAGAAAAATCCGGCTCCGGCAGGAGAGGAGGATTTACGGATAAAGCCCTTTTTTAGATTCTCCTGGACGTATTCGGACATGGCAAGAGTCTCTGGGGCAGAGAGAGGATAAATTCTGCCCCGGGGTGGAGTAGTACCCGGGAGGAGGTCGATAGGGCAATCATAAGGCCTGTGAGGAGGTAGAGTCTCAGCTTGTTTTTTGCAGAAAACATCCGCGAAGTCCATATAGGCCTTAGGGAGACCGGTTACTGGAGGAACCACAGAGTTACGGCAAGGGTTACTGGGAACCGGTTTTAGACAGTTCTTGGAACAAGAGGGCCCCCAACTCTTGATCTCCCCAGTGGACCAATCCAGGGTTGGGGAATGAAGTTGAAGCCAGGGAAGTCCAAGGAGAATCTCCGAGGTGCAATTGGGGAGGACCAAAAGTTCAATCCTCTCATGATGAGATCCGATGCTCATAAGAAGGGGCTCCGTGCGGAAACGTATGGTACAGTCCAATCTTTCATTATTTACACAATTGATGTAGAGGGGTCTGGCGAGACTGGTCACTGGGATGTTGAACCTGTTGACGAGAGAGGCCAAAATAAAATTTCCTGCAGAACCAGAGTCCAAGAAGGCCACTGTAGAGAAGGAGAAGGCAGAAGCAGACATCCGCACCGGCACAGTAAGACGTGGAGAAGCAGAGTAGACATCAAGGACTGTCTCACCTTTGTGCGGAGTCAGCGTACGTCTTTCCAGGCGGGGAGGACGGATAGGACAATCCCTCAGGAAGTGTTCGGTACTAGCACAGTACAGGCAGAGGTTCTCCATACGGCGTCGTGTCCTCTCTTGAGGTGTCAGGCGAGACCGGTCGACCTGCATAGCCTCCACGGCGGGAGGCACAGGAACAGATTGCAGGGGACCAGAGGAGAGAGGGGCCGAGGAGACGAAACGCCTCGTGCGAACAGAGTCCATATCTTGGCGGAGTTCCTGACGCCTTTCAGAAAAACGCATGTCAATGCGAGTGGCTAGGTGAATAAGTTCATGTAGATTAGCAGGAATTTCTCGTGCGGCCAGAACATCTTTAATGTTGCTGGATAGGCCTTTTTTGAAGGTCGCGCAGAGGGCCTCATTATTCCAGGACAATTCTGAAGCAAGTGTACGGAATTGTACGGCATACTCGCCAACGGAAGAATTACCCTGGACCAGGTTCAACAGGGCAGTCTCAGCAGAAGAGGCTCGGGCAGGTTCCTCAAAGACACTTCGGATTTCCGAGAAGAAGGAGTGTACAGAGGCAGTGACGGGGTCATTGCGGTCCCAGAGCGGTGTGGCCCATGACAGGGCTTTTCCGGACAGAAGACTGACTACGAAAGCCACCTTAGACCTTTCAGTGGGAAACAGGTCCGACATCATCTCCAGATGCAGGGAACATTGGGAAAGGAAGCCACGGCAAAACTTAGAGTCCCCATCAAATTTATCCGGCAAGGATAAGCGTATCCCAGGAGCGGCCACTCGCTGCGGAGGAGGTGCAGGAGCTGGCGGAGGAGATGACTGCTGAAGCTGTGGTAGCAACTGTTGTAGCATAACGGTCAGTTGAGACAGCTGTTGGCCTTGTTGCGCAATCTGTTGTGACTGCTGGGCGACCACCGTGGTGAGGTCAGCGACAACTGGCAGAGGAACTTCAGCGGGATCCATGGCCGGATCTACTGTCACGATGCCGGCTGGCAGGTAGTGGACCCTCTGTGCCAGAGAGGGATTGGCGTGGACCGTGCTAGTGGACCGGTTCTAAGCCACTACTGGTTTTCACCAGAGCCCGCCGCAAAGCGGGATGGTCTTGCTGCGGCGGTAGTGACCAGGTCGTATCCACTAGCAACGGCTCACCTCTCTGGCTGCTGAAGATAGGCGCGGTACAAGGGAGTAGGCAGAAGCAAGGTCGGACGTAGCAGAAGGTCGGGGCAGGCAGCAAGGATCGTAGTCAGGGGCAACGGCAGAAGGTCTGGAAACACTGGCAAGGGACACACAAGGAACGCTTTCACTGGCACTAAGGCAACAAGATCCGGCAAGGGAGTGCAAGGGAAGTGAGGTAATATAGGGAGTGCACAGGTGATAACCCTAATTGGAACCACTGCGCCAATCAGCGGCGCAGTGGCCCTTTAAATCGCAGAGACCCGGCGCGCGCGCGCCCTAGGGAGCGGGGCCGCGCGCGCCGGGACAGAACAGACGGGGAGCGAGTCAGGTAGGGGAGCCGGGGTGCGCATCGCGAGCGGGCGCTACCCGCATCGCGAATCGCATCCCGGCTAGCAGCAGGATCGCAGCGCCCCGGGTCAGAGGACGTGACCGGGGCGCTGCAGCGGAGGAGGTGAAGCGAGCGCTCCGGGGAGGAGCGGGAACCCGGAGCGCTCGGCGTAACACCTATCCTACTCTTGGACAGTTCCTGACATGGACAGAGGTGTCGGCAGAGAGCATTGTGGTCAGAAAGAAAGGAAATTCAAAAAGAAAATAACTTCCTGTGGATCATACAGCAGTTCATAAGTACTGGAAGGATTAAGATTTTTTAATAGAAGTAATTTACAAATCTGTTTAACTTGGTGGCACCAGTTGATTTAAAACCAGTGGAATACCCCTTTAATCTCACCGCACCGTTCTCAGATCTAGATTCTCAAAACTCTATTTTACACCAAGCAATTTTATGCCAACCCTAACTTAATCATCCATCCTAGACACAGATGTCAACCATAGTATCGGTCCACCAACCTGGTGTGCGAAGGTCTGGACTACGTCCTCTTCTGGGAGTCATAGAAACCTATTTATTGCTGTTTTATTATCCCTAATAAAGGATTATGTCCAAGATCAGATACTCACAAGGTCTCACAAGTTCATCCGAACCCATCGCCCAACATGGTAGCAATTAGGAAAGTCATTGTCATTTTGACCTTTAGTATTTTTCCAGCGATATTCTCTGTCACAAGCCTTTTGTCCTATTACTTCTACTTGTATTAGCTTTAGCTTTAATGTTATTTTAATGGAATTTTCTAGATTTAAGTGAATGTCACATTAGAGGAGGTTGTCTCTTCAGAGATGACCCCTTTCAGAATGTAGCCCCAGCAATGGTCAGTTGATCACTATGGATAAAGCCTCCAGCTCCAGAGAAAACAGCTAGCTTTTGGAGAAAAACCTTGTCAGGCCAGGCATTTTATCAGGAGGGGCTACTAAAGGTGATATGAAGTATTATGTGCCAGACATTGTAGTGAAATGGCTGTGGGGTCCAACTGCCTGAACGCCCATCAACCCTCAGAATAAAGGGGCTGCAGTACAAGGGAAACACAGCGTCTCCTGTACAGTTCTTTCTATGCACAGTCAGGGCCCTAATGGTCTTTTTCACATTCATTGGCTGATTCCTGGCCCTACTTAACAGTAGGCACAAATCCCCCCCCCCCTCAGTTCTGCTCCAGTGCATGCTCCAGTGCATGAAGCCCAGGATCTTGTAGTACCCTGGACAGTAAGAGGGTGGGATACATGAAAAGCAGCCCGTGAGCTTCTATCTCTTCACATTAGGGAATTGGTACCTATAATTGTGGCCTAGCGGTCGAACTCCCAACAACCAACCAATCAGGAAAGGATGACTTACCTTAATAGTGTGCCTTCACTTCCTGTGCGGGGAATAGAACTTTAATGTTTAACTGCTGGAACCACAACAACATGTGGCACCCATGGAAATTAATTCTTTGAAAGCATAATTGTTAATTAATATTGATGGATGACGGTCGCCCTCCAAAGAGTGACCCCCCCCCCCCACAGGATAGGGGATAAGTAGCTGGGACCTCCCACGATCTCGGACACAGGACCTGAGATTGGAGCTCCGATGATGCCCGAGTGCTGTCTTTTCGGTGCTACCATTGTAATGAATGGAGCACTTGCCGATAATGGCTCCTCACTGAGAGAGCCAGGGTCCTGTCCCAGAGATCCCAGTGGAGGTCCCATTGCTCGAACCCCCCGCGATCAGCTACTTATCTCCTATCCTGTGAATAGGGGATAAGTTAACTTTGGTTGGAGTTCTCATTTAAACCTAATATATCCTATTATACTGCCTGTTTTATATATTATTTAATAATGTCTATATCTATTATTCTTTGCTATATCCATTTCAGACCAATGGCTCAGACGATAGCATTGTTGCCTAGCAGCACTTGGTTCTATTGTGATCAAGGACAACATCTCCCTGCAGGTTGTACAGTACGTTTTCCTGTGTACTCTGGTTTCCTTCCACACTTCTCTGTATTGTGAGTAGAGGTGAGGGAACTTTTTAAAAGTTCAGTTTGGCAGGTCCGCCAAATGTCAGAATGTCACGGAGCTGGATGTGGATCCTCTAACCTGTGTGCTGATGACATGGACCGTATCAGGGAGCGGAGTCTAAGGTGCCGCTGGTCTTCACCAGAGCCTGCCACAAGGCAGGATGGGCTTGCTGCGGCAGGTGACACCCAGGTCGCTACCCCCGACACGGCTCGACCACACAGGTAGCTGGGCATGGCGAGGTACCAGAGGATAAAGCAGTAGTAAAATCAAACGTAGCAGAAGGTCAAGACATGCAGCAAAGAGTCAAATAACGTAGCGGGAAGGTCTGGGTACACGGGTAAGGCAACAGGCAAAATGGAATGCTCAATCTCAGGCTAGGGGCACTGAAGATCCGGCAGGGAAGTGGGGGAGGTGCAGGGACTTATAATGTGGTGTCAGGTGCAAACACTAATCATGGGCGCACTGGCCCTTTAAATTTCAGAGTTCCGGTGCACGTGCCCTAGGAGATGGGTACACGCACGTCTGAGCTGAGACACAGAGGCAGCAGAGCGAGGTGAGTGACGGGCTGGGATTCGTATGCGGGCGCGTCCCACAATGCGAATCCCAGCCCGCCGGTAGACAGGGACCCCGGGACACTGCGCTCACGGCCGGAGCTTGCAGCCGGAGCGCAGAGCGTGACAGTGCCCCCCCTTTGGTCTCCCCCTCTTGTGGTTCAGAATATTTTTGAGAAGATCCTGGTCCAAGATAATGTCCTGTGGTTCCCAAGACCTCTCCTCTGGGATTAAGTAATTTTTTTACTTTATAGGGACCCAAAAAGAGTGGACCCAGTTTATAAGAGGGTACCTTAAAGCGAATGTATTTGAAGGATAACCAAACTTTGTCCCCAGGAGAGAACTCGGGAGGAGGGCGTCTTTTCCTGTCCGCTTGCAACTTCATACGGGTCGTGGCATGAAGAAGGGAGTGACAAGTCATCTGCCAGATGGAGGCAAAATTCCGCCATAGGTACTCCGGAGGAAGAAGGCAAGGGAAGAGGAGGACAAGGATGAAGCCCATAGACCACAAAGAAGGGTGAAGTCTCAGTGGATTCAGAATCCCTGTGGTTGTAAGAAAATTCAGCCCAAGGTAATAAATCGGCCCAGTGGTCTTGGCGAGCAGAGACAAAATTGCGAAGATAGTCCCCCAGGACCTGATTCACCCTTTTGACCTGTCCATTGGATCGAGGGTGGTAAGCGAAGGAGAAGTCCAATTTAACTTGGAGACGAGAACAGAGGGCCCTCCAGAACTTGGAGACGAACTGGACTCCCCGATCGGAGATAATATGAGTAGGCATTCCATGGAGACGGAAGATATGACCAAGGAATAGCTTGGCAAGCTGCGGTGCAGATGGTAAACCCAGCAAGAGCACAAAATAAGCCATTTTAGAAAATCAGTCCACAACAACCCAGATGACCGTATTGCCGCCAGAAGAAGGAAGGTCAGTAATAAAGTCCATTGCTATGTCGGTCCAGGGCAGCTCAGGAACTGGCTGTAGTAGACCAGCAGGCTTGGCACGAGGGGCCACCAATACTGTCGGGAGATGAGCTACAAGGACTTACGTATACCGGCATGACCGGCCAAAACAGAGGAATGACCCCATTTCAAGATTTGAAGTCTTAGGCGGGGAGTAATGTAGGTCTTCCCAGGAGGCAGGTTCTGAAGACTTGCTGGTGCTGCGGAAATGAGACGATTAGGAGATACAATATGTTGAGGGTGAGATTCTTGGTCTTGTACTTCAGAGGATCTAGATTCTTCTCTGCTGGACGGAAGTGAATAAAAAAGTCAAATCTGGAGAAGAACAGAGACCAGCGAGCCTGTAAAGGGTTGAGACGATGGGCAGTCTGTAGATATAGCAAGTTCTTGTGGTCAGCATAAATGGTAAGTGGATGTACAGAGCCCTCCAAAAGATGATGCCATTCTTCCAAGGCCAACTTAATAGCCAAGAGCTCACAATCTCCAATTGTATAATTTCTCTCTGCAGGGTTTTTCCTTTGGATGATTTTTGTGTCAAAACTGCACCTGCACCAACAGAAGAAGATTCCACTTCCAAAATAAATGGCTTTACTGGATCTGGTCTTGGCAACACAGGAGCCGAAGCGAAGGCAGATTTTAATTGTTTGAATGCTTCTTCGGCCTCAGGAGTCCAATCCTTAGCAGTTTTCTTGGTAAAAGAGATGATGGGGGCAACCAAGGTGGAATAGTGTGGAATAAATTGCCAATAATAATTGGCAAAGCCTAGGAAGCATTGAATCGCCTATAAGCCAGAAGGTCAAGACCAATCCAGTACAGCGGACAACTTATTAGGATCCATTTGTAGACCTTGACTGGTAACAATATACCACAAAAACGGAAGGCTGGTCTTTTCAAGTTTTGCATATAGATGACTGTCTCGGAGGCGCTGTAAAACTTGACGGAGGTGAGAACGATGAGTGTAGAGATTGGGCGAGTAGATGAGAATGTCATCCAAATAGACAACAACACAGGAGTATAGGAGGTCACGAAAAATGTCATTGACAAACTCCTGGAAGACTGCTTGAGCATTACAAATGGCATCACCAAATACTCGAAATGTCCATCACGAGCATTAAACGCAGTCTTCTCGTCCCCTTCTCGTATACGGATCAAATTATAGGCCCCACAAAGATCTAGTTTAAAGAAGATCTTGGCACCCCGCAGACGATCAAATAATTTAGAGATTAAAGGAAGTGGGTAGCAGTTCTTTATCGTAATTTTATTCAAGCCTCGGTAGTCGATGCAAGGTCACAGAGACCCGTCTTTCTTTTCTACGAAGAAGAACCTGGCTCTGGCAGGGGAAGAGGATGTCCTGATAAACCCCTTCTGAAGATTCTCCTGGATGTAATTAGACATAGCCTGCATTTCAGGGACCGATAAAGGGTAGATTCTGCCCCGGGGAGGTTTGGAGCTGAGCAGTAAGTCAATAGGACAATCATATGGACGATGAGGTGGTAAGACTTCAGCTTATTTTTCACTAAAGACATCAGCAAAGTCCTGTAGGGATGAAGGCAAACCGGGCAGAGGACAAGAAGATGGTTTCAACTTAATTAAATGTATTTTAATACAATGGTTCTTGCAATGCGGACCCCAGCAAAGAACTTCTCCAGTTTTCCAATTTAGCTGCGGGGCATGGAGTTGCAACCATGGAAGGCCTAGAAGGAGAGGAGAAGTACAATGAGGGAGTACATAGAAAGACAAGCTCTCCTTATGCAAGACTCCGACCTGCATAGACAACAGTTCAGTGCGGTATAGCACAGTACAGTCCAGTCTTTCTCCATTAACCATAGAGATGTACAAGAACTTTAACAAGCGAGACACAGGAAAATGATACCTATGTACTAGGGAGGCATCAATAAAATTTCCTTTGGAACCAGAGTCCAAGAAGGCAAGAACAGAGACAATTTATTTGGAGGGTACAAAAAGCTGGACTGTCAAATTTAAGCGTGGAGAGGTGGTATTCACACCTAGGGAGGCCTCTCCCCCAAACCCTAGGTGAGAGCGTTTCCCTGACTGTGGACGTAGTGGACAATCTTTTAAGTAATGATCCGCACTGGCACAGTAAAGACAAAGATTCTCATTTCGTCGGCGAGTTCTTTCCTGCAGGGTCAAGCGAGACCGATCCACTTGCATAGCCTCCACTGCAGGAGGCAAAGTAGAAGGTTGCGTTGGCTGCTGGAAGAGAGGTGCCAGACGAGGTGTGCAGACTCATTTTCTTGGCGAAGCTCGTCACATCGCTCAGAGAAACGGATATCAATCCGGGATGCCAACTGTATAAGATCATTTAAGATAGAAGGCAATTCCCGGGCAGCAAGGGCATCCTTGATATGACTGGATAGTCCTTTCTTGAAGGTGGCGCAAAGAGCTTCATTGTTCCATGATAACTCTGATGCCAGGGTATGAAACTGAATGGCATACTCGCCCACAGAGGAGTTGCCCTGCCAAAGATTCAGTAACGCCGACTCAGCGGAGGAGGCTCGGGCAGGTTATTCAAAGACACCCCGAAATTCCTTCAGGAAAGCCTGGAGATTGGTTGTGAGAGCATCACTGCGATCTCAAAGCGGAGTTGCCCAGGCCAAAGCCCTTCCAGTTAGGAGACTGATGATGAAGGCCACCTTTGCTCATTCCGTAGGGAACTGTTCCGCCATGAGTTCGATGTGCATGGAGCACTGAGTCACGAAACCCCGACAGGAAGAGACAAGTGGAGTTTCGTTCCAGAGGAGACGGCAGCAGCGGGAGGCAGCACTGGAGGAGAAGGATGCTGTGGTTGTGACGGTTGCTGCGGGCGCGGCCTGCGATGCGAATCCCAGCCCTGCCGGCAGACGGGGACCCCGAGACACTTGCCTACAGAGCACAGAGCGTGACACAGAAGAAGAAATGGCTTTTTACAAACGTTTAGTTTTTTTGTAGCAGCAACAGGTTTTACACCTGGTAAAGGAAGAAACTGTGGATTCTTACAAGCATCAAAACATTATCCGATTTAGGGACATAACTACAGTATTGGCATCCTAGAAAGTGTGAAAAAGTGACACAAAATCCTCTATGCACAGCTTTTTTCACAAAAATCAGTGTACCACAAAAAAGGTACAGATGCAGTTCTGCTTGGACTACAATAACTGTGTTTGTTGTGTGGTCATATTCCCATCTGTGTTCGACGGCCCCATAGCAAATTAATAGAGATGAGTGAACATTTGAAAAATTCACTTCGGCCAATTCACCGATTTTTTGAAAAATTTTTGGTTAAAACAGCTATTGTTCGACTACAGAGAGCATCATAGAGAATGAAGAAAGAGCAGGCCATGCACACGCAGTGCTACGCCCCATAGAGAATGAATAAAGAGCAGGCCATGCATATGCAGTGCTGTGCCCCATAGACAATGAATAAAGAGCAGGCTATGCGCATGCAGTGCTGCGCCCCATAGAGAATGAATAAAGAGGAGGCCATGTTCACGCAGTGCCTCGCCCCATAGAGAATGAATAAAGAGCAGGCCATGCACATGCAGTGTTGCTGTGCCCCATAGACAATGAATAAAGAGGAGGCCATGTCCACGCAGTGCTGCGCCCCATAGAGAATGAATAAAGAGCAGGCCATGCACATGCAGTGCTGCTGTGCCCCATAGACAATGAATAAAGAGGAGGCCATGCACATGCAGTGCTGCTGCGCCCCATAGATAATGAATAAAGAGGAGGCCATGTTCACGCAGTGCTGCGCCCCATAGAGAATGAATAAAGAGCAGACCATGCACATGCAGTGCTGCTGTGCCCCATAGAGAATGAATAAAGAGGAGGCCATGCACATGCAGTGCTGCTGCGCCCCATAGATAATGAATAAAGAGGAGGCCATGTTCACGCAGTGCTGCGCCCCATAGAGATTGAATAAAGAGAAGGCCATGCACATGCAGTGCTGCTGTGCCCCATAGAGAATGAATAAAGAGGAGGCCATGCACATGCAGTGCTGCTGCGCCCCATTGACAATGAATGGAAAGCTGTCCATGCACACACAGGAGGAGATTTATCGAAAACCTGTGCAGAGGAAAAGTTGCTGAGTTGCCCATAGCAACCAATCAGATCACTTCTTTCATTTTTAAAAAGGCCTCTGAAAAATGAAAGAAGCGATCTGATTGGTTGCTATGGGCAACTCAGTACAGGTTTTGATAAGTCTCCCCCACAGCACGTTAATTTATTTCATGCATAATTTTGTCCCCATTCTTGTGATTGGTGGAGGGTCCAAGCAGTCAGACACCCACTATGGATTGCGTATAACAAGCTAAGATGAGAATACCCCTTCACTGGAGGAATACTGAAGAAAATACTCCCAATATGCGATTAGTACTTTAGTGTTACTAATAGAGATGTACTGTATGCAGACCACATGGAATATTTGTAGTTAACATCTTTCTGTGCAGCAGTAAGAAACCCCTTGTAAAAACCGGGGTCCCCAGTCGCCGGCCCCTCAGGCGCTCCTTGTTGCTAGCGTCGACTCCTTGACATAAGAATGTGAACCTCTTATCTGCCTTATGCATTCTCATCGGTTTCGCTGTAGAACTGCAGATTATCCCAATGAGCCAAAAGATGCTCGATTCATCCTGGCTTAAAATATTGTGCCAGCTTTTTCCTTTTATTTCCAAAATATTTTGAAGGACCCGCATGCAAACAAAACTCTGCGCAGGATAAATAGTGATTATGAGGAGCAATTAGAAATTCTACACTCATGTGCTCAGCCACAGTAATTAAACCGCGTTCCGGCGCTCGGCGCTCACATTTGCTTTTGGATGCCGTGCAAGTGAATTCTGGAAACAATGGAAGGATTTCAAGGGGACACTGGCAGAGGTTTCATTTTGCTTTTTTTTTTTTTTTGGCAATCTTCTCCTTACCGCAGAATAAAAGAACACTTGACAAAGATACATGTGAGCTGGCCGTGATTTTTGATTCCAGCTCTGGAGGGAAAATTGAAGCCATTTCTCTATTGTCTTGCAGTATTGTTCACTGGAAAAAAATGTTCTTAAGAGCAATACACAGTTGACCGCTAAGCCATTATTCTCTTTGACAACCGTTGACCATGGGCCTTAAAGAAGAGCCTATTAGGGAAATCGGCTTTATGCAGAATTTTGTCCGCTAGAAAAGAATTTCTCAAAGCCAAAGCTGCTTTAAAGGGGTTCTCCACCATAAGGTGATTTTAGTACTTACCTGCCAGACAGTAATGGACATGCTTAGGAAGGATCTGTACTTGTCTTGGGGCTAAATGTCTATGTTGTGAGATTACCATAATGCTAAGGCTGTCTTTTTGTGAACTGGCTATTTCCTGTTGGAGTTCGTTCCCTTAAACTACAGGTCCCAGGATTCCTTGTTTGTAAGTGTGAGCTCACTTTTCTCTTTCCCACTTATCAGCCACCCCACCCATTAAAAAACACCTACGATCCCTTTCATGCAATAGACTAGTGCTTTCTAACCAGGGTGCCTCCAGCCGATGCAAAACTACAATTCTTGCAGAATGATCTCCCATCCACCCAGGGATCACTTCACCCATTGAAGCATGACAGGCTTCTTCTGAACACCTGACTAGTGATGTAATGTCTCTGGCCGCACTGCAACCTGGGAAAAGCTGAGACGACACTCATTTTGTATGCTGTTAAAAATAAACATTGGGGGGGAAAAAAAAAAGAATTGAGAGACCACCATGAAACACAGAGAAGAGAAAGAAAAACAGGTGCGCTCCTAGTGCAATATTGTTAGCTAGAATTTGGCCCTAAAAAGGTAAATTCAGGCTTACCAGAAAGGGTTGTGCTAAGAGCACAACACCTCTGCAGGCATGTAAACTCGTTCTGATGTTGAGGTCAGCTGCTCCAGAGTCCCTTTTGGGCGACAGTTGTCAAACCAAAACTTTTGTAGGAAATGTGGATATTGCGTGCCAGCAATAAAAAATAGGGACTTTGTCCAGGCGCTTCCCCTCCAATTGGAAATCGTAGGAACAACCAGTTGCTTTTAAAACATGGTTATTTTTGTTTTTGTGCAACATAAAAGTTTCGAGACCTAGGACGGACTCTTCATCAGGCATCAAACAAACAAATGACATTGTCATTTGTTTGTATGATGCCTGATGAAGAGTCCGTCCTAGGTCTCGAAACTTTTATGTTGTACAAAAACAAAAATAACCATGTTTTAAAAGCAACTGGTTGTTCCTACGATTTCCAATTGGAGGGGAAGTGCCTGGACAAAGTCCCTATTTTTTATTACTGGCACGCAATATCCACATTTCCACCATGAAACACAGGTACTGACACTATATTATGAACTACACTTACTTTACAGCCCCTGCAGCATAGAATAAAATCCCAAAATATCCCTTTTAGGAGAGATTCAGAAATAAATATTAATACCGGGATGTTGTGTGCTCAGGAGATAATGCAAACTCCATGAACAGCATGAGCTCCGAACATTTCAACAGGGATCTGACCTCTCCCGCACCATAGTCATGGAGGTAAAAGGAATTGTTATTGTAGGATTATTAGCAATGCTCCGGCCAGCAAACACAGCGGATTACAGTACATCAAACCATTCTTTCTGCTAATATTAGTTTTATTCCCTTTTTTTCTTGCAGTTATTTGTCATGGCAACCGATATCGGCAGCTGCAGAAAATGAAACATATTAGAACACTATTTTGCGGCGCTTAAGTGATCCTTCAATTGTTTTAATAGTGTTGGTGGAAAATTGCCAAGAAATGTTATTTTAAATAGTACAGGAGAATTAAGAAATTGATCTTACCCGTAATGGGGTCTATGCAAATGCAAAAGTGGATACTTGCGAAAAGCAAAAACTTTTCTCAAAGAATTCGGAATAGTCATAGTAATTCCTATATGGCTTAACAGTTACAATTGGTTTAGATCAGTGGTCTCAAACTGTGGCCCTCCTGATGTTGCAAAACATCAACTCCCAGCATGCCAGGACAGCCTACAGCCCCCGCTTCCTGTGTTACCGTTCTGCTATGTTTGTCTTGTGCATCAAAGATGAAGATTTAAACAGAATCTGACACCCTGTTCCCCTGCACTAAACCCAATATACACGGTTATAGTGCGGGTGAACAGCTTTACAAAGAGGGGTCACTTACTTAAATCCTTTGAATATATGCAGCGTTCTGACACTGTAATCTTTAGAAGCATTGGAGATCCCCTGCCTCCTCCATATTCTCCTTCCGCCCTGCCCCTGCAATTATTATGCTAATGAAGGCTGCGGGTGAGCGCACAGAAAGCAGAGTACTCCCCCACAGCATTAATTAGCATATTAATGAAGGGGACAGGCCAGCCGGAGAATATGGAGGGGGCAGGGGAGCTGGGAGAGCCGGCTCCCCGCCTCCAATGCGAACTGGAGCGTAATGCACCTGAAGAGTACAGTGCCAGAACTCTGCATATACTGAAAGGATTTAAGTAAGTGACCCCTCTTTGTAAAGCTGTTTACCCACACTATAACCCAGATTCTCTTTAAGTCATATAATTCTGTCAGATGGTGAGTGCCGACTTCATTCTATTACTTGTAATGTTGTTTAACACAATGGCAGTCACAGAACCTCCATTTTCCTGAACTCATATGTTACGGTTACAAGATTGCCTGCAGCACCACCACAGGGGAAATTAAGTATTGCAGAGTGTCTATTCAACCCAGAGGGCTGGCTGTGTAATACAGGACAGGACAGGTTCTCCATAAGGAGAGACACTCTTAATAAACACTCTTCACTCTGACCAAGAGATGAGAATCCTAGGGGGCATCCTATACTAATGCAGAATTTCCTACTAGGTCATATGCAGGACTGGTTTACTGATCTGGACAACCCTTTTAAGGTAACAAAATACAGAATATTTCCTCAGTTCATTCTGTCAACCATAGGCTGGTGTGTGGTTTCATTAGTACCTATCACGACCTACTCTGTGTGACTAGCCCAGGGGACATTAGAGCAGAGAGAACTGTCATCTCCAGCATGAAGAATATTCCCTCTTAAGTCTGGCCATTGAGAGTGAGCTGGACCATTGCAATTTCCCTAGGAGCCAGAAACTCTTTTACATCCCACGGTTTTAAGAGATTAATGGTTGTGAGCACTGACACTAGAAAAAGCCCACTGGAAATCTATGAGCTCAGATTTTATAGTGTTTTACCCTTTCATATTATAGTCATACACAATACAGAAAACCTATATTAGTGATCCGAACCAGAATAGGCAAGAAGTCTTCTAATGTTCTTCCTCTAACCTAATAGTATAGTTGAAAAAGGTGCCCACCGGTGGCACTACAAGGCTAGGACACCAGGCAGAAGTCACTGGGCAAGTGTCCCGGTTTCCTCAGCCTGGGTGCATCAATTTGAATAGTATTTTTGAATATTATCTAATGTCTGAGCTGAGAGATACATGGATTGTACTGTCAGGATCCATTTTGCTGGCCATGGTGGTGTCTTGGTTTACATTGCACTCAACACCATGGACCTTCTAGCCAGGACATCGTCACCTGGAAGCTCCCCCCCCCCCTCCCCAGGGGATATAGACTACACACAATAAGTGCAGCCCTTCATCCTTGTGTAATAAATTTTGGAGGACCTAAGACCTTTCATCTGTGACCTCATCTGTGACTTTCCTTGAGAAGATTCAACAAATACCAGCTGACCCTGGTTTACCTCCTGGTCCTCTCTCACCGCGCAAAGGTCTGGGGTGTGTTCCTGTTTTTCCATGACCCTTGAGTCAACTGCCCATCTACCTGCTTTCTAACAATAGACATCCTTTGGAGAAGACAGTCCTTCACCGGACTATGGTGACCATACTTGTGACCTTTCCTGAGATGAGTCAACAAATACCAGCAGACCCTAGTCTACCTCCTGGTCCTCTTTTGGTCACACACAAAGGCCTGGGGCTTTTCCTGTTTTTCTATGACCCTTGAGTCAACAGTCCAAATACCTGCATTCGAACAATAGAGATCTTTTGTAGAAGATAGTCCTTGACAGGACTATAGTGGCCTTAACTGTGACATTCCTTGAGACGAGTCAACAAATACAAGCAGACCCTGTTCTACCTCCTGGTCTTCTCTTGGCCACCACACAAAGGCCTGGGGTTTTTAATGTTTTTCCATGACCCATGAGTAAACTGCCCATCCTCCTGCTTTCAAACAATAAACATTCTTTGGAGAAAGAAGTCCTTCACCGGACCATAGTGACCATAACCGTGACCTTCCCTGAGATGAGTCAACAAATACCAGCAGACCCTGGTCTACCTCCTGGTCCTCTTTTGGTCACCACACAAAGGCCTGGAGTTTTTAATGTTTTTCCATGACCCTTGAATGAACTGCCCATCTACCTGCTTTCTGTCATGACCGACGGGGAAAAGGAGAGTGAGCCCTAAGCTGTCCCTAGAAACACTCTCCCTGCCTACTTGCCCATCCGCCCTAAATGGCGGATCAACAACCATGGTGTCCCTTCCTGCGCTAAAGTGCTATACTAAACATAGTCGGAAACAGGTCAAAAACATAATGGGAAAACAACCAAACAACCAGATAAACCAGACAGGATATAAATATACAAACAGGGCAGGATATAGCATACTAACATACAATTCAGAAACCAGAATCAGGATAAATAGCAGATATGAATAAATAAACAAGACTAGATGTGGAATAAGTATACAGCAGAAACCAGGAGATGCAGGGGATGAACAGATTAACTGAATGCAAAACACTAAACAGATCAGGAAACATAGAACACTGTTCATACTGGACACTGAACACTAACAAACTAGACTCCCCACTCCAAACATGGAGGGACATCAATACTAACTCCAAATATACTTCTAGCCAACAGGCACACTCACCTGTGTGATCAGGATACTGGCCCAGAAGGAAACAGAAAAATAATAAACAAAACACTAGACTGAGAACAGGATGAGTCTGAACAGACTCCAGAGAAAACTTCAAAAGCCAAACTCCAAAACAAGGTGGAATATAGGTAAGGCTAAGAAACAGGAATAATAAAAAAAACAAATTCCATTACATGGAGGAATACGGGTCAGGACTCTAAACAGGAATACTACATACAGAGCACAAGTACAAGCAAGACTCACAGTGTGAACACAGACTAAGATAACAAGATTAAAGTAGAATGGACAAACATAATCCTAAAAACCGACAGATGTTTTAAAAACCAAGCACACTAAAAATCTATCATGAACAGGCATAATAACCATGGTTAAAACTGAGACAAACATAGCAAAGGTAAAACAAATAACCAGCACAGTAGAGCTCGGGTTTAAATAGCCACACCCAAGCTGTCATTGGCTAAGAGCTTTAACTATTCCCTAGCCAGAGAGAATAGCAAGAAAACTGCCCAGCCACAACCCAGTGTCTGAACAGACACCAAAACAGAAAAATAGAAATGCACAAATGGGACATTACACCTTGAAACTGTGGAGATGCTTTGGAGAAGGGTTCTAAACACATACTGTAGTTGCAAAGACTACGGGGCCAACCAAGGCTTGGCCCCCTCTCTACTAGAGCCCCAGAGCAGCTGTGATTCATTCCTCTATGGTAGTGGTCTCCAAACTGTGCACCTGCGGATGACCGTTGGCTATCCGGGCATCCTGGGAGTCGTAATTTTGCAACATGTGGAAGTCCACAGTTTGGAGACCACTGCTGTATGGTGTGTAGTTTATGCATTTGCAGGGATGCACCTACAATCCCCATTACCATGTTTTGGATTATCAAGTGTATATTAGACTTTAGTGCTTCAATATCACATTTTCGACTGTAGGCGGCATATGGGATTTTCACACTAATGCTCCATTATTGTCTCCAAACATTTCACAGCCTTCTGGGAATATGACTAATTCTGACTAATTTGTACCAGGCGGGTTAAACAAACAATAACCTTCCGATTCCACTGATCTGTGTGTACAGTTACAGTGTTCAACAAAATCTGCGTTCTACAGGGTGTTTCCAAGTCAAGAACAAATATGGATTGTTAAAAGCACTATATTACTAATTTGTGATGTGTTTGTTTTCTTTCTCTTTATACCATCTGTGTTCCTTCTCTTAATGTTGATGCCCCCACAGTGCCCCAATGTCAAAATGTTATATTTAGAAAAAGGCAAGATATCTCAAGGGAGCTCTTTCATCTGCCATGTTATTATGAATGCCACCTACCTCCAGATGGAGGAGCAGATTGGGACGAGGTAGAAGAGCTCTCTATTGCCATCTGCCTTGCACTGTCATGCCAGTAGAGATTAGTCCTATGTACAAGCAAGAAAAGTTTACCAACAGCAGGAAGTCTACTCGAATTAAAGAATTCCCAACTCATCGGGAGGAAACTTGGTCACCAAAAGGAACATGTTCCAACACATGACCTAGACACGACGTTCGAAAGAGGATGTTTTATGTGGATCAAAGTTTCACAAGAATTTTTTTTTTTCCTTTCTATTAAACAGCCTCTCATGAACGCTCATGTCTTCAGCACCGGAGCGCAGCACCGGCACGAGCATAACCAGCATGTGGTTATTAACAGCGCTCGGGGGGGGCAGGGGCTGTCAACAACAGGCTTGCTTGGACAATCGGCTCCAGGTGGTTACAACGATTCAAGTCACGGCCCCCACTGCAGTCTTGTCACAGGATTCCGGCAGTGGTGGCAGATTACCCACAAAGTGACTGCGTCGGTATATTCACGGTGGACGTTGGGGGTTCAGTAAACAGGGGGATATTGATACAAGGCAATATGGATAGGGGCCAGATCCTTGCTGTGGAAGCTTGTGTGCTCATGGATATGTGTATATATGTGGGGGTGCTGTTTCGGGACTCCGCAGCACTCCATGTGTATATATATATATATATATATATATATATATATAACCCTGTTTAGCACAGCGTGTGTATATGGGTAAGATCCTACTCACCGCGGAGTGGGGTACATGTGCATATATGGCGGCCATCCCTGCAATCTGTGCAAAGGTATGCATATAGTCCGATCTCATACTATGGCACCATAGATATATATATATATATATATATATATATATATATATATATATATTTGATAGCTCAGTATATAGTTGTTGATCTCTGTCATGGCAGCATTGTTTATATTTGTGGTGTCCCGGTACCGCATCCTATGTGGTCTCTTTTAGTGTTGCTCGCGAATATTCGCAATTCGAATTTTATTCGTGAATATTGCATATTCGCGAATTCGCGAATATTCGCGAACATAGCACTATATATTCGCAATTACGAATATTCATATTTTTTTTATTTTTTTTGCACAGTACACATCACAGTGATCATCCCTTTCTGCTTCCTAATACTACTGTGTGAGACTGGCATACGAATTTTCGCATATGCGAAAATGTGCATATGCAAATTTTCGCATGTACGAATTTACGCTTATGCTAATTTTTACATATGCCAATTTTCACATATGCTAATTTTCATATATCCGAATTTTCGCTAATGTAAATGTTCGCATATGCGAATTTCCGACTATGTTAATTTTCTTATACGCAAATTTTCTTTCGTGTAAATGTTCGCATGCGCGAATTTTTGCTTATGCAAAGTTTTGCATATGCTAATTTTCACGTATGCTAATTTTCTTATATGCAAATTTTCGCTTACATAAATTTTCGTATATGCGGATTTTTGTTAATGCTAATCTTATATGCGAATTTTCGTATATGCGAAAATTAGCGCGAATATTACGAATATGTGAATTTAGCGGATATATGACGAATATTCGTCCATATATTCGCGAAATATCGCAAATTCGAATATGGCCTATGCTGCTCAACACTAGTCCATGTGTATGGGTCCCCATAACCAGAGTCCCTAGGACGTAGGGGTCCTTGTTGTATAGTCTAGCCCTTGTCACCTCTATTCCATCTAGTAAACCAGTAACTTATGCAAGGCTTATGTAAATATAGTTATATAAATGTAAATGAATAGTTAATTACCTGCCCGTAGCGTACCAGGACCTGCGGGTCACATGACTAAGTGAACTCTATGGTATTTCTGCTTGAGGACCTGTGGAGGTCCCTATGACTTATGCAATCCCATCATTCTGTGTATGAGTTGTTACGCCGAGCGCTCCGGGTCCCTGCTCCTCCCCGGAGCGCTCGCTGCGTTCTCCTCTCTGCAGCGCCCCGGTCAGAGCCGCTGACTGGGAGCGCTGCACTGACATTCGCGATGGGGATGCGCCCGCTCGCGAATCGCATCCCAAGCCACTTACCCGTCCCGGTCCCCGGCTGTCATGTTCTGGCGCCAGCTCTCTAAGATTTAAAGGGCCAGTGCACCAGTGATTGGTGCCTGGCCCAATCAGTCTAATTAGCTTCCACCTGCTCCCTGTGTATATTACCTAACTTCCCCTGCACTTCCTTGCCGGATCTTGTTGCCTTGTGCCAGAGAAAGCGTTAGTGTTGTCCAAAGCCTGTGTTCCAGATCTTCTGCTATCCTCATTGACTACGAACCTTGCCGCCTGCCCCGACCTTCTGCTACGTCTGACCTTGCCTCTGTCTAGTCCTTCTGTCCCACGCCTTCTCAGCAGTCAGCGAGGTTGAGCCGTTGCCGGTGGATACGACCTGGTTGTTACCGCCGCAGCAAGACCATCACGCTTTGCGGCGGGCTCTGGTGAAAACCAGTAGCAACCCTAGAACTGGTCCACCGACACGGTCCACGCCAATCCGTCGCTGACACAGTGGATCCACATCCAGCTAGCCGAATCATAACATGAGTGAATGACAGGTATTCGGGCCAATCAGATTCACCCCGCCCCTGCCCATATAAGGGAGCGGCGGCCATTATTCTCTCTCTTGTTCCTGCACAGCCAAGCAGTAAGCAGCTCTCTTGTTCCTGGGCTGTCACCCGAGCAGGACCTGCGCAGCTATTCTCGCAGTGAGTTAGGCCTGAGCCTTGCGGCAACGGCTGATTAATGCTAAATTGAGAGTGTATCAATCCCGAGACACTCTGCAGCATCACCGGACCTAATCTAACCCCTAAATCCGGACGGATCTGCAATATCTACCCTAAATTCAGAGACTTTATAAATACCTCAAGGTCCGAAACAACCGTCAGTCACTGAGCAATATAAGGACTGTTATATTAGACCGTTACTGTGCCTTGGATGTACCATAAGCACTTAAGTAAAGTTGTTCAAGTTAAATCTCCTTGTGGACCTTCAGTCATTTCATGCATCTATAGTTACTGGGAAGGGCGGCGATAGGCCGGAGAATTACCTCAGCATACTAGCCCTCAGCCTGGGGTCACAAACTATAGGGTTAACATTAACCCCTCATATACCGATACAACATCCCCACTACTATATACCCCCCAAGGGCTACCACATATTTATTTATAAACCACTGACCCTTATACTGCTGCACTATTCGTACTGATATATTTGCTCGTCACAGACGTTTTCCGCAGCAGGTACAGTGCTACCCAGAGGATATTATCTTTTGGGACCTGGCTATGGGTTTACAGCAGTATTGTAATTTATTGCATAAAAAAAAGGGGGGGGGCTTGCGTGTCTGCTGTGATGCGCTCAGAGCAGTTCCGGTGAAAGCATTTTGGGTTCTCACCTACACACTCGGGTTGCTCTGAGTGCATGCCGGCGTCACACATCACCTAATCATTCACGTCTCTAATTTATGAACGTTATACTCGGGGGTAATGCTTATCTGTATTCCCTCCATAACAGTTCCAGGAATACATCCCAGCAAGCAGTGACAGCGGACGTGTACGGCAATTCTTGCTGGTTAGTTTGTTTGGTTCAGTGCACCATTCTAGTAGGAAAAATCACTTGCGCTATAAACCGTTTTTAGTAATCAAGGTAAGCGGTTTAGTGGGCTGTTGTTAGCTTGGTGGTTTGTGCTGCATTTTTAGAGGTGTTATTTACATTAGTGTACCGGGTGCTTAATCACTTGTTATCATGTCAATTATTCAGGAGGGATGCTGGTGCCCTGACTCATTCTTCAGGCTTGGATACCATCACGCTTACTGTTGCTGACACAGCTTCAGTGCAGTAAACACAGAAAAAAAAGTCACGTGCGGTGTAACTCTCATCTTGTCATTTCATTGTGTTACGGTGCTATGATCACTTGCACTGTTTTGGCCTCAGAATGTTATCCTAGATCAACCTAGGTTCTCGTACTTGCACAACCACTCGATAACAGCATAGTGAGCACGCAGTTCTGGTAGATTTTCGGTAAGAGGCATAATCCTGTCATCTTAACTCGTTGTCAAGTACAGATGCCTTACTCTGGTGGTGTTGGACACGGCTTCAGTCAGAGCACTAAATTAGTTTTCAAAGTTTGCACGTATTTTGCCATGGTCATGTTTGGGTCTTGTTTTAATTTAAGCAATTTAGGGGTTCACTTGTCATCAAGAGGTAGTATACCTGTTATCCGGACTCTCCTTCAGGTGGGGATGCTTTTCTCGGTACTTGTGTCTGACACGGCTTCAGAGCAATAATTCGGGTTCATGGTTTCATTTATTCGGCCCGTGATTATGTTAACTTCATTTTAATTAAGCAATTTTAGGGGGATAAGTTATCATCAAGAGGTAGTAGACCTGTTGTTCTGACTCGCCTTTAGGTGGGGATACTTTCTTCAGTATTGTCTGACACAGCTTCAGAACAATATTTCAGCTCTACAGGGTTGCCGCTTGTGTATAGTCACTAAGATAGCATGGTACAGATACCCGCAGGGTTAGTGATCAATGGTAAAGGCTAGGTTTCTCTTGATTTCCGATTGAATTTCATTATGTTCTTGGGGTTTTGGCTTAAATGCAGAGTAATATACCAGGTTCACAATCAGTTGACTTTCGTACGAATATTAGTAAATAAATAAAGGTGGCATACCTGTTGTCTTGACTCGCCTTTAGCTTGGGATGTTATCCTTATGGTTGGGTATGACTCAGCTTCATACCAATATCAGAGGCTATGAGTGGGCATTCGTTTTTCATAGCAATTTGCTACTGACACAGCTTCAGAGCAATGAACGTCACATTGAAGCAGGATGTCATCAGGGCATCCACATTTTTTTGTACGACAATGGCTAAGATTCAGTGATCATAGCAGTTAATTTTCGCATATGCGAATTTTCATGCGTGCTAATTTTGTATATGCTAATTTTCACATATGTTAATTTTCGCATATGCGAATTTTCACGTATGCGAAAATAAAACGAGAATATAACGAATATGCGAATATTCGCGAATATATGACGAATATTCGTCCATATATTCGCGAATATTCGCGAATTCGAATATGGCCTATGCCGCTCAACACTAGCAGACATCACTGACGCTTTCAAATGATTGCCAGTCAAACCTGAATTGTAGCAGTGGTATGGGATCAAATGGATGGACTTGTATTACTTTGCGGTAAAACTGGTTCAAAGAGCAGTCCATGGTTATTTGATCAATTTGCTTCCGCTCTTCATTGCATTCTCGAGAACCAGGTTGGTTGTAGATATGTGTTGCATTACTTAGATGATTTCCTGATCCTAGAGGATCCTCAATCTCCTCCTCATCTGTTGACATATCTCAGCAATACCTTCAACCAGCTCGGGGTACCGATATCCCCAAAAAAGACAGAAGGGCCATCCCAAAGAATCACGTTTTTGGGAATCATACAGGACAGTATTCAAATGCAAGCAAGCTTACCCAGGGACAAGTTAATAAGAATTCAGGACACCATAAATAAGTTCAAAGGAATGTCGGTGACCACCAAGGCGGAGTTGCAGAGCTTACTGGGTATGCTTAATTTCGCACTGAAAGTCATGCCACAAGGCAGGTCTTTTATATCCAGGCTACTTGCGTTACTCTCCATTGCTCCGGTGCAAGATAGCCTGGTGCACCTAGGTCCTGAGGCCAGGGCTGATTTGGCAATGTGGCAGCAATTTCTGGTCAATTGGAATGGTGTTTCCCTGTTCGTACCTACCATTTCTTCCAGTTCACCCAGAATATTTTCTGATGTCTCCTCTGGGCTAGGTTTTGCTGCCATATTTGGAAATCACTGGCTGGCAGATTCATGGCCAGATGAGGTCAAGACCATGTCTGGTTTCAAGGAGTGTTCAGCGGCTTTCGAGACGTTCCCGATAGTAGCAGCAGCTCAGGTATGTGGGGCAAGGTGGACGAACCAATCGGTCACTTTCATATGCGACAACATACAAAAGAAAAAGAAGCGCTCCATAGTGCATTAACCGGGCAAGTTGAATTTCACAGTAGTTTACTGGAAGTGCTTACCCGGTAAGTTGTGCTAGTATACCAGGCACAACACTGTTAAGAGTTTCCAAAATGCAGCCAGTCCCGCCACCACATAGGTGTAATGGTAACAGCAACCTCCAAATACTCCCAAGGGACTTCAATAGGCACAGAAAGGATGAGGGGTGATAGATGTATAGATGATAGCATTTATTTGCAGAACTGCAAATAAATGCTATCATCTATACATCTATCACCCCTCATCCTTTCTGCGCCTATTGAAGTCCCTTGGGAGTATTTGGAGATATGCGACAACATGGCAACTGTCAAAATTCTCAATAAAGGTAGATCCAATTCTGAGCTAGTGATGACATTTGTCAAGCAATTAGTTTCGTTAGCTTTATCCCATAATCTTCACTTTATGGCCACTTATATAATAGTGGTGCTCATAACATTGCAGCCTATGCATTATCCAGACTGAACCATACTTTATTCTTTCAGGTGCATCCTGAAGCAGACCCAATGGGCACGCCTGTCCCTCCTTTACCAGTTGGTGAGGGATTAGATCACTATAAATCCTTTGCACGTAATCTCATCTCACTTTCTCTGTCTAACAGCTGTCTTCAACAAATTCCGTGCCTATCATTCTCACACTTCTGCGGAGCACATTTCTCTTTTATTATGTTTTGTTAGTTTTTGCCATTATAGTCTCAGGCTTTCCTGTAGTACTATCAAACTCTATCTAGCCGGCATTCAACATTTCCTCTCATTAGAACACCCGGAGCGGCCGTCTCTGTTTTCTGCGCATCCCATTAAAGCCATTCTTAGGGGGATTCAGAAAACGTCCAGTGCTAGAAATCCTCAAGTTTCTGGGGACCTTTTCAGGAGTAAGTCTGATCTGTTGGATTCAAAGATTTTTGGTTTTTTATGTTTCTTAGTTTCTTTGGTTTTCTGCATCCGGGAGAGTTTGCTGCCTCTTCTGCCCGGTCTCCTTATGTTAAAAAATGTCAGTTGGTATTCAATGGTGATCACTATGTTCTCACATTTCATGCTACTAAGACTTGCTGCTTATAAATAGGTGTTAAATATTTCAAATGGTGCCCAGTTAAGGTGTTAGATACCCTATGTCTAGCCACTAAACATTTGTCCACAGATTGTCTGCCTTTTTCCTCGGTTGCGCTCACAACGACACAGTTCATTAAACACGTGCAAACTCTGGTGGCTTCATTAGGATTGAATCCAGCCACCATTTCGGGCCATTCCTTTCGCATAGGAGCTGTATCTGCAGTATCAAGGCACAACGTCCCCACTCATGTCATAAAGAAGTTGGGTAGATGGAGATCATTTTGCTATGCACGATATATTCCCAATCCTCAGCTTGAAATGTCAGAAGTATTTAAAGTCCTGGCTTAGTAATTATTATATTCTAACTTGTCTGTTTTGCCCTCTATAGGCGTGCCCTCGTCCCGTGGTAATGGCAGACCTCAGACCGCTATGTTATTTTTAGCTAATAGGGTAATGGTCAGTCAGGGGTTAGGTTTCGGTTAAGCACGGTCTTGCAACCACGAAACCAAATACATTTTATTATAGGGTTGGCTTCACACAACCGTAATGCAGCTATACATTAGGGTTTGTACCCCGGCTACTACACTCAGACCCCCATAGTTTTACCAAATAAAAAAAAGAGAACCATGTGGTGACATAAGTTGGTTCAATAGAGCTGAAAACAGTCTCACAGTCCATCTACAGCCACTACTAAAGGGAACTGAAGAGCTTACTGCATACTGTTTAACTCCATTGCGCCATCTATCGTACATTTATGGTGGATGTGTGACGGAGAAATATGGGGCAGGCTCAGGAGCTGAGCCCCAACCATATGCGGTGGGTGACATCTGTGTTTTAAAGCTGACACCCACCAGCATCATCTGAGATCAGGGATGGCTATAAACCTATTGTAATGCAGCTGTAAGCAACAGATGGTAGTGGATCCGCTGGCCTAAGTGGACAATGACTTAACCGTACCAGGGAGTGTACGGTGCCACTAAGGTGCCACTGGTTTTTACCAGAGCCCGCCACAAAGCGGGATGGTCTTGCTGCAGCTACTCCTGGCACGATCCATGCACACAGGTTGCCCAGATGTAATTCAGCACTGAAGGTAATAGCCGTAGTCAGGACGTAGCAAAGGTCAGAAGGCAGGCGGCAAAGGAGCAAGGTCAGGTCACTAGCAAGGAGGTCAGGAACATGGTAGGCAAAACACAAGTAACGCTTTCTCAGAGGCTCAAGGCACAAAGATCTGGCAAAAGAATAGGGAGGTACAGGACTTATATAAGGTCCACCCAGAAGCAGGCGATGCGCATACAGAGAGGAGCCAGCATGGAGTAAGGAGATGCCCGGGACTCGCATGTGGCGTGTCCCTCAGAGTGAGTCCCGGAGCCACCTGAGACAAGAGTAGAGGAGCCCTCATGGCCGGAATGGGCGGGCGGAGCACATAGCAACGCCCGGAACGGAACTCGCATGCGGGCGCGTCCCGCACAGCGAGTCCTGGAGCCTCCCGTAACAGCACCCCCCCCCCCTTGGATCTGCCCCTCTTTTTGGGTCCTAAAAAGTTCTGGAGCAAGTCACAGTCCAGGATATTCTCCTCTAGCTCCCAAGATCTCTCCTCCGGACTGAATACTCTCCAGTCTATCAAAAAATAGCGTCTCCCTCTCACGGTTTTCGTGGCTAAGATCTCTTTGACCTCGAAGACGTAAGAAGAACCAGAGACAGGAGTGGAAACATCTTTTTTTTTTTTTTTTTTGCAAAAACCGATTGATCACAACAGGCTTAAAAAGAAAGACATGGAAAGAATTAGGAATACATAGCAAAGAAGGCAGACGAAGTTTATAGGAGACCAGATTAATCCTTTGCATCACCTCAAATGTTCCCAGGAAACAAGGGCCCAACTTGTAGCTGGGAATCTTGAAACAGGTATATATATGGAGGATAACCAAACCTTATCACCGGGAGAGAAGGACGGAGGAGGTCTTCTTATCCACCTTAGATTTCATACGAGAGGAGGCATGAAACAGAGAGAGCCGAGTCTGTTGCCAGATAGAGGTGAATTCCCGAACTTGTTCATCAATGGCTGGCAAGCCTGAGGAGACTGGAAGAGGGGGACTAGGATGGAGACCGTATACAACAAAAAATGGAGAAGACATTGTGGCCTCAGAGTCTCTATGGTTGTGGGAGAACTCCGCCCAAGGTAAAAGATCGACCCAGTCGGCTTGACGGCCCGAGACAAAATGCCGAAGATATTCTCCCAAAACTTGATTTACTCTCTCCACTTGCCCTTTTGAGTGCGGGTGATGGGAGGATGAGGAATCCAATTTGATCTTTAAACGAGTGCATAAAGCTAGCCAGAACCTAGAAGCAAATTGCACCCTGCAATCCAAGACGATGTGAGAAGGAAGGCCATGTAAGCAGAAGAAGAAAAAAATGAAGTGATCTAGCACTTGGAAAGACAGCAGACTTTATTGTACAAATCCTCTAAAATAGTACAAGACTGTAGCACTTCACATGTTCTGAGATTTCTTGATGCGTTTCGAGTGCATGCGCTCTTTGTCAAAAGAGACATGTAAGTGGAAGATATGCTGAAGAAAGTGTTTGGCCAGTTGCGGAGCAGATGGAAAACCAATCAACAACCACCCAGATGACCGTATTGTTATTGGATGGGGGCAGATCGGTGATAAAATCCATAGCAATTTGTGAACAAGGAGCGACTGGAATAGGAAGAGGCTGTAAGAGGCCTGCTGGTCTCTACCGAGGAGTCTTATCACGAGCACAGATGACACAGGAACTGACAAAGTCAATGACATCCCGTTTGAGGGATGGCCACCAGTAATGCCAAGAAATTAATTGAAAAGACTTCTGTACACCAGAATGGCCTGCCACCAGGGAGTAATGTCCCCAGCTCAGCACTCTGTGTCTCAATTGGGGTGGTACGAAAGATATCCCAGAAGGAGCTTGCTGGAGGACTGCAGGTGCTACTGGAACCAAACACTTAGGAGCAATAAAATGATGTGGAGCGGAATCTTGCCCAACCACATCTGAAGACCTGGAAAATGCATTGGCTCTGATGTTCTTTTTGGCAGGATGGAAATTAATTAAGAAATTGAACCGGGAGAAGAAGAGCGACCATCTATCCTAGCGGGGATTCAGAAGTTGCGCGGACTGAAGATACAGAAGGTTCTTGTGATCCATAAAGATGCTGACAGGATGAGTGGAACCCTCCAAAAGATGACACCACTCTTCTAAAGCAAGTTTTTTAGCTAGGAGTTCCCGGTCGCCAATAGAGTAATTCCTCTCCGCAGATGAAAAGGTTTTGGAGAAAAAGCCACAGGTAATATTCTTGCCCTTGGGGGTTTTCTGAGTTAAAACTGTGCCAGCTCCTACTGACGATGCATCTACCTGCAAATAGAACGGCTTTTCTGGGTCAGGTCTAGAGAGAAGAGGTGTAGAAGCGAAAGCAGATTTAAACCGAGAAAAAAGCCTCTTCAGCCTCTTCTATAGCCAATATCAACGGGTCCTGCCGGGTCCCATTGACTTTAAATGGGGTCCGTGGGTTTCCATTTGTTTTTCAGGAGTCAAGTGTAGAAAAGTTGGATCTGTAGTATTTTTTTTTCTCCGCTCACCTCCTGTTATCTGTACGAACCCACCACCACAAGCTCCTCTGAATGGAATTCGATGACAATATTAAACAGGTCTAAAATGACTGTACAATACAAGAATTGTGTTTTTTTGGTCCCCTTTCTAATATATTAAAAAATCATCAGTAGTATCAATAAAAACTATAGCTCATGCCACAAAAAACAAACCTTCACGCAGCTCCACATACAGAATAATAAAAAGGTTATAGTTGTCAGAATATGGTGATGAAAAGCAACTTTTTATAAATAGTAAAACATAAAAAAAGCTTTGTCGATTTTGTACATTTTGTAATTATACTGATCTGCAAAATTACTATTTTTTTCATCACACCCAAATATTTTTTTTGTACATGGGTATGTGGAGATTCTATGATGTCCCATATATCCCTGAATTTCACCTTGTCGTGATATCTTTCAATGACCCACAAAATAAAAATAAAAACATTATTTTCCATAGTTATATATAATTTTATTTGCTTTCACAGCCATATACTACACAGGGATCTGCAAATACAACTAAATGCCACATATGATGAAGAACTGACCTGAAATCAATACACCGCTGACCATACTATGAAAGATGAATGTGTTTATATTTTGTCATTTTCAGCTTCACTTTATGCATTTATATTCTGAACTGAGATGAGAAATAAAGACGTCAACTTTACTTATAAAAATAAAGTACAACATGTAACGCCACGCTGAATGTGCGGGTGCCAAATTAGGACAAAGGCAATCTATTTCAGTTTGTACTGGTGACATAATACTTTTGTCCCAATTGTGCGCCCTTCAATGAAGTACGTATTAATCCCTAATCTGTTTTGAAAAGCGGTTGTCTTTTTAAGAAGGGCATCGCTGACAATTCTACCTACATGAATATGTATGCCTATTATCTTACAAAATTCTTCAACAGCTTAACTTTATCTTATGTGTTTTGTATACATAGATGATAGATAGATAGATAAATAGATAGATAGATAGACAGACAGACAGACAGACAGACAGACAGATAGATAGATAGATAGATAGATAGATAGATAGATCTGAGATAGATAGATAGATAGATAGATAGATAGATAGATGTGAGATAGATAGATATGATATAGATAGATAGATAGATAGATATTAGATAGATAGATAGATAGATAGATAGATAGATAGATAGATAGATAGATAGACAGACAGTATAATGAATGGATCTGGTTCTGGCAAAAGGGTTTATTTCTCCTGGGTTTGGCTGATGCATCTTGCATTGATGTGACAATGCCTGGGCCAATCAGGAGGCTTGGATGACATCTGGGCTCATTGTCCACGCCCTTCTCAGGTGGGATATATATGCTTAGCCAGTCTGTTACTCTTTGCCTGTGTTCTATCTGTACTAGCTCTTGTGTGGTATCCCGGTACCGGACCTGGTCCTGTCCCTGTCTAAAGGCCCCTCAGCCACAGTCCCTTCATTCCCATAGGGCTCTCCTGCAGGGCTTACCCCTGGTCACCTCACATAAATTATGTATATTGTTTAATATATATAGATAATATAAGGGCATCGGAAATATTTGCATAGGACCTTTCCCGGGTCACATAACGTACAGTTGTAAAGTATAATTGCTTAAGGACCTTCCAGGGTCATGTGATGTACCCAGAGTTCACTGGGTTCAGGACTTACAGGTTTGCTGACCAATGAGCTTAGTCCAGCCCCTTATTATATAAAGGGCTGTAGCCACTAAATTCTCGCTTAGTTCCTGCTCTTATCTCCTGGATATCAAGCAAGCACAAACGTCTCAGCAGAAATCTCAATTCATCTAAGCCAAAGCCTAAGAATCCTGCAGCCACTAAACCGTGAGTTACAAAGCTCAATCTACCAAATCCTGTGTGACTACTACCAGCTAAATTATTTTAATTTGTAGCACAGTGGCCTGCATCAAAGCTCATTGCTTTAAAGTCCCAGCAAAACCTGTGAGGAACCTGCATTCCGGTTACCTCTTAAGAGACTGTTATGTATAAAGACTGTTGCATAAAATCTTCAAGTAAAGTTCTTCAGTTTATTCATAAAGTCTGCTGTGGACATTCCGTTATTTTCCCTGCCGTTTCTGGGACGGTTGGCGGCAGGACCATTAACATTAAGGAAACCACACCCTGGCGTCACGACATCTAAGGGTTAATACCACCAGACCCTGCACTTACAACACCGCAACACCCCAGACCCCACAACTCTCCTGGTTCACCACAATTGCATTCTCCTTGCTTGCTCTATCCTGTATATATTCTGAGTATTATACCTTTGGCCAAGTGACCCGACTCTTCTTCTGTTTTCCGTATTTGTACTGAGAGCACTCTAGCATTGGTGTTGGCTCGTCAATTCACTCTTTTACTGTTTGTCTGTTTATCCCGTGTTTTGTTTTTCATTCTATGGCTGTTAACCCATTCTTTCTGACCTGCTCCACTGATTTCTGTACAGTTTATTGTATTGGACTTTCTTACTCCTAGTAGAAGAATAAGTTCCGGCACCGTGGTTGGGGCATCCTATTAAGACTGGTCTGGGTGAGCGGAGGGCTGCAATTTTCCATCCCCAACATGACAGATAGATAAATGATAGATACAAAATATGATGACGTATATCATCATATATATCATAAGATATATAAGGGAAACCTATTGTAGAATTGTTCCCATTCATTTGAATAGGACAGTTCACATTCATCCAGTGTTTAAAGTTGGCAAGTTGGACGTCGGGTGGTGAAACAGGGGAACACATCTTTCTGCGTTTTTCTGTCAGCCGCAGCAGATTCCTGGTGGTGGTGGAGGGACTCCTGGGCTGACTTGTGCAGGGTGGACATCTGGTCATAGTACAGTGTGTACTAGTACTGTGATGTCACTGTGCACATGGGGGTGCATGGCGTGTGTGTGTGGGAGGGGGGGGAATGGGGGGATAGTAGGCAATGGCCTGTACAGTGACCCCCGACCTACGATGGCCCCAACATACGATAATTTCAACATGCGATGGCCTCTCAGAGGCCATCGCATGTTGAAGGCAGCATCAACATACGATGCTTTTGTATTTCGGGGCCATCGCATAAACGGCTATCCCGCAGCGCAGACTGCTTCAGCTGCCACCGGATAGCCGTTTACGGTGCCCCGTGTGGTCCGCTGACGATCACTTACCTGTCCTCGGGGCTCCGGCGCGTCCTCTTCGGGATCCCCTGCATCGTCGGAGCTGTCCATCGTCGTCATCACGTCGCTGCGCACACCATCCAGTCATACAATAGGAGCGACGTGATGGCAGCGACGGAGAGCGAGGATGCCGGGGAAGCAGAGGCCTTGCCGGAGTGTCGGGGACACATCGGGGACGCGACGACAGCGATGGACGGCGACATCCAGGGCAGCGGTGACGAGCGGTGACAGTCCGGAGCGGCGGCGACAGGTGAGTATAACTTCCTCTTCCAGTGGTCTTCAACCTGCGGACCTCCAGATGTTGAAAAACTACAACTCCCAGCATGCCCGGACAGCCGTTGGCTGTCCGGGCATGCTGGGTGTTGTAGTTTTGCAACATCTGGAGGTCCGCAGGTTGTAGACCACTGTCCTATACTTTACATTGCACGGATCCCTCAACATACGATGGCTTCAACAAACGATGGTCCATTTGGAACGGATTACCATCGTATGTTGAGGGACCACTGTATCCGGTTTTCTGAAAATCTCAGCATACCACGGATAAGGGGCAAAAATGAGCCAACAGGAGTCACTATCTGACTCCGGTCTGCTCATTCAAATGAATGAGATGGGGGCCAGGTCTGGCTGGGATACAGGAGCGCCCGGTTTTCCCATTCCCCAGCCAGATCCAATCCCCGTATGGATGAAACATAGTGTGAATGCAGCCTTGAGAGAGCAATGAAATTATCATAGAAGCAACCACTTTAGAATGTCACAAATTCCGCAAGATGCTAATGATTCTATACATCTCCCATTAGATTAGAGAGAAAAATAGGAAAGGTTACAAATAGGCAGCAGAAACATTTATTTTGATGTAAGATACAGATTCAATTAACAAGCAACAAAGAAAACATCCGCTTGTCCTTCATTTCCTTCTTCAAAGTACTTGAAAAATGTAAAATCAATGTAGAAATTGTGGTCCGGGTTAAACTGATTACTAGAGAACACTTTAAGGATGTTCCAGAAGATAACAACATGTCTGGAAGAAATCCATATGCAGGAATGTAGTGGTAGTATAGGATATACAGTATACAGTATAACAGATAGTATAAGCTGCGTCTATTTAAAGGAAATCTGTCACCAGTGTCACCCGACAGTGCAGGCGATACTGATGACAATGGTACTTACCTTGTCCCGGTCCATGCAGTTGTTCTTCGGTAATCTTCTCCGGTTTCTTCAGCTACGGGCCCGGCATGGGGGATGGGCGGAGCTTAGTGACATCACCGCTTCTGTTCTCTAGCAGCGGGACCCAGCAGAGGTGACGTCACTAAGCTCCGCCCATGCCCCAAGCCGGGCCCAGAGCTGAAAAAAACAGAGAAGATTACCGAAGAAGGACTGCACGCACCGGGACACGGTAAGTACTGCTGTCTCAGTGTCACCTGCACTTCCTGTCAGTACCAGATTTCCTTTAAAGGAGAACTCTGGAATATAAAAATTGTCCCACATACTGCCGGCAGTAAAAAAAAATAAAGATGTACATACCTTCCTCCGCTCCCCCGGGCCTCCGTTAACCGGCTTTGGTCTCCACCACGATCCTTTTCCTGGTTGCCGGTGGTCGGAGAATCTTACTGCGCTCAGCCAATCACCAGCCGCAGCGAAGTCCGACTCGGCCGGCGATAGGCGTAGCGGCAGTGTGAGAACGCTTCAAGACACAAAATTATTCACTACACTGCCACCTGCTGCCGGGGCCGAAAACGTCACACTGCCACTCAGCCTATCACCGGCCGAGTCGGGACTTCACTGCGGCTGGTGATTGGCTGAGCGCAGTAAGACTCTCCGACCACCAGCAACCAGGAAGAGGATCGTGGCGGAGACCGGAGCCGTTTTTTTACTGCCAGCAGTATGGGGGACAATTTTTATATTCCGGAGTTCTCCTTTATGTATAGTAATACAAGTTATACAAAAAATATTGTGCAATATATGTGCATGCGCAAAGAGAGAGTAAGGTACAAGAACATAAAGGAAGATATCCAAATAATATAATCTTCTTTTCTTATGTATGTCTAGTACCTACCTGAATTTTCAGCAATACTAGGTTCAGTTTAAGAGCAGAAATTATTTTCTCATGTTGCCTACATTACCCAGGAATCCTCTGGGTGTGCAAAGAAAGGAGTGGAGTCTCATCACTGCAGTTCACATAATAAGACCAACCTAATCACCTGGCTAAAATACAGCAACCAGAAGCCTAAGCTGCTGAGAATTATAAGTGGGTTGGTGTCAGTTCACACTACGTGCAGTTTTTATGTGTTTTCTAATTCAAAGTAAAATAGAGAGATATTGCAATGTGGTGAAAGTGATGTGTTTTATGAGGATACGTAGTCTTTGTATATAAGAAGATATGCAGTCTTTGGGCTGTGATCACATGTTGCATTTTTACTATTTTTATGACACATTTTCACTGCATTTTGGCCATGTTTTTGCTGCGGTTTTGCAAAACTGCTGTCAAAACGACACATTATTACCAAAATTTGTGCAATTATATATGCACCATTTTTGTAGCAGGAAAATCATGGCCAAAACAGAAAAACATCTGTAAAAATGCAACATGTGATCGCTGACTAAGAGAAGGTGTATAACTGCTATACATCCTGATCCTATAGAATGAAATTTTTTAAAAATGGCGCTGTAGAACTAGTGATAGTGAACAGCATTTAAATGGCCGCTTTACCTGTCAATCTATTTCTATTGATCATAGCCTACAAATAGAGCAGATCTGATATGACAAATGTCCTGGATTGATCTGTATAAGCAATCTAATAATTGCTCATACTCAAGTCAGTTTAAGGGGACTAAAAAGTCTAAAAAAAAAAAATATATATATATATATATATATATATATATACACACACCTCCCTGCATTGATCTGTATGAGCAATCTCATAATTGCTCCTACTCAAGTTACTTTAAGGGGACTAAAAAGTCCAAAATATATATATATAAAAAGTCTAAAATATACATATAACCTCCCATGTGTAAAAATAAATAAAAGCGCCATACTGGGGATGTTACAGGTTTTTCATTGGAGTCCTTTTATCAAACTTTTCCCCTCTCCTCCCCCTGCCCTCCTGCTGCTTAAAGGGGTTCTCCGCTGCCCCAGCATTTGTAACATTTTGTTTCGAATGCTTGGAGCGGGTAGAAGGGAAGTTGTGCCCCTCGTGATGTCACAATACGCCCCCTCAATGCATATCTATGGTAGGGGGCGTGGTGTAACAACGTCACAAGGGGCGTGGCCGTGATGTCACGACCCCTGCTGCTGACACCCAGCGTTCTAAACGAACGCCGGGTCCTGCACAAAGATCGCTGGGCATGGCCGTGATGTCCCAGCTGCAAGACCCCCGCCATCAGACATCTTATCCCCTATTCTCCCACTCTGAAAATCCACTCGGCTTTGTCCTGTGTCTGCAAGACAAGTAATACGAGTCTATGGAGGGGGAAGAGGGAGCCCTGTCCTCCAGTTCTGAGAGAACTGCAAATCATAGGTGTAGCCTGCAGAGCAGAAATCTGCAGAAAGATACCATATATAAGTTATATAACAACCAAAAGTAATGCTGTTCCTCGGGTACAGCTTATCTTAAAAAAGTCACCTGAAATGACATCTACAAATGTATAATCGAGTCTGCCAATGACAACTTGGCATTTACACATCAGCGGCGTACGTGTCCAATTTACAGTCATCATTCATTACCGCTCACTTCAGTCCCAATGTATCGTCTCTGCGCCTCTCGTCTCGTTCCTTTTCAACGCGCTTTAAGTAAGTTCACCTCCTAATAGTCTTCTCTTTGGTAATTTCTACTTCTTCCCATCTTACAGCCCATTATCTCGGTAATTCACACATGACACGGTGTTTAAAAGTGGGGGAGAAAAAAATTGTCATTTTTGCGAAATCATTTTCAATTAATTCCTGAAAGATTTAAAGTAATGGTTTATTTATGGCTCAAAGTGACGGTATCTTTAATATTTTCTGTAAAAAAAAGGTGAAGGAATAGATATTCTGTCATCTATTTTCCTCTGGTGGAGCTGAATGTAAGTGCCAAATCCAGCTAAATGATTCTGCCGCTGACGGAGCTGCCAAATGGAAATTCATTCCTTCAAATGATAAAAAATGAGTTGAGCAATAAGCAATAAATGCACTAAATGCCCGGCGTGTACTGACTGACAAATGGACTTTGACGTTAAAAAGTTAATGCCGATTCAGGGCAGATTTATATGGCGGCATTGCGGAGTAAAAAACATATATACCTGCTGAGTAAACAATGACTGGTCACTTAACGGCTGAACTGGGCTTCATCTATAGCATTCCCATTTCCTGTGGCTTCCAGAACTCAGATACCCCCATGACTTACTGTTGAACTGAATAGTATTACTCAGATACCCATAAGAATTATAGATGAACTGAATAGTATGACTCAGATATCCCCAAGACTTACAGTTGAACTGAATAGTATGAAGAGCTGACAGAAGTAAGGAAAACATACAAACTGCCTAGCCTGAGGTCAGGTCAGAAGACCAAAGTTTCATGCATCCTTAGGCTAGTTTCACACTGCCGTTGTGCAGAGTAGAGAAACTGCCATTAGGCTCTTTTTTTTTTTTTTTAGCCTTTAACGGCTGTTTTTTGGGATGGGGCACAACAGGCAATAATGGGTCCCGATGGATCCCATTTACTATAATGGGGTCCTTCGGGTGCTGTTATTTTGTAGCAGGACTAGCTGGAGAAAAAGACAGTGCAGACAGTCATTTTTCTCCCGCTATTCCCCCTGGCTCCCCCGATGGCCATCCCACTGCCTTGTGCTAAAGGCAGAGTAAAAGAAGCCTTACACATGTAATCTGCCAGTGGTGGCAGTAGAGAGCAGTAAATTAACCCTATTGCATACTAAATTACCACAGTCTATGCAGAGAAAGCAGTGTGACATAAAATGACAAGTTATGCAGGTTAGGCTCACTGTACTCAGATAAAGGTTTAGATAGTAGGAAAGAGAACTTCTCAGCCAAAAACAACAACTTTATACTTCAGGAGCTGGTAGGTGGAACTTAGACACTGCACCCATTCGGCTTGCCAATCTTTTTAATTCCTGATCCCTTGCCCTCACTTATCCCAGCCCTCAATGCCTCCCACTTTAATATTGCTGTCCAACATTACTCTAGTGCTAAAATCTCATCCATGTGCAAGAAAAAGTGGTGTTGGACAGCCACTTGGCTGTCAATCAAGTAAGATGGGAGTGTTCAGGGCCAAGATAGGAGAAGGAGGGGTGGACAATTTTTGCAGTTGAGCCCACACAATGGGCACCTACAACTCCTAAGCATATGATAGAAACGTGGACTTATTCTCAAGAGCTCAACCTCTTAGGGACGCAGGGTGTACATGTACGCTCTGTGCCCAATCCACTTCTATGACGCAGGCTTAGATGCTGAGCGCGAGTCATAGCGGGGGGGTACCAGAAGCTATCAGCCAACGGGACCCATGTCTAATAGAGGACATCAATGATCGCTTCAAAAAATATAATGTTAATTAAACTGCACAGTCGATGGCGTATACCGGTGGGAAAAAAAAATACCAAAGTTCAAAATTGCGTATTTTTGGTCATTTTGTATACCATAAAAAAATGTATAAAAAGTGATTAAAAAAATTCCATCAAAACAATGGACCAATTGTACCATAAATAAGCCCTCACACTTCACTGTATACGAAAAAATAAAAAAAAGTTATAGAGGTCAGAAAAGGACCATTTTAAATGTTCTCATTTTCGTGCAAAAAGTAAAACAAAATCAAACCTATATAAGTTGGGTATCATTTTAATCGTATGGACCTACGGAATAAATATAAGGTGTCTATGCTAGTGTGGTAGGTCTTGTTGTGATTGGTTCATGGCAATATAAAATGAGGGGTGGAAGTGGCATAGACCACGCCCCGGATGAAGCAGTAGCGAAACTTTGGGTTAGGTGTTGGTTACCCAGATATACACTGTCCCACTGTGGTCTTTTACATGTTGTTTTACACTTTGCTATTAATATCTATAGTATCAGAGTAACCTTTTTTTTTATCATGTTAGATTTTTGCACATGGGCTTAGTCCCAACAATAAGGGTCTGTTTACATACATTCTTGTGTACTATATCTATATTTATTGGTAGCTACCATTTTTCAGTATGGTCCATTGTGGCCATTATCATATATTGTTCGTTGTGTGTGTGTGTCTATATATATATATATATATATATATATATATATATACTTATATATGTGTGTGTGTATGTATATATATATATATATATATATATATATATACACACACACATATATATTCAAAATGTTATTGTTCCCCCCAAAAAATAAATTTTTAACTTTTGTAGAAAACTTGAAAAAATGCTCATAATAATATAAGCCTTCTAATGTAAAAAAGTAAAGGAATGTTTAAGAAATGATGCCAGCATAAAGTAGACATGTTGTGGATGTGAACTCATAACAAAATTTTTTTGCCATGACTATCTCTCTTACAAGTAGAGTTTCTGTCACGATGCCGGCTGGCAGGTAGTGGACCCTCTGTGCCAGAGAGGGATTGGCGTGGACCGTGCTAGTGGACCGGTTCTAAGCCACTACTGGTTTTCACCAGAGCCCGCCGCAAAGCGGGATGGTCTTGCTGCGGCGGTAGTGACCAGGTCGTATCCACTAGCAACGGCTCACCTCTCTGGCTGCTGAAGATAGGCGCGGTACAAGGGAGTAGGCAGAAGCAAGGTCGGACGTAGCAGAAGGTCGGGGCAGGCAGCAAGGATCGTAGTCAGGGGCAACGGCAGAAGGTCTGGAAACACAGGCAAGGAACACACAAGGAACGCTTTCACTGGCACTAAGGCAACAAGATCCGGCAAGGGAGTGCAAGGGAAGTGAGGTAATATAGGGAAGTGCACAGGTGAAAACCCTAATTGGAACCACTGCGCCAATCAGCGGCGCAGTGGCCCTTTAAATCGCAGAGACCCGGCGCGCGCGCGCCCTAGGGAGCGGGGCCGCGCGCGCCGGGACAGAACAGACGGGGAGCGAGTCAGGTAGGGGAGCCGGGGTGCGCATCGCGAGCGGGCGCTACCCGCATCGCGAATCGCATCCCGGCTGGCAGCAGGATCGCAGCGCCCCGGGTCAGAGGACGTGACCGGAGCGCTGCAGCGGAGGGAGTGAAGCGAGCGCTCCGGGGAGGAGCGGGGACCCGGAGCGCTCGGCGTAACAGTACCCCCCCCCTTGGGTCTCCCCCTCTTCTTGGAGCCTGAGAACCTGAGGAGCAGACTTTTGTCAAGGATGTTGTCCTCAGGTTCCCAGGATCTCTCTTCAGGACCACAACCCTCCCAGTCTACTAAAAAAAAATTTTTCCCTCTGACCTTTTTGGCAGCCAAAATTTCCTTGACCGAGAAGACGTCCGAGGAGCCGGAAACAGGAGTGGGAGGAACAGATTTGGGAGAAAAACGGTTGAGGATGAGTGGTTTGAGAAGAGAGACGTGAAAGGCATTAGGGATACGAAGAGAAGGAGGAAGAAGAAGTTTATAAGAGACAGGATTAATTTGACACAAAATTTTGAAAGGACCAAGATAGCGTGGTCCCAACTTGTAGCTAGGGACACGGAAGCGGACATATTTAGCGGAGAGCCATACCTTGTCTCCAGGGGAAAAAACGGGGGGAGCTCTTCTTTTCTTATCCGCGAACCTCTTCATGCGTGAAGAAGCCTGTAAGAGAGAATTTTGGGTCTCTCTCCATATAATGGAAAGGTCACGAGAAATTTCATCCACAGCGGGCAGACCAGAGGGCAAGGGGGTAGGGAGGGGGGGAAGAGGGTGACGGCCGTACACCACGAAAAATGGGGATTTGGAGGAAGATTCAGAGACCCTGAAGTTATACGAAAATTCGGCCCATGGAAGGAGATCTGCCCAGTCATCCTGGCGGGAGGAAACAAAATGTCGCAAATAATCACCCAGGATCTGGTTAATTCTTTCTACCTGTCCATTGGACTGGGGATGATATGCAGAGGAAAAATTTAATTTAATCTTGAGTTGTTTACAGAGAGCCCTCCAGAATTTAGACACGAATTGGACCCCTCTATCCGAGACAATCTGCGTAGGCAACCCGTGAAGACGAAAAATGTGTACAAAAAATTGTTTAGCCAACTGAGGCGCAGAAGGAAGACCAGGAAGAGGGATGAAATGTGCCATTTTGGAGAATCGATCAACGACCACCCAAATAACGGTGTTGCCACGGGAAGGGGGTAAATCAGTAATAAAATCCATACCAATCAGAGACCAAGGCTGTTCGGGGACAGGCAGAGGATGAAGAAAACCAGCGGGCTTCTGGCGAGGAGTCTTATCCCGGGCACAGATAGTGCAGGCTCGCACAAAGTCCCCAACATCCGTCTCCAGAGTCGGCCACCAATAGAAGCGGGAGATGAGTTGCACAGATTTCTTGATGCCCGCATGACCTGCGAGATGGGAGGAGTGACCCCATTTGAGGATTCCGAGGCGTTGGCGTGGAGAAACAAAGGTCTTTCCTGGAGGAGTCTGCCTGATGGAGGCAGGAGAAGTGGAGATCAGGCAGTCAGGTGGAATGATGTGTTGCGGAGGGAGATCAACTTCTGAGGCATCCGAGGAACGAGAGAGAGCATCGGCCCTAATGTTCTTATCGGCAGGACGAAAATGAATCTCAAAATTAAATCGGGCAAAGAACAGAGACCACCGGGCCTGGCGAGGATTCAGCCGTTTGGCCGACTGGAGGTAGGAGAGGTTCTTGTGGTCGGTGTAGATAATAACAGGAAATCTTGATCCCTCCAGCAGATGCCTCCATTCCTCAAGTGCTAATTTAATGGCTAGAAGCTCTCGATCCCCGATGGAGTAGTTCCTCTCCGCTGGAGAGAAGGTCCTAGAGAAAAAACCACAAGTGACAGCATGCCCGGAAGGATTTTTTTGTAGAAGAACAGCTCCAGCTCCTACTGAGGAGGCATCAACCTCCAATAGGAAGGGTTTGGAAGGGTCAGGTCTGGAGAGCACGGGAGCCGAAGAAAAGGCAGACTTGAGTCGTTTAAAGGAGTCATCTGCTTGAGGAGGCCAGGACTTGGGATCAGCATTTTTCTTGGTTAAAGCCACGATAGGAGCCACAATGGTAGAAAAATGTGGAATAAATTGCCTGTAATAATTGGCGAACCCCAAAAAGCGTTGGATAGCACGGAGTCCGGAGGGGCGTGGCCAATTTAAGACGGCAGAGAGTTTGTCTGGATCCATCTGTAGTCCCTGGCCAGAGACCAAATATCCTAGAAAAGGAAGAGATTGGCATTCAAACAGACATTTCTCAATTTTGGCATAGAGTTGGTTGTCACGAAGTCTCTGAAGAACCATACGGACATGCTGGCGGTGTTCTTCTAGATTGGCAGAAAAAATTAGGATATCGTCCAGATATACCACAACACAGGAGTATAACAGATCACGAAAAATTTCATTGACAAAGTCTTGGAAGACGGCAGGGGCATTGCACAGTCCAAAGGGCATGACCAGATACTCAAAGTGTCCATCTCTGGTGTTAAATGCCGTTTTCCACTCGTCCCCCTCTCTGATGCGGATGAGGTTATAGGCGCCTCTTAAGTCCAATTTAGTGAAGATGTGGGCACCTTGGAGGCGATCAAAGAGTTCAGAGATGAGGGGTAAGGGGTAGCGGTTCTTAACCGTGATTTTATTAAGACCGCGGTAGTCAATGCAAGGACGTAGGGAGCCATCTTTTTTGGACACAAAGAAAAATCCGGCTCCGGCAGGAGAGGAGGATTTACGGATAAAGCCCTTTTTTAGATTCTCCTGGACGTATTCGGACATGGCAAGAGTCTCTGGGGCAGAGAGAGGATAAATTCTGCCCCGGGGTGGAGTAGTACCCGGGAGGAGGTCGATAGGGCAATCATAAGGCCTGTGAGGAGGTAGAGTCTCAGCTTGTTTTTTGCAGAAAACATCCGCGAAGTCCATATAGGCCTTAGGGAGACCGGTTACTGGAGGAACCACAGAGTTACGGCAAGGGTTACTGGGAACCGGTTTTAGACAGTTCTTGGAACAAGAGGACCCCCAACTCTTGATCTCCCCAGTGGACCAATCCAGGGTTGGGGAATGAAGTTGAAGCCAGGGAAGTCCAAGGAGAATCTCCGAGGTGCAATTGGGGAGGACCAAAAGTTCAATCCTCTCATGATGAGATCCGATGCTCATAAGAAGGGGCTCCGTGCGGAAACGTATGGTACAGTCCAATCTTTCATTATTTACACAATTGATGTAGAGGGGTCTGGCGAGACTGGTCACTGGGATGTTGAACCTGTTGACGAGAGAGGCCAAAATAAAATTTCCTGCAGATCCAGAGTCCAAGAAGGCCACTGTAGAGAAGGAGAAGGCAGAGGCAGACATCCGCACAGGCACAGTAAGACGTGGAGAAGCAGAGTAGACATCAAGGACTGTCTCACCTTTGTGCGGAGTCAGCGTACGTCTTTCCAGGCGGGGAGGACGGATAGGACAATCCCTCAGGAAGTGTTCGGTACTAGCACAGTACAGGCAGAGGTTCTCCATACGGTGTCGTGTCCTCTCTTGAGGTGTCAGGCGAGACCGGTCGACCTGCATAGCCTCCACGGCGGGAGGCACAGGAACAGATTGCAGGGGACCAGAGGAGAGAGGAGCCGAGGAGACGAAACGCCTCGTGCGAACAGAGTCCATATCTTGGCGGAGTTCCTGACGCCTTTCAGAAAAACGCATGTCAATGCGAGTGGCTAGGTGAATAAGTTCATGTAGATTAGCAGGAATTTCTCGTGCGGCCAGAACATCTTTAATGTTGCTGGATAGGCCTTTTTTGAAGGTCGCGCAGAGGGCCTCATTATTCCAGGACAATTCTGAAGCAAGTGTACGGAATTGTACGGCATACTCGCCAACGGAAGAATTACCCTGGACCAGGTTCAACAGGGCAGTCTCAGCAGAAGAGGCTCGGGCAGGTTCCTCAAAGACACTTCGGATTTCCGAGAAGAAGGAGTGTACAGAGGCAGTGACGGGGTCATTGCGGTCCCAGAGCGGTGTGGCCCATGACAGGGCTTTTCCGGACAGAAGACTGACTACGAAAGCCACCTTAGACCTTTCAGTGGGAAACAGGTCCGACATCATCTCCAGATGCAGGGAACATTGGGAAAGAAAGCCACGGCAAAACTTAGAGTCCCCATCAAATTTATCCGGCAAGGATAAGCGTATCCCAGGAGCGGCCACTCGCTGCGGAGGAGGTGCAGGAGCTGGCGGAGGAGATGACTGCTGAAGCTGTGGTAGCAACTGTTGTAGCATAACGGTCAGTTGAGACAGCTGTTGGCCTTGTTGCGCTATCTGTTGTGACTGCTGGGCGACCACCGTGGTGAGGTCAGCGACAACTGGCAGAGGAACTTCAGCGGGATCCATGGCCGGATCTACTGTCACGATGCCGGCTGGCAGGTAGTGGACCCTCTGTGCCAGAGAGGGATTGGCGTGGACCGTGCTAGTGGACCGGTTCTAAGCCACTACTGGTTTTCACCAGAGCCCGCCGCAAAGCGGGATGGTCTTGCTGCGGCGGTAGTGACCAGGTCGTATCCACTAGCAACGGCTCACCTCTCTGGCTGCTGAAGATAGGCGCGGTACAAGGGAGTAGGCAGAAGCAAGGTCGGACGTAGCAGAAGGTCGGGGCAGGCAGCAAGGATCGTAGTCAGGGGCAACGGCAGAAGGTCTGGAAACACAGGCAAGGAACACACAAGGAACGCTTTCACTGGCACTAAGGCAACAAGATCCGGCAAGGGAGTGCAAGGGAAGTGAGGTAATATAGGGAAGTGCACAGGTGAAAACCCTAATTGGAACCACTGCGCCAATCAGCGGCGCAGTGGCCCTTTAAATCGCAGAGACCCGGCGCGCGCGCGCCCTAGGGAGCGGGGCCGCGCGCGCCGGGACAGAACAGACGGGGAGCGAGTCAGGTAGGGGAGCCGGGGTGCGCATCGCGAGCGGGCGCTACCCGCATCGCGAATCGCATCCCGGCTGGCAGCAGGATCGCAGCGCCCCGGGTCAGAGGACGTGACCGGAGCGCTGCAGCGGAGGGAGTGAAGCGAGCGCTCCGGGGAGGAGCGGGGACCCGGAGCGCTCGGCGTAACAGTTTCAAATATAAAGAAATGAAAATTTTTTTCAATTTTTCACAATATTTTTGAGTTTTTCACAAAAATCGCTTCATGTATCAACAAAAATTTACCACTAATATAAAGTACAATATGTCTCGAAAAAACAATCTCTGAATCACTTTGCCTGGTAAAAGCAGTTCAAAGTTATTACCACTTTAAGAGACACATGTCAGATTTGAAAAAACGGACTGGGTAATGAAGGCCAAAACTAGGGGTTAAGGCAGTGTTTCCTAACCACGGTGCCTCCAGCTATTGCAAAACTACAACATGCAGGGAGTTGTAGTTTTGCAACAGCTGGAGGCACCCTGGTTTGGAAACACTGCCTTAAGTGGTTAAAATCATTAAAAGTCTGACTGTTAATGTGGTTTACACCCCTTCCCAGGGCTGTTATCAGTCTGACTATGACTACCTCTCTGACAGGCCATAGAAGAATGTCCCAATTTGTGGATAAAATACACCCTTTTACTTATTTCAGAGTAAAGTTCTGGCAGAAGCTTCGGCCTACCATTGTTATCATTCAATTCAAGTGGAACTGAACAGAACGTCAATGTCAATTTAATGTATAAAGTTGTTTTCTAGTTATTCGAAAATCAACAATAGTTGTTTAAAAAGTGACCTTGCGAATTCAAAGCCGCTCTTCCTGAAAATAGGGAACAAAACGGAGATTAATCCATATTATTCCATACAATTTATCTTCACCGGCTGATTGTTTACGCTCTTCCATTGTTCGCCGCATTCTCCGATGTTACGATGAAAGGCATTTAATGTCTCGGTTTTCCAAGTATTCATTTCATAAAAAGCCTATTATTTTGCACATCGGTTGTCAACGCCTTCTGACCTTCTACCAGAGAATTGATACATACCGAGGGAGATTTATCAAAACCTGTGCGGAGGAAAAGTTGCCCATAGCAACCAATAAGATCGCTACTTTCCTTTTTAACAAGGCCTCTGCAAAATGAAAGAAGCGATCTGATTGGTTGCTATGGGCAACTGGGCAACTTTTCCTCTGGACAGGTTTTGATAAATCTCCCCCATTGTACCTACAAACCTATTATAGTCCATAATTCTATGATGATAGGCATTGGCTTATGTTTTTCTACTTCAGGACATGCTTGTAGGCGATACATTCGGAAGGCCATTCATTCTCAGGGAAATAATCCCGAGTTGCATGGCTGTGGAGATAGAAGCTTTGGGGGAGATTTATCATTGCTTTTAGAGCACATTTTTTTGTCTATGTTTTGGCGCAGTTCAGGCGACTTTTATGCGTCTTTTGATATAGACAGTTTAGACTCTTTTTTCCTACCCGTAGAACTTTTTCTTTTTGACCATGCAGTGGTCACGTATTTATCATTTCACATTTGTCAAAAGTCGCTATTTTGTGCTCAAAGGTCCTTTTTTAGGCGCAAAGCTACACCACCTACCAGTAGGCGTGAGAATAACTTCTACCTTCTACAATTCAAACTTTAACCACTGGTGGACGACAGCGTCCCACTCCCCTTCTATGACACGTGCTCAGGAGCTGAGTGCGGGTCATAGCTGGGTGGTCCTGGCGGCCATCTGCCACCAGGACCCATCTCTAATGCCAGACATCACCGATCATGGTGATGCCCGACTTTAACCCCTTAGACACCACAATCAAATTTGATTGCAGCGTCTAAAATGCAAGTAAAAATGTCCAGGCAGCTCTGTGAAAGTAAAAACACCAAACCTGCCAAATTCAGGACCCTGAAAGTGTCTACTTCCCTCCTTCGCAAGCGTCTAGAAAAAGTGTATGTGGTAAAGCTTTTCCCACCACAGCAGAGCTGCGCAAAATTCATCATCCTGCTGCACCTTCTTGATAAATAAGATGCGCGCTAGTGAAACCCTCCACACAAATAAACGTGGGAAAATTGCTCTACCGTAGACATTCTTTGATAAATCTGGGCCTTTATTCCCAAGATGCAACGCGCGTCACTGCAATTGAGCAGCTTCTTCAGGAATCAATTCAGGATGCCTGAAGAAGCTGCGCAATCGCAGTGAAACGCATTGCATCTTGGGAATAAAGTTTCTATCTCCCTGGTCTGCACTGTGAGTAGTTCCTGCGCCCAGTTGAGCCGGCGTTTACCTTTGAAGCTATCCTGATCCATATATCTCCTACAGCCAGGGGGGGGGGGTTGAAGGGGCCCATTCATTACCATTGTTGTGTATGGGGCTGCACAACACATCAGGGTGAGTGGTTTGATGATCTCCCCTTCACCTTTATGTCCCCGTTTCGATTCGACTATGAAACGCTCTCTGTCCTATTTTTAGATTATCGAGAAATGGGCTTTTCATGATATTTTCTGCAGTGCGTCCCAACGCTCGGTGGACAGTATTGAATAAATAAAGATGTCATTTTCCTCGTCCCATGCTTTGTCGACTCTTGTTTACAACAAAGCCAAGGAAATGGCTCAGGGCCATTTACCATTGCAGATGGCTGTTGTAGTTTTCAAAGCTGAAGGTGTTGTGATCTGAAAAATGACTGCATGACAGGCGGCTTCTCGCTTATCAAAATTGTCTGTTTAGGTGACATAAAACCGTCGGAGGAAGAAAGGTAAATAGGAGAGCAATTGATGTATTCATCCCCGGACGGCTGTGTTTTAGCAGAAAATAACCAGGTCAAAATTTTTCAGAATAATCACTGAAATGAAGCTTTTTGGGACATTAAAGTCAGGGACACAGCTCAAGGTTCACTGGCAGGTAAGTTTGCCACCTTCCTTTTAAAGAAAAATACCGGCCATGCTAATTTGCATAATTAATTATATATGCATAACATCACAAGATACACATTTGCGGGGGAAATTCTGACCCCTATAACTTTTTTATTTCTCCTTATGCAGGGATGTATGAGGCTAATTTTTTGTGCCCCGATCTGCATTTTTTAACAGGACCATTCTTGTTTTGATGTGACTTTTTTTAATTAAATTCAGGAGTTGCAGTTAGTTACTAACTACAACTCCCAGCATGCCCTGATACAGCCTGTGGCTCAGCAGCTGCCCCAAATGAAAACTACAACTCCAAGCATGTTGGACTATATAGTAGTATATAGTATAGGTCAGTGTTTCCCATCCAGGGGTGGCTCCAGCTGTTGAAAAACTACAACTCCCAGCATGTTGGACTATATAGTAGTGTATAGTATAAGTCAGTGTTTCTCATCCACGGGTGGCTTCAGCTGTTGAAAAACGACAACTCCCAGCATGCCCGGACAGCTTTCGGCTGTCCGGGCATGCTGGGAGTTGTAGTTTTGCAACACCTGGAGGCGCTCTGGTTGGGAAACACTGGTATTAGGCTTGTGCGATTCGTTACGGACATAATTAGTTTTTGTCAGAATTGTTCATATTTCGTACATTCGGATTGAATGAATCCAAATTCGTAACAAAACAAATTGTACATGCCTACGAAATTGTGAAAAACAAATTTTATTTTTGTTAAAATTCGTTTTCATTTAGAAGCAAGGGACCATTTAATAAAGTGTGTGTGTTTAACTTTTTTTTCTCTATTTTTAACGTTTTTAAGGTAGTTCTACTACTCCCAGCATGGAACAGACTGTTCCATGCTGGGAGTAGTAGTACCTGTACTAATAGACATATCGCCTCGGGTATCAGTCTGATGTGGAGCAGCTCTATACAGCGCTCACATCTCTGCTCTGTACTCTGGCCAGTGATGTGAATAGAACATCACTCATTCATATTTTACGCCCAGAGTGGGGATTGGCCGGATGATTGCAGCCAATCACAGCTCTGAGGGAAATATGAATGAGTGAGTGGCCGGAGTACAGAGCAGAGATACGAGTGCAGGAGAAAGCCGCTCCATCTCTGCAATAGACAGGTTGATCACATTGGGTGTCAGTAGTGATACCCGCTGTGATCTGTTCTTACCTGCAGGTGCTACTACTCCCAATATGGAGCACACTCTTCTCCATGCTTGGAGCTGTAGAACCTGCATTAATATACAGATCACAGCGAGTGTAACTTCTGACACCTGTTGCGATCTGTCTATTAATGCAGGTACTACAGCTCCCAGCATGAAGCAGAGTGTGCTCCATGTTGGGAGTAGTAGTACCTGCAGTTAAGGAAAGATCGCAGTGGATGTCACTCCTGAGACCCACTGTGATCCTCCTGTATAATGTATAGATGAGGCCGGCCCTCTTCTATGGTCTCCTGCACGGCCGTATATACACATATTCCTATTTCCCACAGAGAGCTGTGATTGTTTGGAACCATCTGGCCAATCACAGCTCTGTGGAAAATATGAATAGGTCTATATATACGGCAGTGCAAGAGACCATAGAAGAGCAGCCGGCTGCATCTATAAATTATACAGGAGGATCGAAACAAACCCCGGCAAACTGTCACTTAGTACAGGTACTACTACTCCCATCATGGAACAGTGTGTTCCATGCTGGGAGTAGTAGTACTACCTGAAAAAAATTTAAAAAATTAAGAAAAAAAAGTGAAAAACACACACACTCCATTATTATTATTGTCGGCTACATTTTTAGTGCCCTGCCCGCCTACATAAATTGATCCCTGTTTAAAAATGTATAAAAAATTTGTTATAAAAAAGATACATTTTGTTACGGTAGATACAATTTTTTCCTTCACTACTGAATCTTTTTTATTTTAGTTTTTTAATGGTACCCTATGAAATTTTATTAAAAAAGGAATCTCCATCTCCAATAGCTTCAAAGTAACCCACACTAAACCCAATACACCGGGGTATAGTGCGGGTGAACAGAAGACCAATGCAGGCTCTCTGACTTTAATACGTACCTGCAGTTCAGCAACCATTCCCTCTGAAGATCGGCTTCTTTCTTCTGTGAATTGCACGCTGGAGGCAGGCCAGCCGGCTGTATTTGAATATTCATGGGCGTTGGTCACGTGAGCACGCAGTAGGCACAGATGTTCACGTGACCAGCAACCATGAATATTCAAATCCAGCGGCGGGCCCGCCTCCAGCACTCAATTCACAGAAGAAAGTAGCCGATCTTCAGAGGGACCGGGCGCCAGACTTCAGATATGTTTATTAGTCAGAGGCCCCGCATCGGTCTCCTGTTCACCCGCACTATAACTCAGTGTATTGGGTTTAGTGTGGGTGAATGGATGACCGTTTTCCTTTAATGCTCCAAGTACAGTAAGTCTCAGTCGTCAAGGGTGTAAATTTTCGCTCTGCATCCTTAACAGGTTAGGGGGTGATCCAGGATTAGAAAAACAGATCTGATTTCTTCCAAAAAGAGCACTACACTTGTCCTTAGGTTGTGTGTGGTATTAAGTTCAGTTTTTCTGAAGTAAATGGAGCCAATTTGTAATACCACACACAACCTGAGGACAGGGGGGATGCTGTTTTTGGAAAAAAAAAAGTAATTAGCTCAGTTTTTCCATTCCTGGATTACCTCTTTAGGGTAGGGTCACACGTAAAGGATCCAAAGCATATTTTACATATGCAGATTCACTGATGACCGACCCTAGAGTGAGCCCCCGACCTGTGCCCGCTCGTAGCAGCAAGAAATTAGCTGGGTTTTTCTATTCCTGGATAACCCCTTTAATAAATTGAAAGTGTAAACTTGGTTTGAATAGAATTGAGCTATCTAAACCAAAAATACTAATCTGTTGTCTCATTGATTATCATTACCATTTGCCATTAATATGAGAGATAGCATCAACGTTGTATTGGCCAACCATGCTATTTTCTCAGCAGTAAGAGAATTACACATTTGCATTTTGTATTGGAATTTGTGAGAACAAAATGATGAGAAGTTAGGAACCTTCAGTCCATGGTGCTATTGATTTATAGAACTGTCAGTATGTCAAGGAGAAATGTATATTTTTGGGTTGTGTAGGTCAGAAGTGTACATGTGTGCTGAATGGAGACAGCACTAGCAAATATATCAGACAGCCTAAATTCAAGAAGCCTGATCCTAATGTAAGTTTCCAATTAACATAAGAGGGTTGATTGGTTGTGCTAAAATCGGTGAGTTTGGCCATCATATGCCTAATATATATTGGGATCTTGACAGGGTCCTTTGCCTATCACATTCCATTTATAGTACTAGTGTCTTCTTTAAGGGTGCTCCAGTATCAGAAAACTGGATATAAAAAATACAATCACTCCAAGATACAAAAATTAACTATAACATTTTATCACAAATTGCGCTGGATTCAGCATGTTTTTGTTTGAAATAACCTTGACAAGAAGTTGTGTAGTTCGTTTTATTGTCAGTGTGCTGCTGTCTTATCAGTTTATCAACTTCTTCTCTTTCCTGAGACAACACACGTTTCTTATGCAGTCTCAGGAGCTGATGCTGGATCTTGTCTCTTAGCTTAAGCTCCACCCCCTAAGTGATGTCATCACCTCCCTGTCATATACATATGTATTTTATTTGGGACATTTAAGGAAGCACAAGGTGTGTTTATACCATGCAGCCTTGTGCTGAAATATAGCCACAGGCAGTGGAGCAGTCAGGCAATGAATACAGCAGATGTTGCAACCTCACTGATGTGCTATAGTTTGCTGTGGAATGAGATGTTCTGCAACAGATCTGGAAACAGGCAGGAGTGCTGTAAGAGGGGAGAGGGATGCATTCTGTGAATTGTAGTACTGAGCAACTGCTCAACTAAGAATTATATCCAGAAACTACAGGACTAAGCCCTCCCAAAAAAATAGATTTTTGGTGTTTCCAGAACTGGGGTAGACAGATGAGCAATGTTATATGCTTCTGCTGCATTTTTATTTACTCGCCCCAATTTCTGGACTTTGTCCCAGTCTGTGCTTCAGCCAGGACAAAGATGAAACTGCAGCATGACAGGATTATGTTCTGGTTGGTATGAGGACCCCCTAGTGGTCTTTTTTATAAGCCTTGATTCCTATAAAAGAAATAAAATGTTTTTATGAAGTATATTAGAAAGGTTAATATGTTGCCAAGATGTACAACATATAAAAAGTTTTTGATTCTGACAGTGCCCATTTAAAGGGGTATTCCGCCCCTAGACATTTTCGGATCAGGCATAGGATGTCTGATCACGTGGTTCCTAGCAGCAGAACCCCTGCAATCAGACATCTTATCCCCTATCCTTTCTGCTGCACCCGGCGTTCGTTTAGAGTGTCGGATGCAGCTCCGGAGGCTCGTGATGTCTCGGCGGCACCCCGCTCAGGGGCGTGATACCCCCTCCCATAGACTTGCATTTTAGGGGGCATGGCCATGATGTCACCAGGGGGGGTGACTGTGATGTCACAAGCCTCTGCCCCGCATCACCATTCATCCGGCACAGAGCAAGGTTCTAAGGCTCTCCGTGCACCGGATGCCTGGGGTGCCGCAGCCAAGATTGCGGGGGTCATCAGCAGCAGAACCCCCCGCAATCAGATGTCTAGGGGATAAGATGTCTAGGGGTGGAGTACCCCTTTAAGATGTGACCATTATGCCTCTGTTCATTATCCTGCTTTCAAAATCTAACAGGTCTTCTTTCACCACTATTACAACTATTTTGTTCATTCTCTTGTCTGCTTTTCATACTGCAAAGTGCCTTTAGATTGATCCATATGACTTTTGAAATTCAATAAAGGGACCCTTTAAAGCTATGCTTAAACATGCACTCCCGCCTGTGCTTAGTATTATTATTCGGCAAAGAATTAAATATCACTGTGCAGCCGAACTGTGGACATATTTACAACAGTATGCAGAGCAAAGCTATCAATCCTTGTCCGCAGATTCATGAATTTTAATCCAGCCTTCTACTTTCACAGATTTACGGAGTGAAGCCTGCTCTTTGTCGGAGGGATGACGGCGTGAGTCCTAGAGCAGCCGGGTTGGCCTGTGAATAAGATGCATATGGTTGTGTGGAAAAGGGTGTGAGATGCAGGGCAGATGGAATTACCCTAGGGGCAGATGGCATTAACCCCTTGTATTCGTGATGCCAGGGCATGGTTTATCCTCAATACCACCCGAAGGTATACCGCTGGATCCTGGGCTAGGCACGGGGGGCAATAATGACTCCGACTCTAAGTTACGGACAACAGTAGCTTTACTGAGGTTGGACAGGTGGAAAAGTCTATACAGTTCAGCCAGGGCCCAAGGAGGTGACCAGTGACTCAGAGACCTTAAGGGCTTGCCGGGACTTGTAGCAGATGTGGACAATTTAGTACAGGCCACTTTAACTAGACAGATGACTGTGACTCGACTGACTTGTTACTGACAAGACTGTGACTGTGGTTACTTGCAGGTTTGTAGCTTGTGGCTGCAGACTGGACTTGAGGCCTCCTATGACTCTGGACACATACTTAGGCTTGGCTTGACTGGACCTCAGCAGGAAGCAAGAGAGCGAGCAGAGGCTCCACCCAGGGCTTATATGCGGGAGGCTCTGGGAGGTCCCATTGGTCACCTTTAAGTCACCTGGTCACTGATACCTCCTGGGTAACAATCACATGACAATCACATGTTAAACAGTCAAAGTGACAACGTTTTCTTCACACATTACACAATATAATACATGGTAAGCATATGTAGATGGGGAAACATGTGCAAGGGGGGCCCACGGGACACTGAAGGGAGACTGCCTGACTGGGAAGCAAGGGTATGGGGCAACACCTCCCATACTGGGCCACCAAAGTTGTCTCTCTCTTGTCTTTGTTACACCTTACAAACCTGGAATTTTTCATTTGCGGTGGTTTTGTGTAATGGTCCACTTATTACTTATCTTGTGGGTATTTTATTAAGATATCAGCATGAGCCAGGAAGGCAGGATGATACAGAAAGGCTGTTATCACAGCAATGGAAAATCACAGAGACATGAGAAAATTGTTCTCATTAATGACCAAAGGGATAAAAGCATCATTGACAGAATAAATATGAGAGCAGAACACTTATTTGGATGTTCCAACAGCTCAGGGCACGTCTTAGCGTCAGGATTGAAACAGCAAGCTAGAATCCATGACGGTAGGATTATTTCTTTTAGAATATAACTAATTATTACTCATTTTTCCTGCAAAAAGAAAAAAAGAAAAAGACCAGCCGGCGCGGCGATGAACATTTCACACTTGTATCTGGCAGGAATAATTATCATGCCGGCTTCTACATGTCCACTTCAAGTAAGAGGGATAGAATATTGCGCAGAAAACCTTGTTTATTAAAATTCTTTCACGTAGTTCAAAGGAAATCTGCTTCCATGGAGATTGTAATAATAAGGACGATAACGACGGGATAATACTGCCAAGTATCAAAAGAGAGAATATAGGGAAGAGCTAGACGTCAGCAAAAGCTTATAGTAACTTTGCATTTATATTAATCGGTTGCCCACACAGTTTTGCTAGTCAATGATTTTCTTTCGAATAACCACAGGGATGACCTTTGGCATCTCTAGCCATAATTATGACCTTTGGCTTCTCTAACAATAATGATGACCTTTTGACTTTACAAACCATAGTAATGACCTTCAGTTTTTTGTAGTGATGTCCTTTAGGTTATCTAACCATAGTGATAGTCTTTAGCTTCTCTAACCATAGAGATGATGACCTAAGGCTTATATAATATAATATTGACCTTTGGCTTCTTTTACCATAGAGCAAGGCTTGGTCTTTTCTAACCATAATGATGACCTTACACAAACCTTAGTAATGACCTTCAGTTTCTCTGTAGGGATATCCTTTAGCTTATCTAACCATAGTGATAGCCATTGGCTTCTTTACCTATAAAGACTTATGGCTTCTCTAAATATAATAACCTGTGGCTTCTGCAACACACCATAAAGTTGACCTGTGGCTTCTCAAACTAAAGCAAGAACCTTTAGCTTATCTGTAGTGATAGCCTATGGCTTCTTGAACCATAGAGATGACCTTTGGCTTCTCTAACCATAGAATTAGGCTTTGTCTTTTCTAACCATGAGACTTTTAGCTTTCAATCCATAGTGATAATCTTCTGTGGTTTCTATAACTAAAGGGATGATGTTGGCCCTTACTATAGTGATGACCAATGACTTGTCTGACTACAGATATAGACTTTGATTCTTTTAACCATAGTGGTGACAGGTCAGGACAATAATGGAGAGTAGACACTAACAGAATATTAGAAGAAGACACACCTGAGATAGAATACCTATAACAGGGCCAAAACAAAGCACCATCAAATAGTCCACCTAGAGCTTTCATTGGCTGACCATTCCTTACTAGCCCCTTTGGGAGATTTTGTAGGCCAGCACTAGGGAGGAAACGGTAATGGAACCTGGACAGAATATTAAGATACACAATGTTTGAAGCCGAATTCTACCAAAAACTTGGACCCGGGAATGCTTTGTTTCTCCTGGATGTTCACTTTGCTCCTCCCTTGAGATTTCTGCAGGTTCCGAGACTATGAAAGAGCGTTTCTCTAAGGTTATTGGACCCACACGAGCATGGCTTGAAGTGAGATTAAGAAATTGTGGCCACGTCTTAATTTGGCTGGAGTTAGGCTTTCTGTATTTTTTCTTGTATCTAATTGAACGTCTTAAAATTTTGACCTCAAATTGAATTGATTTACCCTTCAAACAATGCCTACCTCACAATACCAAAATATTTATGGCCAACTCAAGAAGCCTTCATAATATGACCAATTCTAATGTAAATTTGTTCCGTACGTTGTGCATTGCAGATAATAAATAACAAACCACTATTGGAGAATGTCCTTTATTATATTATGATAAATTTTTACCAACAATAAAAGACCATTTTTAGATAAGAATATATGATGCCATTATCTCTTCTGGGAATATTCACAACCCATATACGCTGTGTAGATTTTCTATTGTTTAAATCAAACTTCCATTATTTGCCCTGCCTATTTTATCATAAAGCATTCAAATTCGGGAGGGTTAATCAAACTGGCTGTATATCAAGTAATAAAAGCGCCACCAGCTTAATAGCCGGTATCACAAAGACAGAGTCGCAATGTATCTCTGGTGGTTATCAAAAACCCTCCAGCACTTTCAGATACGCAGTGTTTCTTGATGTCACTTGCAAAGGTCATGGAATTTGCAGTTACATTTGCATCAAACTTCATAGGAAAATGCTAATACGATTAAGATGCTGTGATGGAGTATATGTCCATAGAGGAAGACCCAAAGGCACGACATTTTTTGATTTTTCTTCTTCATATTTGAATAAATACATTGCCTTTAGAAGACAAATCAAAGGGGAAGATTTACTAAGACTCATACACTTGTACTAGACTGAAGAAGTACATTGGAATAAGACGCACATGTCTTTTAATAAATTTGGTATATCTTTTAACCAGAAAAAAAATTTTTCACCTACTATGAACAATCACAGAATTGCGCCACTTTTTGCACCATTTTTTTTTAGCTTATAAGTGTGACAACCACACAACATACAATGCTACTGAGAGTCCAGATCTCCGAAATGTGTCAATGACTAGAAAAACTGACCAATCAGAATGGGCATTTCCCTGGTAAAACCCCTGTTTTCAGAAGTGAATGCACTGACTGGTGTCTGGTAGTGCCCCCTACAGTACAGGGAGGACCTACATATTCTGCACTACTCTTTACCTGTAAAGATTTGCTTCTTAGGACACCAGGTGAGGACGGCTCCATATTTTTTTTTTTGGGGGGGGACACTGGGGGAGATTGATCAAAACCTGTCCAGAGGAAAAGTTGCCCACTTTCCCATAGCAACATATCAGCTTGCGCCTTTCTTTTTTAACAACGCCTCTGCAAAATGAAAGCAGCGATCTGATTGGTTGCTATGGGTAACTGGGCAACTTTTCCTTTGCACAGGTTTTGATAAATCTCCCCCACTGTGTACTGTACAGGACCCTGAAGAAGCTCCTGTCCTCTACATAGACAGTGATTACAGCTCCCACCAGATCTTTATTACTTTTATATGTAAGGATTGGCTTTATCTGTATTTTTTATCTACTTATTTTTCTTTAATCCTCACTTTTCCTATTTTTTTATGACATTTCGGTGGCTTCAGAACCAATCACCAGGTTTCCATAGAGTAATGGTCTCAACATACAATGGATTCAACATAAAATGGTCGTCCTGGAATCAATTAATATTGTAACTTGAGGGACCACATATAATAACTAAATGGGTAAAATATTCCACTGCATGGAACTTCTAAAGGACTGGTGGTGTTGCCTGTAACTTGGTTAAAGACAAGGTATAACTCAAATATTTTGATAGAAAAATATTAACTCAGAAATTCCACAACATTGAGTCTACAGGTTCTTTTTTTGGGCCAATATCTTTGCACAAGAAGGTTATTTAAGGATTTCCATTTTTGCAAAGCATTGGTTCATTGGGACAGAAGATAAGAATTCTTCGCCTGGATCATGTTATTGACACAGTTTTGTCATAATTCAGTATATAAGCTCCTCTGACTGACTGGTATCTCCTTACTTCAAGGGATATAATGTTTCCTCCTGGTTTGTGAAGCATGGACTCGAATATTTGGCAGTGTCGCATCCTACAGAGGTGTGACCGATGAGTTTATGCTCCAGAAGTTCTAATCCTTCGAAATAAAACAGAATGTTACAGCAAAAAAAAAAAAAAAGATTCTAAAAGGACCAGGCTTTGGTCTGGATTTTACTATAGTTCCCAATATTTCTAGCTTATACGAAATCTGTGGAGAATTTGTAGCTCAGCCTAGCATAACATTTATATATAGTTCAAGCAGATTTATGGCGGAGTTGACATCGACTGATGGCAAGATCCATGGCAGAATTATTCTACTAAAACAGTGTATCCCAACCAGTGTGCCTCCAACTGTTGCCAAACTACAACTCCTTCGGCTGTCCGGGCATGCTGGCAGTTGTAGTTTGGCAACAGTGGGAAGCACACTGGTTGGGAAACACTGTTAGCATGAAACAGGGGGGTATGGCAGGGGATGAACAGGTAAACTAAATGTCAGAACACTAAACGGGTCAGGAAATCAAGAACACTGTTCACACTGGACTCAGAACAAGGAACACACTAGACACCCCACTCCAAGCATGGAGAGACATCAATACCAATGCAAAATAGGCTGTTAGCCAGTGGACACTGTCCACCGAGTGATCAGGATACTGGCCTAGGAGGAAACAAAAAACCTAAATACAAGCAAACACGGGTACAGGCACAAGACTCACTCATTCCTAGATAGACGGATTAGCACAAGGCTCAGAACAGGATTCTATCATAGGAGATCCAGGATCAAACAAGGTGAAAACAGGACTGACAACATGCACAGTGTGAATACAGGCTAAGGCAACACAAATCAAATGCAGAACGAACATAATAATGCATAGTGTGAAGACAAACTAAGGCAACACAAAACAAATGCAGAACGAATACAAGAATATAAAAACCCGACAAAGTGCACAAACAAACCAGGCTAAAATCTATGTATCAAGCAGAACAGATAAGGATGGTAAAAACTCAGGAAATGTGCTCAGACAGACATAGTGAACTTCAAGCCAACATGGCCAGAATACAGGTCTAATCACTAGCCCAGAACAGCTATATATCCTCCCAGCGCTGAAGTAAAGAAGGTTAACTCTTCCCATCCCAGGGAGAATTAACACAGAAACTGTTCAGACATAAACAATGCATTACAACTGTACTAGATTAATGCTCATATTGGAAATAGGGCTTCCCCATCGAAAAGGATCCTTACACTAAAGGCACTGTAGACAATCGCCAATCTGGTAGTACGGTGCTCATTTACAGTGCCTATTACAAGGCACGTCTTACAGGAAAGGCTGCAATACGGTCGCTTTCCTGGAATCAGCCGTCGGCCGCACATGTTAGGCTGACCGACAAAGATTTTGAAGCAATTCAAAATGACCAAAACAGTCCACATATGTGCGTTTGCTCATTTGATGGCTCATTGCTGACCCTATTACACAGACAAGATATCAACCAATAATCGCCCCACATAAAAGGTCCTTAAGAAGGGACCTGTTCCATAAAACTGGACTTTTCATCTTCTCTAAGGCCTCGTTCACATCGGCGTTAGGATTTCTGTTTTCCAATTTCTTTATAATGAGTAAAATTCTACTGTGGGTCAGGTTTTATTTATTTTTCCTCTAAAATCCTGCAAAATAACAGACAGCAAATGGAAATCTGACGGATTCCATTCAAGTCAGTGGGACCTGTTGGAATCAATTTGTGTCTGTTGTTATACACTCCATCCAGTTCTATTATCAGAGTCTGTAAAGAAGCTCTCGAACAGAGCTCCATAACGCTGTAGTGAACATAGCCTAAGGGGTGTTTAGGGTTTTGATCTTTAGTAGAGTCTTCTATAGGTGACTCCAAACTATTGCAGAAAAAGAATCTAGCAATCCAAGGGTACCATAAAATATGAAGCTTTATTTAAAACTCATGAAAGTCAAAATGAACATTCACACAGTCTCAAGACAGGAACACAGAGGACTTGACGTGTTTTGTGGCAGAACTCCTTAATCAAAAGTCATACGTTTTGATTAAATAGTTTGCCACAAAAAAACATCAAGTCTCTGTCTTCCTGTCTTAAGACTGTTCGTATCCTTACCCTTAGTATCCAGAAACCAGAGATTATGAGCCGAGTAGAGGAGATGCTGTGAGCACAACATCAATATGTGCCTTACACCGTAATGGTGTGCAATAAACAAGGATGCTAGAATCAGCCGACGTCCTTCCAAGGTCCTTGGAGTGGTGTTCAGAATCAAGTGAGTTGACCCGTTGAGAAGCCTCGGGAAAATGGGAGAGCCTGGCGAATGTTGGGCATCCAGAGACAGCGCTCCTGGCTATGAAGAAAATCTATATATGCCCAAAATTTATGGACAAAGTATAGATACTGTATAATAAAATAATAAAGATTTAATAAATAATAAAGATTTATTAAGGCTCCGCCTTCAAAACACCAATAAATCCCAATTTATAGTCCCAATAAATCTTTATTATTTTATTATATTTATACTTTCTATGTTAATTTTGGACATTTATAGCTTTGTTTCATAGCCAAGAGCACTGTCTCTGGACGCCCAACTTTCTTCAGGCCTGTTTGTCCTCAGTGTACAGAGCCCAGCTTGTCCTCAGTGTACAGATCCCTGCTTGTCCTCAGTGTACAGAGCCCTGCTTGTCCTCAGTGTACAGAGCACTGCTTGTCCTCAGTGTACAGAGCCCTGCTTGTCCTCAGTGTACAAAGCCCTGCTTGTCCTCAGTGTACAGGGCCCTGCTTGTCCTCACTGTACAGAGCCCTGCTTATCATCAGTGTACAGAGCCCTGCTTTTCATCAGTGTACAAAGCCCCGCTTGTCCTCAGTGTACAGAGCCCTGCTTGTCCTAAGTGTGCAGAGCCCTGCTTGTCATCAGTGTAAAGAGCCCTGCTTGTCCTCAGTGTACAGAGCCCTGCTTGCCCTCAGTGTACAGAACCCTGCTTGTCCTCAGTGGACAGAGCCCTGCTTGTCCTCAGTGTACAGAGCCCCGCTTGTCCTCACTGTACAGAGCCTTGCTTGTCCTCAGTGTACAGAGCCCTGCTTGTCCTCAGTGTACAGAGCCCCGCTTGTCCTCAGTGTACAGAGCCCTGCTTGTCCTCGGTGTACAGAGCCCTGCTTGTCCTTGGTGTACAGAGCCCTGCTTGACCTCTGTGTACAGAGCCCTGCTTGTCCTCAGTGTACAGAGCCCTGCTTGTCCTCAGTGTACAGAGCCCTGCTTGTCCTCAGTGTACAGAGCCCTGCTTGTCCACCCATACTTCCTTTATTTGGTCTCCACACAGGCAATAGCTGCAGGGACAAAAATATACACATTTTCTTTAACCAATGTGTATTACAAATATACATATAATGTTATTTTCTAAATTATATAAAAAGTTTTTGCTAATGACAGGTACACTTTAACATGCCACCTTGCCTTTTGCCGAAGTATTTAGATATAGTGATAGATCCGCAACCTGACTCTTTGCCCTGGTTGAAGGTCCTTCCAGCTAGACTTCTATGCGTATGGTAGATGCAAAAAAAAAAAAAAATAATGGATTATGATTATTATTAATAATAATAATAAAATGATACAACTGATCCAGTCATGTTTGCATAACAGAATTAAGGTGGTAAAGTCTAAAATAAGCAGTGCCAAACTCAAACTCAAGTGTGCACCAAATCAAGTGGAAAATGAAGGTAGAACACAACAGGTGACTCTATACTAAATACCCAAGTTTTGCTAAAAGTATACTATCATAAGCAGGTCAATGTTGTTATTTGGCTCTTTTATTTTATTTTTATTTTTTTAATGCCACTTCCAGTTAATTATCGGCCCAAAAAAAAAAAAAATACCTTCTGACAAATCCACTATAATTAGTTTACAAAGTATCAGCATTCACATACAATATACATCAGAGACAAGTCATCTGTTATGATAATTCACATGAATTATTTAGGAGATGCAGAAATAGTTTGAGTCAAAGTACGATTCACACGACAGTCGCCTGAAGTTAATAATCTCCCAGATGTAAAGATCCTCATTCACCTTATTCTAAAAGACGATGTTTCCTATGACTGAGGAAGAGAAAAAAAATCAGGTGAGTCTGTCATAAAGAGGAAACACGGTTCTGAAGAAAAGAAAGGTTGAAGTGATTGATGCTAGGTAATAAGAGCACAATGAGTTCTGTTTCTCATGTTAGTTCACGAAATAACATGATAGACACAGCTTAGGGAGGGACAATCATTTACAGCTCAATAACTTAACTATTATGGTACTCAATAGCATCATGTTCATTGAAACCACTAGGAAACTAGAAAAAAAAAACAGAAAAGAACTGGGTCATGGAGCAATTTTCTCGGAGCAGAAATGAGTCTTAGAGCATTTTCCTTGGATATGAATAAGGTCATGAAGGACTTGGATAAGAAGGGTCATGGTGGACTTGATAAGAAGGGTCAAGGAGGACTTGGATAGAAAGTGACATGGGGACTTGGATAAGAATAGTTAAGGAGGTCTTGGATAAGAAGGGGCATGGGGGACTTGGATAAGAAGGGTCAAGGAGGACTTGTATAGAAAGGGACATGGGGACTTTGATTTAAAAAAAGGGTCATGGAGGACTTGGATTAGAAGGTTCATTGGGGACTTTGGATAAGAAGGGTTAAGGAGGACTTGGATAAGAACGGTCATGGGGGACTTGGATAAGAAGGATTATGGAGAACTTGCATAAGAAGGGTCATGGAGGACTTGGATAAGAAGGGTCATGAAGGACTTGGATAAGAAGGGTCAAGGAGGACTTGGATAAGAAGGGTCATGGAGGATTGGATAAGAAGTGTCATGGTGGACTTGGATAAGAATGGTCATGGAGAACTTGGACAAGAAGGGTCATGGAGGACTTGATAAGAAGGGTCATGGAGGATTGGATAAGAAGTGTCATGGTGGACTTGGATAAGAAGGGTCATGGAGAACTTGGACAAGAAGGATCATGGAGGACTTGTTAAGAAGGGACATGGAGGACTTGGATAAGAAGGGTCATGGAGGACTTGGATAAGAAGAGTCATTGAGACTTTCTTTAGATGAGAACTGGTTTGTAGAGACTATCTTGGATGAGAACGAGATCATGTAGGACTTTTCTTGGATGAAAGTAGTATAAGACAACTTTTCTTGGTTCATGATGACAGACTTTCCTTGAAAGAGAACATGGAGGATTTTTCTTGAGGGTAGGGTCACACATGCCATATTTTGTTGCATATTTGCTGCTGCATATTTTCCTACCTGTTGAAGTCAATGTGTAACAAAACACACAGCTGATTTTGCTACCCATTGACTTCAATGGGTAGGAAAAAACACAGCAGCAAATACACAGCAAAATACGACACATGTGACCCTACACTGAAAGTAAATTGGGCTGCAATGGATTTTAAATGAGAATTGAACTTTACTTTTCTTGGATCAGAATTGGGTCATGGGGGACTTTCCTCTCATAAGATGGTTTTTCATTGGCTAAGAGGACTCTCCTTGAAAGTCATGGAGGACTTTTCTTGGATGAGAATTGGGTTGTGGGGGACATTTCTTGAAGGAGAATTTGGTTGTGGAGGACATTTCTTGGATGATTGACTCTAGTTGAAAACCAATATTTCCTGATCCTGAAAATATCATTGAAAAATTGACCCAGAATAGTGACGTTCATTTAGACATTTTCCCACAATCAGATGAACTTTTTTGAATATGATCAGGGCCGGCTCTGCCTATAGGCAAAATAGGCAGCCACCTAGAGTGCCCTCTTCATTTGGGCGCCGCTCTGCCCGTTGCAAGAAAGTTAGCAACCAGCCAGCATCTGAAGCACCCGCTCAGCCAGAACCACCGTCATGTGAGGAAGTGGTTTGTTACAGTGTGCAACCCCAGTAGTAGGTGATTACATGAGAAGGAGGTTTATTACAGTGTGTCACCCCAGTAGTAAGGAGATTACATGAGGAGATGGTTTGGTACAGTGTGTCACCCCAGTAGTAAAGTGGGGCATGTCAAAGGGTGGAGCCAATGGCCGGAGTCAAGGGGCATCAAAATTAGTTTTCGCCTAGGGTGGCAAAAATCCTTGCACCAGCACTGAATATGATAGTAACTATAATGGAACCAGGTACAGGGGCTTCTATGTGGCTCAGCTGTTGAGATTGTCTATCACCATGCAAACATGTATAGAAAAAGAAAGACAGAATGACAGTGCCTTGTGCCTCTACAAGATGGCCGCTCATCTTGTACATGACAAAAATGGGCCTATTACCCCTCTTAATAGGGTATCAATGCTGTGGAAAAGCCGCTCAACCAGGGGTCCCAGAAAAGGGGTAGCCTGTCCTGTAGAATGTGGTACGGAGGTTAAGAAAGAAAACATGTGATGTCAAGCGCTGCTTCTCCCAATGAAAATGGATTCCAGGTCAGGAGTAATGTTTAAAGTGGATTCTTTTATTTGCAGTACAAAAAAAATAAAAGAAACATTGACAAGTTTTGGGGAGCACTTACCCTAATCAGAGGAAGGAGTGAGTGCACCATGAAACACACCATTGGTTCTTTCTTATTATTATCATTATTATTACTGTTGTTATTATGAATATTATTATTATTATTGTTGTTATTATGATTATTATTATTGTTGTTATTAGGATTATTATTATTATTATTATTAATAACCACTTGCACGCCCTGGTCCCGTTACTGGCGTTTAAAGCGTTCTCGATGGGTCCCGACTGCTATCATCAGCCAGAACCCAAATGGCGGGCAAAATAAAATAAAACCTACATAAATTGGGTATACTTGTAACCGTATGGACCTACAGAATAAAGATAAGATATAATTTTTACCGAAAAATGCATTGTGTATAAACGGAAGCCCCAAAAATTAGCAAAATGGCGTGTCTATTTTTATTTCACCCCACAAATAACTTTTTTTTTGTTTCGCAGCAGATTATGTTATAAAATAGGTGATGCTATTACAAATTACAATTGGGTACTTTATATGGGTCTGTAGGTGCAAAATTGAACATGTTATGATTTTTAGAAGGGGAGGAGGAAAAAACAAAAGTGCAAAAACAAAAAGGTGAAAATGGGCTAAGTTCTTAAGGGGTTATTTTTTATTAATAATAAATAATAAATATTGTTTTATTATTTATTATGCAGATACATAAGTTCACTTTGGATTTCAACATTACTCCTGACTTGGAATCCATTTTCCTTGGGATAAGCGGCGCATGACATCAGATGGGTTTGCTGTCTTTACCTCCGTACCATCACCATGCAAAGTCTCAGGGGCTTAATGGGTGAATGTAGATGGAGAAGGAAAAGTGTAAAATTAAAGGGGTACTCCGGTGGAAAACATTTATTTTTTTTTTTTTTTTTTTAAATCAACTGGTGTCAAAAAGTTAAACAGATTTGCAAATGACTTCTATTAAAAAATCTTTACCCTTCCAGTACTTTTTAGCAGCTGTAAGCTACAGAGAAAATTCTTTCCTTTTTGAATTTCTTTTTTGACTTGACCACAGTGCTCTCTGCTGACACCTCAGTCCATGTCAGGAACTGACAATCCCCATAGCAAACCTCTCCTGCTCTGGACAGTTCCTGACATGGACAGAGGTGTCAGCAGAGAGCACTGTGGTCAAGACAAAAAAGAAATTAAAAAAGGAAAGAATTTTCTCTGTAGCATACAGCTGCTAAAAAGTACTGGAAGGGTAAAGATTTTTTTAATAGAAGTCATTTACAAATCTGTTTAAAAGGGTACTCCAGTGGAAAACTTTTTTTTTTTTTTTTTTTAAATCAACTGGTGCCAGACAGTTAAACAGATTTGTAAATTACTTCTATTAAAAAAAATCTTAAACCTTTCAGTACTTATTAGCTGCTGAATACTACAGAGGAAATTCTTTTCTTTTTGGAACACAGAGCTCTCTGCTGACATCATGACCACAGTGCTCTCTGCTGACATCTCTGTCCATTTTAGGAACTGTCCAGCGCAGCATATATTGGCAGTGTCTGTCCCATGATGGGAGTAGTAGTCCTAAAATAGTTAATATATTACGTTTCCAAAATACAAAGGGGAACACAAGTTTCACATTCTCAGATGCTTTCTGACACTTTGGTACGTGTCCTCCGAGGTGGTGTATATTTGCGCAAGAAAAGTGCTTTTGCTCTTTTTTTTGCATTACCAAAAAATGCAGTTAATAAATTCGATTCTACAGTAGAAAGTGCTCTATGGTAAACTAAACCGTAGACATGTCTATGAAGAATTCTATCAGATTTTGCGCAAAAAAAAAAAAAAAAAGCAAAGAAACTCTTGTGCAAATTTTTACAATGATAAATTCCCCTCCCAGTGTCTAAATGCTCGTTGATGGTCTATTCACACGTGCAGTATTCGGTGCAGATTTGATGCACAGATTTGATGCACAGGATTTTTTGCTGCAGATTTCAATGTAAACTGAATGACTGAACACAGCTTGAAATCCTGCGCATCAAATCTGCGCAGAATACTGTACGTGTGAATTGACCCTATATGTGAAAGTGTTATTTCTTAGAAAAAATATCATCTAACGTGATGTAAAAGCGGAGTGACCTCCAGTATACATCTCCAAAGGTTTCCTCCATGATTCATAAAGCACATGACTCCTAATCCTCCAGCACGTACAGATAAATATATCGCATGTTTATTTATGGACCATTCCACTGGAATGAAAGGGCTCTGTGCAGGCGTGCGGCACGGCGCGGTATGCCTTCCACCGGGCTCCATGCCACGGGATTATTATTTCATACACAGTCATGTGCATCTCAGGTTTTCAGGTTCAATAGCTTTTTATCAAAATCTACTTATTCACTCCAGGTTCTCAGCGGGAGGGATATTGATGCGGACCTTCTGTTGGCACGCACATGGGACAATGGGATTAGATGTATGGAGAAATGGATGGTGGTTGTTCCCATGGCAACCATTCAGATTTTATAGGTATATAGTTACTGACTTCAAGAAAAAAATCTAAAAAATATTTAGAGAAAAAAAAATAATGGTCGGCATGCGTGTGTTGTTAGGGGATTCACCCTTTTGAAGTCTCTACCCATTGATTTCAACGATCCTATGCTGGATTTAAAGGGGTTCTCCGCCCCTAGACATGTTATGCGCTATCCAAAGGATTGCGAGGGTCTGCCCGCTGGGGCCCCCCGCGATATCCACCGCGGCACCCCAGTCATCTGGTGACCAGCCGTTTGGGATGTGACATCATACCACGCCCCCTCCATTCATGTCTATGGGAGGGGGCGTGGCGTGACGTCACATCACAAATAGGGAAACCCCAAGCTTCCATGTTCATGAACGCCACAGCATCAGCCCAGAGATCACAGGGGGTCCCAGCGGTCGAACACCCCCCACCCCACCCCCCCGATCAGACATGTTGTGAAATAAGTATTGAACACGTCACCATTTTTCTCACTTTATGTTATTCTTTGAGTTAAACGGTACCTTTTAATTCCAGATAATTTTGAAGCTCTCCACAAGTGTCCTCGGCTCTTGGCCAACTCTTCTCATTATTCTTCTCACTCAGAAAACTCGAGAGGAGCACCTGCTCGAGGCAAATTTATGGTGAAATGATTGTCTTTCCACTTCCGTATTGTGGCCCCAAACTCACCGGAACATTCAGAAGCTTAGAAATGCGCCTGTTACCAACGCCATTGTTTTGCAACAATGAGGTCATGAGACAGCTTTTTGCTTTTACCCATCATGAGACGTGTCTTGTGTGACCCCTTGGCAATGACACGTTTTTGAAGGCCACAAGTTGGGACTGAACTAGCAGATATTCATTTGCACTGACAATGGGCTCTAATGTTTTTTAATTACTGCTAGATTTCAGCAGTTGTCTTGGCTTTCCATGCTTTTTTGCACCTCTCTTTTTTCATGTGTTTAATACTTTTTTCATGTGCCATTTCACATTATTACACATAACTTAATTTCTGAGCTTATTTGTTTTGGTTTGGATTGGGATATTTAGTGGGGAAAAAAATGTTCGATACCTATATCCCTGCTGTATATTGGGGTTCTTAAAGGGGTGTTCCGGAGAATTTTTTTTTTTTTTTTTTGTCATCTCAACTGGCTCCAGAAAGTTAAACAGACTTAAGTACTTATCAGTACTTTCAATACTTATCAGCTGTTGTATGCTACAGAGGAAGTTCTTTTCTTTTTAAATTTCCTTTCTGTCTGACCACAGTGCTCTCTGCTGACACCTCTGTCTGTCTCAGGAACTGTCCAGAGCAAGAGCAAATCCCCATAGCAAACCTCTCCTGCTCTGGACAGTTCCTGAGACAGACAGAGGTGTCAGCAAAGAGCACTGTGGTCAGACAGAAAAGAAAAACTCAACTTCAGCAGCTGAGAAGTACTGGAAGGATTAAGATTTTTTAATAGAAGTAATTTACAAATCCGATTCACTTTCTGGAGCCAGTTGATATGGAAAAAAATGTTTTCACCGGAGAACCCCTTTAACTATGGGTATTTTGAAATGCCAAAGGAATTCTCCCCAATCCAGTACCATAACTAGATGGCTTTAAATGAGCAGCATCCCCTTGACCATTCCCTTTTTATGTTCAGCATTAGGACATATGATAGTGTTTTTCAACCAGAGTGCCTCCAGCTGTTGCAAAACCGCAACTTTGTGCATGCCCGGACTTTTCAGGGCGATCAGGACGATATCAATTCAGACTGAATCGAAGATGCCCAGCGATTTTAACAAATTAGGCCCAAATTTAATTTTGGGAGTTTCGCTGATGATAGGCTAGGAGAGTGGTCTTCAAACTTTATCCCTCCAGATGTTGCGAAACTACAATTCCCGGCATGCCCGGACAGCCAACGGCTGTCTGGGCATGCCGAGAATTGTAGTTTTGCAACATCTGGAGGTCCACAGTTTGAAGACCACTGGTCTAGGGTATTAAAGGGGTACTCCGGTGGAAAACTTTTTTTTTTTTTTTTTTTTTTTAATCAACTGGTGTCAGAAAGTTAAACAGATTTGTAAATTACTTCTATTGAAAAATCTTAATCCTTCCAGTACTTATTAGCTGCTGAATACTACAGAGGAAATTCTTTTCTTTTTGGAACGCAGTGCTCTCTGCTGACATCACGAGCACAGTGCTCTCTGCTGACATATCTGTCCATTTTAGGAACTGCCCAGAGCAGCATATGTTTGCTATGGGGATTTTCTCCTACTCTTGACAGTTTTTAGAATGGACAGAGATGTCAGCAGAGAGCACTGTTCTCATGATGTCAGCAGAGAGCTCTGTGTTCCAAAAAGAAAAGAATTTCCCCTGTAGTATTCAACAGCTAATAAGTACTGGAAGGATTAAGATTTTTTAATAGAAGTAATTTACAAATCTGTAAAAAAAAAAAAAAAAAGAAGAAAATGGCAGCAGCACACTTGGTCAACAAAATGGAGCCTCTTAGCGCACTTTTTGATCAAAAACGTGTCCCCCCATCCACCTCGTGGAGGTGGCCTCATATAGGATGGGACCCTAACATTCACTCACTTCAGGCTGGGCGACATGCTGGATCCACTAACAACCTAAAACCACCTGCTGTGAAATAGGGGAGGTGATGCGCGGCTACAGAGGGAGCCACTCCCCCCACATTGCACAGCAAAAACAAAATAAAACTTAAATTTAGCCAGCACCTAAATCCAATTTTTAGGAACATTTTAGGAACTGTCCAGAGCAGCGTATGTTTGCTATGGGGATTTTCTCCTACTCTTGACAGTTTTTAAAATGGACAGAGATGTCAGCAGAGAGCACTGTGCTCATGATGTCAGCAGAGAGCTCTGTGTTCCAAAAAGAAAAGAATTTCCCCTGTAGTATTCAGCAGCTAATAAGTACTGGAAGGATTAAGATTTTTTAATAGAAGTAATTTACAAATCTGTTTAACTTTCTGTCACCGGTTATTTTTAAAGAAAAAAAAGGTTTGCCCCGGAGTACCCCTTCAAGATACAGTGTTGGGGCATCAAGCTCCAGGTCTAGGATAGCCTGGCTATGACTATGTATCATCACATCACACAATTGCCAAACTAAGGGGACTGAAATGAAAAAAAAATCTTCTGTTTACTATAACCCGCCCTTGTTAGTGCCTAATTCCCAGCAAAGAGTCCATCGTGTTACAATTCCATTACCCGCGCGGCTCTGATCAAATTACCGACTGTGTGTAATTTTTTTCAAGAAACCATTTACCATCCTTCATTAGTTCATCGCATTGGAATCCTTTTCAAGAGATCTGGAGTAGGAGAATTAAATTAAATAACCACCAAAATACCCATTACATGGCGGGCCGGGAAAGTCATTAGCTTCCCGAAATGTCATTACTTTAGGAGGCTGAAATTGGAAACTGGAAGCACCTGGACAACGCTAAGCACGGAATCCAACTCATGACACAATAGCCCGATGACTCCTAAATGCCACTGACCGAGCATCACCCGGTGGGTGGATAAACTGTAGTTTAAAGCGTATCACAGAAAAAAAAATGATGCTCATATATGTTACTCACTGGGTCATGCAGATGCTTTACGTGTCTTTTTTATGTGTCTAGCTTCTGTATTTGGGTCACAAACCCCTCTGTTCTGCTGCTCACTCATTCTGACATCCACTGCTCTGGAAGGGGCGTGTCTGAGGCAAGCACTGAGCCCGCCCTCACTCACCATACATTCACTTCCTCCCTGAGTCTGCTGTGCCGTGCTGGGTCTCTTCATACAGTCACCACATGCTGCTCTGTAACCCACTCCTCTCTGTTTTCATGCTGCAGTCTGATAGGACAGGACTGAGCACAGAGGAGCGCTAATCCTGCCCTCACTTCCCGGCAGGGACAAAGATGATGCTGCAGCCAGACAGGATTATGTTCTGGTTGGAATGGGGACCCCTAATTTTCTTTTTTAAAAGTCATGATTTCTATAAAAAGGAGATAAATGCATTTTTATAAAGTATATTAGAAAGGTTAATGTTTTGTCAAGATGTACAGCATATACAAACTTTTGATTCTGACAAATTAACAGAAAAATGTATATAAAGAAATTCCAATAGTTATACAAGAATCCAGTGTACTGGACCATAATGCAAAATCTGTAATAGGGTCATCACCTACCAAGTGTCCTTTAAAATACTGGGCCACCTCAATGACCATGACCCAGGTGCAGTTGTACCCTCTGGATCCCTTATAGTGTTCCCAACAAGTGATTGTCTAGCTCTTGCAAAATTACAACTCCCATCACGCCTGGATCATACTGTACAGATAGTTCTCAGCTTCCGGTATAAAAAAAGAGGGAAGGTCATGTGACCAAAACCCCATGCATGGTTAACATGGGATGCACCATAACTGGCAGTACAGAGAAAACAACTATTGCACTTCCTTATCATGATACACTTGTGATACCCAGACAAAAATTTGGATATTCGGAGAGAGACATCTAAGTTGCGAAATGGGTACCGGTAATAAGGATGACTATTATGATTTTGATTACTGATATATATATATATATATATATATATATATATATATTAAAAATAGATATATGCTAATATGCAGCAGAAAAACATTATTTTCCTTATGAGACATTTCAGCTTGCCAACTTGCTGACCAAGAAGATGAAGACCTTGGAACGAGGCCAGAAGAGGTGAGATAAGAGGCTGAAACTTGGAAGACAAAATATTTGAGGAGATATAGACTGTGTAGAAGGGTAGAGATATATCCGGAATTTTCCGGGAGAAAAGTGGGAGAGCAACAAGTGAACTATGGCCAAGAAAGAAATGAATGTTTAATATGCTAATGTACATAGACACAATACTCAAATAACCAATCAAAATATAAAATGATGATTTTGACATGATAACTAACCTTCCCTTTTCGTCAAATGTAAAAACCAATGTACTTCCGTTTAATTAACAGAACTCCCTGGGACAGGTCCCTAGCCAGTATGCTGAGAAGGAGTTATATACTGTCTGGTGGAGTTATAACATCCTGTCTGGTGTTTATTTCTTGTGTCAACACTCAGCAGTATACAGCACATTTTAAGGCAGAACAAGAAGGCATCCTTGACACCGGGACACTGCACAGATTGTGCTAGACCAGGTGTCTCCAAATTGATGCAGCTTTAAGGCGTGCCTGTCATATCACAGAAATGCTTCTATATGTTACTCACTCGGTCATGTAGATATCTTAAATGTCTTTATTATGTCTTATGTGTCTTCTGCACTGAGCCCGCCCTCCCTCACCATGCATTCACTTCCTCCCTGAGTCTGCCATGCCGTGCTGGTCTCTTCATCCAATCACTGCAAGCTGCTCTGTAACCCCCTCGCCTCCAGCCATTGTTAAACTACAACTCCCAGCATGCCCGGACAGCCAACGGCTGTCCGGGCATGCTGGGAATTGTAGTTTTGCAACAGCTGGAGGTCCACCACTGCGCTAGACTGGTTGATTTTCTCAATGTTATCAGTCACGAAAGGGTAAAAAATCACCGGCTACAATTATTTAGCTGTGATTTATTTTATTTTTTACTTATTTTGATGGATTAAGTTCGGAATGTAATATTTGTGAAGAAAATGCTTGTTCTTGTAGATTTCACAGATCATTATTCCAGAACCACCGCGCTAAACGCCTTAGGTATCCGCGACCCTGAACTTCTGTCCGTTCCACTGTTTGCAGTTAGGAGACCTATAGGATATTAGAGAAGGGGCTGAAGTAAATCACTTTCTGCTTCTATGAGTTACAAAGAATTTCCAGAAATAATCATTTACGTGGAAAGTAAACCAAAGATCATACATTAAAGAAACACTCCACCACTGAGAATTAATTTCCACATTTTAATGGGCGCTGTCAGATTAGAAAATTCTTATTTATATGTTGTACGTCTTGGTAAAACATTAAAGGGGTACTCACGTGGAAAACTTTTTTTTTTTTTAAATCAACTGATGCCAGAAAGGTAAACAGATTTGTAAATCACTTCTATTAAGAAATCTTAATCCTTCCAGTACTTTTTAGGGGCCGTATACTAAAACGAAATCCAAAAAAGAAATGCATTTCTTCTGATGTCATGACCACAGTGCTCTCTGCTGACCTCTGCTTCCCATTTTAGGAACTGTCCAGAGCAGTATATGTTTGCTATGGGGATTTTCTCCTGCTCTGCACAGTTCCTCAAATGGGCAGCAGAGGTCAGCAGAGAGCACTGTGGTCATGACATCAGAGGAAATGCATTTCTTTTTTGGATTTCTCTTTAGTATACGGCCCCTAAAAAGTACTGGTAGGATTAAGATTTTTTAATAGAAGTGATTTACAAATCTGTTTACTTTTCTGGCAGCAGTTGCTTTAAAAAAAAAAAAAAAGATTTCCACGGGAGTACCCCTTTAACCTTTCTAAAATGCTTCATTAAAAAAAAATCTCCTTTTTATAGAAAACACAGCTTATAAAAAAAAAAAAAAAAAAAAACACTAGGGGTCCCCATACCATCCAGAACATAATCCTGTCCAGCTACAGCAGCATCTTTGTCCAATAAGATTCGTGTTGTGTGACCCCTTGGCAATGAGACCTTTTTGTACCCATCAGTTGGGACTGAACCGGAACTGATATTAATTTACACTGACAAGGGGCTGGATTGCTGTTTAATTTCTAATAGATTTCTCCGGTTGTCTTGGCTTTCCATGCCTTTTTGCACCTCCCGTTCTTCGTATGTTCAATACTTTTTCCTTGTGTCATTTCACATTATTACACATTACTTAAAGTGGTTAAAAATATATATATTTTTTTTCAAATCAACTGGTGCCAGAAAATTATACAGATTTGTGAAATACTTCTATTAAAAAAAATCTTAATCCTTCCAGTACTTATCAGCTGCTGTATACTAGAGAGAAAGTAGTGTAGTTCTTTCCAGTCTGACTACGGTGCTCTCTGTTGACACCTCTGTCTGGACCTGTCCAGAGCAGGAGAGGTTTGCTATGGGGCAGTGTTTCCCAACCAGGGTGCCTCCAGATGTTGAAAAACTACAACTCCCAGCATGCCTGGACAGCCTTTGGCTGTCCAGGCATGCTGGGAGTTGTAGTTTTGCAACACCTGGAGGCACCCTGGTTGGGAAACCCTGCTATGGAGATTTGCTCCTACTCTGGACAGTTCCTGACAGGGACAGAGGTGTCATCAGAGAGCACTGTGGTCAGACTGGAAAGAACTACACAACTTCCCCTGTAGTATACAGCAGCTGATAAGTACTGAAAGGATTAAGATTTTCTATTTTCATAGAAGTAATATACAAATCTGTTTAGCTTTCTGGCACTAGTTGATAAGGAAAAAAAAAAATTGTTTTCCACCAGAGTACCCCTTTAATTTCTGATGATATTTGTTCTGGCATCTTGGTATGTATGCATTACTTAGACTGTTACCAACATCTGATGGACATTTCATGTGAATGTCACCTTTGGAAATATATTTAGTGATTTATATTCAGATACAGCAGCAACTGGAGTGTTATAGTTATATATGTATATATATATATATATATATATATATATATATATATATACATATATATATATATATAGAATAGATCAGCTTCTATTATTTTTGTCCAGAAATGAATCCTTGTAGTGTAGTAAGCAGTGAAGGAGTTAAATCCTCATCGCTGGAAGATGCCGGAGATGCTGAGACCCCTCGGTAATAACAGGAAACGTCGGATATTAACGGATTTTATTGTGCGTTGAGCACAGAGGAGATGCCCCGGCTACCCCAGTCACCAATCGCGATCTCATCCCCCGGCCTTATTTGATTGATCACTTAGGTCCCAAATGCTTTTTAAAGGTCCCAGCAGGATGTGAAGCCCATTACTGGACGGCCAGGGCATGGGTAAAAGCAAAAAAAAATAAAAAATAGAAAAAATGAAAAGTAAACAAATTACGATAGATAATTGAAACATTCATTCGTAGTCAGCTGCAAGCGCTTCCGACTCCTGTTATAAATAAGAAAAAATAAAAATAAAGAATAATTAAAAATTAATGAATAAATAATATATAAAGAATAGAATAATTTATAAATAAATAAATAAAACATAAACAAATAAAAGAATATAGAGTGTGCGCAACTGAAGGTTAGCTGAAGAGCATTAATACCCAACATGCGGAACGACCGAACAGACTAATAAAAATGCATGTTTAGGATGTCCCTAAAAACCCTAAACATGCATTGTATGATGGAAGGTTCTAATGTATTGGCTGTTAAACTGATAGACAGAGATGCTGAAAAACTAGAAGCCCCTGTGGCTAAATTGTCAGAGGTCAGATTTTATCTAGAAAAAAAATAATTATCAAAACCTGTCCAGAGGAAAAGTTGCTGAGTTGCCCATAGCAACCAATCAGATCGCTTCTTTCATTTTTCAGAGGCCTTTTCAGAAATGAAAGAAGCGATCTGATTGGTTGCAACTCAGCAACTTTTCCTCTGCACAGGTTTTGATAAATTTGTCCTACTGCCACCCTTCCCAAGAGCGATAGGGAGATAGGAAATAATTAATTGACAAAGGTAATTGTTGCAATGATCCACTGGATTTAGGGGTTTAGATTCAGTCCAGTAATCACGCTAGCTTTAGCGGGGATTGAGATGTTAACTCACAGTTTAGTTTAGGCTGAGGCCGGCAGGTTTTAGGCCTAGCTTGTCTTTGAAAGTTGCGCAGATCCGTCCTGCTAGTCCGGCATCCACGAGAGCAGCAACTCAAGAGAGCGATCATTGGCTACAGCTCCCTTATATGGGCAGGGGCTGGACTTAAGCTCACTGGTCCATAACAACTGTCAATCTCCTATACAGAGAGTTGTGGGTAAACATGTGATCCATGGACCTCCAAAGGTCCTCCAACATACCATAGAGGAATTAACATAGTCACATGACCGAAGGTCCTGCGACGCTAAGAAGGTAAGTACTCTAATATACCTTACATTAAATATACACATTATAAAATATATACATATAAACATCCTAGCATTAGAAAATAAAGAGGCGACTAGGGGCTGTCCCACCTGGAGGACCCTAACTGAACGTAGTAACTCTGACTTTGGGGACCACCATACAAGGTACGGTATGCACTATGGTACCGGGACACCACACATGTAATGCTGGGAAAGGTCAGAGACAACAGTAAAATAAAAAGACTTGCACTACAGCACTTCAGGGTGTGGGTCCTGTGCATGAAAATGGGATAAAGCAAATCACAGAGGTAATAGAAGCAAATTACACAGTATTATAACTTGGCATTAGAGATGAGCGAATTTACAGTAAATTCGATTCGTCACGAACTTCTCGGCTCGGCAGTTGATGACATCCTGCATAAATTAGTTCAGCTTTCAGGTGCTCCGGTGGGCTGGAAAAGGTGGATACATTCCTAGGAAAGAGTCTCCTAGGACTGTATCCACCTTTTCCAGCCCACCGGAGCACCTGAATGCTGAACTAATTTATGCAGGAAAAGTCATCAACTGCCGAGCCGAGAAGTTCGTGACGAATCGAATTTACTGTAAATTCGCTAATCTCTACTTGGCATCATGGGCTCAAAAGCTGAAGAAAAGAAAATCCTGGACTACCCCTTTAACTTTTAAGGTCCAGTGAACAATGTAGCCCAGGAGTCAGATATATGCAGCAGCCACCTTCACATGGCAGCTATAAATAAGTAAAAACTCCGGCACTCAGGCACCTGCAGGAGAAGATTCATTTTGTCTCTCTTCTTTTAATATGCATTATATCAAATTTAAGGCTGTCAGATACATGCGCCTGTCTGGCCTAATAACTCACAAGATGGCATTCTCTATAATAGGTCTGCACTTCGGGGACAAAATGCTGGAAACGGAAAATATTGTTCTTTCTTGTGAATCAACAGAAAAGAATTATAAGGTATCACTTTACCAGGAGAGAGGACAATTTTGCTTATTTTTTTTTCCCCTGACCACTTTGAAAGGCCACCATGAATGCTAGAAAATCCAAAATTCACCACAATTCGCCATCTTTCTCCCCCTGGTGGACAGAAGTGCATGAACCAATGGCGCCACCTACCCTTCAACTTAAAGTAAATGAAAAATAAAGATCTTAAAAGGGGTATTCCGGGCAAGATTTAAAGATTTTAAAGACCTTAAAAGTATTCCGGGCCAAAACATTTTATCCCCCATCCAAAGGATAGGGGTAAGATGTCTGATCGCAGGGGGCCCGCTGCTGAGACCCCCCGCGATCTCCCTGCATGCTGAATCTCCAGTTTCGGAAACTTCCTGGTTTCCAGGACTGGGGACATGACGTCACGCCACACCCCCTCCATTCATGTATATGGGAGGGGGCGTGACAGCCGTCACGCCCCCTCCCATAGACATGAATGGAGGGGGCGTGGCGTGATGTCACGTCCCCAGTCCCGGAAACTCCAAAACTGGAGATTCAGCACCCGCATAGAATGCGGGTGCTGCAGGGAGATCGCGGGGGGTCTCAGCAGCGGGACCCCCGCAATCAGACATCTTATCCCCTATCCTTTGGATAGGGCATAAATTGTTTTTGCCCGGAATACCCCTTTAATAAATAGTACTATGAGAGACTGTCACGTTACCCAAGCCCAGGAGGCCATCTCCATATATGACTCATGCCTAGGATCTTATCCTTTCCTATACCCACAATTAACCCTGCCTGTTCACCCAAGATACTTTTATTTGCAGGAATTGTGCTTTTACAGTGATCCCTCAACTTACAATGGCCTCAACATACAATAGTTTCAACATACAATGGTCTTTTCTGGATCATTGTAACTTGAAACCAGACTCAACATACAATGCGACGGACAGTCCAGATCTGCGAAACATGTCAATGGCCGGAAGAACCGACCAATCAGAATGGGCATTCACTGGTAAAACACCTGTATTAGCGCGTGCACTGTAGTACTGAAGTGCATGCACTGAATTCCTGTCTGGTAGCGCCCCCTACAGTACAGGGAGGTATTGCATGTTCAGTACTACTCTTAACCTTTGTCACAGTTAGCTGCTCCTTTGGACTCCAAGTAAAGGCGGCTCCATTTTACTTTTTTAGGAAATTGCATGTACTGTACAGGACCCTGACGAAACTCCTGTCCTCTACATAGACCGGTGTTTCCCAACCAGGGCGCCTCCAGCTGTTGCAAAACTACAACTCCCAGCATGCCCGGACAGCCGGAGGCTGTCCGGGTATGCTGGGAGTTGTAGTTTTGCAACAGCTGGAGGCATCCTGGTTGGGTAACACTGACACAGACAGTGATTTACAGCTCCCAGCAGATCTTCCTTACTTTAATATGTTTTATTGATTATTATTCTTTAATCCTTACTTTTTCCTATTTTTGGATGACATTTTGGTGGCTTCAGAACCAATTACCAGGTTTCCATAGAGTTATGGACTCAACATACAATGGTCGCCCTGGAACCAATTAATATTGTAACTTGAGGGACCACAGCACATTTAAATTACTGTGTCTATGTGTATTCATATAACAATTTGTATCTTATTTTATTAACCTGTTTATTTTAGGTACACATGATTTACCCTATGCATGTGATCCCTGTGACGTCAATATAACCCTTTTGCCGGCACTGAATTTGCACTGTTTTTTCGAATGTGAACTGTCCCCGACACCTTATACACCATATATATACTGTACAGTGTTCGATCTATGTATTGTAATGACCTGATGAAGAGGGAACCTGCCCCTCAAAATGCGTTGTCTGTACGATTAAAGGGGTTATCCAGGAAAAAACTTTTTATATATATATATATATATATATATATATATATATATATATATATATATCAACTGGCTCCAGAAAGTTAAAAAGATTTGTAAATTACTTCTATTAAAAAATCTTAATCCTTTGAGTACTTATGAGCTTCTGAAGTTAAGGTTGTTCTTTTCTGTCTAAGTGCTCTCTAATGACACGTGTCTCGGAAACCGCCCAGTTTAGAAGAGGTTTGCTATGGGGATTTGCTTCTAAACTGGGCGGTTCCCGAGACAGGTGTCATCAAAATGGACAGAGGTGTCGGCAGAGAGCACTGAGGTCAAACAGAGAGGAAATTCAAAAAGAATAGAACTTCCTGTAGAGCATATAGCAGCTGATAAGTACTCGAAGGATTAAGATTTTTAAATAGAAGTAATTTACAAATCTGTTTAACTCTCTGGCCCCAGTTGATATAAAATAAAAATAAAAATTTTTTTCCGGTGGAGTACCCCTTTAAGTGTGGTAAAGAAGTGAAGTTGTGTGGAGAAGCTCTGAGGGAAGTCCAAGAACAAACCTCTTCGCAAGTCTTATCCAGCCATTCTGCAAGAGACCCCCCCCCCCCCCCTCCCCTCCCCCCGTACAGTGGAAAGTCAAGCCTTGGCGGAGAAAGTAATAGGACCTTGTCAGAACCCTAGCCAGTCAGGAAAATCTTCAGTCTCATATCAAGTCAGTATTAATCAATTGGGTGAAAAGCACCATAAGTCCCAGCAGGGCAACAGGGATCCCAAGGGATTACACTGCATCCCCATCCACTCTGTTCCATACTGTTTGCATGTAATAACATCTGCACCCTCCTCAGTAAAAGACAGGTATCCGTAACCCGACGTCAGTGTGTTTCTTTATTCCCCTTGTCTGGCCCAGGAGAAGCTGTCTCCAACCTCGGACTGTGTATAGGCTAACGGTGCCCTGGCGTCACGAAGTGATCAGGTATTTCTTGTGTCACCACAAATGTTTAAATGTACTTGTTAACAGAACATATTAGTAGTCATTCTTGGCAACTTTCTCACTGTTAATGCCAACCTACCCCAGGTGCCCTTGCTTTCCAGGCTGTCTGGGTTATTCTGCGGTCTCTTTCGAGCAGTAATATTACCTATGCTACACTTGACTCCGCTGGGACCAAAGTTTCTCCCTCTAGACCAGTGGTCTTCAACCTGTGGACCTCCAGATGTTGCAAAACTACAACTCCCAGCATGCCCGGACAGCCGTTGGCTGTCCGGGCATGCTGGGAGTTGTAGTTTTGCAACATCTGGAGTTCCACAGGTTGAAGACCACTGCTCTAGATTGAACACCGGGACTCGTCTCACACACTGAGGCCGCTGCTGCTCCTGGCTTGCAACACTATGACACCCCTCATAGCCAGGAGAGGATAACCAACAGGAACTACAAGTGGCTCTGCAAGATATATATAAATAAATATAATCAAAAGTTTGAAAATTAAATAAATAAAGTCAAATAAAAAAAAAAAAAGTTTCTTACATGAGCGTGACTGCTCATGTAAGCAACTGACAATTAAAAAGATGACAACAGGAAATTAAGGCTTATCTTAGATAATAGAAGTAATTATCATTTTTCGGTAATGGCAGCTGTATAACAAGATATAAAACCAGCATAGAAAAGCAGAATGGTTATTTGTTCGAAAATAAAGCAAGTGAGTCATATTGTAATACACAATATATAAGTTAAAGACAAAAGCCTTTAATGCGGAACATTTAAATCCCCCCCCCCCCCAAAAAAAAAACAAATAAAAAAAAAAAACAAAGGAAATAAAGAATCTATCCCCTTATATTACTTTGTTTTTGTGGATGCACCTTCTTTCTAGTCCTGAGCGATTAATTAATTTAACAATTAACTCATTGAACTTATGACTTCAGTCACTTTTTATAAAATTTTTTGGACAGGCAAAGAAACCATAAAACAGCGATTTTCACTTTATAATTTTTTGGGCAATAACTGTGTGGGGTAAATGATTTAATATTGTAAGGGCCTATTCCCGTTACTTATTTTTCGATCAGAATTCCACTCTGGAATTCTGCTTGGAAAATACAGTGCAGCAGACTCTTAGTTTCCCACTACGGAATTTCTGCCTGCAATTCCGCATTGAAATTGCAGGCAGAAATTCCGCTTACTAAAATGTATAGTGTAGGGAATGGGTTTCCGTCCACAAATTCACACTTGGGAATTTGTGAAGCGGAATTTGTGAACGGAAAATCACTTGGAAATTTCTGCCTGAAGAATGGCGTTGCTCTTTCTTCAGGCGGAAATACTGGCGGAACACATTGCAGTCTATTGGAGACTGCATTGTCCACGTGGTCAGTCAGCGCTGGCCGCAATCGGAATCTCCGACCGGAAACTTTCTGCCTGGAGATTCCATAGTCTGAACCTAGCCTTAGGCTAGGTTCACACTACTGAAGTTCCGTCTGTCTGCTTGTATAAGTCCTGTAGAGTAATTTCCGACATCCGAAGCCTATTTTCTGCAATCCGCTTCCAATCTTCCTCCATTCCGCACAGGGTAAAAATCCACCTTCAAATGAGAGTCCTATTGAAGTCAATGGGATTCTGCAGCGAAAATTCACCTGAAAAAAGAGCACCACCATTTTTCAGGCGGAAATTTGAAAGCGAAAATTCCGCTCCCAAATTCTGCTTCAAAAATTCCAAAGTGTTAATGAGTGCACGGAAAACCCATTGACTCGCATGTACATTTTAGTAAGCAGAATTTCTGTCTGCAATTTCCAAACGGAATTGCAGGCTGAAATTCCATAGTGTGAACCAAGCCTTATTCTTCTCAATGGAATTCTGAGGCATCATTCACACAAGGGAGCATCCGCCCCGGAAACTCATATTAATTTTTTCAGTGGAATGCGCTTGGAAATGCATTGACATCTATGGAGACGCTGTATTTACAAGTGGTCCTAGCGCCGGCTTGTTCCAGTTCCCCCAATGGATGGAATATCTATCCAGAATATCTCCGTAGTATGAATAAGCCATAATAGTTTGGCCTAAGATTGGTGGGGGGTCTCCTTATTGAAGGGTCGGAGTGCTAGAGCGAGTGATGCATCCTATGCATTACCAGGAACAGCGCCGTACATTGCGTAATGGCTGTACCTGGTACTATCCGTAGATCAGCCCCAAGCATTTAAAGCATACCTGTTGTTTAAAAAAAAGTAATTTTCAAAAACCTGCATAATTTTGATCAAAGTGGTGACAAGGTAATTCTAGTGCTATCACTGCTGTCTTTGAGCCCCTGAGAGTCCTATCCATTGTGTACAGCTATTTCTTATTATCTCCATTTGTCTGAATAGGACCAGGGCTGAGCTGTTTGCCAGTAGTACACACATAGTTACTTCCTTCCTTAGTTGCCTAGTGAATTACTGCACAGCAAAACACTCAATTCTTAATGCTATGCCATTATATAGCCAACAGCTGTCCGGGCATGCTGGGAGATGTAGTTTTGCAACAGCTGGAGGGCCACATTTTGGAGAACACTGGCCTAGAACAACAAAGTCTCCAGAGGAAGTTGTGTAGTTCCTTCCAGTCTGACCACAGTGCTCCCTGCTGCCACCTCTGTCTGTGTCAGGAACTGTCCAGATAAGAAGCAAATGATCTTCTCGGATCAGTTCCTGACACAGATTGGAGACACAAATTGGCGTCAGAGTTGCCATCTTGGTTTGTATTTAGAATCTGCTGGTTGCATGTGTTACAGTTTGGCTGTTGGGCGCCTCAGGCATTGTCGTATTTTACTTACACATAGATATTTACGTCGGCATATCGTGTCAGTGATTAGTTTACCGCCAAATTGTGTTGTTATGACTTTGCCATATGTAATACGGTACGTCTAATAAAAAATAGCAAAAAAGAAGAAACAGATGAATTTTATTATCTTTATTACCCCGTGTGAGAGGACCTATTAGCATAACAGTTAATTTGATAATTCTTTATTTTACATGAGTGATATTTAAGGTGGCCATAAACATTAAACCAGACAATATTGGAAGGAATGATGAATCTTCTAATGGGTCATAGGATGTTATGACCTTCCCTTCAACCTGTTGGCAGCTGCAAATACCATTGTGAAATTGCTTATATTTTCACTTTGGTAAAAAAAAAAATGTTAATCCCAACCAGGTCCGTATTTACAGATCATGCTTTGCCAGGCATTGAGACTGAATAAGCCCCATTCAGTACATATATAATGATAAATAAAATGTATATATGTGTATATGTATGTTCCAGTATAAAACTGAACGGCTGGAGATATTTCCACATCTTTCCACAATCTCTACAGCCCAAAAGCAAAACAGCGGAGCCTGGACAGTTAAATCATACTTAACCATGAGGTTGATCAGGCAGCAGCATGTTTAAAAATCCTGGGCAATCTCTGCAGCCCGAGAGTAACACAATCAGGAGATTCCCAGTAATTCCCATTTGGGATGTCCCAATACCAAAAAGAGTAAAAGAGCAGAGCCCAGACAGCTAAAGCATACTTTATCATGACTGGACCAAAGTCATACTAAAGTATGATTTAACTGTCCAGCAGGCAGATGCAGAGAGTAGTTAGTTTGGGGGCAGGGAGAGGAAATGTGGTGGGTGGGGGAGAGAAGATTTATTGCAAACTGAGAGAAGAGTTCTAAGGCAGGGATAACAGCCTATCAGTGCTGGGGCTTCCGGAGACTAGGGAAGCTGGGTGTCTTTTTTCCTTTTCAACTAAATTTTCCTTTTCAACTTTGCTTTTAGGTATATGGGTAGTCAGACCATAGTCTTCTGTCAATGGCATAAAATAGAAGCAGAAACCAAAATTGTCCCTTTGCCTGTCTTACTTACTTATGTCACCATACCACCCCATGGCCAAATTATGTTGCCATACACCATGCAGTACCTAAATAATACCTTTATAGAGTAGTCAAATAACACCACGATTATGTTTGTATACAGTACAAGTCTTCATACAGAGGCCAAATAATACCATACGCAGCACCAACCCCCTCTTTCTATTTCCAGGGGAATCTACAATATCGGTCTTCTGTTATTGGTACAAACTACAAGCGGGTGCCACCATTTTCATCTTTCCTATAATGCTCAAGCAATACTGCCTTACAGTGCTGCCAGGAATGGTGCAAGGATTTTTGCCACCCTAGGCAAAAGCTACTTTTACCGCCCCCTTGACGCCTCCTTTTGACACGCCCCATCTTACTACGGGGATGACACACTGTAACAAATCCACTTCTCATGTAATCACCGTACTACTGGGGTGGCAGCTTAGCGGCTGTCAGGACCTGGAGAAATAACTCTTGCAGAGGGCAGAACGGCACCCCCAACAAGAGGGAGCTCTAGACAGCTGCCTATTTTGCCTATAGGTGGAGCCGGCCCTGAGTGCTTCTCAGATATTGTCATACAGCAAGTTATATCACCTTATGCTGCACCAATTCCTTCTATCTACACCATTGGAGGATGAGGTGGTTAACCCTTGGTCTTCTGCTAATGGCACAAAATTAAAGGTGCCGCCAGTCACCTGGACATGAAGCCCTTCCTCTCTCTATATCCCTTTATTTTAGAAAATAAAAGTTCTATCAAACTTCGTTATATAAAAAACACAATAAAAAGAAATTATCATAATGTAGCCTGGGGGGAATATACGATTATGTTAAATTCCTAGATCGTTAATTGTCTAATCACTTTTTCCGTCACGTTTTCCCGACTCAGCTTCCAAACTATATAATTTCCCCACAATTTCTGGCAGCGATTCCCGTCCTCCACTTTTAGGTATTTTCAATGTCCTTGTCTTGTATGGAAATAGCCGAGCTCAACTATAACAATGTCAAATGGAGTCTACCTGCGAATATACAGAGCAGCTCTTTTGTTTGCTGGTTAATAATTCACATTGGGCTTTTGCAAACTATAAATCCTTTGTTATTGTGGCAGCGCTAATTGAATGGGGCACGATGGAGGTATGATGGCAAGTATTCGAGTATCGCCCTATAGAAAACACCATCACGTGTCTCTCCGACTTCAAAGATCTTGCTCCTCTGTAATCTTTCTCATGCTTTTAAATCCTATCCATTTTTCCCCTTGTCTTCTATTATCTATTAACTTCAAAAAAACATTCTGACTAAGAGATGAGGGAGAAGCAGAGAATAGAAAACATCTATTTTAAGCAGTGGAGCAAATGTCTATGGAAACGCTTATTGTCATTGTACATGTAACAATACGTCCATTATAAAGGATCAAAGCACCCAACCCAGATGTTGATTGATGGCGGTGAGGAGCGCAAATTACTTGGCTTTAATATTGGGGGGTGGGGAGAAGGCGTTCGATATCAACATTATTGTGATGTGTCTTTTAAAGTGTACCCGTCAGATCCAACAAAAAAACATTTTTATTTAATATATCCCTCAGTATCTAATCCTGACCATGTACATCTAATTTTTATGTGTCTAGCACCTTTATTTATATTTTATTACACTTTTAATTTAGTTCACTAGTCTGAATTCCTATCAAAGGGAGGGGGCGTGGCCTCACTGTGCAGATCTCCGCCCCCTCCCTCAGTATGCTGTCTGCTCACATCTCCCCTAGCATTAGCAAAACTACAACTCCCAGCTTGTTCTCACTGACAGTAGCGGGACACAAGCTGACAGTGGGAGGATTTTTCCTCCAGCTCTGAGCCCTGCGCTCACAGCTGTCAATCAAGGAAGTGTGTCCATGAGATAGGGGATGACGCATGGACACAGCAGGACTAGTATCTGTCCAAGCAGGCAGGGGGGGGGGGGCAGTTGTCTGACTGGCTTTTTCAGTATGAAATACTGAAACTTTTCTAATGAAAGCAATTGCAAAACCTATTGGTTATACATGCTTTACAACATATCAAAAGTTTTTGTATCTGACAGTGCCCATTTAAGCATGAGGCTGCGGTTAAGGGTGACGATAGTCATATTAAAAAAAAAGGGAAGGTTTTCATATTCCCCAAAAAAAAAGACTATAAATCTATCATCTGAGATGATCAGCGCCCCCTACGGTGGATTTTGCTGGAAGAAGCTTTAAAAGGGTACTCAATTGGTGCCAGAAAGTTAAACAGATTTGTTAATTACTTCTATTTAAAAATCTTAATCCTTCCAGTACTTATCAGCTGCTATATGCTCCAAAGGAAGTTCTTTTTTTTAAATTTCTTTTCTGTCTGACCACAGTGCTCTGTCTGACAATGCATATTTAAAGGAGTATTCCGGGATATTTGCTTCTTTGAATGTGAGACAGGGGTAGCAAAGTTAGTCTAGTTACTAATATACTTCGCTTACCTGTGTTTAGTGGCTGGTATCAAATTTCTTTGTCTTTCTTTGCTCCAGAAGTTCATTTCCTGCAGCCAACAAAATGAGTGTTGTCTCGGACCTTTCCCAGCTTGCTGTGTGAGAAATACATGACAAGTCAGGTGCTGAAAGGGGGCTTGGCTGCTTCATCTATTGAGTGTGAAGTCAGCTCCCTGATGATGTTACCGGCACACATGTGCATGGATTCATCATCACACAGATCCACAGCTTGTGTGTCAGGTGATGTTGATCAAGTAATGGGACCAAAGCCTGTGGCTGTGCTGCAATGGGTGGGGCGCCCAATAAGTGGGAGGGAAATAAGTCACCTCCCACCTTGAAACAAAGGATCCTGGGGATTGTATTCTGAGGAGGCAACAGAAACAGAAAGTAGACAGTTCCCAAAAACAAGTCAGCAGTGTGATGGGAGGACACAGGCACGGCCATTTACCACCAACACAAGCACAGATCCTTGGTAAGCATGTCCATTACTTTATGACAATTACTAAAGTCACCTTAACTTTGTTAATTCAGTTAAACAATGGAAGAAGAACCAAGCTAAAATGATTTTGTCCTACGGTGGATAAGAAAAGAAGTGGACAAGTAAAGGCGATGAGATGCCATGATTAAGGACCTAAGGGTTTGAAATGCGTTGGCATAAGCTTAAATAAAATCATAAAGTTTTACATTTTCAATTTGGAGCTGGAGTACCTGTTCGCTAAAGTGCAGACAAGGGCCATGTGTTCCCATGATGGGGTTGTGGTGGAATGTATGCAGGCCTCTTGTAGCATACATCAGAACATGTTATTGAGTTTTTCTAATGGACTAGAAAGCACTTGTATTAAAATGTGTCCCTGCAAAGTCAATTCTAAGTAATTCTAAGTCAATTCTTAGCCATTCTAAAGTCATCCATCACTGAAGTAATAGGTGGCAATGTATGGTTTTCTGCTGAGTCTGCAAGGAGCATTCAACCTAAATCAGTCCATCAGACATAGTCCTATGCTAGTCCATTAGAACATGCTCATACAGCCACCTAGATGTGTCAGGTTTGATATATCCCCCAAGTCAATAAATACATTTCCATTCCAATACATTTCCATTCCAAGAGCTTCTTCTTACCAAGATTTATCCTTTTCCAGCTGTCAGGTTTCTTCCGTTCTCCTTGTGCCAAGCCAAATCCAAAAGGTTAATAATATTCAATAATTTATCAAATTATAAGAGTGCATCTCGAAACGATTCATTCAAAAGCCACAAATCAGCCTTTTGCACTGTATGTTCTTTCCCTATGATTTATTTATGTTTTTTTTATTGCGTCTTTTTTCCCAGCAGGCATTGCTGATGGCCATTTAGTTTCTTTCTGTTTTAGTAAAAAAGAAAATCTTCATGAAGGTTCACACTCTCATAGGCTGCACTGTACTTAGAGCAACTTGTTTGCTAGTGCTGATCTTCCTTCTATGAGCTGGGACAGGAAGTTGTCATTGTCAGCCATTTTGAAAACTAAGATAAACTCCATATGGTCACCTGTGGTGCGAAATGTAAGCACATGAGATTGGGTGGTTGTAGATGGAAGGTGAGTCTCCATCTCTGCCTGAATGGAGGAAAAGCAGAATGAGTGGGTTGTAGGATGATCTGACAGGCTATTGTGGTGACCCAGTATGGGAGTTGTTACCATGTACCCTTGCTACCCTGTCGGGCAGCCTCCCTTTAGTGTCCCCTGCGCCCACCCCCCTGCATCTCTTCTACTGTATTTGTATATTATACCCTATGTAATGCATATAAGAATGTTGTATCTTTAACCCCTTAAGGACAAAGCCCATTTTCACCTTAAAGGAGTATTCTGGTGCAGAGTATTCCTGCTCCGTCCTGCCCGGGCTGCAAAAGAAAGGAAAATAAACCATCCCTCACCTTCCTGGGTTCCCGCGGAGCGCCACTACAGCTGATCGGTCCTCCGGTCCATCTTCGTTCATGTGACGCTTCGTTTACACGGAAGTATGAAGAAGATGGACCGGAAGACCGATCAGCTGTAGTGGCGCTCCGCAGGAACCCAGGAAGGTGAGTGATGGTTTATTTTCATTTTTTTTGCAGCCCGGGCAGGACGAAGCAGGAATACTCTGCACCAAAAGTACTTTAAGGACCAGAGCATTTTTTGCACATTTGACCACTGTCACTTTAAGCATTAATAACACTGGGATGCTTTTACTTATGAACTTGATTCCGAGATAGTTCTTTCGTGACATATTCTACTTTAACATAGTGGAAAATTTTCGTCAATCCTTGCATAATTTTTGGTGAAAAATTCCAACATTTCATGAAAAATTTTAAGATTATGCATTCTTCTAACTTTGAAGCTCTCTGCTTGTAAGTAAAATAGACATACCAAATAAATTATATATTGATTCACAAATACAATATGTCTACTTTATGTTGGCATCATGAAGTTGACATGTTTTTACTTTTCGAAGACATCAGAGGGCTTCAAAGTTCAGCAGCAATTTTCCAATTTTTCTCAAAAATTACAAAATCTGAATTTTTCAGGGACCAGTTCAGTTTTGAAATGGATTTGAGGGGCCTTTATATTATAAATACCCCATAAATGACTCCATTATAAAATCTGCACCCCTCAAAGTATTAAAAATGACATTCAGAAAGTTTGTTAACCCTTTAAGTGTTTCACAGGAATGGCAGCAAAGTGAAGGAAAAAATTCAAAATCTCAATTTTTTACATTAACATGTTCTTATAGACCCAGTTTTAGAAATTTTACAAGGGGTAAACGGAGAAAAAGCCCCCCAAAATGTGTAACCCTATTCTCTTGAGTAAGGAAATGCCTCATATGTGAATGTAAAGTGCTCTGTGAATGCACTAGAGGGCTCAGAAGCAAAGGCGACAATGGGATTTTGGAAAGTGAATTTTGCTGAAATGGTTTCTGGGGGGCATGTCACATTTTGGAAGCCCCTATGGTGCCATAACAGCAAAATAAAATAAAAAACACAGCCCCGATCAGCCCAGAATCGCCGCAAATCGCCAATCTGAACTGATCGGCAATTTGCGGTGATCGCCGACATGGGAAGGTCTTAGGACCCCCCAGGGGTTTGCACGGGGTGCCGGATGAATGATTTGAGCAGGCATCCTGGTCCGGTCCCCGCCCGGCGCGCAGCAGTGACATGAATTCCCACAGGCGTACAGGTATGCCCTTGGTCCTTAAGTACCAGGGCGTCAGGGCGTACCCGTACGCCCGTGGTCCTTATGGGGTTAAGAAAGGTTCTGTGAGTTGTCATGTGATTGTTACCCAGGAGGTATCAGTGATCAGGTGACTTAAGGGTGACCAATGGGACCCCACCAGAGTCTCCCCCATAAAAGCCCTGGGAGGAGTCTCTTCTCTCTCTTAGTTCCTGAGTCTTTGCTGAGGTGCAGTCGAGCCTAAGAGTCTGGAGTCATAGGAGCCTCAAGTCCAAGTCCAAGACCACTGCAAGTCTCAGCAAGCCCTTAAGGTCTCTGAAGTAGCTGGTCACCTCCGTGGGCCCGGCTACACTGTATAGGCTGTTCCATCTATCACTCAGTAAAGCTACCGTTGTCCGTAACTTGGTGTCAGAGTCATTATATGCCTCTGTGCCTAGCCCAGGATCCAGCGGTATACCTTCGGGTAGTATTGAGGATAAACCATGCCCTGGCATCATGAATACAAGGGGTTAAAGGGGTACTCCGGTGCTTAGACATCTTATCCCCTATCCAAAGGAGATGCCTGATCGCAGGAGTCCCGCCGCTGGGGACCCCCGTGATCTTGCACGCAGCACCCTGTTTGTAATCAGCTGTCACGCCCCCTCCCGTAGGCTTGCATTGAGGGGCGGAGCGTGGCGTCACATGGGGGCGGATGCGTGACGTCACACGCCGTCGGCCCTGTGGTTGCCGGTAATCAGACCCTGAGCGAACACGCTCCGGGGACTGATAACAAACGGGGTGCCGCGTGCAAGATCACAGGGGGTCCCCAGCGGCGGGACTCCCGCAATCAGGTATCTTATCCCCTATCCTTTGGATAGGATGTCTAAGCACCGGAGAACCCCTTTAATGCCATCTGCCCCTAGGGTAATTCTATTTGCCCTGCATATCACACCCCATACCACTATATTATGTTCCTTACCAGGTTGCTTAAATGTCAAGCTTGTGATGCGAGAACCAAGGTTGTGGTGAGATGTAGAATGAGTGTATGATGAAGGTTGTAGTATCATGTGGCAAGATTGGTGCAACCCTTTATCTTGATGTGTTTACCCACAAAGCACTACTTCAAAAAGCTGTCTTCCATACACAAGGCCCCGGGAAATAACACCTCTAAAGCCAGGGCTTACAGAAAACTACTTGTAAACATCATGTAAAAAAAAAGTGCAGAGCCTAATAGGTTTGTTTTGCAGGTTTAACGGTGAAGAATTGTAACCCGGACCAGATGGAAAAGAAAAGGGAACGACGGTGATTAGAGACGACATCATCTGTGAGTTTCTGTCTAAAGCAGAACTGTAATCTACATACCTTCAGATAAATAGATATTGTGCATTGCGGCTTTTTCTCTTTTTTTTTTTTTCTGCTTGTCAACTTTGTTAGGGGTGCCCCTTGAAAAATGTTTTTTTCCGAGGGGTGCCCGAGCCAAAAAGGGTTGGGAAACACTGCTCTATGGTGTAGCCCGTCTTGTTCTACACTGCACTTGGGATGAGAGTAAGGTGAAGGATGTGGACTTGACATGTTACTAAATCTCTGCACCAGCTTAAATGTCCAATTTATCTGAACAAGCTATCAGGTTTCTTCAGGGGGGTGTACTGTGGTGAGCTGTGCAGGGATTGCTTCTCTCACTCTTATCTCATTGCATTCATTAGACGCTACTTTCTTTGAGATCATCGAGAAAGGGAGTCCTCAGATGTGAGTCTGTCGCTGACTAGGCCAATCGCCAATAAGGCCCATCGGATTTGCCTTTGTCCCTAATGCAACCTCTTGCAGTACCTCTGTAGCAGGACATGCTGAGAGGGATGTAGCTAGGATGGCTTTGGCTGAAAATATTGAAGATGGGGCAAAACTCCCTCTGAAGGTGAGAGAGCCACAGGGCCGGAGGGCAGAGCCTAACTAACCAACATGTGCCTTCTGGATCCTCCTCCATGTTCCTGGGTTTGGGGTGGAGAAAGGACAGATCTGAGCCCTAATTGGCTGAGGGGTGGACATGTGACAGATTACCAAAGCTTTTTCAGTGAGAATAGACTTTTGGATAGTAAATGTTAACCACTTACACTCTATTTATGTCTCAGTACATGCATTCAATATATAAAAACACAGAAAAATGCATATGTAATGTAATAAACCTTAGAGAGAGAGGCCTCAGCCTTTTAGAGACAGACTTTAGACAGAGCAGTTACCTTTGTGACTACAGCCTCCAAAACAGTGTTCAGAATAGTGTTGCTTGCGAATATTATTTTTTTTGTTTTTTTCACAGTACACATCACAGTGATCATCCCTCTCTGCTTCCAGCCTGTGTGGTGTAAAGAAGGCTCTAATACTACTGTGTGAGACTGGCGTGCGAAGTTTCGCATATGCGAAAATTTGCATATGCTAATTTTCCGCATATGCAAATTTTGTTTATACTAATTTTGATTATTCTCATTTTCGCATATGGTCATTTTTCGCATACGCGAATATTCGCATATGCATACGCGATTATTCGCATATGCGAAAAATAAAACGAGAATATTACGTATATGCAAATATTCGCGAATATATGACGAATATTCGTCCATATATTCGCGAATATTCGCAAATTCGAATATGGCCTATGCCGCTCAACACTAGTTCAGAATAGCAACAGGTGACTCTGCTCCGGGGCCCCACAAGTTCCTACAGAAACCATGTGTCACATATAAATTATCATCAGAAAAGCAGAAACTAAATGTTTGTTTTTTTTAGAGGTTTTTGGGGTGTGCGTCCTTTTTATAGGCTTTTCTCTTTTGTGATATACAGTTTGTATAGACATTTTCTTGACACGCTCAGCCCCTCTACTGTTTTACTATTCACATATAAATGAGGCTCAGCTGGTTGTACTGTTCCCATCAGGTGGTGTATATGGATGGCCCTGGTTGTATATGAAGTCCATGAAACAGACCTGCAGGGTAACAGCTGTTCAGATCTACTGGTGCAGATGCTTGGTGGTTTCAGTCCATTATTATGGCAGTGGCTGATGGTTTCTCCCCAGGCAGCAGATATTAGTTTGGCTATTCTGCTCCCTAATTCATTGGGGCAGGATAACTTATCTCTTTCTCTCTTAGGTTGGATCTGGTACACAGCAATTCTTATTTATGTAGAACTATAGCTCTTACCTCATGAGTACAGCTGTCCTCGCTCCCGCAGCGGTGGTCATCCAAACTCTGCATTCTCGGAGATGAAAAGTGTTGGGGCACATACTGGACAAGCTGGCCCTGATTTCTCCTCTATTGTCTGTTTGGCACTTTACTTCTATAATTCATTGAACAAGGGTTTTTTAATAGGTTAAAACCATGGGATCAGTCAACAAATAAGCATAATTTGTTGGCCGATCGTTGGGCCTATTTCCAAGGGCAATATTACCCTTTTCGGCTAATAATAACCTTGTGTTATAATTAGACTCCATGCTATTAAAACTAACGGTGGTGAGAAAAGCTAAAGAACCCCCTCCCTTTATTCCATAGTCATTACAGGTTTTTTTTATGGACTGTTAAAGGGGTACTCCACTGCCCCAGCATTCGGAACATTTTGTTCCAAATTCTGGGTGCGGGCTGCGGGGTTGTGACGTCACGGGCACTCCCCCTCAATGCAAATCTATGGGAGGGAGCTGGCAGCCACTGTGCCCCTCCCATAGACTTGCATTGAGGGGGCATGGCGTAATGTCACAAGGGGCGTGGATGTGACATCACAACCCCCGCGGCCTGCACCCAGAGTTCACAACAAAATGTTGGGGCAGTGGAGTACCCCTTTAAGATACACATAACATAGCTGTCGGCTGAATATGCATATGTTCTCAATGGGGAGAGGGTATGAAGCCACTACCAGACTCCTCTAGCTACTTGAAAACCAAAGGATTGAGCATGTTGAAATTTCTCCCTCAACATCTGCCATCAAAACAGAATCAAGAAGCCTCCATAGACATTAGACCGCCAGCCACTTCAACCAAAATTGGTGGGTTATGACCCAAACTATTCAAAGATAATTGTTACGTATATGGTACTATAAGAAATCTTGATGTCTTTAGTCAGCAAAGTAGGGTTACAAACAGAGCATCCACAGTGTATTTCACACTGCGGATGTGGCAATTTTAGTCACAGAGTGAAGGTTGCACCTGCTGTGGCTTGGTAGCTTTGTGCATCCACTCGTGACTGCCAGCTGCAAATCCGCCGCTTCGAGCTGACACACAGAGCTACTTGGCCGCAACAGGGAGCTCGCTCTGCATCCACAGCATGAAATACACTATGTGTGACCATACTTTAACGGGGTATTTCCACCAACAACATACATCAACTATACATATGTGGTGGGGGGGGGTGCAGGGCAGATGTTGTCACCCTAGGGGCGGATGGCATTAACCCCTTGTATTCGTGATGCCAGTGTGTTGTTCAGCCTATAACCACCCAAAGGTATACCGCTGGATCCTGGGCTAAACACGGAGCAATAAAGACTCCAACGCCAAGTTACAGACAACAGTAGCTTTAGATGTTGGTAAAGTCTATACAGTTCAGCCAGGGCCCAAGGAGGTGACCAGTGATGCAGAGACCTTAAGGGCTTTCTGCGACTTGTAGTAGGACTGGACAATTGAATGCAGACCACGCTGACTTGACAGATGACAGGGACTGACTTGACTCATAAAGCTGTGACTTTATCTTACTTGAATTGATGGTGGCTGCAGGACTTGGCGTTAAGGTCTCCAACACTAGACACACACACTAGACAAGACTGCACTGGACCTCAGCAGAAGAGAGAGAAGCTCCACCCAGGGCTTATATGGGAGAGACTAGCAGGGAGCCCATAGGTCACTCTTGGGATCACCTGGTCACTGGTCCCTCCTGGGTAACAATCACATGACATATCACATTGTATAAATCTTGAAGCAACATTACATTTTATAACTCTTTACATGTTAAAACATATTTAAAATGGGGAAACAAGTGCAGGAGACCTTGGGGACACTGAAGGAGGCTGCCTGACAGGACAGCAGGAGCCCAGGGTAACACCTCCCGTACTGGGCCACTACGCATAGGACATGTATCAGTATATTTTCAGTAGTAATACAACTGTGGAGATTAGAGATGAGCGAAGTTACAGCGATTCGATTTGTCACAAACTTCTCGGCTCGGCAATTGCTTACTTTAGTCTGCATAAATTAGTTCAGCTTTCAGGTGCTACGGTGGGCTGGAAAAGGTGGATACAGTCCTAGGAAAGAGTCTCCAGCCCACCGGAGCACCTGAAAGCTGAACTAATTTATGCAGGCTAAAGTAAGCAACTGCAGAGCCGAGAAGTTTGTGACAAATCGAATCACTGTAACTTTGCTCATCTCTAGTGGAGATGCCCACCAATCATGAGACCATGGGGTCCAGTGTCCCTCCAGTTGAATAGAGAAGCGGCTGGATACATGCATGTTACTCCATTCTACTCCATGGGCCAAGTACATAGAGATACAGTTGAATGAAGCGGCCCATGTCCAACCAGGAGTATAGGACCACTGTTCTCATAATTGGTGGGTATCCCAATAGTCAAACCCCCACTGATCAGGTACTCCCCCCGATAGGTGATGAAAGTTTTCAGCCCCTGTACTAACTGCGAACACCTACACTCCAGACCACATACTACCAATGCAAATCCTTCCTCTAAGGGTTTCCCATTCGTTTCAATGGAAGGCGCAGCTTGATAAAAACAGCTATATTAACAGCGTAAGACATATGAAACAAAACTATAGAGCTTTAATAAAGCACGCCGGGGCACCTCTATAAGAAATAGGCTTAACCGAGGCTTCTTTAATGATGTCTTGTCCAGTTGTGTGAAAAAAGCCAGAGAGAGACTTTTAACATTATTATACGGCAGAACATAAATTATGGAGAAGATGTAAAATTATGCAAAGCTGCCTCCGTGCAGCGCATATAATCGCGTAATTGTGCCGGGTGCTATTGATTAACGGCACCGGAGTCAAACACAAACGCTTCTGGCTACTGATAAAACTTTAACTTCAAAAGGTGCAAAAGCAGCGTGAATGGTATTTAAATTCAGCAGGCGAATTGCACAGGTCATTTTATCTATTCATTTACCAGAGCCAACAAAGACAGCGACACCACAGGCCTGGATCAGGGACACACTGCGAGAGATGGCTCCGGAGAACCGCGGGAATCGGGGTCCTTTTTTTTTTTTTCCTTTGTGTCTCCATGCTACAACATTTCATTGCACAGATGAGCAGCTAAGCGGAAGTAGGGAATTCTTTTAATAAATTATAATCTGGGGGGAAAAAAATTACACGAATCAGGACAAAGGCTATATCATACAATTCAAATCAGTAGAGGACAATACGGAATGCTGACCCAAGGGAGGAAGGACCGCGCTGAGGTACTAAATATAGGATTCTAATTACTATGGCTTGTGCAGATGTGACAACAATTCCTATGTTAGCTTGTTTTTACATTGTACAAAGAAGGAGGGTGAATTATGACATCACAATTAGCATATTGCATTCTGATTGGTTGTTTAAAATATTGTGTCCGTATATATTAGCATATCTAGTGTCCATTAATTTCTTTTTTCTTTTCCAAACTGGGTGCCTCCAGCTGTTGCAAAACTACAACAATCAGCATGCCCGGACAGCCAAATGCTGGAAGTTGTAGTTTCGCAACAGCTGGAGGCGCACTGGTTGAAAAACACTGTGGCATGATGACAACTAACGGCAGCCATCTGGCCGTAAGTTCATACTTGGTTATTCTGGATTCAGTTCTAGAAAAGTTGCATCATTCCAGTGCTTACATGATTACATTGCACAGCTTTTGGGCCCCTCTATAACTCCCATGTGTTATTTATCCATTGGTGGCCCTCTTCTGCCTTCTTCTTATGTGCCCTTGAAGGCAATGAACCACCCCAGGCCTGGGAGCAACAGCCACCTTTACCCCTTATAGGAGATGTGTTTTAAGGGGTACTCCGCTGCTAGACATCTTATCCCCTATCCAAAGGATAGGGGATAAGATGTCTGATTGCTGGGGTCTCCCACAGCACCTGTTTTCTAAACAATGCCGGATTCCTGCGGCAGTGGTTATAACATCACGATCACGCCTCCTCGTGACATCATGCCACGCCCCCTCCCCTCACGTCTACGGCAGGGGCATGTCGGCCAACACGCCCCTCCTGTAGACGTGAATGGAGGGGGCATTGCATGACATCACGAGGGGGCATGGCCGTTACAACACAATCACAGCCTCCAGCTCCAAGCATTTTGAACAAAATGTTCAGAACACTGGAGCACCGGTGTACCCCTTTAATCGCAGGGGGTCCGACAGATGCATGATCTCTAACTCAGGGCCCTGTCTCTCCTCGCTAAGCAGTCCGGCCCCAACCCTTCAAAACAAACTGGTCTCAAAAATGATGGCTAAGCCATAAACCAGCAGAAGTGGAACATTGCTGTGATGGGCAGAACGGGCCGTCACTTTAAGACCAGTTTGTCTCAGGAGGTTGGGGGGGGGGGGGCTAGAGCGCTGCCCGATCTGGAGATCACAGGCACTCCCAGAGGTCAGACGATTACTTTTATTTGCCGGGTAACCCTTTTAAAGCTGGCCATACACATTACGTGTTGGCAGAACTTTCCGACTCTTCAGGTGGCAACATTTCTTCCAAAGAGCAAAAGGATCAGGCAGTGATGTCCCTCCTCTGCCACTGATTGGCTTAGCAGGTAATTGTTTCAGTCTCAGCTCTGGAAGAACGGTAGCAACAGGGAGCGAAGAAGGTTAGTATAGGTTTCTTCCAAAGTATACCTGTAATTTTAAAAGTAAAAACTTTTGAAATGTCACAGTGACATGCCTAAAGCTTTTATCAGACGGGGTCTCAGTGCTGAGACCTCCACCGATTATGTGAACGAGTGAGGATAACAACACGGTAGCACACTTCACTCCCCTTCTCTAAGAGTCAGAGACTCAGGGAGTATAGCATACTACTTTTTAATGTACCTGAGGCAGGGGCGTAGCTATAGAGGTAGCATAGGTAGCAGTCGCACCAGGGCCCTAGAGCCTAAGGAAGCCCCAAAAGACATCTGCCCCATAAGAGACCAGTATTTTAATTGGCATATGGGGCTCTGTTTCAGATTTTGCATCGGGGCCCAGAAGCTACAAGATACGCCTGTGGCCTGAGGATAAGGTTAGGTTAATTCAGTGTAAAACAAGATGCATTTTTTACCTCAACTGAAATATTTTTGCTAAATAATGTGTCCGGCAGTCTACGCATTATATAAAAACTGGCTATATTTCCTTACGGACGTTAAAATATTGAGCATGTTCGGGGGAGATTTATCCAAACCTGTCCAGAAGAAAAGATGCCCAGTTGCCCATAGCAACCAATCAGATCTCTTCTTTCATTTTTAACAAGGCCTCTGCAAAATGAAAGAAGCGATCTGATTGGTTGCTATGAGCAACTGGGCAACTTTTCCTCTGGACAGGTCTTGATAAATCTCCCCCATTCATGTTTAAGTAATAAATAACAAAATCCAACCGTAAAACCGTAAAAAAGTTGTAAAAATGTAAAATAACCAGCAGAAATTTCTACACTTCTGACAGTGGAGTATATTGTGTAAGGCTATGTTCACACCTCAGAATTTCCACATAAAGAATTCCACATCTTTCTACATATACACAAAATTTCAGCAGACTTCATGTTGAAATTCTGCATGAATTCCGAATGAATTCGCCATGTACGGGAAAAGGTGCTTTTCCTTCATTGCTTTTGTTAAATTTCATACAGAATCCGTATGAATTCCACATAAATTCCACACGAAATTCGTATAATTTACGCAATTTGGTGGAGAAAAAAAGCCCCATTTCCAACAATTCGGGCAACACCTGGGGCCACTCTTCATGCCTTGACACAGATGCTGCTCGTGGCATGTGGATAAAAACTTGATTGATGCGCTCACAGAGCCCGTTCCCTTGAGGATGGTAAGCAGTAGTCCGGAGTTTCTAGCAGTCGTGGAACTGACACAGCTCCTGGAAGAGTTGGGCCTCAAAGGCCGTTCCTCGGTATGTTAGGACAGAATCCGGACACCCAAGGATTTGTAATCAATGAGAGTAGAACATCTGGGCTGTGGTTTTGGCTGTGGAGTCCTTAACGGGCACTACCACAACCCACTTGGAGTAGTGGTCCACCATGGTGAGAGCATAAGTGTACCCGGACAACTTGTGAGACAACTTGACATGGTCTAGCGTGACCAACTGGTTAGGCCTTTCACTCTGGATGGATGGAGGGGTGCTCTTGCATCTTTGCGCCCACTCTTGGTGACGTTGCAGACGGCACACTCACTGCACCATTTGTCGATGTCGCTCCGCATCCCAATTCAATAGAACCTTCCTCTGACAGTAGCCTCAGTCTTGTGGACTCCAAAGTGTTCCAACTGATCATGGCATGCATTGAGGACCATCGCCGCCTCTCTTCGGGGAACCAGAATCTGATGGTTGATCTGAAGTCGATCATCAGAAACCGGATCCAAAGAGTTTTGGTACAACAGTCCTTTGTGCTCGAACAGTCGCTTCCTCTGTCGGCACAGACGTTTCAACTCGTAGTCACACTGGGCCCGGCGTAGACGGGTTGGTACCTTTTTCATCAGAAGGTAGTCCAACAGATCCCCCATGACTCGACTTTTGTCTTGTAGAGTATTCCAGGTGTATAGGTCTTCCTGGACCTTCTTGGACCCGGGTTCACCCTCTTCAAGGGTGGTCACAGTATTCTGACCCAAGAACCTCTGGTAAAATGGGGGCATCTCCACATCTTCCCATTCGTCCTCGCCAGGGGGTTCTCCGGCCCCAATGCTGCTCAATGGCACCCAGTTTGGCAGTATTCAGATGGGTCAATGGGTTATTATCCATGTAGTGAATGGCACGGCAGCCAAGTAGTCTTTAAAATTTTCAGTTATGGCCCATACGAGGGTGAGGAGTGCCAGCTCCTCGCAGATTACGACTGGCATAGGATATCACTCGCTCTTGCCCTTCTTGAACTTGGGACAGGACAGCTCCCAGACCTTCAAAGCTAGCATCAGTATACAACCGGAAAGGCTGACTGTAGTCTGGATATGCCAGGATGGGTGGTTCTGTCAACAGGTGTTTAAGAGCTCGGAAAGCTGTCTTTTGCTCTTTGGCTCACTCAACAGGTATTGATTCCATTGTAGTTTTCCTTTGCCGTACCCCTGAGGAGAGCCATGAGGGGTTCTGCAATCAGAGTGAAGTGGGGAATGAAGCAGCGCTAGTAGCCGGCAAATCCCAGGAAGCTCCTGACGTCTTTCACCGTGCACGGGGTAGGCCCATTCTTGACCATCACTACCTTCTCAGGATTAGGCTGCACTCCCTCGGCGCTGACAACATGACCTAGGTAGTGTACAGTTTGAAGGCTTAGATGACCCTTTGAAGGCTTAATCTTCAGCCCATTTGAAGGCTTAATCTTCAGACCATTTGAAGGCCAAGTCTTCAGGACTTGGAAGACTTCTGACAGGTGACTAAGGGGCTCCTGGTAGGACTTGGAGTACACGATGACATCATCTAGGTACAACAGGACACTTTGAAAGTTTAGATGGCCAAGGCACCGCTCCATCAGACACTAGAAAGTAACAGGGGCATTGCACAGACCAAATGGCATACTCTTGAATTCAAAAGTCCCAAGGGCTGTGAGTCTTCAATTCTTGGGAGGGGATAAGCGTCCTTATGTGTGACATCGTTCCGTTTCCTGTAGTCGACACAAAAACAGATGGTGCCATCTTTCTTCTTGACTAAGACAAGGGGCGCCGCCCAGGGACTCTGACTCTCTTGAATTACATCAGCGTCCTTCATGTCAACCAGCATCTTCTTAACGGTTTGATACATGCCTGACGCGACCGGACGGTGTCTTTCTTTGATAGGTGGGCTGTTGCCTGTCAGGATCCTGTACTGGATCATGAACGTGCATTTAAAGTCTGTGGGGTATTTACTGAAAGCCTCGTGGTAGCTCTTGGTGACATTGATGACTCCACTGACTTGATCTCTCGGAGTGGTCTCCTGTCCCACATGGAGTTGTGCCCACCAGGGCTCAGGGGGACTTGCAGCAGATAACGGAGTTGCTTGGGCCACCCACTGTCGGCCCACCTTGCGTTCTATTAAGATGTCCCTCGACTCTAGAAGATGCAGCTGGACAACTGGGGTGTATTTAGGCAAGACTGTAGCAACATCGGCTCGGATTAGAGGATGATCTTCCACTGCATAGGTTCTAGCAGGGCTTAATAGTCCTTGTTTCTTACTCCAGGACGTGCACGGCACCAGATGATTGTTTCTGTGTTGGGTTGTAAGGTCACCAACCTGATGTCTTGGATCCGTACTCTGCAGATTTCACCTTGCTGGTTGGCAAACTTCTGCTCCGCCTGTAGGACCTTTAAGTGGTGCTGTGCAGCCTGCTGGCCTGAAGGGGACTTGTAGGGGAGAGAGGCATGCAAGGAATCTACAATTTCAGAGAAACAGTTTTTCATGATATTCATCCCCAGTATAAATTCAACAGACCCTTTATCAGACACATTAGTTACAATCACTCCCTGCCCTCTAAGTACATGCTCTCCCAACTGGATGGTTGGCTCCCAATATCCATGTCTGGGTATTGGTTTCCCATTACCTGCCACTACCCTTGTGGCTTTGTGGCATATTGCACTGTTCGTGATGCCAAAAGAGAGTTGTGGTGCACCAGGGGGTGTGATGTGAGGTGTAAGGGGCAGATGTTATGGCCCCAGGAGTAGATGGTATTAACCCTTTCTTGCCGTGATGCCAGGGCGTGGTTTGGCCTTATAACCACCCCAAGGTAGTACCGCTAATCCTAGGTTAGGCAGGCGCAGAAAAGAGTCCGAGGCCAGGTTATAGGTAATGGTAGCTTTACTGAGGTAAGACAGATGGTACAGTCTATGCAGTTCAGCCAATATCCCAGAGAGGTGGCCAGTGACACAGGGAGACCTCGCAGGCTTGCTGGGACTTGCAGTGACTTGACAGACTATAATGCAGGCCACGGTGACTATAGATGACTTGACTTACTCAGGACCGACTGGTGTTCCAGTGCCTGTGTCCAGCCATTGGAGGCCTCAATTTATACTTGAGGCCTCCAATGGCTGGACACAGGCACTGGAACACTTGACTGCACTGGACCTCAGCATCAGCAGAAAAGCATGGAAAGAGAGAGATTGCCGCCCCTCCCCATGTTATATAGGGGGCTGTGCAAGTAGCCCATCGGTCACTTGGGAGGTCACCCGGTAACTGGGGTTCTCTGGATAACAATACAATCATGTGGTACAGATTTATATGTGTATTACACTTATCATACATAACTACATATAAACTGTAAATACTAAAGGGTTTGCTTCAAAAGAGCCCCAAGGACACGCAGGGTACAGTACAGCAACATCCCGTACTGGGACATTACACACTTCAATGGGATTCTGCTGTCCCATTCACACAGCAGAATTTCTGCTGCCGAATTTCCGCTGAAGGAATTCCATTGAGGTGAATTGGCCATAGAGCAAAGGATTGAGCATGTTAAAATACAGCTTGGCCGATCCATTTTTACCCGACAACATCGGCCATTGGGGGAGAGTCAAGGCTCCACCAAACATAGCCAACTTCACTTTCTGTTAATGTATTACGGTGTGATATTCCACTCTGTCAGGTCCTGCACTACATATACCACAGTGGAACCGTTTTGCCTGGACTGTTCCTTTAAATAAACTTCAGCTCCTATAACATGGAAATGTGTCCACGTGAGCCGTATATCTGGGATTATCAGCGCCAGTGCTTCCACAGTCTTCCTGCAAATTACAATAAGCCTAAAACTAATGGCATCGATCACATCTTCTGTTCTGATATTGATTCCGTCTTATTTGTCTTTGTCTTTCACGATAAAGTAAATTACATGAACCGTCCTAACACCAGATTTCCAGATACAGTTACTGCAGGCACTTTGGGAAATACATCATTTACATTATATAAGAAAAGGGACAACCAAGGACATGGCCATTGGATATGCAAAAATTGCTTTAAAGGGGTACTCCAGTGGAAAACTATTTATTTTATTTTCTTTTTTTCATATCAACTGGCTACAGATTTGTATATTGCTTCTATTAAAAAAATCTTAATCCTTCCAGTACTTATCAGCTGCTGTATGCTCCAGAGGAAGTTGTATAGTTCTTTTCTGTCTGACCACAGTGCTCTCTGCTGACACCCCCTGTCTATGTCAGGAACTGTACAGAGCACAAGCAAATCCCCATAGCAAACCTCTCCTGTTCTGGACAGTTCCTGACACCGACAGAGGTGTCAGCAGAGAGCACTGTGGTCAGTCTGGAAAGAACAACGCAACTTCCTCTGGAGCATACAGCAGCTGATAAGTAATGGAAGGATTAAGATTTTTAAATAGAAGAAATTTACAAATCTGTTTAACTTTCTGGCACAAGTTCATTTGAAAAAAGTATATAAAATTCTATCGGAGTACCCCTTCAAAGGGGTTATCCAGCGGTGGAGGTGGGGTCAAAACTATGCCCATTGTGTGGGATATAGAAAAATAATCCCTTTACTCACCTCCAGGGCTCCCACGATGCCTCCGGTATCCTGCTGCAGGTCCCTGGTAGAATCAACTGTGCTGCAGCGTGACGTGTTGAGCCCAGGAAACACCTAGGCCAATGGTCTCAAACTGTGGCCCTTCAGATGTTGCAAAACTTCAACTCCCAGCATGCCCGGACAGCTGTAGGCTGTCCGGCCATGCTGGGACTTGAAGTTTTGCAACATTTGAAGGGCCACAGTTTGAGACCACTGACCTAGGCCCAGTGTGTCATACTGCAGCTCAGCGAATCACTAGTCGCTGTGATGTCCCGCCTTGGCCAGCAATCCATATGCTAGGGGTTCCTTCTCTATTTAAAGAGTACCTCTTATGATCTTGTTAAATATAATCCTCCCAATAAAATCCTCCCAGTTCACTGCCCCCATCATGATAAACCGCCCCCTGCCTTTATTTTTTATCATTTTTTAGTTTTCTACCTTGATATTGTTCTGTATTTTCTGCTCAGTCTCAGTCAGATTCATAGACTGTGAAGGGGCGTTCCCCAGCAGGCGTGACATCATCTGAAGCCATACAGGGGAGAACTTCCTCCCTCACTCTGCTACACACAGCCCAGAGCAGTTCAGTGTGAGGTGAGCTATGATTGGATAAGGCTGCACACACACCCCCCTCACCATTTCCTGATTTTAGACTTCTGCCAGGCCAGCAGGAGTCCAAAGTCTGTGCAAGAGATGGGGGGAAATGTGCTCTGGACAAGTAGAAAGAGACACCTAGTGGCAGCTGTTTTTACACACAAATAAAACATAGAAAGCTTCATTTTTTTAAACAAAGTACATTAGAAAGATTTTTTTATTTACCATAAGAACTGCAATTGGAAAAATGTGTTTTAATGAGAGTGCCCATTTAAGCCTATAACTGGTCTCAGTACAAAATAACACAAAAGTGGAAGTAATACTCGCAATAAATGAGGAAATGTTACATTGCCAATGTAAATTTTTTACTGTATAAGGTGCAAATAAAAAATTAGGTAAATAAAGTGTATGGGGGCAACTCTTCCGACAACCATAAGGCAGAAGAGATAATACACAGTGGGACAAATTAAGTGGTGGTCAAATAGGTGGGCAACTGCTCCATTCACATAGAGCACTTGGGAACCATCGTATTCTTGATCGACATGGGTCCAAATGGTCAAACCCCCCCAGTGATCATACAGTTATCTTAATATTTAGCTAGGCGATAAATGTTGCTAGTGGGCCAAGCGAAAAGAGCATTCGGCTGGTCAGGGGTGTAACTTAAAGATTCTGGGCCCTAATACAACATTTGTACTAGTGCCCCCTAACTACCATGTGCCATTTAAAATATTGATGTTTTGTTATGTGTCAGAGGGGCCTTTGGGTCCCTCAGGCACCAGGGCCCCTGTTCAAGTGCTATTGCTGACACCCCTATAGCTCCATCTATGGGTTGTTACCATTAGGAAGGCCATGTGGATTGCATTGCTGAGGAGCAAGTGGCTGTCACTGTCAAGGACGTGCACACATAGACTCAACAGGCTGCTTGAACCCCTGCCCTATAAAATCATCTGTCCTATGATGCTCTCAATGATTGGGACCTCTGTTGGGTGATGCGGGTCCCATTGAGCCGAGAAGACTTGCCAAGGTCCCTTACCTCAGGAACTGTATTGTGTTTTCACAAACATTTAAGAAGTGCCCTTTTTGCTACTTGAGCCCCTGCCCCCAAAATGTCTGTGCATGTCCCTGGTCACTTTAGTAGGGCAAAAACCTGGTAGTGTTGAAGGGGGCACTGCCTGGAACTTTTATATGGGTTTTGTCATGAAATCACTGTCCGTGTATGCATCAATGTATACATGATTATCACTTCCCATAAACATAAGCCCCGTCCTACCAAATTGTTGTCTACCTCTATGCTCACATAGTAATGTAGAAACATTAAAGGGGTACACCGGGGAACTAAATTCATAGCCCATCCTTTCCCTCTCACCAACCTATGTATTTGTCTAAATATCATTCATTAGCTATATAGAGCAGTTTCCCTTTTTCAGCTGTCACTTACATGCAGGGAGTGAGAGAAAGACGTCATTATCAGATCCTCCTTGTCTTTCTGCAAACCCCTCAATGAGACTAGCCCCCACCCTCCTGGAAGACAAATACCACGTGATTTTTGGCTTCACAACCACACCTCCCTCTCCCTGTGTGAGGATTTTGCCGGGAGAAAAACAGCCCAGCGCATAACGCTGCTCGTTTCCTGCTGTAGATCTTATCACTGACTGCTGCCATTCAGAGAAGATAATGATTTATTGCTGGGGGAAGGATAGTTTGAAAGAAAAGACATGTACTTTGTGTTTACAACAACACAGCATGCTAACAGATAGTAAAAGCACTGACTGCTGGGAGTTGTATTCTGGGCTGCAAGCAAGAGAAAAGAATATTCAATAGACAACTAGTGATGAGCGGCAGGGGCCATATTCGAAGTTATTTGTGAATATATGGCCGAATATTCGTCCTATGTTCGCGAAATTCGGATATTCCCTATTTTTGTTCCCTTTTTTTTCCCATGCGAAAATTCATAATGAAATTCGCATAGTGCGCATGCGCGATTATATCTTTCACCTAAAAGAAGGGAGGGATCAGTGTCCTCTGGAAGTGCCGATATTCCCAAATATTTGCATATTCGCATATATGAAATATTCACGCTCCCACCGACTCACACAAATATTGGAGCCTTCTTTGGACCACAAGCTGGAAACAGGAAGGGATGATCACTTATTACTTTTTTTTTACACAATACACATCATTGTTGTGATGTGTACTGTGAAGAAAAAAACGAATATTTGTCATTACAGATATATATCGCTATATTCTAAATATTCACAAAGTCGCAAAGTGCCGATATTCACTGTAAAAATTAGCATTTTGAATATTTACGCTCAACACTAGAGACAACGGGCCACAGGAGCTGTCAAAATCACATGGAAAACTACAGGGGACACAGAACAGATATTGTGGTGGCTTTGGGGCATTTGTATTTTTCTTAACTTCCTTGGAAAACCCATTAAAGGGGTACTCCGCCCCTAGACCGCAGGGGTCCTGCCGCTGAGACCCCTGCGATCTCCGTGCAGCACCCGGCATTTGTTTCACATCATGGTAACGACCCCGTGATGTCACGCCACACCCCCTCAATGCAAGTCTATGGGAGGGGGCCACGCCCCCTCCCTTAGACTTGAATTGAGGTGGTGTGGTGTGACCTCTCTAGGGGCATGGCTGTGATGTCACAACCCCCCGCCGCCCGCTTCAAGCGTTTGGAACAAAATGTTCCGAATGCTAGGGCAGCGCAGTACCCCTTTAAAACTACTACTTTTTTAAGTAATATTAGTTGGCCACATTGGCTGGAATTGAATGGGTGAGGGTAACATGGTCAAAAAGGTCAAAGGGTTGGACCAGTACAATATTGTGCCCATTTTTGTATGTATGCAATGAAGAAAAAAATTGGTAAGCGTGGTATCTCTTTGTTTATTTGCTAGTACACTATTTGGCCTGGCAATCATAGGTTCTGACACATGAATGGGGTACAACCATCAACAAGCAACCAACCTATTACCGTGTGCTCACAGTAATGAGTTGGCTGGTTGATGATGGTTGTACCCCATTCATGTGTCAGAGCCTATGATTACCAGGTATATTCTACTGTCAAGAATAGATATACACGTTACCACTTGTGTTGAGCGTGAATATTTGCAATTCGAATATTTATCACGAACTTCGCATAGTCACATATTTGCGAATATGGCGAATATAGCGCAATATTTTCAATATTTGCAATTACGAATATTCTTAATTTTTTTTTCTCCCACAGAACACATCACAGTGATCTCATCCCTCCCTGCTTCCAGCTTGTGATCTAAAGAAGGCTCCTATCCTATTTACTGTATTAGACTGGAGAGCGAATATTCGCGAATATGAGAATATGGGAATATTCGCGAATATCCTTATATTCCCGAATATCGTCACTAAAATTAGATTACCCATTGCCACTTCTGTATAGACCAAGAATATTAGAAGATAGATAGATAATATAGACAGATAGGTAGATAGTTATCCGCATGCGCTTACACATATGCGCATTTAGGCAAAGAGAAAATAACCACGAATATATTGAATGTGCACATTTCGCGAATATAGGATGAATATTTGTCCATATATTCTGAAAATATTGCGAATTGGAATATGGCATATGCCGCTCATTACTAGTTACCACTGGAGGGTGAATCCTCGTCATCTTCTTCGCAGGTCTGCCTAAGCCTTTCCAGACATCATGGAAAGTGACCAGGTCTTACAGTTCTTTCAGTGCAGAGCCTGTTTGGACAGATAGATGACCAGAAGAATGTTATTCGCCATAATCTAAGAGATGGTCAGTACAACCAGGGAGAACACGAAAGTGATAGATTATACTGCAATACACAGAACCAACAGCGGAGTGTGGCTTTCAAGGCCGATGTTACCTGACATTCTATCAAAAGGTTACTTTGCAGGAAGATAATGGAAAAAAAAGCACATATCTCCAAATGCAATCAAATACTTCAAGCTAAATTCAATACTAAAGCCGCTATCGTGCCGAGGACAGTGGGTTATTGAAAAGATGTATTGTGTGGTGGCCACTTCAACCTCAAGCTGCTGGTGAATTTATAATGGACCCCATACACATGACTGGAGTGTTCGCTCAGCATGAATTCTCAGATAATTGGTCTTCCAAATACAGCTCAATGCAAGGAAACAGGGCTGCATAGCCGCGGGAAAGGCTGCACATCAATCACCCTGATGTGCCCGGCCTCTTTCTTATTTTAAATCCTACTAAACATTTCAAAGGTGTCATTTATTACTGGGCTTATTGTTCCAGTCTTCCCAGGTTGTTTTCTTAAAGGTGTACTCTGGGATCTAAGCTTTTATCCCCTAGCCAGAGGATTGGGGATAAAAGCAATGTATGCGGGGCTGCGTGTTTATTGTCGGAAACTTCCGGGCGTGGCGTGACGTCCCGGTGGGGGGCATGACGCTATTTCACGTCTCCAGTTTCCGAAACCCGGAGGTTTACGACACTGGAGATGCAGGGGTGTGGGTGCTGCAGGGACATCGCAGGGGGGGTTCCCAGCGGCGGGCCCCCGCGATCAGACATTTTACCCCCTTAAATAGATCCCGGAATACCCCATTTAACTCCTTCTTATCATGATGCAGAGTGACAGTCCATATATATGAGATTTAAAGGGGTACTCCACCCTAGACATCTTAACTTAGGGGATAAGATGTCTGATCGCTGCACCCGGCATTCGTTTAGAGCGTCGGGTGCTGCGCCGGAGGCTCGTGAAATCATGGCCATGCCCCTCTTGTTATGTCACAGCCACACACCCTCAATGCAAGTCTATGGGAGGGGGCGTGACGAAGATCCTGGAGAGGATCGAAACGTCGCTGCTGTTTTGCACATTGCTTTGATGGAATAAAATTCACCTTTTTCACGTTATTGGAGTGCTGCCCTGATCTTTTTTTTATCTTTGGATGGATCGCTGGACTTAATCCTTTTACAGGTTGCCTGCACCTTTCTCTTTAAATTTTTTGCATTTTTAGAGTGCTGTTGCTTTTTGGTTTTTTAGATACCGTATTTATCGGGGTATACCACACACCGGCCTATAACACGCACCCTCATTTTACCAAGGATATTTGGGTAAAAAAAGTTTTTTACCCAAATATCCATGAAAAAATGAGGGTGCATGTGTGCGCGTGTATACCCCGATATACCCCCAGGAAAGGCAGGGGGAGAGAGGCCGTCGCTGCCCGCTTCTCTCCCCCTGCCTTTCCTGGGGTCTAGAGCGCTGCTGTCGGCCCTTTTCACCCCCTGGTTATCGGCGCCGCTGCCCGTTCTGTCCCCCTGACTATCGGTGCCGGCGCCGATAGCCAGGGGGAGAGAAGCGGCGCCGACAGCCAGGGGGAGAGAAGGGGCAGCGGCACCCATTGCGCCGCTGCCCCGTTGCCTCCCCCCATCCCCGGTGGCATAATTACCTGAGTCGGGTCCGCGCTGCTCCAGGCCTGAGTCGGGTCCGCGCTGCTCGGGTCCGCGCTGCTCCGCTGCTCCAGGCCTCCGTCGTTGCTATGCGCTGAACAGCGCGGCGCATGACGTCAGAGCGCCGCGCCGTGCATAGCAACGACGCTGGGGACCGGCGTCGTTTCTATGCACGGCGCGGCGCTCTGACGTCATGCGCCGCGCCGTTCAGCGCATAGCAACGACGGAGGCCTGGAGCAGCGGAGCAGCGCGGACCCGACTCAGGTAATTATGCCACCGGGGATGGGGGGAGGCAACGGGGCAGCGGCGCCGGCAATGGGTGCCGCTGCCCCTTCTCTCCTCCTGGCTGTCCAGGGGGTGAAAAGGGCCGACAGCAGCGCTCTAGACCCCAGGAAAGGCAGGGGGAGAGAAGCAGGCAGCGACGGCCTCTCTCCCCCTGCCTTTCCTGGGGGGGTATCGGCGTATAACACGCACACAGACTTTAGGCTAAAAATTTTAGCCTAAAAAGTGCGTGTTATACGCCGATAAATACGGTATATCTATAAAGTCAAGGTAAAAGGAAAATTCACCATCTTCTATTGCTATGATGTTACAATGCTTCTTAAAAGGTCTTAAAATTAGGTAAATACAACCTCTGATAAACAACAACACCCAACGGATTCCACCATGTCATTATTTATTGAACAAAAATAAAGCTGAAATGGAAAAGCCATGTGTGAACTGCTCCCATATGAATAAACAGATTGTAGAATCAGTTTTAGCAGCAATAACTTGAAGTATTGGTTTTCTGACTTTCTTAGTGTCTCATATTGTTCTGGAGGAATTTTAGCTCATAGAGGTTTGTGAGCATGCGTTTGTACACATCTCTCTTAACCCCTTGTCCCACATGACATAAATGTACATTATGGTACCATTAAAGGGGTACTCTGCCCTTAGACATCTTATCTAAAGGATAGGGCAAAAGATGTCTGATCATGGGGGTCATGCCGCTGGGGACCCCTGTGATCTCCCTTCTGCACCTGTCGTTCGTTTAGAGCACCGGGGGCAGCGCCAGAGGCTCGTGATGTCATGGTCACGCCCCGTCGTGCCGTCACAGCCACACCCCCTCAATGCAAGTCTATGGCAGGGGGCATGGCCAGTCATCCGGCACCCCTGCGATCAGACATCTGATCTCCTATCCTTTGGAGAGGGGATAAGATGTCTAGAGGTGAAGTACCCCTTTAAGGGTGTATGGAGTGGCTCCTGAATCAATCCCTACCTGGTGGCCCATAATAGTAGTGGGAGGCATGAAGTTATCGGCTGGCTATCAACCCTTTAGATGCCGCTGTCAAGGTTGACAGCAGCATCTAAATGGCAGTTAGAACAACTTGTCACTGGTGGTACAGGTGATCAAATCCCCAATCCGCGACGTGATCGTAGGCCAGAGACCTATTGGACAACATTTATCATTGTCTTTAGACTGTTATTTATGTCTAGAAAAGGCACAAAAAAGGTGCAAGCAGGGTTTATTTGCGCCTTTTTAGCACCTTTTGGTTTACACATTTCTGCAGATTTTTAGTTGCAATCCACTGATTTTGGCAATACACATGATATAGAAGGGTTTTATGAACTGCGCCTTTTTGGGAAAAGGCGCAAAAAAGGCGCAAAACCACCAAAAAGTCTCTAAAACTACACCAGCCCAGACTTAGCTTAGCTTTTTATATATGTGAAGAGGGAAATTTTAGAAAATGTGACCTGCACAAAATGTATCAAGTGCTCTTCTACCTTTTAATAAATTTGGTGCTCCTACACATTACCAGCAGAAAAAAAAGGTGTAGAAAAATGCTTCACTTCACACCTACAATGATAAATGCCCCCACCTTATCTATTAAACTATTGAAATATAACATTATTGCAAACCATAATAGCATTTTTTGTTACATCACTTTCCAGAAAAAAGCTATCAAAAAGTTAAATCTTTAAAAAAAATTTACCAATAAAAACTACAGATCATTGGGCAAAAAAGAGCCCAAAATAGTTCCATAGAGGAAAAGTAAATAAAAGTAATAGGGGTCAGAAAATAGCAATTCAAATTAAAACTAAAATCTATAAAGTTTTACTTTTTTGAAAAAGAGTAAAACATGACAGAAACTATACAAATCAGGTATCGTTGTAATCATGACAACCTGTAGAATCAAGAATGTAGAATTCCATTACCTTGTTGTGCAGGTCTTTTTTGACAATTGCTTTCTGTTCCCCATGGCTCAGTACAGGGCCGCCATCAGGGGGTACAGCCAGTACCCCAGTCAGGGGCCCAGGCACCCAGGGGGGGCCTGGGGCCCTAGGGCTGCAAAATGGGGGCACTGTGAGTGGGCATTACTATATATATATATATATATATATATATATATATATATATATATATATGTGTGTGTGTGTGTGAGAGGGGGCCATGTGAGGGGGCATTATTATGTATGGGGCCATGTGAGGGGGCATTATTATGTATGGGGGCCATGTGAGGGGGCATTATTTTGTGTGGGGGCCATGTGAGGGGGCATTATTATGTGAGGGCGCCATGTGAGGGGGCAATATTATGTGTGGGGGCCATGTGAGGGGGCATTATTATGTGTGGGGGCCATGTGAGGGGGCATTATTTTGTGTGGGGGCCATGTGAGGGGTCATTATTATGTATGGGGCCATGTGAGGGGGCATTATTATGTGTGGGGGCCATGTGAGGGGGGCATTATTATGTTTGGGGCCATGTGAGGGGTCATTATTATGTATGGGGCCATGTGAGGGGGCATTATTATGTGTGGGGGCCATGTGAGGGGGCATTATTATGTGTGGGGGCCATGAGAGGGGGCATTATTTTGTGTTGGGGCCATGTGAGGGGGCATTATTATGTATGGGGTCACGTGTGAGGGGGCATTATTATGTATGGGGGCCATGTGAGGGGGCATTATTATGTATGGGGCCATGTGAGGGGGCATTATTATATATGGGGGTCATGTGAGGGCGCATTATTATGTATGGGGCCATGTGAGGGGGCATTATTATATATGGGGCCATGTAAGGGGGCATTATTATATATGGGGGTCATGTGAGGGGGCATTATTATATATGGGGGTCATGTGAGGGGGCATTATTATATATGGGGGGCCATGTGAGGGGGCATTATTATATATGGGGGGCCATGTGAGGGGGCATTATTATATATGGGGCCATGTAAGGGGGCATTATTATATATGGGGGTCATGTGAGGGGGCATTATTATATATGGGGGTCATGTGAGGGGGCATTATTATATATGGGGGGCCATGTGAGGGGGCATTATTATATATGGGGGGCCATGTGAGGGGGCATTATTATATATGGGGGGCCATGTGAGGGGGCATTATTATATATGGGGGTCATGTGAGGGGGCATTACTTATATGTGGGCCATGTGAGGGGGCATTATTATATATGGGGGTCATGTGAGGGGGCATTATTATACATGGGGGGCCATGTGAGGGGGCATTATTATATATGGGGGTCATGGGAGGGGGGCATTACTTATATGTGGGCCATGTGAGTAGGCCCAGACTACAAGCTGTGTAAGGGGCCCCAAAATTTCTGGTGGCAGCCCTGGCTCAGTATCTCGCCTGCTCAGTATATCAATGTGAGAGCAATCTCATCCACTATTTATTCGCAGACACTTATTGCAATTTAAAAAATCACAGGTATGGTGAAATTAACCATTAATTGTCATTAAGTGCCAGTGTGTGTCACCTTGTGTGTCTGTAACAAGACCAAACATTGTAGGGGATGGAAAATTTTCATCAGGGCCATTTGGTGATTTCTAGTATTATGAGCTGAAAAGAAGCCAAACAACTATATAATAATAAAAGGCTTCACATGATCACTATCCTTAAATGGACACTGTCAAATACAAAAACCTTTTATATGTTGTACATCTTGGTAAAAACATTTTTTATCTTTCTAATATACTTTATAAGAAAATGTTCTCTCCTTTTTATAGAAATCATGGCTTATAAAAGAAACACCACTAGGTGTCCCCATACCATCCAGAACATAATCCTGTCTGGCTGTCGCATCATATTTGTCCCAGCTGAAGAACAGGCCAGGACCAAGTCCAGCAAGGGAGGTGGGACTAGAACTCCTCTGTGCTCACTCCTGTCCTATCAGACTGCAGCATGAAAACAGAGAGGAGGGGTTACAGAGCAGCCTGCAGTGATTGGTTGAAGAGACCCCGCACAGCACCGCAGACTCTAGAAGACCAAAAGCAGGAAATGCTGAGGAGGGGTGTAAAGTATTAGCAAATCAGAGCTCATCTCACACTGAACTGCTCTGGGCTGTGTGTTGCAGAGTGAGGGAGGAAGTTCTCCCCTGTATGGCTTCAGATGATGTCACACCTGCTGGGGAACGCCCCTTCCCAGTCTGTGAATCTGACTGAGGCTGAGCAGAAAATACAAAGCAATATCAAGGTAGAAAACTAAAATATAATAAAAATAAAGGGAGGGGGTGGTTTATCATGATGGGGGCAGTGAACTGGGGGGATTATAACATTTAACAAGATCATGAGAGGTACACTTTAATTTTATAGTGAAGCACATGACATGAAAGCTAAGCTGCAGAGGTGATGTTTAAATTGGGAATGCACATATACAGTATGTATTCCTAAAATACAATTGCACATTTCATAAATCAATCTGATTATACCATGAACATTAAAATTCCGAGCAGTGGTAGCGTCTGACTGGCACAGGCGGTGACCCGGCACGTGAGATGCCTCGATGGCCGTACAGCTCATTAATACCTTACCTAAGGATTCACACAGCTCGACTAAAGGGGAAAGAAACCCGTGGAATAATGTGAGCTAAAATTAGACAAGACGCAATGAGAACGTCCTTGATTGTGTCCCTGATATTTAACCCTGAGCACAGGCAGGCGCTCCTCTATTGTTCTTCCTCATGCACACCATGCTCTCCATCTATTCCTATGCATTGTTATTCATACGTACATTGTTATTTATGCCAGGTTTAAACATTAAAGGCAATGAATGGACTTGTTCATGTACAGTTATTGATTTGCATGACATCTCCTGGGTATGAAGCTGAAATGGGGTTTTTGCTTATTATATGCTACAAAGGGACCTTAATTGCGCTATTACTATATCATTTATATGTGACATAGGCATTAAAGGGGTACTCTGGAAAAATAAAATGTGCCAGAAAGTTATGCAGGTTTGTAATACTTTCAGTATTTATCAGCTGTTGTATGCTCCAGAGGAAGTTGTGTAGTTCTTTCCAGTCTGACCACAGTGCTCTATGCTGCCACCTCTGTCCGTGTCAGGAACTGTACAGAGCAGGAGAGGTTTGCTTTGGGGATTTGCTTATTCTCAGGACAGTTCCTGACATGGACAGATGTGTCAGCAGAGAGCACTGTGGTTATACTGGAAAGAACTGCACAACTTCCTCTGCAGCATACAGCAGCTGATAACTACTGGAAGGATTACCTTTTTTAAATAGAAGTAATTTACAAATCTGGATAACTTTCTGGAATCAGAAAGTTATATGCGTACTCCTTTAAGTATTTTTGTCTACACTTAAGGGCCAGTTCACGCTGAGATTCTGTTTTGCAGCAGCCCCCCCTTTGCAATTCAAAAGGAAGGGAGTGAGGGGGGAAGAAAGGAAGGAAGGGAGTGAGGGGTAGAAAGGAAGGAAGGGAGGAGGGAAGAAAGGAAGCAAGGGAGTGAGGAAGGGAGGGAGGGAGGGAGGAAGGAAGGGAGTGAAGGGGCAAGAAAGGAAGGGAGGTAGGAAGGGAGTGAAGGAGGGGGAAGAAAGGAAGGGAGGAAGGAACGAAGAAAGGAAGGAAGGGAGTGAAGGGGCAAGAAAGGAAGGGTGGGAGGGAGGAAGGAATGAAGGGAGGAAGGAATGAAGGGAGGAAGGAAGAAAGGAAGGAAGGGAGTGGGGGGGGAGAAAGGATGGGGGAAGGAAGAAAGGAAGGAAGGGAGTGAGGAGGAAGAAAGGAAGGAAGGGAGGAAGGAAGGAAGGCAATTAGGGGGGAAGAAAGGAAGGAAGGGAGGAAGGAAGGAAGGGAGTGAGTGAGGGAGGGAAGAGGAAGGAAGGGAGTGAGGGGGAAGAAAGGAAGGGAGTGAGGGAGGGAGGGAGGGAGAAAGGAAGAAGGGAGGGAGGGAGGAAGGAAGGGAGTGAAGGAGGGAGAAAGGAAGAGAGGAAAGAAGAAAGGAAGGAAGGGAGTGAGGGGGAAGAAAGGAAGGAAGGGAGTGAGGGAGGGAGGGAGGGAGAAAGGAAGAAGGAAGGGAGGGAGAAAGGAAGGGAGTGAAGGAGGGAGAAAGGAAGAGAGGTAGCTTTACTGAGTGACAGATGGTACCGTCTTTACGGTGCAGCCAGAGCCAACGGAGGTGACCAGTGACTGCAGAGACCTTAAAGGCTTGCTGGGACTTGCAGTGGTTTTGGACAATTAGTGCAGGCCACGTTGACTTGACAATAGATGACAGTGACTGACTTGACTGGAGACAGACTAAGCTGTGACTGTAGTTACTTGTAGACTTGTATCTTGTGGCTGTAGACTTGAGGCTCCTATCACTTCAGACTCTTAGGCTCGACTGCACCTCAGCAAAGACTCAGGAACTAAGAGAGAGAAGAGACACCTCCCAGGGCTTTTATGGGGGAGACTCTGGTGGGGTCCCATTGGTCACCCTTAAGTCACCTGGTCACTGATATCTCCTGGGTAACAATCACATGACAACTCACATGACAACTGGTGATCACATGTTTACCATTTCTTAAAGATACATCATTCTTATATACATAACATAGGGGATAATATACAATTACAGTAGAACAGATGCAGGGGGGTCCAGGGGACACTGCAGGGAGGCTGCCTGACAGCGCAGCAAGGGTACGGGGTAACAACTCCCGTACTGGGCCACCACAACATCAACAATACTCCCTGCTTTTTCCAGAGTATGAAGATATATTCCCAGGGCAGCAAAATAAATCTATGCCCCAAATGAAGAAAAACTATAAAGGTGCTCATTGTAACGCCGAGCGCTCTGGGCCCCGCTTCCCCTCCGGAGCGCTCGCGGCGTCACTTCCCTGCTTGCAGCGCCCCGGTCAGCGAGTCTGACCGGGAGCGCTGCTCTGTGTCCCTCGGCGGGGATGCGATCCCCGTGGCGGGATGTGCCCGCCCGCGGGTCGCATCCCGTGTCACTCACCAGCCCCGGTCTTCTGCTCACTCCCGGCGCGTGCGGTCCCGCTCTCTAGGGCGTGCACGCGCCGGGTCTCTTAGATTTAAAGGGCCAGTGCACCATTATTTGGTGTCTGGCCCAATTAGTTCCTAACACTCCCTACACTATATAAACCCACTTCCCCTTCCTGTCCCTGCCGGATCTTGTTGCCTTGTGCCCTGAGAAAGCGTTTCTGTGTGTTCCATTGCTTGTGTATCCAGACCCTTGCCGTTGCCCCTGACTACGAACCATTGCCGCCTGCCCAGACCTTCTGCTACGTCCGACCTTGCTCTTGCCTTGTCCTTGTGTACCGCGCCTGTCTCAGCTGTCAGCGAGGTTGAATCGCTATCGGGTGGAACGACCTGGGGGTTACCTGCCGCTGCAAGTCCATCCCGCTGTGCGGCGGGCTCTGGTGAAAACCAGTAACCCCTTAGATTCCGTTCCCCTGGTACGTCCCACGCCATCACCTCACTGACACATCCACCACCCATGTCCTCTCCGCATACCAGTCCGGATCCTGACACTCATGATGCCCTGTGACTACCACTTCATCATTTTCCATACCTATAATTTTCTATGTTTCCTCTCACAGATGAGTCGTCACAATTCGTGCACAAGCGCAAGCAACGGGAGTCCTGGCAGCAGCTGCTCCTAGGATGAAATTTGGAGATCAGATGAAAAACAGCTGTTCAGAGGCTTCTTTCTGCCGAGCATGGGGCACTGGGAGCGGAGTAGATGTTCTCTGCAGTCACCTCCTGCCCTCGGTGTATGATAGACTAGTGTCTAGAGCCCTACACTTCATCCCAGACAGCGGCAGTCCCGTGTTTGATGCTGAATTACTGGCATTTTGTTGCTATCTATTGTACTTAGTATCTCATCAACCTCTCTCTCCATCACAGCAACACCCTCTGAGCCAGGCATTACCACTGTTGTTCAAGAGCCATTGTCAAAATGAAGTTATTACTTTGAAGAGGTTTAATGTAAGCAGAATGCAGCGCTGTTCAAAGGCCTGTAATAGAGAAAATAATAATCCACATAATATCTCAACAACAAAATTATGTTTGGAGTGCAAAGAACTGTCTATACGGCTACATTACCCAGCCTTTGTGCACGGTTGGGAAAGTTCACTTCTCCGGTAAGCCAAGATCGAAATAGCTTTTTCTCCTGAAATTACGTGTTGTGCTATTTTCTTGCAATGGCGCTGAGTGTTAGTATGCAAAACAAATGTAATGGCAGAGGAAACGGATTGAAGCTACTCTCATGGGTCCAGTAAAAGCTTTCTGAGACTAGGGGCCCGAAATGTCCACCCTTACACAATACGTGTTGTAACTAAATAGACCCAAATTGTTGTGCTGCCTGATTTTGTAATACAGCAGGTGAAATAAGTATTGAACACGTCACCATTTTTCTCACTAAATATATTTCCGAGGGTGCTATTCATGGGAAATTGTCACCAGATGTTGGTAACAACTCAAATAACCCATATATACAAAGAGACCAAAACAAATAAGATCAGAAATTAAAGGGATACTCCGCCTCCAAGGGATAGGAGATACGATGTCTGATCGCGGGGCTCCCACCACTGGGGACCACCGAAATCTCCCTGCTGCAGCCGGCGTTCATTTAGAGCAGTGTTTCCCAACCCAGTCCTCAAGGCACACCAACATTCTGGTTTTTTTTCAGTTACTCCATTGGAATAGAACAGGGAAAAATTTAAATCCAGGACTGTTGGTGTGCCTTGAGAACTGGGTTGGGAAACACTGGTTTAGAGCATTGGGCGAAGCTTCAGAGGCTTGTGAAGTCACTGCCATGCCCCGCTCGTGACATCACGGCTACGCCCCCTCAATGCAAGTCTATGGGAGGGGGCGTGACAGCCGTCACGCCCCCTCCCATAGCCTTGCATTGAGGGGTGTGTCTCTGACATCATGAGCGGGGCGTGACCGTGACATTTCAAGCCTCCGCATCGCCAGTCATCCGGCACAGAGCGAAGTTCGCTCCGTGCATCAGATGTCTTGGGTGTCTATAGGGATAAGACGCCGAGGGGCGGAGTTCCCCTTTAAGTTATGTGTAATAATGTGAAATGACACAGGGAAAAAGTATTGAACACGCTTCCTGATAAATACTTTGTGCCAAATCTCTAGTTGGTAATGACGGCATTAAGACACCTCCTGCATGGAAAACCTTGTCAGGTGCCTTGCTCTGGGGGGATTTTTTCCCATTCTTCCACACAAATCGTCTTCATAATCTTGAAGGTTCTGTGGGCTTCTTCTATGACTTATGATTATTAGTTCTTTCCATAGATTTTCCATAGATTTTCAGGTGGTTGGCTGGGCCATTTTAGCAGCTTTATTTTCTTTCTTTGAAACCATCTGCTAGTTTCCTTGGCTGTGTGTTCGGGATCATTGTCTTGCTGTAATGTACACCCTCGTATTATCTTTATCATCCTGGTAGATGGCAGTAGATTTTTGTCAGGAATGTTTCAGTAAATTTGCCCATTCATCCTTACTTCAATTACATGAAGTTTTCCAGTGCCAATTGCTGAAAAGACGCCTCACACCATGATGTTCCCACCTCCAAACTTCACTGTTGGTATGGTGTTATTGGTCGTATGTGTAGCACCATACATGGTGTGTATTATGGCATCCAAACACTTCCATTTTACTCTTATCTGACCACACTATATATACAGCCTATAAAGTGTCGATTAGTCAAGCAAGTTGTCACTTAATTCAACTTTATGCCATTGATGGAGACACCCTACTGGGCACCCAGCTATCTCTTTCAGGCCCATAGAGTTGAAGGGAGTGGCAACACGCATTCCTCCAAACAAGAATGAAAGAATGAAAGTAATGCGCTCACCCCGGGGATGTAGTCCACCCTTGGGTGAGTGCATTACTTTCGTTCTTTCATTCTTATTTGTACGGCTGGCACACTCAGTAATAGCACCCCAGTTGCAGCAAACACCATCACGGTCATTTGTGTATCCTTATACAAGCTTTGGTATTTGACAAGCACAGTGCAGAGGCATCACCCTTGGCTCTTGAAACACGCATTCCTGACTTCCATTCTATTGCAACAGAGGACATGGGATCCCTGTTTCACTGCTTGACCCCCACTCATCTAACAATTATTACCTATCCAGTAGGTCTGCCATAATAGTACTCCTATTAATAGAGATTGGCCAAATAGCAGTACAATGCAATATAGTAGTATTGCAGTGTACTCTACAAGCAATCAAGTGACTGTATGCTCAAATCCTCTAGGGGAACTGAACGTTTCACTAAAGGGAAACTGACAGCGTGCTGACCCACACTTAACCCGATACACAAGGTTATGGTCATACCCAGCATCCCAGTCTTCATCCCCTCTGCATCTATATGCCCATACACCCTTTGCTCACATGGGCAAAGGGGCCCCATGAATATTTATGCACTGGGCGGGCATATTAGAGCAGAGGGGTTGGGGCAAAGAAGATGGACATGCCAGGTCCCACCTCTACTGTACAAAGCCAGCCATTTCCAGATTAGCATAAGGGAGTGGCTAGGGGAAATATCCTAGACACTCTGGTGGGGTCTAGATACCATCTAAGTAAGACTTTCCATCTAGCTTCTTCATAATATAGCATACATGCAAGGCAAAAAAAACGTGTCCGCCTTTGTCTGTACACCCCCGCTGTCATCCTTTTTTTTTTTTTGTATACCGCTGTGTGAGTATGTTCCAATACAATAAAGAAGCTTTACAGTATCGGTGAGTGCAACATTTCTCTTCTATTTTTGTAGTTAATAATATAGTGTCTGCACCTGTGTTTGAAGGATGGTCTTGTGAATTCTTATGTGATCTTTGCCCCGATGTTTATTTTTAGCAGAATACAAAATAAGTGTTGTCTCAGGTTTTCCTGCAGTGCAGCCCGAGACATTGCATCACTAATCAGGTTTTGAAAGGGAGCCTGTCTGCTTTAATGGGTGGAGCAACCACTGGGTGAGAAGGAGATCATTCACAGGGCTGCAGGCAATTGTAGTTTCATGAACAGCAAAGCTGTGCTGCAAAGGGTGGGGTGACTGAAGTGTGGGAGGGAGAAATGTGACCTGACACTTACAAATAAAGGATCCTGGGGCTTGTAGTTTGGAGGTAGGGAACTCCTACAGGAAATAGCCATTTCACAAAAAGAAAGCAGCAGCGTTATGGTGGACTCACAACACGGCCATTTAGCCCCAAGACCAGAACGGATCCTTCCTAAGCATGTCCATTACTGTCTGGCAGGTAAGTACTAAAGTCACGTTATGGTGGATAACCCCTTCAACATTGATAGAGAGTTTGGAGGTCGTAGTAGCCATTTGAGCCTATTCTTTCGGTTTGAAAGAGAATACTATAGATAACTGAAATAAAAAATTGGATGGAAATTTTGAAAAATTCATTAAAAATACGGTTAACGTAAACGCTTGATTTACACAACAGGTCATTTTCTGATGACACATTCCCTTTAAGCTCTGACTGTACTTTTTGTCATTCAATGGAAACAATAATAAAATCTTCTTACTAAACCGAAGGCCTGATAAATGCCGACATTTGCAAAGGAGAATACTAACAGGACGAGAGGTGCCGAATAACGAAGGTGACTGCATTCTGTTTGCGAGCCGAGGACAAAAGTGAGTGACTTCTGACTGAACGCAACGCAAACCAGGTCTATAATTAGAATATACCCGAAAACCTGTGACACCGCCCGGAACAGGCGCCGCATAAGAATCACTCGGCCAGACCGCCAAGTTCACCGCGTGTCCGGAAAGACTCGGCTGAAAGTGAAAAGGACGAGGTCAGATAAATATGACTTATTTATAAAGGGCCTATTGAATCCATGCATTAGATTAAGATGGCGTTTCCGCACCAGTGTGCCTCCAGCTGTTGCAAAACGACAACTTCCAGCATGCCCGGACAGCCAACGGCTGTCCGGGCATGCTGGGAGTGGTAGTTTTGCAACAGCTGGAGGCAGACCGGTTGGGAAACAATCGATTTAGGACAATGTCGGGAATTTACGACAAAGAAATATATAGCAAGTAAAATCTACATGAATACAATGCCGATGAATTAAACATCATTGCATTTACTATTCCATCCATTATAGATGGGCACAGGGTAAGGCGCAGCCCCACAGACAATATGGGAAGAATTAATCTTTTGCGCCTTTTTTCTCCCTCTTGCCAATATCAAATGCATCAAATTTGTTGCATGAATTTTGCCAAAAAAATAAATACAATTCACAGCCCCTATGAAGTGGAGTAAGATTGTGCGAAAATCACGTGACTTTGTAAACAAAAATCACAAATAATAAATTTGTCGAATAAACTGTATCAAGCTAGGTCGCACCCACAACATCTGTCAGAAAGCGAACCCGGCCAGCAAAGGACAAATGTGGGAGACATGTGCCATTAAAGAATGACGGACAAATATTGGAACAAGAGAAATAATAATTTTCCTAATAATAATAATAACAATAATATTAATAATAAAAATGTTCGCTAATAAATAATAATAATAATTAAATGATCATTTTAACAGAAATTTATGACCATTACTAAGCAAGTTATATATATATACATATATATATATACATATATATATATATATATATACATACATACACACATTAATATATATATATACAGAGGTCCCTCAAGTTACAATATTAATTGGTTCCAGGACGACCATTGTATGTTAAAACCAGAACTCTATGGAAACCTGGTAATTGGTTCTAAAGCCCCAAAATGTCTTCAAAAAATAGGAAAAAGTGAGGATTAAAAATAAATAAGTACCGTATATACTCGAGTATAAGCCGACCCGAGTATAAGCCGAGACCCCTAATTTCAACCCAAAATCCCAGGAAAAGTTATTGACTCGAGTATAAGCCTAGGGTGGGAAATACCTCATCCCCCCCGTCATCATCCAGACCCGTCATTAACATCCTCATCATCATCCCCTTGTCATCATCCCACACATCCCCCCTTCATCATCCCCTTATCATCCCACACATCCCCCCTTCATCATCCCACACATCCCCCCTTCATCATCCCCTTATCATCCCGCACATCCCCCCTTCATCATCCCCTTATCATCCCACACATCCCCCCTTCATCATCCCCTTGTAATCATCCCACACCCCCCCTTCATCATCCCCACCCCCCTTCATCATCCCCACACCCCCCCCCTCCCTTCATCATCCTCTTCTCATCATTCGCCCTCAGTGGTCTTCAACCTGCGGACCTCCAGAGGTTTCAAAACTACAACTCCCAGCAAGCCCGGGCAGCCATCGGCTGTCCGGGCTTGCTGGGAGTTGTAGTTTTGAAACCTCCGGAGGTCCGCAGGTTGAAGACCACTGCGGCCTTCAACATCATCCAGCCCCCTCTCACCCCCTTTAGTTCTGAGTACTCACCTCCGCTCGGCGCTGGTCCGGTCCTGCAGGGCTGTCCGGAGAGGAGGTGGTCCGGTGAGGAGGTGGTCCGGGCTGCTATCTTCACCGGGGGCGCCTCTTCTCCGCGCTTCCGCCCCGGAATAGAGGCGTTGCCTTGACAATGACGCAGAAGTACGTTGGCAATGAACGCACCTCTGCGTCGTTGTCACGGCAACGTGACTATTCTGAGGCCGGGCCCGAAGCGCTTAGAAGAGGCCTCCCCGGTGAAGATAGCAGCCCGGAACCACTATGCCACCGGACCACCTCCTCTCCGGACAGCCCTGCAGGACCGGACCAGCGCCGAGCGGAGGTGAGTACTCAGAACTAAAGGGGGTGAGAGGGGGCTGAATGATGTTGAAGGCCGCAGTGGTCTTCAACCTGCGGACCTCCGGAGGTTTCAAAACTACAACTCCCAGCAAGCCCGGACAGCCGATGGCTGCCCGGGCTTGCTGGGAGATGTAGTTTTGAAACCTCTGGAAGTCCGCAGGTTGAAGACCACTGCGGGTGGGGGAGTTCACTCGAGTATAAGCCGAGGGGGGTGTTTTCAGCACGAAAAATCGTGCTGAAAAACTCGGCTTATACTCGAGTATATACGGTAGATAACTAATACAGATAGAGATGAGCGAACTTACAGTAAATTCGATTTGTCACGAACTTCTCGGCTCGGCGGTTGCTGACTTTTCCTGCATAAATTAGTTCAGCTTTCCGGTGCTCCCGTGGGCTGGAAAAGGTGGATACAGTCCTAGGAGACTCTTTCCTAGGACTGTATCCACCTTTTCCAGCCCACCGGAGCACCGGAAAGCTGAACTAATTTATGCAGGAAAAGTCATCAACTGCCGAGCTGAGAAGTTTGTGACGAATCGAATTTACTGTAAGTTCGCTCATCTCTAAATACAGATAAAGCAAATCCTTACATATAAAAGTAAGAAAGATCTGCTGGGAGCTGTAAATCACTGTCTATTTCAGTGTTTCCCAACCAGGGTGCCTCCAGCTGTTGCAAAACTACAACGCCTTCGGCTGTCCGGGCATGCTGGGAGTTGTAGTTTTGCGATAGCTGGAGGCACCCTCTTTGGGAAACACTGACCTATGTAGAGGAAAGGAGCTTCTTCAGGGTCCTATACAGAACACGCAATGTCCTAAAAAAATAAAAATAAAATGTAGCCGCCCTCACTTGGTGTCCAAAGGAGCAGCTAACTCTGGCACAGGTAAAGAGTATAGAACATGTAATACCTCCCTGTACTGTTTTGGGGGCGCTACCAGACACCAGTCAGTGCATGCACTTCAGTAATACAGGGGTTTTATCAGTGAGATGTCCATTCTGATTGGTCAGTTCTTCCAGCCCTTGACACGTTTCGCAGATTCCATTAGCATTGTATGTTGAGTCTGGTTTCAAGTTACAATGGTCCAGAAAAGACCATTGTATGTTGAAACTATTGTATGTTGAGGCCATTGTAAGTTGAGGGATCACTGTATATATACATAAATATATATATATATATATATATATATATATATATTCACACTATGTGCTTTAATGCTTCTTTTACAGGTTGGGTGGGCTGACCATTCAGGCACTAGGTAGTAGCCATGTACAGTCTGCAATTTTTATATTAGCCATACGGTGACATGTTGGGCAGGGAATAGTGCAGCCCTGAGCTCGCTCACAGCTACTTTCCCTGCTTACAAGACGATCCGCCCTAAGCGACGAACCCCCAACTAGACGACGGTACCTACTCTGAAGAAGCGCAGGGTGTAGAAGAAGGATTAAGATTTTTTTAATAGAAGTCATTTACAAATCTGTTTAACTTTCTGGCACCAGTTAATTAAAAAAAAAAAAAAGTTTTACACCGGAGTACCCCTTTAAGATAGGATGCCCTATGCATTTGACCAATAAGCCTCCGCCGACCTTATAACAGCCGAAATCGGCACAGACATGATGGTTTTAGTCACAAATTCACAATGAAGCACACAAAGCCGTCATACGTCATTTATGACTAGAATAATGCCCCCTGTAGGCTACCGAAAACATTGATTTCAACCGCTGACATTTTCGCCTGGTGCTAAGCAGATTACTGAGACGTTTCTGCAGCAGATCCTTCTGCAGCCATGGGAAACAATACTGTGTGATTTATAAGATCCTGCAGATGTTGTGCAGGCAAAATGAGATTTGTTTTTATCTGGAAGCCCCAACAGAAGGTCAGTATGTGATTTAAAGAAGCATGGATTGCAGGGCCGCAGTTTTCTTCTGAAAAGTTATATGGGGTTTGCGTCTAGGGTTGCCACCCTTGTTGCCAATAAAAATACCGGCCATGCAAATTTGCATAATTAATTGTATATGCGTGACATCACAGGATACACATATGTGGGGGAAATGTTGTCCTATTCTGACCCCTATAACTTTTTTATTTCTCATCATACGGGGATGTATGATGGCTCATTTTTTTCGCCCCGATCTGTAGTTTTTAACAGGACCATTTTTGACTTCTTGATTGCTTTTTTTTAGTAAATTCGGGAGTTGCAGTTAGTTACTAACTACAACTCCCAGCATGCCCTGATACAGCCTGTGGCTCAGCAGCTGCCCCAAAGAAACCTACAACTTCCCGCATTTTGGTCTAAATAGTAGTATATGGTATTGGGCAGTGTTTCCCAACCAGGGGTGCCTCCAGCTGTTGCAAAACTATAACTCCCAGCATGTTGGACTATATAGTATAGGTCAGTGTTTCCCAACCAGGGGTGCCTCCAGCTGTTTCAAAACTATAACTCCCAGCATGTTGGACTATATAGCATAGGTCAGTGTTCCCCAACCAGAGTGCCTACAGCTGTTGCAAAACTACAACTCCCAGCATGCCCGGACAGCCGTTGGCTATCCGGGCATGCTGGGAGTTGTAGTTTTGCAACAGCTGGAGACACTCTGGTTGGGAAACACTGATATAGGTTTTAGTGCAACATTCCGGTAGTTGGAGGATTGGTTGGATGGATACCGGCCATTGCATTGCCGGTATTTTTAATATAAAATAACCGGCAGGGTGGCCAAAATACCAGCTGTGCCGATAAAATACCGGCCAGTTGGCGACCCTATATGCATCTGAAGTCATATTTTCCCTTCTGTGGGGACACGTTACACATGACACCAGCCATGAGGAAGAGATAAAAGAATAATAAACGTGAATTCAAGACAACTGCTGCTGGCCAGGAAGACATTTCGCTTCTTCTTTCTGGGACCCCATCACCCATTGTGAAGAGTTGGCCACGGTGGGACTGGCATCAGTTGGTCAGGGTGTAAAGGTAATTTTTGGTTGTTGAATACAGGTAAAAATAGTACAAGAGCACCTTACGCTTCAGTAGTTCATTACACGGTAGAACCCTTATCTATATATTGCATCTAAAACTCAATGGGGGAGATTTATCAAAACCTGTCCCGAGGAAAAGTTGCCCATAGCAACCAATCAAATCGCTTCTTTCATTTTGCAGAGGCCTTGTTGTCAGTGCAGAGGGAGTCCAGCCTAATCCTGAAAAAGTTGTTAAGAACTGGCCTACCCCGCGCACGGTGAAAGATGTCAGGAGCTTCATGGGATTTGCCGGCTACTACCGCCGCTTCATTTCCCACTTTGCCCAGATTGCAGAACCCCTCACAGCTCTCCTGCGGGGTACGGCGAAGGAGAACTACAGTGGAAGATTAACTGTTGAATGGGCCGAAGAGCAAGAGACAGCATTGCGAGCTTTAAAACATCTGCTGACAGAACCACCCACCCTGGCGTATCCAGACTACAGTCAGCCGTTTCGGCTGTATATTGATGCCAGCTTTGAAGGTCTGGGGGCTGTCCTGTCCCAAGTTCAAGAAGCGTGAGAGCGAGTGATAGCCTATGCCAGTCGTAACCTGCGAGGAGCAGAAAAAAACTTTCCAAACTACAACTCCTTCAAGCTGGAACTTCTTGTTGGAGATTTACAACAACACGGTCCATTGTTCTACAGGATACACCCCCTTTCTACCTGATGATGGGGCGGCATGGGCAGCTGCCAAAGGACCTAATGTTTGGGCTTCAGGCCCCATTCAATAACTCCCCGCAAGCCTCCATGGAGTGGGTCTCTGACCATCAAAGAAGGATCCAAGAAGCAAAAGAGTTGGCAAAAAGATGGGCGAGGCTCAACGAAGACAACAGCAAGATTATAACCGTCATGCCTCTGCCAAACCCCTACAGCTAGGTGACAAAGTCTGGCTGCGGAAGATCCCGAGAACTTATACTGGACTCTGTCTGGGAGACAGAACCATATACAGTGACGACCGTACCCTATCCAGACTCGTGTACAAGATACAAAAACTTGGGTACGAGCTGCAAGTTGTCCATCGTAACAGAATCAAGCTATGTCACAAAGAAGACCTACCTGTGCTCCCCGTACCTTCACCACCAGCAGTCAGACATACAAGGGAGTTCATGCCAGGAGAAGGGATTCATTCATCCATGGATGTTCCAATGTTCTCTCCCAGCCAACTTGCAATCTTCTGTATCGCGCCAACACCGTGAGCCCCCGTCCTGTTACCATTGGCGCCGCTCTATACTCCAGTCTCCAGACCACCTGTCTCACCAATGTCTATGCCCGCAAGTCCAAGTCCTGCCAGTCCAGAACCGCTACCTACTCCAGCATTCGATGAGGAAGAGCCTGTTACAATTCAAATCGAGTCAAGAGCTCCCGAAAGAGTAGGCGTTCCTGATTCCAAAGAGGTGGTGCTGCGTAGGTCCCAACTGTCCACTCAAGGCCAAGTTCCAGCCAGATTCAAAGACTAACTTTTCACAAAAAGATCCAAATAATACATAAAGTCCTGTGCTACAAATAGTCCATTGACTTCATGTTCAGTCATGCACATAAGTTTCTACCCACACTAGGGCTGTAACACTACTCATAATACCAGTCCTCACATGTCTATGATGTATCATATCTAATGTCTAATATTATCTTGTGTCCACGTGCTCAGGATACTTTACTGGCCAGAAGGTATTCCGTACAGTAAAAAAATAAGGTACAAAATGTCTAGTGATGTCTAGTGATATACATAGAGTTTTGGGGAGAAGTGTGTCCACCGAGGGACCCCAGTAGTCAAGGCATTGGGTAAAAAGCCTCTGGCAGCCCAATCCTTCAGAGTAATATCTAATGTTATGCATAATTTCTTAGTCATATCCTTCAGTAGTCATACAGTTCATCAGTCTTTTTATAGTTCAGAGCGTGTATGAACGTTTTATAATACATGGACTCTTTGTCTTCATCTGCATCAGACCTGGATATGGACGTTGTTTGAAATTCCCCAGGAACTGTCGTAGAGGACCACTTCATTAAACTGGGGGAGTTTGTGGTGGCCCAGTACGGGATGGTGTTTCCCCGTACTTCTCCTGCCCTGTCAGGCAGAGTCTCTCCATGTCTCCAGGGCCCCCTTTATGTATTATCCCCTGTGTATATAAGTTGTGATATTAATAATGTACTGTTTTTTTTTAATTGTTATACCATATGATTGTTACCCAGGAGGCACTAATGACCAGGTGACCCCCAAGTGATCTATGGGCTCCTTGCACAGCCCCCCCCCCCCCCCATATAACCACAGGAGGGGCTGCAATCTCTCTCTTAGTTCCTGAGGTCCAGTGCAGTCAAGATGTCTTACAGAGAGTGTCCAGAGCATTGGAGGCCTCGAGCCTAAAGTCTGCAGCCACAAGTCAGCTCAACTAAGCTCAAAGTCATCGTCCTGTCAGTCACAAGTCAGTCAAGTCAATTGTCTAGTCACCGTGGCCTGCACTAAAGTGTCTCTACATACTGAAAGTCCCAGCAAGCCTGCGAGGTCTCTTTGTGTCACTGGTCACCTCCTTGGGATATTGGCTGAACTGCATATACTGTGTCATCTGTCTAACCTCAGTAAAGCTGCTGTTTGTCCATAACTTGGCGTTGGTGTCTTCATTGCCCCCGTGCCTAGCCCAGGACCAGCGGTATTACCTTCAGGTGGTTAAGGCTAAACCACATCCTGGCGTTACGGCAAGAAGGGGTTAATAATATCTGCTCCTTGGGTTATAACATCTACCCTGCACCTCACACCCTGACGCCACTAAAGGATAGGGGATAAGATGTCTGATCGCGGGGGTCGCACTGCTGGGGACCCCCGCAATCTCGGCTGCGGCACCGTGAACTTCGCTCCGTGCCGGATGACTGGCGATGCGGGGAGAAGGCTCGTGACATCACAGCTATGCCCCGCTCGTGACGTCACAGCCATGCCACCTCAATGCAAGTCTATGAGAAGGGGGCGTGATGTCACGAGCCTCCGGGACGGCATCAGACGCTCTAAATGAACGTCGGGTGCAGCAGGGAGATCGCAGGGGGTCCCCAGCGGCGGGACACCGACGGTCAGACATCTTATCCCCTATACTTTAGATAGGGGATAAGATGTCTAGGGGCAGAATACCCCTTTAATGGGAAATCAGATTAAACAACATTAACCTGACCCCTTTTCTTTTCTCCAGCCAAACACAAGAAATTAAAGGGGTTATCCAGTTATTAAAAACACATCCTCTAGCCACAGAAAAGGGGAAAAGTATCTGAATGCAAGGGGTCCAATTACTGGAACCCCCCGCAAACTCCAAAAAGGGGCCTGGCTCTCCCCACTGAGTGCTCCAGTCCCACCTCACAATACGTACTAGTATTCATACCTACAACTCGGCAATGACAGCCCACTCAGCCAATCACCATCTGAGGCGTGACACCACTGCGGCTGGTGATCGGCTAAGCGAGCCTTCACTGTTGAGGTAAGTACATCTCAGAAGGTAAGGGGCTAGTAAGCCGTGCCCGTTCTGGAGATGGCGGGGGGTCCCAGTGGTTGGACCCCACGATCAGAAACTTAGCCCCTATCCCCCACAGGGACTACGTTTTAACAACGGGATAACCCCTTATTGTACGGGGACATCACAAATCCAATTCAAAATTCTTAGAGTGAGCATAACCGTTCACAGCATACCTATCTCTGGTCCCCTGGGTTACGCCCTGTGTGGGGTCTGAGGGGGCGACATGACAAAAGATTTCATAGCATGCTAGACAGAGAAGTGCTGCACCACCCTGGACTAGACACAACACAAAAAAAGCAAAGACTACATTATGTAGTGTGCGGCAGGGATGTGCACAGACATTTTGGGGGGCAGGGGCTCAAGTAAAAAAATAAAAAGGCACTTCTCATTGTAAAAAAAAAAATGTTTGTAAAAACCTTACACATGTTAACACAATACAGTTCCTGAGGTGAGGGACCTCCGGCAGTCATGTCAGCTGAATGGGACCTACATCACCCCACAGAGGTCCCAATCAGTATAGCATTATAGGGCAGGTACATTAAAAGGGCAGGGGCTCAAGCCCCCTTTTAAGTCTATGAGTGCACGTCCCCGGTATGCGAGGATTGATGTGAGTCTATTGTAGACAGTATAGTTACTCTGGACACGGCAGTAGGAGGAAATTAAGATGCTGCCGATTGTCCCGGTATTTATATTCTCTCTGTTCTTAAAATTTTCATTTCATCAGGTCTGTTAAGGGCACCGAGCGAAAAAAGTTCCGTGGATATGCCGGGTGCCTTTGTTCTCTGTTGGTGAATCATGAATAATTTGCATTGTTTTAAGTTAAAATTCACTCCGGGAAGATAATGAATGATATAACGAATTATATAATGAATGCCAATTAGTGGATGTTACAAGAAGTTCCCAACATTCCGCTCATAGAGAATTTAATTATCATTATGGGTAATATACCTTACCTGCACACAGGATGTACTAAGATGAACTCATTTCTAAAATTTGTAAATTACTTCTATTAAAAAGTCTTAATCCTACCAGTACTTATCAGCTGCTGAAGTCGAGTTGTTCTTTTGTGTATGACCACATTGCTCTCTGCTGACACCTCTGTCTGTCTCAGGAACTGTCCAGAGCAGGAGAGGTTTGCTATGGGGATTTGCTCGTGCTCTGGACAGTTCCTGACACGGACAGAGGTGTCAGCAGAGAGCACTGTGGTCGGACAGAAAAGAACAGCTAAATTTTCAGTGGAGCATAAAGCAGCTGATAAGTACTGGAAAGATTAAAGGGGTACTCCGGTGCTTAGACATCTTATCCCTTATCCAAAGGATAGGGGATAAGATGCCTGATCGCGGGGGTCCCGCCGCTGGGGACCCCCGTGATCTTGCACGCCGCACCCCGTTAGAATCAGTCCCCGGAGCGTGTTCGCTCCGGATCTGATTACTATTACTTTGGATAGGGGATAAGATGTCTAAGCGCCGGAGTACCCCTTTAAGATTTTTTAATAGAAGTAATTTACAAATCTGTTTAACTTTCTGGCACCAGTTGATTTGAAAAAAAGAGTACCCCTTTAACATGTCCTTTATTCCATAAGATGAACTCCATAAAAACAAGACCCAGCTATGTAGCTATGTTGACAGAAAAATAAAATAAAAAGTTATAGCTCTCGGAAAGAAAGGATAAAGAAACATAAAACATACGAAACATCGAATATTGGGTAAGTGCACAAAGTGAAAATAAAAATTAAAACAAAAGCAATAAAAGTAATAAGGTTATAGATTGGAGATGCTAAATTCTACATGGATGTGGCTGAATTGGGCCACCCTATGCTTATACAGTAACCCCCCCCCCCCCCCCCCCCCCGACATGCGATGGCCCCGACATATGATCAAATCAACATACGATGCTTTTATATGTCGGGGCCATCGCATTAACTGCTATCCGACAGCGCAAAATGCTTAAGCTGCTGTCGGATAGAAGTTTAAGCATCCCAGACAGGTTCACTTACCTATCCCCACTGCTCCGGGTCCACTTCGCGATCCTCCGGCGTCTCCTGTAGTGTTGCTCGCGAATATTCGCAATTCGAATATTATTCGTGAATATCGCATATTCGTGAATTTGCGAATTTCGCGAATATAGCGCTATATATTCGTAATTACGAATATTCGTTTTTTGTTTTTTTTTTCTTCACAGTACACATCACAGTGATCACCCCTCTCTGCTTCCAGCTTGTGTGGTGTAAAGAAGGTTGTAATACCACTGTGTGAGACTGGTGTGTGAAAATTCGCATATGCGTAAATTAGCATATGCTACTTTTAACATATGCGAATTTCCATGTATGCAAATTTTGTATATGCTAATTTTCACATATGTTACTTTTCGCATATGCGAAGATAAAACACGAATATTCGCAAATATATGACGAATATTCGCCCATATATTCGCGAATATTCGCGAATTCGAATATGGCCTATGCCACTCAACACTAGTCTCCTGCATCTTCTCCAGGGTCCGGGCCTCGCTTTCCGGCGTCGTTATTATGTCACTAAAATTCGTGTGTCAAAAATGCGCGTATCCACATATACGAATATACATATTCGCATATGCGAATATATACATATTCACATATACGTCTATATATATTCGCATATGCGACTATATATACGCATATGTGTATATGCGAATATGTATTTATTCCTAAATTCGCATATGCGAATATGTATATATTTACATATGCGAATGTGTATATATTCGCATATGCGAATATACATATATTCGTATATGCGAATATGTATATATTCGTATATATAAATATGAGTATATTCGCATATACGAATATATGTATATTCGCATATGCGAATATGTATATATTCGCATATGCGAATATGTATATATTCGCATATGCGTATATACATATTCGCATATGTGTTTATTCGCATATATTAATATTCGTATATGCGAATATGTGAATATTCGGACATGTGAATATTCGCATATACACGGGTTCGTATATGCGAATATTTATGTAGTGTAAGCGATTATACATCCGATGCGAATATTCACACACGCGCATATACAGTCATGCGCATACTCACATATGCGCACAAATATTAGAAATCCGCTAATGTGGGACGAATATTCGTCTGTATATTCGCAAAATATTGCGAATTCGAATATGGCCAATACTGCTCATCTCTAATGAGGAGGAAGTTTGTTACAGTGTGTCACCCCAGTAGTAAGTAGCAACTCGACCTCTCTGGCAGCTGATATGGCGTGGTACACAGGGAGCAGGCAGGAGCGTAGTCGGACGTAGCAGAGGTCAGGGCAGGCGGCAAGGGTTCAAAGGCGAGTAGGCGGTAGCAACGGGTTCGGCAACAGGCAAGGCAATACACACAATATGGAACGCTTTCTCAGAGGCACTAGGGCACAAAGATCCGGCAAGGGCAGGAAGGGGCAGGTAACTTTTATGGGGAAGGAGCAGGGAACAATTAGCCAGTGCACCAATAAACCAATTGATTGGTGCGCTGGCCCTTTAAATTTACTGAAGGCGGAGCACGCGCGCCCTAGAGAGCGGGGGCGCGCGCGGAGAAGCAGAGCAAGTCGGCATATGGAGCGAGGTGCTGGGTGAGTTAGACAGAGACACGGCGCGTGAGCGGGGACCAGCCGCGTCCCCGACACAAGGAATCCCGTGCTCCCGGTCGGCATGTCCGAGCGGGAGACGCCGGGATCCCGGGGAGAGGAGGCGAGAACGTGGGCGCTCCGGTCCGGTCCATAACATTGTTTAAAAAAAAGAAAACTTATGCATAACGACCTATATAACAATATAACTATATAACAAAAATAACATCCTACACTAAACTATCCCATCACCCACCACACCCTCTGGTCATGGGTCAAAGTCCATAGAACACAGTTTGTCCACATTTTGTCCATAACTGACCCATTCCAGACCACCCCCACCCCCCAAAACCCCCACCCAACCTAAAATACACCCCTACCCACCTAACTATAAACAAAACAATATATACAGAACAATATATACAACAAAACAATATCAGCAATACAATACACCAAAAACCTCACAAGGCCCAAGTTTGGTTGCCTGCAAGCCATTTACAATCTATCCACAGAAAACAAAACAAAAGGCTAAGGTGACATGCATAGCCCCCACCAGGAAGAAGGATGGCAATCCTGATAAAATTTAATTTAAATACCTTTCCCTATCAACCTCCCAGCCAGAGACTCTCACACTTATCCCGGTTGATCTTAGACCCGGATGCCTCCGAGTAGCGGTCCACCTCCGACACCACCACATCGACATCGAAAATAGTGACATCGTCAGCATATGCTACCACTCTCTGGGTGACAGCCGGCTCCGCCAGACTCATCCCGACTCCCACCAATGGTCCGCGACTCACCCTCCTAAGGAAGGGATCGATCGCGAACACATATAAGAGCGGGCTCAAAGGACAACCCTGACGGACTCCAGACCCCACCTTAACCCTGACTCTGACTCCGCCAGACCACCCGTTCACCAGCGGGAAACTCTCTGCCCCTGCATACAAGAACTTAATGCAATTAACAAAAGTACTCGGTAAGCCATATCTCAGGAGGACGGACCAGAGGTACTCGTGGTTCACCCGATCAAATGCTTTGGCCTGATCCAGGGACAGCAAGTACCCCTTTCAGAAACCCGCACTACTCCGCTCCACTGCCTCCCTGACACTAAGGACAGCACTTAAGGTGCTTCGGCCTGGAACATTACAGTGCTGGGCCTCCGAAAGGAGTCGGGGTGCAAACTTCACAAACCGATTAAACAGTATCTTAGCCAGAAGCTTCCTGTCCGTATTGAGAAGAGCTATGGGCCTCCAATTCTCAATAAGGCTGGGATCTTTACCCTTTGACAGAAAAATCAGGGCTGACCTCCTCATTGACTTCGGCAGAGTGCCCGAGGAGAGACACTCATTGAATACCTCAGTCAAGAGGGGAGCTAAAGACTCCTTAAAGGTCCTGTACCACTCGGATGTTAAGCCATCCGGACCTGGCGACTTCTTAGGGGCAAGCCCTTCGATCGCCAGTCTCACTTCCTCTTCCCTGATTTCTTCTGTCAAAACATCAAGAGAGGGGTCTACCCCTGGCCCAAAATCGACATCTTGTCTCGATCCAGATCCTTCCTCCCCAAGAGGTGTGAGTAGAAGGATCTGATGACCTCCAAGATCCCTGATCTGGACCGATTCAGAGATCCTGTACTATCAATCAGTCCTGAAATGACTTTACTACTCACTGACATCTTACAGTTTCTGTAAGGGTCGGGCGAGCGGTACCTCCCATAATCCCTCTCAAAAACCAAAGATGAGTGCCTATCGTACTGACACCTCATCAGCAAGGACTTTACTCTGGAGGTATCCTCTCGGCTACCTCCAGTCGAGACGAGAAGTTCGAGATTCCTCCTCAGACCCTGATACAGGCGACACCTATTCAGGGACCTGAGGCTCGAGAGCTGGCAGAAGAACCCTGCAACCCGCTTCTTGAATATCTCCCACCACTCTGACTTACTACTACATAGATCCAGTAAAAGGTACCTGATTCTGAAGAAAATCCTCAAAGGACTGTCTTACCTCCGCTTCCTCCAGGAGGGACGAATTCAGCTTCCAATAACCTTTACCCATCCAGGAGGTCTCTGAAACATTCAAGGAAAACAAAATCATACAGTGATCGGAGAACTCCACCTCAACCACAGATACTGCAGAAGAGACAGCTTCCTCCTTTAAATAAAAACTATCTATCCTAGACCTGCGACTACCTTGATGATAGGTGAAACCTGCGTGGCCCGCTAAAGTGGGTGGGGCTGCCACACCTGTGACAGACCTTAGGTTGCCCCTGGTAGAAGACCTGGATCCTATCACGTCCAAGGAAGGCGGATGACGGAATGTGGGCAACTCCCTGAACGCTTGAGTTTGACGGAAAACGTCCAGGCCCTGGACCAGATCCCGTGCTCATCCAAGTTTTTCTTGGGCATGTCCATCACATCCCCATACCGTCCGAGCCAGGTCATGATGTCATAACAAGAAAGTGACTCGTTACGGGTCAAAACGGTCACTTTCTTGACCGAGTTCTGGCGGGAAATCGCCTTTACAGCGAAATCCCGCCAGCCGGGCTCATTCTTTGCCACTTTGTAGTTTGACCAGAAGAGTTCGAGACCCTCTGGCCGAACGAAACTGACATCAAACTCGGACGAACCGTAGGGGTGAATGAGGGCAAAGATGTCACTTGCCCTGAATTCCATCTGAAGGAGGAGCTCAACCACTTTTGCGCGAGGTGGACACGCATCCTCGCCCCTCCGAATCAGACGGACCACATTCCTACGGTTATTGTCCTGCCCGGGTGTCGGGAGGGACCAGACCACCTCCCCATTCCGCTCTCGGAAAGCCCCCAAACCGTGCCTCTCTATCCAGAAAGACAGGTCGACCTCACCCCTCCCCACTACTTAGATCGACCTGTTGCCCCTACGCAGAGCCTCCAGGAGGCACTGTTGCAAGTGGCCTCCAGAGCCGGATGGAGACGGGGACCCCCCCCCCCCCCCGAACCCCCGTTAGTGACATTAGCATAGCTCCTAAGAGCAGTCACTACCGGGGGGTAGCCGGACCAGACCCAGAACCATCAGCACAACCACTCAAACCACTACTCCCATCTTTATTCCCATCCATACCAGACCTTCCACTCTTACCACTACTACTCCCACTATCATTCACTCCACTTACACTCCCACATGCACTCCTTTAATCCACAACACTACTACACTCAGCATTCTCACATCCTCCACTCTTTTCCTGCCTAATAGATTCTGGGCTGGCTGGGACTTGTAGTATAGCTGGTTTTAAAATGTTCTTTGCTGACTTAGCTGCAGCTGGGGTTGACGATAACGGCTCCTCTTCCATGGGCGATGTCCCTTCTGGAGTCTGGAGCTGCCCCACCGGGCGCACCCCAGCTCCACCCACACTTTCTGACATGCAGGGAATCCCCACCGTGCCAGCTTTGCCCATCCGCACGGGCTCCACAGAACATATAGTACTCGTGGAACCGCCCCGCCGAGCACACGGCAGCATAACTTGCCTCTGGCGCTCGGACATGCCCCCCGCCACCCTGGGGCGGTCCTGCAGTGCCAGAGCTGTACACCATGAGCCCATCCTGCCCTTCCCTACTGACAGGATGGGTGGACTTCACATCTATTGCGTCCACAGCCATCTTTGACGCCATGTTGTACCCCCCATGCTGGTCCCGTTCCACCATAGAAACAGGGTCTGGCAGACTGGCCCAGACTGCTGGAAAGGACGAAACACAAAGGACACTGTTTCTTGAACTTTCTTTTCCTTCCTTTTCTTCACCAAATCATATTTGCCCAGATCCTTACCGAAGGCAAAATTATCCAAGTGGGTAGGTGACTCCTGCTGTATGATGGCTCTCAGCAAACCCCCACTGGCCAGGTCCTCTTCACTGCTATCCTCACCATCACTAGAAGGTAGCGCCACCTGATATGGCTCAGGGTAGCTATCTTGTGGGGGCTGGGGATTACTTGCACCAGGCATGACATCCCCCTCACTTTCCACAACTTCACCTTTACCTGACTCTCCGTCACCTTCCTCCCCTCCATCATCCTCCTCACTGCTGTCTTCATGGCTTTCTGCACCAGCTTGCCTCATTTTAAACCTGTCTTCATTATACAACTTTTCTTTAAAGAACCCTGCACCCCCAGCAATGTTCTTTCTGGCCTCCTCCACCTCAGCCCCCTCTATTTTCAGTGCCTGTGCCTGAGCAGAAAACTTCTGCCTCTTACCTCCTGAGGCATGTTCAGCCTCGTAACGTGTGAACTTCAGTTCTTCTCCCTGGCTCTGAAGTCTTCTGCCCAGCTCCTTGTATTCCGCCATCTTGGCCTGGCTCCGTGATCCATGGGTTTCCAGGGACTCTCTTGGACCCTGCACTCCCCATTGCTGGGGTTCTGGAGTAGCAGAAGGTCCGCTGCTGTTGTCAATAGCCTTGCATCCTTCCACTTTGGACGGGGGAGCGGGCTCCACATTTTGGCGGGCCCTGCTGGAACGTCTCACCCCGACCTTGGAACCGGCTGTTGACACTTTCCTCCCCCCTCTCGTCAGCTGGGAACGAGAAGTAGAAGCCAGGGGGTCCATGCAGGAAAGCCTTCCCAGGGAGCCTGCCACACTCCTGGGAAAGGCTTGATGAAGCACCTGCTCTCCTCTTCTCTGCTGCAAGTCTGTGGAGCTCAAACAGGGACACACCCGAACAATGTTCACACTGAACTCCTCTGGACTGCAGGCTGTGCTCTCTGCTGACACCTCTGTCCATATCAGGAACTGTCCAGAGCAGGAGAGATTTTCTGTGGGGATTGGTTCCTACTCTGGACAGTTCTGACATGGACAGAGGTGGCAGCAGAGAGCACTGTGGTCAGACTGGAAAGATCTACACAACTTCCTCTGTAGCATACAGCAGCTGATAAGTACTGGAAGGGTAAGATTTTTAAATAGAAGTCATTTACAAATCTGTATAACTTTCTGGCACCAGCTCTAAACGAGTGGGGGGTGCTGCAGGGAGATCCCTGGGGTCCTCAGCGGCGGGACTCCTGCAATCAGACATCTTATCCCCTATCCTTTGGATAGGGGATAAGATACACACACAAGAAAAAAGCATTTAAGGAATCCAAAATTACTTTATTAATTCATCTTATAAAACCACATAAAAAACATAATCAAGCATACCCTGGAAACCAGGGGTGCAAAGAGATAGCCAGCATGACACTGGTAAAAGGGGAGGGCTCAACTCAATGATATTAATAGTGTTAGACTGATACAAATATACAGGTGCAGTCAAATTCTTATTATAAAATACAGTGGTCCCTCAACATATGATATTAATTGGTTCCAGGAGAACCATCATATGTTGAAACCATCATATGTCGAGTACATATGTCTATGTAAAAATGGTAATTGGTTCTGGGGCCTCGGAACCATTGTATGTTGAATACATATCTCTATGGGAAACTGCTAATTGGTTCTGGGATGACCATTGTATGTGGAGTGTATGGGGAGTGTTTAACAAACCAGGATGCCTCCAGCTGTTGCATAACTACAACTCCCAGCATGCATGTACAGCCATTGACTGTCTGGGCATGCTGGGAGTTATAGTTTTGCAACAGCTGGAGGCATACTGATAGGGAAACATTGATGTATGGGGTGTATTGTGTGTATATGTATTGTATGTGATGTGTGACATCGCATACAGTACTGTACAGTTCTTTAAATACCTTCAGGGGGGACAGAATGTCCTCCATTACCATCCTGCCGACTACAGCTCTATAGGAAAGGAAGGGGAGGGCAGCCAGCAGCTCATTGGATGCCTGCAGCAAGATGCTGCAGGCTATTGGCTATGGCTGCACTGGGGGGGCGGGGCTTACACGCAGCTCACAGTGGAAGCCTGCGTGAGTTAGCAGGACAGCATGTGAGTAACAGGAGGCAGAACGGGGCACACGGGGTCATTAAACAACTATCTGTCAGTTGCTGAAGTTGTCAGCGCTGTCAGATAGCTGTTTGTATGATGGCCCCGACACACAGCAGCATCATATGTTGATGCTGCCTTCAACATACGATGGGCTCTGAGAGGCCATCATATGTTGAAATGATCATATGTCGGGGCCATCATAAGTCGGGGGTCACTGTATATTACATACAAAAGTGAATGTTATGATCTGCGCTCCGTCCGTGCGTGCTGGCCGTGAGCGCATGGCCCCCTCTCCTTCTGCTGCCGGTGGGGCTGGAATTCGCATTGGGGGACGTGCCCGCATGCGAATTCCCGCCCGTCACTCACCTCCTGCTCCTCCTGCCTCCTCTTCTGCCTCTTGGCTCTGGCGCGTGTACCCATCCCCTAGGGCGCTCGCGCGCCGGAGCTCTGAGATTTAAAGGGCCAGTGTACCCATTAATTAAGTAACACATGTGGCTCAGTCAATAAATTCCTCCACCTACCACATTTCCCTGCTGGATTTTTGTTGCCCTAGTGCCTGAGAGAAAGTTTCTGAGTATTGCCTTGCCGTGTATCGTACCCTTTGCTCTTTGACCTGACCTTGCTCATTTGCCGCCTGACTACTGACTACCTGCTACATTCATGACTATGCTACTGTGCCGCCTGACCTTCTGCTATCCTGACCACGAGTTGTCGTATCCTACTTGTGCCTCGAATTTCCTCAGCCGCCTGTGTGGTCGAGCCGTGCCAGTGTAGCGACCTGGGTGCCACCTGCCGCAGCAAGTCCCTCCCGCTTTGCGGCGGGCTCTGGTGAAAACCAGCGACACCTTAGACTCCACTCCCTGGTACGGTACGTGTCATCAGCCACACAGGTCCAGTGGATCCACTACCACCAGTGTTCCTGTCTACTGAAATGTGAGTGTTACAGTGAACAGCATAAAAATACGCCCCGGAAGAAGCCAGTCTCCGGCAAAACGTCGGGTGGTGAGGGCCCACATCTCACTATCTCTTTAACCACTCGGTAATTACTTAGCTTTTTATGCTTTTCACTTTTGTATGTAATATATTGTATACTAAGTATTTGACTGCACCTGTATATTTGTATCAGTCTAACACTAGTAATATCATTGAGGTGAGCCCTCACCTTTTACCAGTATCATGCTGGCTATCTTTTTGCAGGGTTTCCAGGGATTATGTTTTTTATGTGGTTTTATAAGATGTATTAATAAAGTAATTTTGGATTCCTTAAACGCTTTTTTCTTGTGTGTGCATAATGTTTCCTGCATTGGATCTGTTACACATGAGCAAAGTTGTGTTAGTTAATAGGGGATAAGATGTCTAGGGGCGGAGTACCCCTTTAACTTTTTTAGGGAGAGCAGAGTGCGCAGTGTAGGAATTCATAAAGTGATTCTGAGACTTTCTACAAATTCATATAGTGCACACTAGACTTTTCAAGGACAGCCGAGCATATAGGAAGGATCACAGTGTGTAGCTGAGCCCTTCTGTCCCTTTATTTTAGCAATCGATAAAAGTCTCCGCACTGAGACCCCCACCAATGCAAACTCACTGACATGTCGCTACGACATGCTGCAAGAGAAAAGGTTGCTAAAATGAGATTGGTATATAAAGGAGAACCCGCAGCACTTAAAATTGTTGCAAAAAATGTCCAAAACAAAACTTCTTTATTCCATCAAATGCCAGAAAAACAGAGTGACGTTTCAGCTGCTTCCCGCAGGCTTTAAAAAGCCATAAACCTTAACCTGACATTTCCATCTCAGTGTGTGGTACCACCATAACTCCGGGGCACCATGCCCGCTGTCTTAGCGTTATGCTTGACTCAGGTCTGTCCTTCACTTCCTATATTCAGTCCCTTTCACAATCTTGTCACCTGCACCTTAAAAGCATCCCCATTCTTGCCTTCACTATTGTAAGGCTTTACTAATAGGTCTTCCCTTCTCTAAGGCTATGTCCACACTACATAATATCCACCATATTGTATATCCTGTGTTCCAGTGCTAGAACATGCATACACTGAATCTTCTGCAGAGACTAAAGGATTAAAAGTTTGCAAAATTTCCATCTATCCCAGGATGGGAGGTGGAACACCATTATGAGTTCTGGCTTCATCAGACAACCATAAGCACACATGCTCTGCCTGTAGAGTCGTGTCTCAGCAAAGTCCATAGAAGTAAGTGGAGGGAAATTCTCGCCTCTGGGGACCCCCGCGATCTCTGCTGCGACACCGTAGACATCCGTGCATGGAGCAAACTTCTAGGGGATAAGATGTCTAGGGGGGGTACCCCTTTAAAGGGGTACTCCGCCCTTAGACATCTTATCCCCTATCCAAAGGATAGGGGATAAGATGTCAGATCGCCGCGGTCCCACTGCTGGGGAGCCCTGGGATCCCCGCTGCGGCACTGCGCTATCATTACAGCACAGAGCGAGTTCGCTCTGCACGTAATGACGTGCAATACAGGGGTCAGAGCATCTTTACGACACGGCTCCGCTCCTCGTGATGTCACAGCCCACCCCTTTCAATACAAGTCTATGGGAGGGGGGCGCGGCGGTCGTCACGCCCCCTGCCATAGACTTGCATTAAGGGGACGGGCCGTGATGTCACAAGGGGCGGAGCCATGACATCACGCGACTCCGTCCCCTGTATCGCCCGTCATTGCGCACAGAGCGAACTCGCTCTGTGCTGTAATGATAGCACAGTGCCGCAGCGGGATCCCGGGGATCCCAAGCAGCGGCACCGCGGCGATCTGACATCTTATCCCCTATCCTTTGGATAGGGGATAAGATGTCTAGGGGCGGAGTACCCCTTTAAGTAGAACTACAAGCACAAGAATAATACTAAAACTGCACAAAAACTGCGTATAATGTGACAACATATTACTTCAGAGGTTTTTTTCCTGGGCACTTGTGTATAGTGTTGCTCACGAATATTCGCAATGCGAATTTTATTCGCGAATATAGCACTATATATTCGTAATTACGAATATTGTTTTTTTTTTTTTTTTTTTTTCTTTTTTTTCCCACAGTACACATCACAGTGATCATCCCTCTCTGCTTCCAACTTATGTGGTGTAAAGAAGGCTCTAATACTACTATGTGAGACTGGGGCGCGCATTTTCGCATATGCGAAACTTTGTATATGCTAATTTTCACATATGCGAATTTTCTCTTATGCTAATTTTCGCATGCGCGAATATTCGCATATGCGAAACTAAAACGGATATTACGACTTCGCGAATATTCGCAAATATATGCCGAATATTCGTCCATATATTCGCGAATATTCGCGAATTTGAATATGGCCTATGCCGCTCAACACTACTTGTGTAAAGGAAACAGCTTCACTGAAAAGGTGTTTGTTGGGATCTACAGGGGAACATAGGGTTGCAACACTCAAGCCATGTGACAAATATCAGGGACTACTACCCTCATCATACCAACCCACTGTCACGTTGGGCAGGGATAGAGTGCAGCACTAATCTTGCCCACACCCTCTGTCCCTGCCTAAACAACGGGTCCACAACCACAAGGACGGTCCCTTCCTATTATACCTGCAGGGACAGACAGAATCAAAACAATTAAATAAATACAGTAGAGGAACACAAAAGTAACAAAAGTAAAACTAAACACACACACATACAGTCAATTCATAGTCAAATTTGCCAAGTCAGCAACTGGAGATAGTGAGGTACTGATACAGAAAAGCAGAAGAAAGGTCAAAGCCAAGCCGAAATCAATATCAAGATTACAGAGACAAATAATGCTAGTTATTCAAAGACAAGTTCTTTCACTGACAAGGACTAGAAGCACACTGCAGGTTTAAATAGCCAGTTACACAGGTGTGATCTCAGCATGGTCAGCTGACCAGCCCAGAAAGCTATGGTGTAGCCACAGCAACCACAACAAACAACAAGGCAAAACAGCATTAACCCTTCGGGTCACCACTACAGTCATTATACACTAATTCCCTGGGTTACCACACAATACTGAAGAATTCATTTAAAGGAGTACTCCGGCAAAAATTAACTTATCCCCTATCCACAGGGCGGTCTAACTGCTAGGATGGCTGCTCAATCACCAGGACGGGACCTTGGCGCTCTCATTTTCTATGGAGGCGCCGATGATTCCCGAGAGCTGTACTCGGGTCTTTTCAGCATTCCCATAGCAACTGAGTGCCGTGTCCCATCCCAGTGATCGTGGGGGCCCCAGCTGTCAGATCCCACACGATCAGCTACTTACCCCCTATCCTTTGGATAGGGGATAAGTTATTTTTTGCCAGAGATCTCCTTTAAATGTTTAGCATTCTTTATATCAGAAATAAAAACAAAAAAACATGTTCCTTATATTTAGCTTCCTATTATAAAATTATCCAGAGCTGAAATCTCAGTGTAAAATTATTTGAAATTGAGTAATCAATTAACCAGGAATCAAGTCGCTGCTTCACATGTCCACTTGGAAGAACTATAATGAAGATTAATAAGGCCCATGACTGAAACATACAGTCTTCAATTTTCTCAGGACTGCCTGAAATCATAAATCAATCTCTTCCATTCTCTAAGGAATCGCTAAGACCTTTTTAGTAGCAAAGCACAGAACCCTAAGCAACCGTGGAAAAAAAAGTAATTTCGTCATTCTTCACAGATCTCCCTATTTAGCATAGAGAAATACGTTTAGAGAATAAAGCCTTTGTTTTTTCTGAATTTTTTCTTTTTTTTTTTTACTTAATTATTAATTTAACTTTTTGGTTCTTTGGACTGGAGTGCAGTATAGCTGTTCTGCCAAACTAATGTCTTGTCACATAAGTTACAAGTGAACAATGGGTTAACTAATGCTCAATAGCAATCTAGGCTGTTAGAGTTTCGCTGTCGTTGGGGTAGGCCTATGGCTACATCAAGTAGACTCGTCATTCAACCAGAGGGGACACCAGACCCCCATTCTTATGATCAGTGGGGGTTGAACCACTTGGATCCTGGGGATAGGTGATGAGTGTCCTTCATGGAAAAACCCTTTTAAACCCAGGCAGGAATAAAGCATAAATGGGTACTCTGCCCCTAGACATCTTATCCCCTATCCAAAGGATAGGAGATAAGACGTCTGATCGCGGGGTCCCGCCGCTGGTGTCCCCTGCGATCTCCCTGCAGGAGATTCGTTTAGAGTGCAGCGCCGGAAGCTTGTAACGTCGGGTGCAGCGCCGGAAGCTTGTAACGTCACGGCTGCATCCCGCTCGTGACGTCACGGCCATGCCCCCTCAATGCAAGTCTATGGGAGGAGGCGTGACGGTTGGCACGCCTCCTCCCATAGACTTGCATTGAGGGGACATGGCCGTGATGTCACGAGCGGAGCACGACCGTGACGTCACGATCCTCCGCCCGCATCGCCAGTCATCAGGCATGGAGCGAAGTTCACTCTGTGCACCGGATGTCTGAGGTGCTGCAGCCAAGATCGCGCGGTCCCCAGCGGTGGGACCCCTGTGATCAGACATCTTATCCTCTATCCAAAGATGTCTAGGGATTGAGTACCCCTTTAACTCATCCAGTCCTCTGAAAGACACCTGATACACTACTCTATGCCATATGTACGACCTAGGGAATAAAATGGGTAGGACATGTAGTACCGCACAGTACTAGAAAGACGCTAGTAGACTGAAGCAGACCATAAACTTCTTTAATGCAGGTGTATTACCAGTGAAATGTCTTCTGATTGGTTGGATCTTCTGGCATTGTATATTGAGTGTGATTTTAATCTACCATTGTATGTGGAAAATATTATAACTCAAGGCCATTGTAACCTGAGGGACCGCTGTATACATACGATATATTATACATTACATTGTAGGAGAAATCTCCCGACTTACATACAATGCATGCACAGAGAAAGATAGGAAACCAGAAGACAATCACATCTTCCATTTGCCTGGAAACCATTTAACAAACAAGTATTTAGGAATTTCACATTGTTTACTGACGCTGCTTAGCCGCGCGGTTCTGCATGTGTCAGATGTTTTGCTCGGATAAACGTGGAAATCTCTGTACTCAATGGGTGCAATGTGCTGTCTATCCAGTCTTTGAAATGTAAAATATTCCTTCAGAACAGAAGACAGCTCCGGGAACAAGGCTGCTGGGCCCACACAGATGCTATTAACTTTTGACTTGTTTTTCTTCTCTTACATTCATAGGAATCATGAATTTCTGCAGACCTGCTGTGATTTCTATACTGAGGACACATTTGCTTCATCTATATTTTAAACTTTATCCTGAAAAATTAAATAAGGGTCTATTCACACTGCATTTCCAATGCCTATATGATGTATGTGTCAGGAAAAACTCCCTGAACATATTAATAAGGTCCCACTAACTCAACAGATGCCAAAAGACTGTCCTTTTGGAATAAGTATGGCTGGTACATGTTAGTATACCTTTCTTTTATAGGGGTACTCCGTCCCTAGACATCTCATCCGCTATCCAAAGGATAGGGGATATGATGTCTGATCGCAGGGGTCCCAACACTGGGGACCCCCGCGATTTCCCTGCTGCATCCGGCATTCGTCTAGAGCGTCGGGTGCAGCGCCGGAGGCTCGTGACATCATGGTCATGTCCCCTCAATGCACGTCTATGGGAGGGGGCATGACGGCCTTCATGCCCCCTCCCATAGACTTGCTTTATGGGGGCGTGGCTGTGACATCACGAATGGGGCATGGCATGGTCACACAACCTGTGGAGAACAAAAGTACAGCCAAATAGATTCTTCATCCTGGAAACTTGCCATCCCAGCCTCGCCGGTCAGACTGCTTCCGAGGCTGGGACATGTAGCCGGATCCACAGGACTGTGACCCCCTCCATGAGACTCACGTGGGTGACAAAGTGGACTCTGTAATGGTGGGGCTGATGGTAACCACCATTTGAACCGGAGCAGCTTGCACCACTGGGGGAACAACAGTTGGTACCTGTTGGGCCGGCCAAACTTGCAGGAGTAGGTCAAGGCACTGGTTAGGCCAAACTTCCTCAATCACAGGAGTAAGCCTGGGCACATCCACAGACAACTGGGGTAGATACTTTGGAGCCATAGCAGGCACCTCAGGCATGTAGACTTCTTCCTCTGGACGTGACTTCTTAAATTGAGATGGTAGTAATCTGAAGGGATTTGCGTCCCACTCATCTGAGGGAAAATAGGCAAAAGGAATCTGCGTGGGATTCTTTGGACGGGTCACCGTTGCCGCCCATTCTCCTCTAATACTCCGTACCAGGCCAAACAACCACTTTGGTAAAGGTAGGGACCGGGGATGTGTGACAAACTTCTGGGCCTGGGGGGGGTTTGCTCCGGGCTAGGGGTAAAAAGAGGGGTAGAGAAAGTGGCCTCAGTGGGGGTACTCACTTCTGACTCCTCGGTGTGAATTTCGGCCCAGTACACCCAGGTCCGGTGGTGAGGGGACAGCGATAATGCATGAGAAGATCCCAGCATTCCCTCCGCCAGGGTTGCTGGCCAGTCTCCGTCATCCTCAGGCAGCAGGACTTGATAGCAGGCCTCTTCGGCCCCGAGGGAGATGTGCTGTAAACGATCTGCCAGCTCCATAAAACATTTGCACTGCGGCCATGGCAATTTTCTGGGCTTCCGGCACCATCTTGGGACTCTCTGCACGTGTGCTTGCCTGTTTCGCCATGTTGCTCCTCTTGCTGACCTCTGGCAAGCTGAGAAGATCCGGCGGCACTGCTGTAGTTTTGCAACAGCTGGGAGCGCTCTGGTTGGAAAACACAGGTATAGTATATGGTGCAACATTCCAAGAGTTGGAGGATTGGTTGGATGAATACTGGCCACTGCATGGCCGGTATTTTTTATATAAAAATACTGGCAGGTTGTCAATCCCAGCATAACAATAAATCACATTTTCCCAGGTTAAACAATAAAGGAGTGGTTCCAATATATAGATAGCAGGGATGCCTGAGGCAATCTTTAGCTAGGACAACTCAAAAGTAAATGTGTCTATAATTTTATTTCTGACAGTTTGGGCAACTTTGGCCATTAAAGTGTTAATAAGTTTGTTCAAGTGAAGGTTATACAGTTTTCCCATAATCCATTTAACCCCTTAAGGTTTTTCAGTTTTTGCACTTTTGTCTTTTCCTCCTTACCTTTAAAAAAATCGTAATTCTTTTAATTATGCACCTAAAAATCCATATGATGGCTTACTTTTTGCGCCACCAATTTTACTTTGTAATGACATCAGTCATTCCGTTTCTACGCAGTACATTTTTCAGTTAAAATGAAACCTTATCTTTATTCTGTAAGTCCATACAATTAAAATGATACCCTACTTGTATAGGTTTGATTTTGTCGTACTTCTGGCTGGAAAAAATGATAACTACATGCGCGAAAATTTATATGTTTAAAATTGTCATCTTCTGACCCCTATTACTTTTAAATTTTTCTGCATACGGGGCGGTATGAGGGCTCATTTATTGCACCGTGATCTGAAGTTTTTAGTGGACTTTTTGATCGCTTTTTATTCATTTTTTCATTATATAAAAAGTGACCAAAAATACGCTATTTTGAACCTTGGAATCTTTTTGACCGTGCCGTTTAATTAACTATATATTTTTATAATTCGGACATTTCCGCACACGGCGTTACCACATATGTTTATTTTTTTTGTTTGTTTTTTTTAATGGGAAAAGGGGGGTGATTCAAACTTTTATTAGGGAAGGGGTTAAAGGATCTTTAATAACTTTTATTTTCACTTTTTTTTGCAATGTTATAGCCCCCATAGGAGACTATAACACTGCACTCACTGATCTTTTGCCTTGATCATTGTTATCCCATAGGATAACATTGATCAATGATTCTGCTACTTGACTGTTCATGCCTGGATCTTAGGCACGGAGGAGTCATTCGGCGATCGGACACACAGGAGGAAGGTAGGGGCCCTCCTTGTGTGTTCAAGCTGTTTACTTTCACTTCGCAATCGATTTTGAATGCCGCGTCTAAAGGGTTAATAGCGCACGGCACTGCGACCAGTGCCGCGTGCTATTAGCCACTGGTCCCGGCTGCTGTTAGAGGCCGGGCCCGACCCGCTATGACGCCGTGGCCCCGCGTTATAGAACGGGAGTGGACTCAGGGCATACAGGTACACCCTGCGTCCTTTAAGGTTAAAGGGGTACTCCCGTGGAAAACTTTTTTTTTTTTTTAAATCAACTGGTGCCAGAAAGTTAAACAGATTTGTAAATCACTTCTATAAAAAAAATCTTAATCCTTCCAGTACTTTTTAGTGGCTATATACTAAAGAGAAATCCAAAAAAGAAATGCATTTCCTCTGATGTCATGACCACAGTGCTCTCTGCTGACCTTTTAGGAATTGTCCAGAGCAGCATATGTTTGCTATGGGGATTTTCTCCTGCTCTGGACAGTTCCTAAAATGGACAGCAGAGGTCAGCAGAGAGCACTGTGGTCATGACATCAGAGGAAATGCATTTCTTTTTTGGATTTCTCTTTAGTATACAGCCCCTAAAAAGTACTGGAAGGATTAAGATTTTTTTTAATAGAAGTGATTTACAAATATGTTTAACTTTCTGCACCAGTTGATTAAATTAAAAAAAAGTTTTCCACGGGAGCACCCCTTTAAGGATATGGCACCTAATAGGTCTCATCGATGTGGAATTTCAGGAACTTAGATTTTTTATCACAAATACTGTTTCTTCTAAGACAGAGGTGTAGCTTATAGCTTCTGGGCCCCGATGCAAAATCTGAAACAGGGCCCCAAGTGCCAATTATAATACTAAAAACAGGAGAGAAGGCGCTCCATAGGGTAATACCACCGGAGATGGGGGGAGGGGAGAGTAAAAGCTAATTTTAAACTGCTCACCCTAGGTGGTTGTGTAACCTCATACACAACAATGGAAATCGCTTGGATACAAAGGTCCGTTGGCGGCCCTCCTGGTGTGGATTCCACAACGTATAGGTACAAGAAAAGGCTTCAGTATAGGGTGCAGGAGTACATCGGCGATGAACGGACCCAGGACACAGCAGGTAAGAAGGTAAAATCCAATGTATTTGATGCAACGCGTTTCCCTGCACAAGTGCAGATTCATCAGGCATCATGATGCCTGATGAATCTGCACTTGTGCAGGGAAACGCGTTGCATCAAATAAATTGGATTTTACCTTCTTGCCTGCTGTGTCCTGGGTCCGTTCAGCGCCGATGTACTCCTGCACTCTATACTGAAGCCTTTTCTTGTAATTATAATACTAGTCACTTATGGGGCAGATGTGCTTAGGGGCCCCCTTAGGTACCAGGGCCCCGGTGCGACTGCTACCTTTGCTTCCTATTTAGCTACGCGGCTACGCCCCTGTTCTAAGGAATTTAGAAACCTACGCAGGAAATCCAGATGTAGACAACAGTCAGAGCCCAGAATTTAGATTTATTCATTGTGTCGTGGTTTTAATCTAGCTGAACAATTTTTACACACTCCCTCGCTTCCCTTATAAAAGCCTGTCCCGCAATCGCTTATTCTTCGTTTCATTTCAACTGGGTGTAATTACCGGCCAAAAAGACTCAGTAGAGCAAGTCACCCGCCGCAATCTCTCCATTACCCAGTCAGCTGGAAATACTGATCCAGTTAACTGTACTGCATTTCATTAGAAAATAGTGCAAACCGAAAGAGCACGTACAGTCTGCGATACGTCGCACTGAAGGGGGTTCTGGAACCAGTTTACCACAGAAAACTCTAGAAAAACCAAGGGTCATATCATGGTTTTTAATTAAATTTTTTACAGCATTATACCACAACTTTGCAAAAAATACCAGTAAAAACCGCAATATGATGGAAACATTTGGATAGACTGGTGATTCCCAACCAGGGTGCCTCCAGCTGTTGAAAAACTACAACTCCCAGCATGCCCGGACAGCCCCCGTGCCTAGCCCATCCCAGCAGTATACCTTTGGATGGTATTGAGGATAAACCATGCCCTGGCGTCACGAACACAAGGGGTTATTGCCAATCTGCCCCTATCGCCATTCCATCTGTATCTACTAAAACAGACACATGGGAAGAACGGACTGGTTTTCATTATGCCAGAGCAGTGTTTTCCAAACAGGGTGTCTCCAGCTGTTGCAAAACTACAACTCCCAGCATGCCCGGACAGCCTTTGGCTGTCCGGGCATGCTGGGAGTTGTAGTTTTGCAACAGCTGGAGACACACTGTTTGAAAAACACTGAGCTAGAGACATAGAATATGGCAACGTTGGAGTTCCAGTACTAAGAAACAGACCAGCAGAAGTTTGTTCCGTCTTTCGCTCTAGTCGGGTTATTTTACAAGCTTAGCGGTAATTCGCTGTTAAATGCGGCTCATTGTGGTTTTTAATTCCCACTGATTAATACCAAGTTATTCTTATTAGCTGAGCAGAGAACATTATTGCTGCCAAGGAGCTGAAACAGCAGGAAAACAATGTTTTACAATTATGTACATAACAGCAATAAACTATAAATCACATGCAGTTATTCGCTTTAGTTCTAGACCTATTAGTTGTTTATATATCCGTATTTGCAGGTCAAGGCCTTAAAGGGAACCTACTGTTTCCCCAGAGAAAAGGCTTTTACATTAAAGGGGTACTCCGGTGAAAACCTTTATTCTTTTAAATCAACTGGTGGCAGAAAGTTTTACATATTTGTAAATTACTTCTATTAAAAAATCTTAATCCTTCCTGTACTTAATTAGCTGCTGAATACTACAGAGGAAATTCTTTTCTTTTTGGAATGCTCTCTGATGACATCACAAGCACAGTTCTCTCTGCTGACGTTATTATAATAATAATAACGCTTTATTTATTGTTGTCCTTTGTGTGATTTGAACCCAAGTCCCGTACACTGCAAGGCAGCAGTGCTATCCACTGAGCCACCATGGTACCCTTAGCATGCATCCGCTATGCATGGTTGCTAAAATGGACAGAGATGTCAGCAGAGAGCACTGTGCTCGTGATGTCATCAGTGTTCCAAAAAGAAAGGAATCTTAATGCTTCCAGTACTTATTAGCTGCTGAATGCTACAGAGGAAATTCCTTTCTTTTTGGAACACTGATGACATCACGAGCACAGTGCTCTCTGCTGACATCTCTGTCCATTTTAGCAACCATGCATAGCAGATGCATGCTAAGGGTGCCATGGTGGCTCAGTGGTTAGCACTGCTGCCTTGCAGTGCTGGGGACTTGGGTTCAAAGGACAACAATAAATAAAGTGTTATTATTATTATTATTATAATAACGTCAGCAGAGAGAACTGTGCTTGTGATGTCATCAGAGAGCATTCCAAAAAGAAAATAATTTCCTCTGTAGTGTTCAGCAGCTAATAAGTACAGGAAGGATTAAAATTTTTTAATAGAAGTAATTTACAAATATGTTTAACTTTCTGCCACCAGTTGATTTAAAAGAAAAAAGGTTTTCACCGGAGTACCCCTTTAGAGATGAGCGAACTTACAATAAATTTGATTTGTCACGAACTTCTCGGCTCGGCAGTTGATGACTTATCCGGCATGAATTAGTTCAGCTTTCAGGTGCTCCCGTGGGCTGGAAAATGTGGATACAGTCCTAGGAGACTCTTTCCTAGGACTGTATCCACCTTTTCCAGCCCACCGGAGCACCTGAAGGCTGAACTAATTTATGCAGGATAAGTCATCAACTGCCGAGCCGAGAAGTTTGTGACGAATCGAATTTACTGTAAGTTCGCTCACCTCTATACCCCTTTAAAGCGTGCCTATCCTATCACAGAAAAAAAATATTGCTCTTTATGTTACTCACTAGGTCATGCAGATTATTTACATGTCTTCTTTAAAGGGGTACTCCTTTGGAAAACTTGTTTTTTTTAAATCAACTGGTGCCACAAAGTTAAACAGATTTGTAAATCACTTATATTAAAAAATCTTAATCCTTTCTGTACTTTTTAGGGGCTGTATACTAAATAGAAATTCAAAAAAGAAATGCATTTCCTCTGATGTCATGACCACAGTGCTCTCTGCTGACCTCTGCTGTCCATTTTAGGAAGTGTCCAGAGCAGGAGAAAATCCCCATAGCAAACATATGCTGCTCTGGACAGTTCCTAAAATGGACAGCAGAGGTCAGCAGAGAACAATGTGGTCATGACAGCAGAGGAAATGCATTTCTTTTTGGATTTTTCTTTAGTATACAGCCTTTAGATAGGCTGGTTTACATAGTACAGGTATTGTGCTTTCTTATGAATCCAGGAATCAAGAGAGAGAGTTTAGAGACTACAGCCCCTTATATACTAAGTAGGCTGGACTAAAGCCCATTGGTTGCTAACCCTGTGGTTCCTGTGCCTATGGCACTGTGGGTAGTGTCACATGACTGTAGTTAACATGACTAACCTCTATACATTTGCACAACTTTATGTATATTGAACAATATGTACACAATATATATACAATGCATTTATATGAGACAATAGAAGCTGAGCAAAGGGGTAAACCCTGCAGGAGAGCCCTATGGACTACAGGGACTCTTCCTGAGGGGACTTAGGGAGGGTACAGGACCATGTCTTGTACCGGGACACCGCACCATCTAAAAGTGTCTCTGATGAAACCTCTGACATGTCACAGACACATGTCAGCTTTGCTTGGTTGATGTCAGGGTGTTCAGATCCCGACCAATCACTAAAAGAGCTGGGAGAAGCACTCCACTGAGCGCTTCTCTCCCACAACCCTTTCCTCACTGCAGGAGACGGGCTCCATAGACTTACCATAGAATACATTTCCTGCAGAGACATGGGGAGAGCAGTAAAGCAATCAGCTGATCCAGCGACTGATATTCCAATATTTAATAATTATTATTATACAATATACATATTACGTGTATCAAACGTGTAACTACATGCTGGGAGTAGTAGTTTTGCAACAGCTGGAGGCGCCCTGGTTGGGAAATGCTGAACTATGCAGTTAACCAGTAGAACATACTTATTTTTGCTCTTTTTTTTATGCCTTCTGTGTCTTTTCTCTACCTGTCATAAAGCGATTTACAGCTGATTACAGCATGGAAGCAAACCGGGCATTACTACCGATCATCACGCGATAATCAAGCGCGCATAGAGACAATGCCAACGCCCCCTCCTCTGAAAAGTACCCACTACATGTGAATGGCGGTCAATCAGCATAGTGCAGCCAGAGCCGGTAGCTGTAAACACAAGCCCAAGCACTGGTACGAGAGCCGGAAAAGGGCCCTTATATGTAATTAGCCACTAAGCCCAACAGAAAGACATTTGGTTGATTTTGCACTTAGCGGGAATTAATAAATGAGCCTTAAGCTGGCAGCTAATGCAGGGGGGTGATTTAATTTCACCTGAACAACAGAGCTGGCATTGTCGGCCGTATATCCACACACACCGAAAATAAGGGGTATTGAGTCCAATTGATTGTATATTTTATTTGCACAGCGAAAAAAAAAGATGACATCACTCAGATTTGAAAATGGAACATAACATTTCAGGCATGACACAATGCTGTACCTGGGATAATAAAGCATTTCTATTCAGTGGCCAAACCTCTGCCCCATCTCATAACAGCGCTAATCTCTCCGTGCCTTCCGTGAGTGGTGGAGTAATACTGCCCCCTACCTATAGTGAGGGTAACTCTTCTTCCTTTATTCCATTCTACCTGTACTGACACGAATGCAGAAATAAGGCATCAAATACAGGGTGATTGAAAAAGGACGGAGCAAAATGACAGCCTCGGAATACAGCGCAAATTTATCAACATGAAAAAAGGCATCTATCTAGGTAAGGTTTATCTATACACTACGAATGTTCAAAGTGATTGTTATTGATGACTGACAGATGTCTAGGGGGTAGTCCAGTTCTGTGATAATATGGGGGGGAGATTTATCAAAACCTGTGCAAAATGAAAGAAGCAAGGTGATTGGTTGCTATGGGCAACTGGGCAACTTTTCCTCTGGACAGGTTTTGGTAAGTCTCCCTCCATCATGGACTCTACTGTGTCAGGGATGTCTTGTCCCAGGTCGGTCAGATCCTATGGCTGGGAGGCCATCACGCCCCCTCCCATAGACTTGCATTGAGGGGGCGTGGCCGTGACTTCACGAGCGGGGCATAGCTGTGACATCATGAGCCTTCGCCCCACATCGCCAGACATCCAGTATGGTGCAAAGTTCGCTCCGTACACTGGATGTCTGTGTCCCGCAGCCGAGATCGCAGGGTTCCCCAGCAGCGGAACCCCCGCGATCAGACATCTTATCACCTATCCTTTGGATAGGGAATAAGATGTCTAGGGGCAGAGTACCCCTTTATTGTGGCCCTCACAGTAAGAAGTTGCAGGGTGTTGGATTTGGTGATCATGGAGGCCAGTGCAACATTGGTAAATTGTTTCGGTGCGGCCCAACCAACGTTCCAGTACAGTTTCGTTAAGGTATCGGCAAAGATCCAAATAGAAATGTGACGATCCTGCTGGTGACGTTTGGCAGATGTTCTTCTTTCTGTGGCACAGGCTTTTCCAAAACATGTCCAGCTAGGTGCAGCCAGTGACCGGATCCTCAGCATAAAAGAAGGAAGAGTAGACTTTGCTCCTGCTCAATACTTTGGGTGATTCCCTCATGTGCTTGATAAGGGCGCTTGGTTTTTCTGAGCCCCAAATTCTAACATTGTGCCTCCCCACAGAGGCCTCATGACTGACCATTCATCCTCTTACCATCGGTCCAGCAGGTCACAGAATTACACTTTGTGAGCTGGTTTTGGCTCCTAAAGAAGATGTAATCTGCATGGGTTACAAAGGGGGCGATTTAGTAACATACTGGTTTGAGGCCCCTGTACTTCCATACTGGTCAGTCTGGTCTATTTTCTAGGACTTCGCTCATACAGTTGGCATCCTGTTCATTGTCTCTTCTGAAGTCTTTAAATGGCCCAGGGGTTTTAACCTGATATTGTGGTGTTTTTAATTTCTTCACCCAATCAGCCAAATGCAGTTTCTGATGTCACAGTACAGGAAAATTAACAGTGATGTCATAGTATTATGATGATAAACACAATATGCCATAGTACATGGAAAATAAACACAGTGATGTCATTGTACAGGAATAATAAACAGTGATGTCACAGTACAGGGATAGAAAACACAGCAATGTCACTTTCTTGTATATTTAAAAAAAACTGCAATGTAACAGTACTGGAATAATAAACACAGTGATTGTACATGGTTAATATATAGTGATGTCACAGTACAGGGATAATATACACAGTGATGTCACAGTACAGGGATAATACACACAGTGATGTCACAGTACAGGGATAATATACAGAGTGATGTCACAGTACAGGGATAATATACACTGTGATGTCACAGTACAGGGATAATACACACAGTGATGTCACAGTACAGAGATAATACACACAGTGATGTCACAGTACAGGGATAATACACACAGTGATGTCACAGTACAGAGATAATACACACAGTGATGTCAGAGTACAGGGATAATACACACAGTGATGTCACAGTACAGGGATAATACACACAGTGATGTCACAGTACAGAGATAATACACACAGTGATGTCACAATACAGGGATAATACACACAGTGATGTCACAGTACAGAGATAATACATACAGTGATGTCACAGTACAGGGATAATACACACAGTGATGTAACAGTACAGGGATAGTACACACAGTGATGTCACAGTACAGGGATAATACACACAGTGATGTCACAGTATAGGGATAATACACACAGTGATGTCACAGTATAGGGATAATACACAGTGATGTCACAGTACAGGGATAATATACACAGTGATGTCACAGTACAGAGATAATACACACAGTGATGTCACAATACAGGGATAATACACACAGTGATGTCACAGTACAGGGATAATACACACAGTGATGTCACAGTACAGGGATAATACACACAGTGATGTCACAGTACAGGGATAATATACAGTGATGTCACAGTACAGGGATAATATACAGTGATGTCACAGTACAGGGAAAAAATACACAGTGATGTCACAGTACAGAGATAATATACACAGTGATGTCACAGTACAGAGATAATATACACAGTGATGTCACAGTACAGGGATAATATACACAGTGATGTCACAGTACAGGGATAATATACACAGTGATGTCACAGTACAGGGATAATATACACAGTGATGTCACAGTACAGGGATAATACACACAGTGCTGTCACAGTACAGGGATAATACACACAGTGCTGTCCCAGTACAGGGATAATACACACAGTGATGTCACAGTACAGAGATAATATACACAGTGATGTTACAGTACAGGGATAATATGCACAGTGATGTCACAGTACAGGGATAATACACACAGTGATGTCACAGTACAGGGATAATACACACAGTGATGTCACAGTACAGGGATAATATACAGTGATGTCACAGTACAGGGATAATATATACAGTGATGTCCCAGTACAGGGATAATACACACAGTGATGTCACAGTACAGGGATAATACACAGTGATGTCACAGTACAGGGATAATACACACAGTGATGTCACAGTACGTAAATAATAAACACTGTAATGTCACAGTATAAGAATAATACACACAGTGATGTCACAGTACAGGGATAATACACAGTGATGTCGCAGTACAGGGATAATACACAGTGATGTCGCAGTACAGTGATAATAAACATGGTGATGTCACAGTACAGGGAAAATAAACATGGTGATGTCACAGTACAGGGATAATACACACAGTGATGTCGCAGTACAGAGATAATACACACAGTGATGTCACAGTACAGGGATAATACACAGTGATGTCCCAGTACAGGGATAATACACAGTGATGTCACAGTACAGGGATAATACACAGTGATGTCACAGTACAGGGATAATACACACAGTGATGTCACAGTACAATGCTAATAAACACAGTGATGTCATAGTACATAGATATTAAGCACATTATGCTGGGTGCATTTCGTGTTGCTGTATATCATATCATAAAAATAATAAAGGATACTAAAAAAAACTAATTCTACTGTATGCCAAACAGAAAATGATGTTTCCAACTCACTTACATCAGGAGAAAAACACAATGCAACATATACTTTTTGGAGTAGACATAATAGTGCAGACTACTGTTCTACAGTATACAGCAAAAGAGAAGCCTCAGGTCCCAGGTCCCACATCTTACTGTTCTGCACCCTCGGTAGTTTAGCCTCTGACTAAAGGGTTAGATATTGCATAACATAATAAATGAATATTATGTCAGATATATATATATATATGTTGTTCAGAAACAGCTCCATTGATCTCTATAGGCTGTGTCTGGTATTACAGTCAAGTGAATGGGGCCGCGCTGCTATTCCAGAAATGGCCTGTGTGCAGTAGTAATGCAGCACCCTGGAGTTGTTAATTCTAATGAATTCACTGATCCGTATATATGATGTCGCCACCTTCTCGGATATATTGGAGTTTTCCGGTGAGGCGATGCCGCATTTTTTCAGCTGTTTGGATACTTCAAAAGATAACAGAAAATCATTGACGTGAAATAGTGTTAAGTAAACAGCTGACAGGTGCAACAAATTAACGTCTATTGATCTCTCCTGAGAACACGACTTACAGTAAAAGAGAATTAAAATTAAAGGTTTTTTTTTTTTTTATCTACTCGTTACAAGAAGACACTAAGAACTGATTCTACAAAATAATTGAAAATCTCTGAGCAATTTCCAGCAGTTTTGATTATTAAAAGTGATCAGCGGCTTACAGTATGGAGCCCATCGGTGGGCCAATCACATTGAGAATTATCTGGCTGAACTAGCAGTAACGGATGGTTACATGGAGCTCTGTTGGACACTTTTTTAAAGGCACAAAATTTTATTTCTATGCAAAGCACTGACCTCACTTCCTGTGTCTGTTACTAGAGACATTTTAAACCTAAAAACAGGCAGTGGACAGGAGATAGCAGAGAAGGGAGACACCTAGTGGTCAAAACTTTAGAGCTGTTTTTTTTCTGGGGTAAAAAGTCATTTATGGATTTACAGAAGTTCGAAAATTCGAATTTTATTTGCGAATATCGCATATTTGCGAATTCACGAATATTCGTGAATATAGCACAATATATTCGCAATAACGAATATTCGTTTTTGCGCAGTACACATCGCAGTACACATCCCTCTCTGCTTCCTAATACTACTGTGTGAGACTGGCGTACGAATTTCTGCATATGCGAATTTTCGCTTATGCTAATTTTTGCATATGCTAGTTTTCACACATGCGAATTTTCTTATATATGAATTTTCGGTTCATGTACATGTCCGCATATGCGAATTTCCGTTTTATACTAATTTTGTGTTACTTTTCTTATAAGCGAATTTTCTACCATGTACATTTTCGCATACACGCATTTTGTTTTATGCGAATTTACTCTTGTATAGATGTTCGCATATGCGAGTTTTCGTTACCCTAATTCCCTGTTAATTTTCTTAATTGCGCATTTTCTCCCATGTACATTTTCGCACATTTTGTTTATGCGAATTTTCTCTTGTATAGATGTTCGCATCTGCGAGTTTTCGTTATACTAATTCCCTGTTAATTTTGTTATATGCGAATTTTCTCCCATGTATATTTTCGCATATGCGCGTTTTTGTTTTTGCGAATTTTTCTCTTGTGTGAATGTTCGTATATGCGAATTTCCGTTTATGTTAATTTTCGCACATGTAAAAGTTTCGTATATGCGAAATTGTTTTCCCCTATGCGAAAATTAACGCGAATATTATGGGTATGCGAATTTAGCGAATATATGACGAATATTCGGCCATATATTCACGAAATATCGCAAATTCGAATATGGCCTATGCCGCTCAACACTAGTAATTTTAGGAATCACATAAAGTCTTTATAGAGGAGGCAAGTTTTTTGAAATGACAGTGACCATATAATGGTCCCGCCAAAAGTACGCTGCAATAAAAATGTTCTGAGGGACGTTCCTGCCAAAAGTCCATCCAGGAACCAGTCTAGTCTAAATCAGTTGTCCTTCTTCTCCTCACCAGTCCTGGGTAGGCCATGTGAGAAGGCGAAGGTCTAGGCCAGTGATCTTCAACCTGTGGACCTCCAGATGTTGCAAAACTACAACTCCCAGCATGCCCGGACAGCCGTTGGCTGTCCGGGCATGCTGGGAGTTGTAGTTTTGCAACATCTGGAGGTCCGCAGGTTGAAGACCACTGGTCTAGGCTTAGTTTAGTGTGTTTCCCTGCCAGCAAAGCCTGTTGTGCAGCAAGTTAGCGTAGCCCTGGCTCTGTCAGAAAATTTCTAATACTGTTGTGAGTTGCTAAATCACAACCTGAGTCAGCTCTTGGTCAGTCAAAGATGATCACAGCAGCGTGGCGTTTCTGGAGGCTTTACCCAAAAACTATCTCCAGTCCATGCTGTGAGGGTATCCATTAGAGATGAGCGAACTTACAGTAAATTCGATTCGTCACGAACTTCTCGGCTCGGCAGTTGATGGCTTTTCCTGCGTAAATTAGTTCAGCCTTCAGGTGTTCCCGTGGGCTGGAAAAGGTGGATACAGTCCTAGGAAAGAGTCTCCTAGGACTGTATCCCCCTTTTCCAGCCCACCGAAGCACCGGAAAGCTGAACTAATTTATGCAGGAAAAGTCATCAACTGCCGAGCCGAGAAGTTTGTGACGAATCGAATTTACTGTAAGTTCGCTCATCTCTAGTATCCATCTCTACAATCATATCCTAATCAATTCTATCTGATCTGGCTTAACAATTCTCCCTCTTACAGCAGTTTCTACAGCAAGAGGGAGAGTTGTCAAAAGAGTACTCTGGTGAAAAGCTGTTTTTATTTTTATTTTTAAATCAACTGGTACCAGAAAGTTAAACAGATTCGTAAATGACTTCTATTTAAAAATCTTAATCCTTTCTGTAGTTATCAGCTGCTGTATTCTCCACAGGAAGTTCTTTTCTTTTTGAATTTCTTTTCTGTCTGACCACAGTGCTCTCTGCTGACATCTCTGTACATGTCAGGAACTGTCCAGAGCAGGAGAGGTTTGCTATGGGGATTTGCTCCTTCTCTGGGCAGTTCCTGACACTGACAGAGGTGTCAGCAGAGAGCACTGTGGTCAGACAGAAAAGAAATTGAAAAAGAATAGAACTTCCTCTGGAGCATACAGCAGCTGATAAGTACTGGAAGGATTAACCACTTAAAGGGGTAGTCCAGTGGTGAAAAACGTATCCCCTATCCTAAGGATAGGGGATAAGTTTGAGATCGCAGGAGGTCCGACCGCTAGGACCCCCTGCAATCTCTCTGTACGGGGGCCAGGCTCTCCGGCCAGACATCGGGTGTCGACCCCCGCACGAAGCGGCGGCTGACACGCCCCTCAATACATCACTATGGCAGAGCCGGAGATTGCCGAAGGCAGTGCTCCGGCTCTGCCATAGAGTTGTATTGAGGGGGCGTGTCGGCTGCCGCTTCGTGCAGGGGTCGACACGCCCACTTCGCGTGGGCTGCCGGGGCCCCATACAGGAGATCGCGGGGGGCCCCAGCGGTCGGACCCCCTGCGATCTCAAACTTATCCCCTATCCTTAGGATAGGGGATAAGTTGTTCACCACTTGTTCACTACTGGACTACTCCTTTAAGGACTCAGCATTTTTCTGTTTTTGCACTTTCGGGTTTTTCCTCCTTACCTTTTAAAAATCATAACCCTCTCAATTTTGAACCTAAAAATACATATGATGGCTTATTCTTTGCGCCACCAATTCTACATTGTAATGACATCAGTCATTTTTCCCAAAAATCTACGATGAAATAGAGAAAAAAAATCATTGTGCGACAAAATGGAAGAAAAAAAATTTGGGGGGCTTTCGTTTATACGCAGTACATTTTTCAGTAAAAATGACACCTTCTCTTTATTCTGTAGGTCCATACGGTTAAAATGATACCCTACTTATATAGGTTTGATTTTGTCGTACTTCTGAAAAAAATCATAACTACATGCAGGAAAATTTAAACCTTTAAAATTGTCCTCTTCTGACCCCTATAACTTTTTTATTTTTCCACGTACAGGGCGGTATGAGTTTTTATAGCTACCATTTTTGTTCTGATGAGACTTTTTTATAACTTTTTATTAATTTTTTTATGGTATAAAAAGGGACCAAAAAGACGCTATTTTGGACTTTGGAATTTTTTTTTCCGCATACACTATTGACCGTGTGGTTATATTAATGGTATGTCTTTATAGTTCAGACATTAACGCACGCAGCGATACCACATATGTTTATTTTAATTTTTATTTACACAGTTTTTTTTATGGGAAAAGGGGGGTGATTCAAACTTTTCTTAGGGAAGGGGTTAAATCATCTTTACTAACTTTATTTTTTTTCACTTTTTTTTGCAATGTTATAGCCCCCATAAGGGACTATAACATCTTGATTCAATACACTGATCACTGCCATTGCATTGCAATGCATTGATCAGTGTTATCGGCGGTTGCTGAAAGCCTGGATTTCAGGCTTGGAGCAAACAATCGCCGATCAGACGCACAGGAGGCAGGTAAGGCACCCTTCTTTTGCGTCCTAGCTGATCAGGACATCGCGATTTTACCGATGGTTCTGATCAGCCCGACTGAGTTGCCTTGAAACTTTCACTTTAGACACATCTACAGAGTTTAGATGCGTCTAAAGAGTTAATGCCGGACATCTGCCTGAACTGCGATGTCCGGCATTAGCCGCGGGTCCTGGCTGCTGATAGCTCCTCAGCTCCTGAGCTTGCTTCATAACCCTCCCGTGCCGCAGCGCCGTTTAGAAATGGCATTTTGCGGCAAGGGGTTAAGATTTTTAAATAGAAGTCATTTACAAATCTGTTTAACTTTCTGGCACCAGTAGATTTAAAGAAAATTGTTTTCCACTGAAGTACCCCTTTAAGCCATAGGAGAAAGAAGTTGTACAAGGGCTCTTCTGCCAACACAGAACTTTTTGTGGTTTCTGACAGAAATCAGACCTGTGTGGTGTGAGATAGGAAATTATAATGCAGCTAAATCTTCCAAGTCTATTCACCACAGTGAGCCCCTCCTTATAGAGCTAGAATACTTGGACTGCGTCCGTAACCTTTAGCAACAATTCAAGTGCTTATAGGTTTATCAGAGACTGTCCTACAGCAGGGAACTGTGTCC